>NC_092708.1:327708251-328355532 GCF_047496885.1 Scyliorhinus torazame | reverse complement strand
GCCATGGCTTCATGTACCACAGCGTCATGATCAGTTAGAACATCCACCCTGCAGCCCCCATTCTCATCCAGACAAGCTGCAAGCTCCATGTCTGAGTGGGTTCCCTCCCACAGTCCAAAAATGTCCAGGTTGTTAGGTGGATTGGCTGTGCTAAAATTGCTCCTTTAGTGGCCAAAGATGTGCAGGTTAGGTGGGGTTACGGAATTAGAGTGAGGCAGAGTGCCTAGGTAGGGTGCTCTTCCAGAGGGTTGGTGCAGACGCAATGAGCCCAGTGGTCGCCTTCTGCACTGTAGGGATGTGGTAAACACCACTAGTGGTATATTGTATGTATTACGGCACTGCCCGTATATTACAGGTACGACGGTAAATCCCTGCCTGCTGGCTCCGCCCAGCAGGCGGCGTATAAAAGAGTGTGCTCTCCTGCGCTGCAGCCATTCTGGTTCCAGCTACAGGAGGCACAACATCTTGTTCAATAAAGCCTTGATTTTTCCACCATTCTCATCTCGTGGTAATTGACGGTACATCAATTTATTGAACAAGATTTTAAAAGATGGATTTCCTCATCAAGCCTGATCGCCTGCAGCTGAGCCCTCACGCAGCCAACGCCACGTCCACCTTCGACTACTGGCTAGCCTGCTTCGAAGGCTACCTCAGAGCAGCCATTGAAGAACCCTCGGACTCGCAGAAGCTCCAAGTCCTCTACTCACGGATGAGCCCTGACATTTCTCCCCTCATCCGGGATGCGCCCACCTACTCCGAAGCAATGACATTCCTGAAGGGGCATTACGTTAAACCGGTGAATCAAGTGTACGCCAGGCACCTCCTGGCCACGAGACAGCAACTCTCTGGGGAGACCCTGGATGATTTCTTACGGGCCCTACAGATCCTCGGTAGGAACTGTGACTGCCAGGCAGTTTCAGCAGTCCAACACACCAAACCTTTAATTAGAGGCGCTTATGTCACGGGCATGAAGTCTACATGTGTCCGCCAGCGACTATTGGAAGGGGGTACGCTCGATCTCGCGGGGACTAGGCAGCTTGCTAATTCATTAGAAGTGGCCTCCCGTAACCTGCAGTCCTACACCCCCGACCGCGTGGCACCCTTGTGGGCATCGTGGGCCCCACCAGCTGCCAACTCCAGCTCACCGCAAGCCTGCGCCGCGCGGCAGCCAGCCAACTCTGCCCCCCACCCCCCCCAAGTGCTATTTTTGTGGACAAAGCAAACACCCTAAGCAGCGCTGCCTGGCGCGGAGTGCGACCTGCAACAGGTGTGGGATGGGCACTTTGTTTCCCTTTGCCAGGCCCGGTCGGTCGCCGCCGTTTCCAGGCCCGGCATTTCTATACCCCCCACGTGCGACCCAGGGGTGCCACCATCTTCCCCTCCGCAAACCAAGTGCAGCCCGTGGGCGCCACCATCTTTGATGCTGCCCGCCATGTGAGCCCCGTGGGCGCCGCCATCTTCAGCGCCATTTTGGACCGCTCGTCTGGCCGTTCGCCGCCTAATGCTACCTCCGCCACCGCTGATCAGTCCAGGTCCTCCCAGCATCTTCCGCAGCTCGCCTCCATCACCCTGGAGCAGTCTCGGCCCCGCAACCTTGCGACCGCTACAACGACGGTGAAGACCAACGGGCACGAGACGACCTGCCTCTTTGACTCCGGGAGAGATTCATCCACCCCACTATGGTAAGGCCCTGCTCCCTCCCGGTACACACAGTCACCCAGAAAATCTCCCTGGCCTCCGGATCCCATTCCGTTGAAATCCGGGGGTACTGTATCGCGACCCTCACCGTCCAGGGCGTAGAGTTCAGCAACTTCCAGCTCTACATCTTCCCCCACCTCTGCACTGCCCTGTTGCTCGGCCTGGATTTTCCGTGCCATCTCCAAAGCCTGACTTTGAAATGGCCTCACGACTCTTAAGGTCGATCCACCTTCCCCGTTTGCGAACCTCACCCCGGATTGCAAACCCGTCGCCACGAGAAGCAGACGGTACAGTGCCCAGGACAGGACCTTCATCAGGTCGGAGGTCCAACGGCTTCTGCGGGAAGGGATCATCGAGGCCAGCAACAGCTCCTGGAGAGCTCAAGTTGTGGTAGTGAAAACTGGGGAGAAGTACAGGATGGTCATTGACTACAGTCAGACCATCAATCGGTACACACAGCTCGACGCGTACCCCCTCCCACGCATATCTGACATGGTCAATCAGATTGCGCAGTATCGAGTCTTTTACACAGGAGACATGAAGTCCGCCTACCACCAGCTCCCCATCCGCCCGGAGGACTGCCTTTACACTGCTTTCGAAGCAGATGGCCGCCTCTATCACTTCCTTCGGGTTCCCTTCGGCGTCACCAATGGGGTCTCGGTCTTCCAGCGATGGACCGAATGGTTGACCAGTACGGGCTGCGGGCCACATTCCCGTACCTAGATAACGTCACCATCTGCGGCCACGATCAGCAGGGCCACGACGTAAACCTCCAAAAATTCCTCCATACCATCAAACTCCTTAACCTCACATACAATAAGGAGAAATGCGTGTTCCGCTCAGCCACCCTTGGCTATGTTGTGGAAAATGGACTCCTAGGGACCGACCCCGACCGCATGCGCTCCCTCCTGGAACTCCCTCTCCCCCACTGCCCCAAGGCCCTGAAACGTTGCCTGGGGTTTTTCTCATATTACGCCCAGTGGGTACCTAATTATGCGAACAAGGCCCGCCACTCATCACGTCCAGTTTTTCCCGACGGCTGAGGCCCGCAAGGCCTTTAACCACATCAAGCCGGACATCACCAAGGCTACGATGCACGCGGTCGACGAGTCCCTCCCCTTCCAAGTGGAGAGCGATGCATCGGACGTGGCTCTGGCCGCTACCCTCAACCAGGCCCGTGGCTTTCTTTTCCCACACCTTCCATGCCTCCGAAATGCGGCACTCCTCTGTCGAGAAGGAGGCCCAAGCCATTGTGGAAACTGTGCGGCGTTGGAGACCTTAGCTGGCGGGCAGGAGATTCTCCTCACTGACCAATGGTCGGTTGCCTTCATGTTTAATAATACACAGCGGGGCAAGGTCAAAATTGACACGATATTGATGTTGAGGATCGAGCTCCCCACCTATAATTATGAGATCTTGTATCGCCCGGGGAAGCTCAGTGAGCCCTCAGATGCCCTATCCTGCGGTACATGTGCCAGCGCACAGGTAGACCGACTCCAAGCTCTCCACTATGACCTCTGCCACCCGGGGGTCACCCGGTTCTTCCATTTTGTCAAGGCCCGCAACCTGCCCTACTCCATTGAAGTCAGGACCGTCACCAGAGACTGCCAAGTCTGCACAGAGTGCAAGCTGCACTTCTAACCGACCAGATAGAGCAAACCTGGTGAAGGCCTCCCGCCCCTTTGAACGCCTCAGCATGGACTTCAAAGGGCCCCTTCCCCTCCACCGACCGCAACGTGTACTTCCTCAACGTTATTGATGAGTACTCCCGGTTCCCCTTCGCCATCCCATGCCCCGACATGACTTTTGCCACTGTAATTAAAGCCCTGCACAGCAAATTCACTCTGTTCGGTTTCCCCACCTACATCCATAGCGATCGGGGATCCTCTTTCATGAGCGATGAACTGCGTCAGTTCCTGCTCAGCAAGGGCATTGCCTCGAGCAGGACGACCAGCTACAACCCCCGGGGAAACGGGCAGGTGGAGAGGGAGAACAGGACGGTCTGGAAGGCCGTCCTGCTGGCCCTGCGGTCTAAAAATCTCCCGGTCTCCCGCTGGCAGGAGGTCCTCCCCGACGCGCTTCACTCCATCCGGTGGTTCCTCTGCACCACCACTAATGAGACCCCTCATGAACGTGTGTTTGCCTTCCCCAGGAAGTCCACCCTCCGGGGTCTCGCTCCCAACATGGCTGACAGTTCCTGGACTCGTCCTCTTCCGGAAGCATGTGCGGAGCCATAAATCGAACCCCCTGGTCGAGAAAGTCCATCTCCTACATGCAAACCCGCAGTACACCTACGTGGCACACCCCGACGGGCGCCAAGACACTGTCTCCCTCCGGGACCTGGCACCCGCTGGGTCCCCACCCACGACCCCCGACCTGACACCACTCCTTACCTCCCCGATTGCCTCATTCACCCCTGCGCCACTCAACCTCCCTCCAGCGAACCACACCGCAGCCCCCACCCCTGTAGGATCCGTCTTCCCACTGGATCCACTCAGGGGCGACGAAAACGAGGGCAACACACTCCCGGAGTCGCAGGTGAACACGTCGGCGCCCACATCACCACCAGGACTGAGGCGATCGCAGCAGAGGGTCAAAGCCCCCGACAGACTTAATTTGTAATGTTTCAGTCACCCCCGCCGGACTCTTTCTTTAACAGGGGGTGAATGTGATAAACACCACTAGTGGTATACTGTATGTATTACGGCACTGCCCGTATATTACAGGTACGACGGTTAATCCCTGCCTGCTGGCTCCAACCAGCAGGCGGCGTATAAAAAAGTGTGCTCTCCTGCGCTGAACAGGAATGTTGGAACAATAAAGCCTCGATTGTTCCAACATTCTCGTCTCCTGGTAATTGACTGTACAGCAAGGGATTCCATGGGACGTTGACAGCTTTACATCAGATCCTGCTCAAACGATTGGCCACTGACACACTTTTATCTTGGGATCCCATTTATAATGATACTGCTGTCCCAGTGGCTGTACCCCATGAAACAAGGAGGGAAATTGAACCCAAAATGAGGGCATCACTTTGGACTCTTGTTCGTGGGACTGCATGGGAAGGATTAAGGTGGAGGTCCGCCTTCAATACTGGTGGGCTAAGACAGCTGTGCATCCCCGGTATCATTGAGTGTGAAGGATCTTTATTTAACTTTGGAGTCCATTTACGGTACCACATGTCGCCCGATTTACCTTAGGGTCCTTATCGTAGTAATATTGCTGGGTGCGTATCCAGCGCCCCACCAGATGGTCGCGGACGATGTGCGCCAGCGCCAAGTAATAATCCCTCATGGTGGCCACATTACGGTCCTTCACCAGGGTGAAGTGCAGGTGGCGATTAAATCCCAACTTTAACCCCGATACAGATTCCAAGCCTCCCAAACCACGAATAGTGATCTGTTTCTTTCTCTCACTTGCCGTGCTCTGTTTCGCCATGTTGCCGCTCGAGACACAACCTCAGGACTCCGAGCGCGCGAGCGTTTTCCGTTGGCCCGTTTTCTTCAAACGGACACCACAACCCCGCCTTCCCTCTGCTCCGCCCATTCACGCTGCAGCCAATCAGTTCAGCGCCCGCTCCACCCAATCAGGTCAGCGCCCGCTCCACCCAATCAGGTCAGCGCCCGCTCCACCCAATGAACTCAGCTCCTGCTCCACCCAATCAGCTCAGCTCCTGCTCCACCCAATCAGCTCAGCTCCTGCTGCACCCAATCAGCTCAGCTCCTGCTCCACCCAATCAGCTCAGCTCCTGCTGCACCCAATCAGCTCAGCTCCCGCTGCACCCAACCAGCTCAGCGCCCACTCCACCCAATCAGCTCAGCTCCTGCTCCACCCAATCAGCTCAGCGTCCGCTGTATCCAATCAGTTCAGCACCTGCTCCACCCAATCAGCTCAGCGCCCGCTCTTGAGTGCCGTGCAGTGAAAGGTTCGATTCCTGGTTTGGGTCACTGGCTGTGCGGAGTCTGCACGTTCTTCCGGTGTCTGCGTGGGTTTCCTCCGGGTGCTCCAGTTTCCTCCCACTGTCCAAAGATGTGTGGGATAAGTGGATTGGCCATGCTAAATTGCCTTTAGTGTCCAAAAAGGTTAAGTGGGGTTATTGGGTTACGGGGATAGGGTGGAGACGTAGGCTTGAGTAGGATACTCTTTCCAAGGACTGGTGCAGACTTGATGGGCCGAATGGCCTCCTTCTGCACTGTAAATTATTTGATTCTATTGTCATGTGAGAGTACCTTTAAGACATGGATGTTTAAGCAATGTACCTTTAAGAAAACAGTGATGTCAGAGAGTGGGTGGAGCTGAGGTCAGGTCAGCCATTTTGCAGTTTAGTTTTGCAGTTTGGAGGAAAAGAGCTGGATGTGTGTCTCTGTTTTGCAGTGAGCTGGATCTCTGCCATAAAAGACCATCTCTGGATCATTTGGGTGATTTAAACTAATAATAGTAAAACCTTTAACCTGGTGTGATTTTGTTTAAAGGTGTTAAGTCTCTTGGAAGTTTGAAGGAACATTTTAAGGAATTATTTACTGTTGCAATATTTTCTGAGTTATCTTTGAAGTAAGGGGTGTTAAGAGATCCAATGTTTATTTAAGATGTTAAGTTGAGTTCATGGAATAAACAGTGTTTTGTGTTTAAAAACCCACGTGTCCATAATTGTAATCCCATACCTAGGGAAAAAGCCGTGTGCTAGGAAAAGCAACAATCCATTAAAGGGAGAGGTCGGTTGAACTCCATGATTCATTTTGGGGTTCTGAAAACACCTCGCCCATAACAATTGGGGGCTCGAGGGGGATAAAAGTCTATCTATCGGATTGGCTTTTGTGAACTTAAAGACAGTGAAGGATTGTTGCTTTTCCGGTGTGGTATTTTAGTTTAAGTGGGGAGAGTGTTGTAAACAATGGCTCTTTCAGAGGTTCAGAAGTTTTTGGGGGTGGAGAATATCACACGTAGTACTTTATGGGCAGAAACGAAAAGCAGACTGTTAGATTTGGCAAGAACATTGCAGTTAACATTACCTGACAAAATGCGAAAAGATGAGGTAATTATGGCGGTGGTTAAGCATTTAAAGTTGCCTGAGATAGAGTTTGACTCATTGGAAATGGCAAAAATTCAGTTGCAAATTAAACAAATGGAACATGAGAAATAATTAAAGTGGCTGGAATACGAGAGTGAGAGAGAGGAAAGAGAGAGAGAGGAAAAAGAAAGAGAAAGAGAGAGAGAGGAAAAAGAAAAGGAGAGAGAAGAAAGGAGAAAAGAAAGAATAGCCCTAGCAGAACAAAAAGAAAAAGGGAGATACAGATCAGGGAAAAAGATAAAGAGAGAGAGTTTGAACTTCAGAAAATGGCCATGAAACATGACAATCAGTTAAAATTGGGAGACATAAAGGGAAAGGTACAGTTGGATAAGAGTGATGAGGATAGTGAGAAAGAGCGTCATAGTCGAAGGCTTGGTGGGAATATATTTAAATATGTCCAAGCATTGCCAAGGTTTGACGAGAAGGAAGTGGAAGCCTTTTTCATTGCATTTGAGAAGGTAGCTAAACAAATGAAATGGCCACAGGACATGTGGGTGTTACTGATTCAAACAAAGCTGGTAGGTAGAGCTAGTGAAGTGTTTGCATCACTACCGGAGGTATCTGGAACGTATGAGGAGGTGAAGAAATCCATCTTAAGTGCATATGAGCTAGTGCCTGAAGCTTGCAGACAAAGGTTTATAAATTTAAGGAAAGAATTTGGTCAAACATACATGGAGTTTGAAAGGCTCAAACAGAGTAATTTTGATAGGTGGATAAGGGCTTTGAAAATAGCCCAAACGTATGAAGCTCTCAAAGAAATTATACTTTTGGAGGAGTTTAAAATTCAATTCCTGATGTAGTGAGAACTCATGTGGAAGAACAGAGGGTTAAAACTGCGAGATTAGCAGTGGAAATGGCAGATGATTATGAATTAGTTCATAAATCCTAGATTGGTTTCCGACATCAGTTTCAGCCGGTGAGGGAGAGAAACTGGGGACATGAGAAATACTCAAGTGGTAAAGGTAAAGGTGATTTGATGGGAGACAATAAAGAGAGTGTACCTCAGATTAAAAAATAAATCCAGGTGGGTGGAAAAGAAATGAAAAGTTTCAGATGTTTTCACTGTAATAAACTAGGCCATGTAAAGTCACAGTGTTGGTGGTTGAAGAAAAGCACTGGGAAGGCTGATGTGGTAAAACAGGATAAGACAGTGGGGTTTGTTAGAGTGGTAAAGGAAAGCCCAAGGGAAGCGAAGGAGGTGCAAACGATTGTACAGCCTGTTCAAGAATTATTTGTTAAGAAGGTGCCAGATGTCTTGAAAGAATTTACTTGTGTGGGTAAAGTTTACTCATGTGTATCAGGAGGAGCAGGTAAAGAAGTCACAATTTTAAGAGATACAGGGGCTAGTCAATCTTTAATGGTAAGAGATGAGGAATTATGTAGTTTGAGAAGAATGTTGCCAGAAAAGGTGGTGATATGTGGAATTCAGGGTGAGAGGAGTAGCGTTCCATTATATAAGGTAAGGTTGGAAAGTCCTGTGAAGAGTGGTGAAGTGGTAGTAGGAGTAATAGATAAACTATCTTGTCCAGGAATATCTTGGGTAATGATATAGCTGGATCGCAGGTGGGAGTGATGCCTACTGTGGTTGATAAGCCAATGAAAAATCAGTCAACTGAAGGGTTGAAGGACGAATATCCTGGGATTTTTCCGGATTGTGTAGTAACAAGGTCGCAAAGTCCCAGGTTAAGACGAAGAGAAATCAAAGAGTGAAGATAAGTCTGCTAATAATTATCAGAAATGATTTTTGATCAGATGGTTGAAAAAGAACAAGAACAGGTGGAGGATGAGGCGGATATTTTTAGTTCAGGAAAATTGGCGGAGTTACAACAGAAAGATGTAGAAATAAAACGGATAAATCAGAAAGCATATACGGAAAAAGAATCTGAGAGTATACCAGAGTGTTATTACCGTAAAAATGATGTCTTGATGAGAAAATGGAGACCTGTACATATGCAGGCGGATGAAAAGTGGGCAGAAGTTCATCAAGTAGTATAGCCGGTAGGGTATAGAAAGGAGGTGTTGCGAGTTGCACATGAGGTACCAGTGGGAGGTCATTTGGGAATAAGGAAAACTCAAGCTAAAATCCAGAAATATTTTATTGGCCTGGACTACATAAAGATGTCGTTAAATTTTGTCAATCATGTCACACATGTCAAGTGATAGGGAAACCTCAAGCAGTGATAAAATCAGCGCCCTTAATACCCATTCCAGCATTTGAGAAACCTTTTGCAAGGGTCCTAATCGATTGTGTAGGACCGCTTCCTCAAACAAAAAGTGGGAATCAATATCTTTTGACTGTAATGGATGTGTCTACCAGGTTTCCAGAGGCCATTCCAGTACTTGATATTACAGCTAAAAGGATTGTGGAGGAGTTACTTAAATTCTTTACTAGATATGGACTACCCACAGAAATTCAACCGGATCAAGGAACAAATTTTACTTCAAAGTTATTCAAAAAAGTTATGGATAGCTTAGGAATAAAACAATTTAAATCAACTGCGTACCATCCAGAATCGCAGGGAGCGTTAGAAAGGTGGCATCAGACATTAAAGACAATGTTGTTTTGATTTTCGGCATTTAAATGTGATGGCAGTTCAAACTGTGCTAGGATCTAAAATAAATAAAAACGCAACAGCTTGCACTAAAATTGAGTTTTGATTTCATCCGTTGGGAATTTCACTAGTAGCAGGTCCCTGTGTGCTTAAGGCATCTAGTCTGTAGCACCCTTCTCGATTGTACATTAAACTTTGGTCAATGGTAAGTACATGCATACTCTACCCAGAACACAGAACATATTTCTTATCGTTATTCACAATCCTCCTTGGAATGAAATTAAATTTCATTTACGAATGGAGCATTCCAAACTCTTATTTAGAAGCTGTTAGGACATTGTTGTAAAATCTTTTGTCTGTCCTGTCTTCTCTTTTTATCCCTGTCCTGTTGCCTGCTTGGATCTGCAGTCTTCTGGTTAGCTGGTACAACATTATTGCATCCTGTGGGATTTCTGCTTATAGTCTTTGAGGGCGGCATGTGGCACAGTGGTTAGCACTGGGACTGCGGTGCTGAGGACCCGGGTTCGAATCCCGGCCCTGGGTCCCTGTCCGTGTGGAGTTTGCACATTCTCCCCATGTCTGCGTGGGTTTCGCCCCCACAACCCAAAGATGTGCAGATTAGGTGGATTGGCCACGCTAAATTGCCCCTTAATTGGAATTTAAAAAATAATTGGGTACTCTAAATTTATTAAAAAGAAGAAAAAAAAATTACAGTCTTTGGACACTGAAAACCCCTGTCCTGATGGACCAGGCCAGGACATCCCCTGTAGGTTCTTTCGCAGAATCAGTGATGTCGATTTGACAGACTTGGCAAGCAGCCAATCGGTGAATGTAGAGTTCACAGCCTTCTCTTGTTGTTACTTGTGATTGGTGGAACTAGTCAGAAACTTCCAGAAAGGCAGGTCTTCTGCAGAGTTCCATCTTTTGTTTCAAATCTGTGAAGGAAACTTAGCTAGAAGGTAGTGCAGAATCGCTTTCTGCGTGTGTCTTTCTCTCTTTGCCAGACGATTTAAAAGGGCATTCTAGCTAAATCTGTGGAGACTTTCTTGTTTAAAAGGCACTGGCAGCCATCAGAACTGTGAAAGAGATCTTTTGAATGTGAGTGCAAACCGGTTTTCCACAGGTAGGTAACACACTTATGGTACTGTCTGAGGGACTAGGAAGAGTTCAAAATTGAACCTTAAAGTGGGAGCATTCGTGATAATACAACCAGAGTTTTGTACAGAAATCAGGCAAGTGAAAGTCTGCTAATTCCACAGCGAAGCCCACTAATTTTGCAGGGAGACAGGTGCTCCATCTGGTAGTGGAAGAGCAGAATTGCACTGATCTGAACATCCTTTGTACAGCACCATCTAGAGGCCAGCGATTGTAAGCGCACTGACCTGAGCATCCTGTACCTAGCTTAATCCGATGGCGGAAAGGGAACTGTGCCAACCTGAGTTTCTTCAGCAAATTTCCAGAAGCCGCAACCACAGCACTGAAGACTCACCTCAAACCTTTCTCTTTAATCCCCATTTTTTTGTTCCTCTCCAATCCTTACCTTGTGTCTGACTTGTGTCTGGGTGGGTTTTGGGAATAGGTGGACTGGCAGATCATTGCCCTGTTATTTCTTTATATATTTATCTTTTCCTTTTGTTAGTAATAAACACTCATAAATCTGGTGTCTGTAACTCATTGGATCAGTCAAGGGTTAAATATCTTCAAAAAACACAAATTATTGGTTAATTCACTTATGTTGGGACTGCAATTGACTGCTCACTGTGTCGTAACAAAGCACAAATGATTATCATATCAACTCCTGTCAATTTAGACTTTTTTCAGCAATTTGTGGTCAGCAGTGGAGTTAACCCGTGGAGAATATTAAACCTGCCTTATTGTGAATGAAGTCCAATAAGGCGTGAACAAGATTTCATGCAATGTTTGCAAGTCTTGTGCAACACAGCGTGACTCTGGCCCAATATCAAAAAATGGCCCATCCCTAGCTGGACCGAAGAGAGCATACAGTGAGCGAATTGATTAATGAGCTCTTGTTTACACCATGCTCATGCTTTCTCCATATGTGAGCATGCAAACTGTGACTACAGGAAAATAATATTGCAGGCCTATGCTCATTTCCTGCAGAGCTGACAGGACACGGGCATCTTGCACAAGCTCATACATCAAGCAGAACCATGTTGGAGCACACCATTGGGCTTCTGAAAAGGCACATCCGGTGTCTTAACTGGTCTGGACAGGCTCTGCAATACATAGCCCAGAGGGTGCCAAGAATAGTAATGGTCTGCTATGCATTGCAGAATCTGGCATTGGAATGCTGACAAGTTGTAAGGGGAACGGATCGAGGAACATCATCCCTCATCCGATGATGGAGATTTGTCAGAGCATGAGGAGGATGCCATAAATCCAAATGAGGGACTTCCGGTTGTGGCTATGCGGAGCTAAGTCGCACGTTCGGCAGCTCCCGCAAAAAACTGACTTTTGGGCTCTTTTCAGGGCCCCCAACGGCATTGTTTCGACGTTTCCCGCTGTGGGAAGGAGAGTACAATAGTTCCCCGACAGTGTATGGCTTGGACCAGGAGCGGGGTGACTAAAAAAGTGGTGGTGGACCTGAAGAAGGTGCGAGGGAAGAAGAACAAAATGGCGGCGGGTGGGGACCAGGCAGCGTGGATGCAGCGGTTGCAGGAGCAACAGGAGGTTATCCAGCGCTGCTTTAGGGAGATTAAAGCGGGCCTGCTTGAGCCGATGAAGGCTTCTATCGATAAGCTGATGGAGACACAGACGGCCCAGGGGGTGGCGATCCGCGAGGCCTGACAAAAGATCTCCGACAATGAAGACGAGATCGAGGCCTGGCGGTAAAAGTGGAGGCGCACGAGGCGCTCCACAAGAAATGGCAGGAGCGGTTAGAGGAGATGGAGAATCGGTCGAGGCGGAAGAACTTGCGGATTCTGGGCCTCCCGGAGGGGCTGGAGGGGCCGGACATGGGGGCCCATGTGATCGTCATGTTGAACTCGCTGATGGGAGTGGGGTCCTTCCAGGGGCTCCTGGAGCTGGAAGGGGCCCATAGAGTGCTGGCGAGGAGGCCCAAGGCTAACGAGCCTCCGCGGGCGGTGCTGGTGCGGTTTCATCGGTTCGTTGATCGGGAGTGTGTGCTCAGGTGTGCCAAGAAGGAGAGGAGCAGCAGGTGGGAGAAGGCGGAGGTTCGAAGATACCAGGACTGGATTGCGGAGGTGGCGAAGAAGAGGGCCGGGTACAATCGAGCGAAGGCGGTGCTGCACAGGAAGGGGGTGAAGTTTGGCATGTTGCAGCCGGCGCGACTGTGGGTCACCTACAAGGACCGGCACCATTATTTTGAGTCTCTGGAGGAGGCGTGGACCTTTGTTCAGGCCGAGAAGTTGGACACAGATTGAGGGTCGGGATGGGCGTTTGGGGATTGCAGTTGATATGTTACTTTTTGAGGGGGGGTCCTTTGCTCTTGCTTTTTTCTTTCTGGTTGGGTGAGGGTGGTTAGGGCGGGTTGGGCACTATTTTGGTTGGGTTGGTCGGGGGGGGGGGGGGGCTCTTGGAGGGGAGTAAGCAAATGGAACAGGGATGGATGGCCGGCAGTGTGATGGGGCCCCACGGGGGAGGGGGAGGCCCGAGTCAGGGGTGAGGGGACTGGGCCTGTAAAAGGAGCTGCGTCAGAGGTGGCAGGGCCGGGTAGGTGGTAAGCTCGGGCTTTTTCCTGCGTTGAAGGCTTAGGGGGCGGAGCCGGGGCGGGGAAATGAGGGTTGTTTCCCGCGCTTGGGATGGAAGGGGGAGGTGGAGAGCATGCGGATGGGAATGGAAGAGGAGGGTGTGTCACACAATGGGTTGGAGTCGAAAGAGTGGCGGGAGTGGCCGGGGTCAGCAGGAGTCAGCTGACTTGTGGAAGTGCAATGTGGGGAGTAAAGCAGCTAGGAGGGGTCCTAGCCGGGGGGGGGGGGGGGGGGAAATCGAGTTGCTGCTGCTATGGTCAAGGGGGAGCTGGAGCGAGTGGGGGGGGGTCGAGACGGGGGTCTGCCGCCGTGGGCAACGGACCGGGCATGGGGTGCGGGCGCGGGGCTGGCCGAGGAGGGGGTATGGCTAGTCGGCGGGGGAGGGGGGCGGGTAGCCCCCTGATCCGGCTGATAACCTGCAATGTAAGGGGACTGAACGGGCCGGTCAAGCGGGCCCGTGTGTTCGCGCACCTGAAGGGGCTGAAGGCAGGTGTGGTCATGCTCCAGGAGACACACCTGAAGGTGGCAGACCAGGTAAGATTGAGGAAAGGGGGGTAGGTCAGGTGTTTCATTCGGGGCTGGATGCCACAAATCGAGGAGTGGCGATCTTGGTGGGAAAGAAGGTGTCGTTCGAGGCGTTGAGCATTGTGGCAGACAATGGCGGTAGGTAGGTAATGGTAAGTGGTAAGCTGCAGGGAGAGAGGGTGGTACTGGTCAATGTGTATGCCCAGAACTGGGACGATGCGGGTTTTATGCGGCGCGGTCGGATCCCAGATATGGAAGTGGGGGGCCTGATAATGGGGGGAGACTTTAACACGGTGTTGGATCCGGCACTGGATCGCTCCAGGTCTAGGACGGGTAGGAAGCAGGCGGCAGCTAAGGTGCTGAGGGGGTTTATTGACCAGATGGGAGGGGTGGACCCTTGGAGATTTGCAAGGCCAGGGGCTAGGCAATTTTCATTCTTCTCACATGTCCATAAGGCTTATGCCCGGATCGACTTTTTTATTTTGAGCAGGGCGCTGATAGCGAGAGTAGAGGATACTGAGTACTCGGCGATAGCCATTTCGGATCACGCCCCGCATTGGGTGGACTTAGAGCTGGGGGAGGAGAGGGACCAGCGCCCGTTGTGGCGTTTGGAGGTGGGGCTGCTGGCGGACGAGGAGGTGAGTGAGCGGCCCGAGGAAGCATAGAGAGTGGGGATGGTATGGGAGGCGCTGAAGGCGGTGGTGAGGGGAGAGCTGATCTCCATTAGGGCCCACAAGGAGAGGAGGGAGCAGAGGGAGAGGGAGAGGCTGGTGGGGGAGATGGTGAGGGTAGACAGGAGGTATGCGGAGGTGCCTGAGGAAGGACTGTTGAGGAAGAGGTGCAGCCTCCAGGCCGAATTCGACCTGGTGACTGCCAGGAAGGCGGAGGTGCAGTGGAGGAAGGCCCAGGGGGTGATTTATGAGTATGGGGAAAAGGCAAGCCGGATGCTGGCGCATCAGCTCTGGAAGCGGGATGCAGCTAGGGAGATCGGGAGAGTTAAGGACGGGGAGGGAGTGTGGTGCGGAGTGGGGTTGGATTCAATGGGGTCTTCAGGGACTTTTATGAGGAATTGTATCGGTCCAAGGCCCCACTGGAGGAGGGAGGGATGGGCCGCTTTCTGGACCAATTGAGGTTTCCGAAGGTGGAGGAGGGACTGGTGGCGGGATTGGGGGCCCCAATTGGGCTGGAGGAGCTGACCAAAGGGATAGGGAGCATGCAGGCGGGGAAGGCACCGGGGACGGACGGTTTCCCAGTCAAATTTTATAAAACATATATGGACCTGGTGGGCCCGTTGCTAGTGAGGACCTTTAATGAGGCAAGGGAGGGGGGGGGCTTTGCCCCTGACGATGTCCCGGGCAGTGATGTCCTTGATCCTGAAGCGGGACAAGGATCCCCTGCAGTGTGGGTCTTACAGGCCGATTTCGCTGCTAAACGTAGATGCCAAGGTGCTGGCGAAGGTCTTAGCCACGAGGATTGTGTGCCGCAAGTCATCCACGAAGACCAGACGGGGTTCGTGAAGGGGAGGCAGTTGAACGCGAATGTGCGGAAGCTTCTGAACGTTATCATGATGCCGGCGAGGGAGGGGGAGGCGGAGATAGTGGTGGTGATGGACGCTGAGAAAGCCTTCGAAAGGGTAGAGTGGGGGTACCTGTGGGAGGTGCTGAAGAGGTTTGGGTTTGGGGAGGGGTTTGTCAGGTGGGTTAGGATGTTGTATGAGGTCCCGATGGCAAGTGTGGCCACGAACAGGAGGAGGTCTGAGTACTTTCGGTTGCATCGAGGGACGAGACGGGTGTCCCATGTTCCCCCTGCTCTTCGCACTGGCGATTGAACCCCTGGCTATGGCACTGAGGGAGTCGAGAAACTGGAGGGGGTTGGTGCGGGGTGGGGAGGAGCATAGGGTGTTGCTCTATGCGGACGACTTGCTGTTATATGTGGCGGATCCGGTGGGCGGAATGCCGGAGGTAATGAGGATCCTAAGGGAATTTGGGGATTTCTCGGGGTACGGGCTCGGCGTGGGGAAGAGCGAGCTGTTCGTGGTTCACCCAGGGGACCAGGAGAGGGGGATTGGCGAGCTCCCACTGAAAAGGTCAGAGAGGAGCTTCGGGTATTTGCAGATCTGGGTGGCCAGGAGCTGGGGGGCCCTGCATAGGCTTAATTTCACAAGGCTGGTGGAACAGGTGCAGGAGGAGTTCAGGAGGTGGGACACGTTGCAGCTGTCCTTGGCGGGTAGGGTGCAGTCGGTTAGGATGAATGTGCTCCCAAGGTTTTTGTTCCTGTTCCAGTGCCTCCCCTTGTTTATCCCGAAGGCTATTTTCAGGCGGGTTAACAGGAGTATAATGGGGTTTGTGTGGGCGCGAGGGACTCCGAGGGTGAGAGGGGTGTTCCTGGGGCGGAGTAGAGATAGGGGGGGGGCTGCACTGCCCAACCTCTGTGGGGACTACTGGGCCGCCAATGCGACGATGGTGCGCAAGTGGGTGATGGAGGGGGAGGGGCTGCATGGAAGAGACTGGAGACGGCGAATTGTGTGGGTACGAGTCTGGGGGCGCTGGCAACGGCGCCGCTGCCGCTCCCTCCAAGGAGGTATACCACGAGCCCGGTAGTGGTGGCTGCCCTCAAAATCTGGGGGCAGTGGAGGCGGCACAGGGGGGAAGTTGGGATCTCGGTGTGGACCCCAATATAGGGGAACCACCGGTTCAACACAGGGAGGACAGATGGAGGGTTTTCGGGGTGGCACAGGGCAGGGATACGAAGGTTGGGAGACCTGTTTGTGGACGGGAAGTTCGCGAGCCTGGGTGAGTTGGAGGAGAAGTATGGGCTCCCCCCCGGGGAACACCTTCAGGTACTTACAGGTAAGGGCGTTTGCCAGGCGGTGGAATTCCCGCGGCTGCTGCCACGCACAGTACAGGACAGGGTGCTCTCGGGGGGGTGGGCGGGAGTGGGGAAGATCTTGGAAACTTACCAGGTGATGCAGGAGGAGGAGGAGGCCTCGGTGGAGGTGCTGAAAGGTAAGTGGGAGGAGGAGATGGGAGAGGAGATCGAGGAAGGTACGTGGGCAGATGCCCTAGGGAGGGTGAACTCTTCACCTTCGTGCGCGAGGCTCAGCCTCATACAGTTTAAGGTGCTGCACAGGGCACACATGACCGGGACAAGGATGAGCTGGTTTTTTGGGAGTGAGGACAGGTGTGTTAGGTGCTCAGGGAGCCCAGCAAACCACACCCATATGTTCTGGGCATGCCTGGCGCTGGAGGAGTTTTGGAAGGGCGTAGCGAGGACGGTGTCGAGGGTGGTAGGATCCAGGGTCAAACCAGGCTGGGGGCTCGCAATATTTGGGGTGGCAGAGGAGCCGGGAGTGCAGGAGGCGAAAGAGGCCGGTATTCTGGCATTTGCGTCCCTGGTAGCCCGGCGAAGGATTCTTCTTCAGTGGAAGGATGCGCGGCCCCCAAGCGTGGAATCCTGGATCAACGATATGGCGGGGTTTATTAAGTTGGAGAGGGTGAAATTCGCCTTGAGAGGGTCAGTACAAGGGTTCTTTAGGCGGTGGCAACCGTTCTTAGACTTCCTGGCAGAACGGTAGACATTGGTCAGTGGCAGCAGCAACTCGGGGGTGGGGTTTACTTTATTTATGTTTATTTACACTGGGGGGTCTGAGGGGGTGTATATATTTGCTATGTTGGCTCTGTGTTAAGTTGGGGTGTTAATTTATTATTTTCGTACGGGGGGGGGAGGGGGATATGGAGGGTTGATTTTTGACTGTTTTGTATTTAACCCTGTTGGGTTCTTTTTCATTTTGTTATTGATATTCTGTGAAAACCTTAATAAAAAAATTATTTAAAGATAAAAATAAATAAAAATCCAAATGAGCCTACGGATGCCCATGGAAAGAAATGCAAGTGATGCCAGGGACAACCTGATGTACACACAGTTTGCACCGCAATAATACATCTGCATGATCCATCTCCATCGCCAATCCTCTATCCCCTTCCTGGGGTGTAGATCTGGCTCAGCCATCCTCCTTTGGCAAGTTTTAAAATATATATATTTTTATTAAAGATTTTCCATTTACAATAACTTTTATAACCAAACCCACATTAACCACAGCAGATGTTACACAAAACCAACATAACGAAAAACCAACCAGCTGTACACACCTCATCCACAGAGAGAGAGAAAAAACAAACCCCAAAACTGCCTCCCCCAACCGCCTAAAGCCTCCCCCCCCCACCCCAACCTAAACCCCCTTCCCCACCAACTGATGGTGACTAATTCCTTAAAATAGGCAATGAATACCTACCATCTCCGGTAGAAGCCGTTAGCTAACCCCCTAATGGTGTACTTCCATCAAGTCACCCAACCACACCGAGGCGCTGGGCGGAGTAGAGGATTTCCACCCCAGAGGAACCTGTCTCCGGGCAATCAACGAGGTGAAGACGAGGACAACTGCCTTCACCCCTGCTTGCAGCCTCAACGTGTCCAACTCCCGAAAAATGGCCACCTGAGGACAGGCTCCGGATCATTAATCAGAGTGCTGACATGATGATAAAGGAGACCCAAATGTTTAGCAGTTTAAGACAAGCTCAAAACATATGCGAGTGGTTGGCCAGTCCCACAGAAGACCACACGCAACTATCATCTACCTCTGGAAAGAGGCAACTCATCTGAGCTTTGGCCAGATGTGCCCGATGCACCACCTTATGCTGGATAAGACCAAGCCGTGCACATTTAGCTGTGAAATTCACCCTACGAAGGGCATTACTCCACACCTCATCATCCGTTATAGGTTCCAACTCCCTCTCCTACTTCGCCTTCACCTCATCCACCAGTTCCAAATCCTCTGGTAGAATTCGCCTGTAAATGCCAGATGGGCTACCCTCCTCCGACCCCGCCAGCGAATGGATCCTCTCCATCAGGGACGTCAGCAATGCCACTGGGAAATTTTGGGACGGCCCCTCAACAGAGGGATGTCGAGAGTGGGTCGTTAAGTATGTTCAACGTTGAGATAGACAGATTTTAAATCAGTAAGTGAATGAAGGGTCATGGCGATATGATGGGAAAGTGAAGTTGAGGATTATCTCATCAGATCAGTCATGAACTCATTGAATGGCAGAGCAGACGGAGCGGGCTGAATGGCCTACTTCAGCTCCTACATCTCATGATCTTACTTGGTTTGGCCTACATGTGATTCCAAACCCACAGCAATGTAGTTGATTCTTAATTTCACTCAAGGGCAATTAGGGATGGGCAACAAATGCTGGCATTGCCAGCAACACCCCACACACCATCAGCAAAATTGAAGCCATAATTTTTCTGGCAGTATCTGTGTTGCTCTGCCACTGGTTCCGCCAACTGCACTGTTATGCTCTCAAGATTAAAACAAGTGGTTCGACAATATTGGTGTCTGACTCAAGTATGCATAACCCAGAACCAATGAGTTTAGTCACTAGTCACCTCTCCCTTGGTTACTGAAATAACGAAGGGAGATAAGAGACAATAACCAACACTGAAATTGGGGCTGGTTTAGCACAGTGGGCTAAATAGCTGGCTTGTAATGCAGAACAAGGCCAGCAGCGCGGGTTCAATTCTCGTACCGACCTCCCCGAACAGGTGCCGGAATGTGGCGACTAGGGATTTTCACAGTAACTTCCTTGAAGCCTACTTGTGACAATAAGCGATTATTATTATTATTATTATTATTATTAATAAATAGTAATCTATTTTATCATTGTTTCGATGGTCAAATTATCCAATTGGTTCTTCCTTGACCCATCAAAAACTTCAACGAATCTGGAACTCTGATCATTGTTCCCTGAAGTGCCAGCTGCTCAGTCCAATTATTTCAACTCTGCCAAGTTCCATACATCCCATTGATTTCAATGGTCTAATCTTCATTAATTTTGTCCACTTCTTTGTAGCTGCCTACCTGAAGAGATATCTCCTTCAACTATCTGTCCCAGTTTACACTTTGCTCTCCTATGCATGGTTGAAGCTTCACTCACAACTCATCTGCCTCTGCTGCTCATTTAAAATTCACTTTGACCTTTTCCCCTACTGTTCCCCAAACCTGCTTAATATTCTTTTTCTTTGGTGTCCTGTGACTCTTCTCTGCATTCTCTCCATGTCTTCTATGTTTCCCTTTAGTTTTGATAACTAACTCAGTACTCAAGAAACAGCTAGAAAAAAAAGCAGTATTACCATGACATTTTTTCAAATTATGCTTAATGGATCTAGCAGTATAATTTAGCTTTATTCCTATTCCAGTTATTTGGCATGAAGTACAGAATATCCTATAAACCGAGAATTCATTGTTACTTCATTTTCAAATTTCTACACCATTCAGAGTATGCTTTGACTGCCAGATGTACAACATCTGAGAGTAATTGCTCATTTAATTTTACTTATTTCCTTGTAGAAACATACACAGCTTTTGCTCAGAGCCTCCTTATTCTTACATGCTTGAAATCCGGAAACAACAGAGGGGAAATTGCATACTTCAGCAATACAAAGTGCAGCACATTACAGCACCACTATGCTGTGCTACTGCACTGTCTGTGAGAAATGTCTCATGGTACTTCTAATATCACACTGCTTCAAATAGTATTTTATAACGATCTGATTTTAATACATGCACACTCAAAAACAAAGTTTGTCTTTCATTTGATTCCCTATGCTTCAAGATTAGATTACTGAGCAAAAGTGAGGGGACATATTCTATCTGACAAAATAACCATACAGGGACTCTATATGAAATAGACACAATAGTCCATAATGGCCTTTGTTCAGTTACATCTATGTTTTTACTGAAAGCATTGATCTATCAATGCATTCAAATCCTGTTAAGATGCTATTACTGTTCTCTTGTACATTAATACCACATTTAAAAAAACAAAGATGTGCTTGTCTATTGTGTCTTTCACAACTTCAGGATGTCCCAAAGCACTTCACAGCCAATTAAGTATTTTGTACATTGTTGTAATGCAGGAAATACGGCAGCTAATTTGCACACAAAATGATGCCACAAACAGCAATGTCCGAACAATCAGAGTTATTATTATCTGTTTCCATGCTGCTGCTGGCTAAATGATAGCCAGGACACCCAGAGAGCTCCCCTGTACCTCTTCAAAATAGAACCACTGTCACCGAAGGGGGCAAATGAAGCCTCAGTTTGCTGTCCCATCCTCAGAGTGCAGAATTCCCTCGACGCTGCATTGAAGTGTTAATCTAGATTCTGTGCTCAAGTGTTAGAAGTGGAACTTGATCGCCATCTTCTCACTCAGGCCAGAATGCTACCTCACTAAGCCACAACTAACACTGGTCCTCCCTTAGTTAACAGATGCCTTTGAGCTGTTTCACTTCCCCCAAAGAGTTTTGAAATTCTCCATGGTAACATGCTAGTCTGAAGGAGGCCGGAGGCATTAACTAGTCTCTTGTGACAAGGACAAAAATCTCACATAACCAGTTCAAGCACAATTAGCTGATCCCAAGCTCTGGGGGTTGGGGCGAGGGGGACCGGGGCAGCGGGGCAGTGGAGAGGGAGCAGGGGGGAGGGAGCCTCCATGCTGCACCCAAACAAAGATCAGAAATTTAACTTTTCAAAGGAATAGACTAAACTAATGGATTTGTTATGTTCAAGATTAATTAGGCCCACAAACCTGCCCTTTAGCTTTACACAGTAAGGTTCACAACCCAACCAAAGGGGCATACCTATTAACCTCATTGCCTAAGTTGAAAAGGGGAAGCGTTTATTTTCCTCCCAGACGAAAAATGAAAGATTAGAAAAGATAATCCTTTGACTATCTGCTTCTAAGCTGTTGACCAGGAGAAAAAATACTGCAATTGCTAATCCCTTTTAGTGCCCTTTACATTGCCAGTTCATCCAGCAGGAAGAACAAACACAGCCTTCATATGCAACAACCACCACAGTTGATGGGTTGACTACCTCTGCTTTGACCTTTGAAGGCTCATTTGCATTTTGGGTGGATATAAAAGTTTGTAAAAATAGATTGCATTTAAGTAGTGTTTTAATGTAATAAAACGTCCCAATACATTTCACAAACTACAAACGAGGAGCTTTGGAGCTTTTATGATGATTAATATTTTATTTGTTAACCAAACCTCCAAAATCAGATCAACTGCACAACTCCTGCTGCTTGTGGGAACTTGTGTGCAAACTGCCTGCTGTTTGTTTATATAGAAGTAGCTATTTGTGGCTATCAAGTGATTTCTTTGACTTTACCGAGGTGAAAGGTGCTGTATAAATACATTTGAACAGTGCTGTTTTATCTCAATGTCCATCCAGGCAGCCAAAATGGGGCCTCAAGCCCACTGAATTTGAGCACCCCAAATAAAGTACTATTTGTGGGTGGAATTTTCCATTATTTTGGCTGTGTCATTGTGGGCGAGAAAAATGGCGAGTAGCCCACTGGTGGCATCGGCATGTTTTTGTGCCGTATTTTAGGCACTTTGAAACAAACATTTTGCACGACTGATTTGCTCGCTCCATTATCTTTTGAGCACACAATTAGGGATGTGCACCAATTAAATGCCTCCCCAGCACTTGTTCCAAGTCCAGCCAAGAGGGTGCATGCTAGAATGGCTGCCCTGAGGTTTTCAGAAGGAGCACTCACCAGAATGCTGGATAGGGTGGAGGATAAGCAGGACATCCTGGACCCTCAGCGGGATGAGACCCTCCAGTAAGGTTACCAACCCCTCATGGGAGAGATGGCAGTGCTGTTAAGTGCCAGCTCCCTGCACAAGAGGACGGGCATCCAGCGCAGGAAGATGAAGATGAATGACCTCCTCCGTGCAGCCAGAGTAAGTCATTTGTCACATTCACCCACCCATCACACATCCACCTGGAGCTCACTCACTACCAACTCATGGGGCCCCACCACCCACCCTCCCAAACACTGCCTTATCTCCCCTGTAGCTGTTCTCCTAATCACATGGCAGTTCCCACTCACCAACCACACATGCCAGGCATCCTTACCTTCTGACCGGGCATGTGGCATGTTTACACTCTCCCATCTGTCTCCTTGCAGGGCAAGCTGGCTCATAATAAAAAAAGAAAAGCACAGACGGGTAGAGGAATGCCCAAACTAAACAGTCTCATGCCATTTGAGGAGAGAGCCTTCTAGTTTGCCGGGGAGGAAGAGGACCGCTCCTGTGCTGAGGGTGAGGTGGACGCAAGAGGAAAAAGTGAGGATACACAACACGTTCATCCATCTCACCAACCTAACTTGAGTTCTCTCTCTCCTATCCTTATGCCCTTGCCGTGCACTAATGCCATCCCCCTCTGCAGGAAAAGAAGTGGAGCAGCCTGGTCCATTCAGCAGTCTGGCATTGGACAACAACCAGAAGAGCAGCTCTGACGAGTTCTCGGCATTCCATCAAAGATGCGTCACAGCTATCACCCGCACCCTCCACCACCGCAGCGATGCACACCTTAATGAGAATTATTAGCAGACAGGCATCTGGGTCATTAACTGGTGATCATTTCTGATGATCCACAGCAGGCGGAAGCTGTTGCGTCCTAGGGATCCAGCATTCAGAGGATTACTGGAAGTCAGGACTCTGCTGAGCCCCAGTCAGATGACGTGCCTCTGGACTCGGTTGTTCCTCAGCTGCTGGACCTACAAAGGCAAAGTCAGGAACCTCAGGAAGGGATGCCCGCCACACTCCACGGATTGCAAGGCTGACAGGAGAAGTCCCGTCGCCTCATGTCTAAGGAGATTGTGCCAACACTCCCGAGGTAACTGGACCAACTGCGAGGATGGCGTGCGCACTGGAGACCTTAGTACAGGACATTCGCTCCATGTCGGGGGATTTTCACTGCATGGTGCAGAGCATTAGCTCCATGGTTCAGGGCATCAGTTCCATGGAGCAGGCATTTGTGGACATCCATGAGTGCCAATGCCAGAGGAAGGCAATGCTCTGGATCTCACTCCAGCTGCGTCTCCATCTCAAGGAGGAGGCCAGGGGCTCTCGAGCACCCATAAAGAGAAGCTGGTGCACAGCCGGGGGGCCTTCCACCCAGGAGACCCTGGGGGTGTTCATCCCATCTTACTTCCCTCTTCCTGTGACGGACACAGCTCCAACCCCACACACCGAAAATAGTGGCACCACCACAGCTGTACAGCACAAGCAGGCCGGGGCCTCCAGAGGATGCCTACCAAGTTCATCTTAGGCAACAGAGCAGGCTGCCACCACCTCAGCTCTGGATCCTGGCGATACACCAAGACGTAGCGGCAGGGTTAGAAAGGTTAAGAAATAGTGGTTGCACAGTGTGGGCATGTGTGTTGTTAGCCACTTGTATGCCGTGAGAACTTATGTAAGTATTTGAACACCTTTGTAATGTATTAAGCCTCACTTCTGGCTCCCTCCTTGCGCCTCCCTATTATTCAATAGTTCCATAACCTATTGCATACACCTGACGGCCTTCCTCTCCCTCCTCCAGTGGTTTCCCCTTGGCGCCATACTCCCCATCAGAGGATATGTGCTGCTCATCGATACTCTCCTCTACCAGCTCCTCATCCCATTCAGCACCAGGTTGTGGAGGGCCCAGCACACACTAACGATGTGTGACACTCTCTGGGGGCTATATTGGAGGAGCTCTACCTGACTGGTCCAGGCACCAAAACCACATCTTCTGCATCCCAATCGTCTGCTGTACCAAAGCAAAGATAGCAGCATGAACATCGTTATATCGGGTTTCTGCCACACTCTGTGGCCTCCGCACAGGTGTCATCAGCTACCTGCAGAGTGGGTACCTCTTGTCCCCGAGGAGTTATCCTGTAGCCGATATGCTCCCTCAATTACCTCCAGTATCTGAGAATGGCTAAGGATGTAGCTGTTTTGGATACTCCCCGGGAACCTAGCACACACCTGCAGGATGTGTTTGGCATAGTCGTAGACAATCTGGGCATTCAAGGAGTGAAAGCCCTTGCAATTTATGAAGGGGACAATTTGACACCATGGGGAACAAGAGCCATCATTGGCTCCCTGCACTTGTGGGAAGCCAGCTAACTTGCGTCCTGGTTAGCCTGGTCCCAGTCAAAACTGATGTTGTGGTGCACCCTTGCGAAGAGCGCACTGATGCACTTATGTGTGGAGGCCAGTTAAGTCACCGGTGGGGCCCTGAAAGGAGCCACTGGCATAGAAATTTAGGGCAGCTGTGACCTTCAGGGCAACAGGCAGTGGGTGACCTTTGAGCCATGTGGTGCCAACTCTTGAATGGACTGGTTTAGCTCAGTGGGCTTGACAGCTGGTTTGTAATGCAGAACAAGGCCAGCAGCACGCGTTCAATTTCCATACTGGCTCAGGGGCTTCCATGTGGTGACTAGGGGCTTTTCACAGTAACTTCATACTTGTGACAATAAAATATTATTATCTTGGAGAACCTGGCAAGCGACCTTCAGACATTCGGAGTCTTCTCCTGCACTGATTCTCACTCATCTCCAAGACCGTCAGCTGCTATCTGTCCACTCAGGGCTAATGATGGCGACTCCGAGCGGCTTTCTCTGTGGCTCAGCCTCTGGCAGCTGTGCAGGCCCTGCCCCCCTTCCTCCTCAGTGTGGTGATGTGCCTGTAGATAATATCCCATGTATGCAGCAGTGTGACCTCCCACCAGCAGGTGGCTATTTATGCAGCAGTGTGACCACCCACCAGCAGGTGGCGTCAGATATGACAGGGCAGATTCAGTGATCCTCAGAAGGTTGCAAGACACACACGAGGACAGTCGTGCATAGGAGTAGTTCCATGGAAGTCTAAAGAAACTCTATGATAACTTGCTCTGTATCTGATCGTTACCTTACCACGTGTGCATTGATAAAAATCCTGGTTTGGCCAAGTCACCAGCAGTTCTGTAGATTCCTTGCTAGACAACGAACACAACATTCAGGGTTCCGCTCCTGTCTCTGAGGAGCTGCATGTTGCCACAGGTCTTTCTTGTCTCACGACGAGGATTACTACCAGCCCTGACGCATTGCGCGTCCAACCATGGGAGCATTCTTCCGATGGGCTGTGACTGCTGTGTCAACCATAACACAGAATTCCACTACCTTGCAATCTCCCTGACTGGCCAAGAATCCACACCAGTCTCTCCCTACTCAGCGTGACTGATGGGCATCCACTTCAGACCCCCTCTTGAGCCCCAAGTTCTCATGAAAGGTGAGGGCATAAGTGTAACGCCCTGTGCGCAATTCTCTTCAAGGGCAGGGGAATGGCTTGTGAGGACATCACTGCAACAACAGATGTTGGAGCTGGGCGGTCTGGTGATCTCAAAACCTTTGACCCTTGTCTGTGATGCAGTACAACTGCTCACCCTCTCAGTAAATGCTGAAGGCAAGCCTTTGAATGAATTGAATTGGGAGCTCATCGTGCAAAGGGTTAACTCAGGACAGCAATCAGTGCTATGATTAGTGAGCATAATTGGCTCATCTTTCAAAGCTCAGGAAGTTAATTGACTAGTGGATTTCTGATCTGGCAGGCATAGGTAGCTCATTGCTCTCATTTTCAAGCTTACATAGTCAGTCATTATATCACGAGCAGCCCCACAGCTCCCCAACATTGGGACTCGAGACCTTGCATTCTGGACACCCACTCACCCAGCCCAGCTCAAGGGCTTCCCGGTCTAGTACGAGGACTCTTGGAGAAGGTGGTCCTTCAGCTGTGGATTGCAGCCTCTGGATAGAGGAGCTTTACAAGTTGCATTGTTGCCCTTTTGTCGCTGAGTCCTTCACCCCCCCCCACCCCAATGAAGGGGCCAGACCATCCCTCCTCTTGGACTCGGGCCAATGGCGGCCTCCTGTACAACTGCCCCTCACTCCTGGCTTTATTACCATTGCCCCATTTCCCCCCCCTCCCCCCTCCCCGGAGCACGATCTTGGCTCGTCCAACCTAAAACCTGTCGCCCTGCCAAGAGGCTGGCCTCAGCCCACTGAACAGCCACGGCCTGCTGAGGTGCTAGCCTCGCCGCACCAAACACCCTTAGCCCCGCTGTTTCTGGCCCACGAACACCCTATGGCACCCCAAACCTGCAGCTGGTTTCCCTCCCTCTCCCATGGCTCTCTGGTGCCCTCATTCCTCATGGACCCCCTGTTGGGTAGTGGCAACCTGTGCACACACCTCTGATATCCCCTCCCCCTGAGGTGAGCTCACCAGGTTCCAGCTTTTATAAACCTATTGTGAGACATGCCGGCATGATGTCATGCTGCCACGGTCGGACATTGTACCAAGGGAGGTTATGACTGGATTGCCTGTTAATTAGATTAGAATGTATTCAAATGAAGTTCGTGACCTTCCTTGGCAGGAACCTCATTCTCTCAATGTAGGGGGGGGGGTGTACAATCACAATGCGAGGTTTCGCTGGCTAGATTTGTGTTTCTGACCTCTTGCGAGGTTTTGCACCCATTTGCCATTTAAAATCGCAGCTTATGAACGGCAATTGTGGACCAGGCCTCAAACCCATGCCACGAGATGCTACCAACTGTTACTAGATGCAAGGGGTAAGGGCTCAAATTTGGTACGGTTTGCTTAGTTTTCAGCAGAGAATATTGCATGTTTAGTGTAATGTGTTTGGATTACTTTATTTCAGGAATTTTGTGTTCAAATTATTTATTGGAACTGGAGATTTGAGTTTGATGAGAAATATAATTTGATGATTTGCAACCAATAGTCCCTGTACAGACACTGGCTTTGTCAGTAATTGCATTCATTTAAATACAATCTTTATACCTTGCTGTTTCTCAAATGCATCAACTGTTTGGTTCACAGGTATTGCAAGCTCTCCACCCCAAGTTGCCAATGATAGCAGAACTCCTGAATATTTTCAAATGGCCATCTTCATTTCCCTCTAACAGATGATCCAATGATATATCAAGTGAATGCTCCTTTCCACTGCCCTTCTAGAATAATGGTAGAGTTGCAATTTTCCTCAATTGACTTGCAGAAGCATACTGGAGGCAACTAGCAAACCACTCCTTTGTAAATGTTGTGGATGGATTAGTTTGACAGGATTGCCAAGGAATCTACCATTACTGTACATTGATGACACCAAATTTTGCAGCTTTCTGCATCGTTGAAATGTGCCTTTTTCTTTGTTCTTATTGTTCTCACCCAGGAACACAACATGTCAGTATTGAATGTAATATTTATTTATTTCTACAGTCTCCAAGCTTTTGAAAGCAGTGAGTTCAGCTATCCACTTTAGATACTCGGATAATAAATTGCCAGCCTGGACCAAATTCATCTTACATTACTAATTGACACTAAACCAGACACTACCAAGAAACAAATGTTACTTGTAGCCTTCAATCGGGTATATTTTTCAGCTTACTGCAGTCATGAATGAATCACAAAGTTTTTAAAAACAGAGTTCATACCTCGATCATCTGTTTTCTTCCAGAAAGACTGTGGATCAATCCCTAAACAGTTAGGCCCAGGTTGAAAATGAAAGTTAAATAGATTCAGCTTTCATCCAACTTCTGCACGAACTTTTGAAAGGAGCGGATACACTCTGCAGTCTTACTCCATGTTGGCCCATTACAGGCTAAGGTAGCGTGTAACAGACCAGCAAGGAGATTGTGCCTTCTCACCTAAACACTCCCACAGGCCACCTGTTCAAATCTGACCCACACAATAAGACAGTAATTTCTCCCTTTCTTCTTTACCCAAGCCTTGCCCAAGATGTCTCTACCCCCACCCCCCCCAAGGTACAGCGTTACCAAAATATACAGAATTATGCAAGTCTCACTATTGTAAACACAAACATCTTGTAATCAACCACACACCATGATTCAAGAAAGAGTAAACTTTACTGATCAATACAAATGTAAATATTTTAAAGTAAATAAATATATGTAATAAGTTGCACTATTACATCGCAACATGTTCTGATTGTAATCAAAGCATAAGTTGCAGAATTTACATGCTTTATTTGTTTTTTGTAGACAACTTTTCCTCATCAGAGTTCCAATTTCAAACCTTTTTCATTGTTACTCTTTTCATTGTCTGCTCTTCCCCCTATAAGCACCTTATAAATTGACTGCAGTCCTTACTTGCACTCCTCAGATGCATAAGGCAGCACGGTAGCATTGTGGATAGCACAATTGCTTCACAGCTCCAGGGTCCCAGGTTCGATTCCAGCTTGGGCCACTGTCTGTGCGGAGTCTGCACATCCTCCCCGTGTGTGCGTGGGTTTCCTCCGGGTGCTCCGGTTTCCTCCCACAGTCCAAAGATATGCAGGTTAGGTGGATTGGCCATGATAAATTGCCCTTAGTATCCAAAATTGCCCTTAGTGTCGAGTGGGGTTACTGGGTTATGGGGATAGGGTGGAGGTGTTGACCTTGGGTGGGGTGCTCTTTCCAAGAGCCAGTGTGGACTCGATGGGCCGAATGGCCTCCTTCTGCACTATAAATTCTATGATAACCCACTATGTGTAAAGTAGATTGTAATAAGTTTGATTTATTTTTCACACATTGACCATCACCTCAATTGAGATAATTCTGTGAATTAATGAAGTTTGTTCAATTTTTCACCAACCCTTGGAGAAAATCTTTGAATGCAATTAAAAAGTAACATTTCTTTCACGTGTGTCCCAAAGGCAGTTACCCAATATAGATGGAAAGACATCATAACTTATAAAAGTTTATTAGAACAGCAAACAGTAGCAATTTCATCATTATCCACAACAGTAAGCAACATAATCAGCTTGCTGTATGGTCATGGACTCCATATTACAATATACTACAAATCTAATAAGCTTGATAAGCACCATATTGGCCACCAATATCATCACTATGAAAAGTGAGAAATTTGTGGTCCAGCCACTTCAAACCGCTGAATTACAGACTGACGTTGCTCAGCAACAGTATTAATGAATTTTACTGATGATCTTAAATGAACCAGCAAAAAGGTACCGGGCAAATAAATTAGGTCAAATTTCTAGAATCTGCCAATGTATCAAAGATGAACAAATATAACATTCACATATTCAATTTCCTTTAATTACCACAGTTTGTAAGGATGTGATGCTATGACCTCATTTTATTTTCAATTCCTGCCCTCCTACAAGTAGCTCAAGATTGGCACGTCAAGGATTTTAGCAACTAAACTCATCACCCCTTTGTCTAGAAAGTCTTTAAAGACAGATTAAAAAGTAACTATTTAAAATCGTAACATGCAGCATGCATATGTCATCAACACTTTGATACAAGACTGACTATAAACAAAATTAAGGTTCTGAAGGCTAAACACAGTGTTGCATTGTCCTTTTAAACTGATGCCTGGTTGTTTGAATTACCAATAAGCTTTATTTGCACCTTTTTGAGATTTATTAATATGGTACAGGTTAAGAATTTGTAATTTCCTGAGCAATGCAAATCATCCATCATTTTTCATACAAAGCTATAGCATATGGAAGTTTGGGTAATGTAATTAACTAGGAGAATGAATCTGAACGAAGCTTGGTATCATCTGAACCCTGAGATTAGAATATTTGACGAAGGCATAGTCAAAGTACAATGAGTGCAAGATACTTTATAGAAGGGTGCAATAGTGGTCAGAAATGTCACCGTGCTGTTTAGAGGTCTACTCAATGACTAAGAATTTGATCAAATTAAGCTTAAGGTCTGAAAACTATGTTGTAAACTTTACATTAAAGCTGAGAGTACACTTGCTGCTGCATTGCTCTTGGGGACGAACCTTGTATTGCTGTAGTAGAAATAGCAGAAAATGTCACTTCAGAATCTAGGCCCATCTGAATGGTTCCCATAATTTTACTTTTACAGTCCTTCCTATTACAGCGCTTACTGCTCTGATCAGCATGGGCGAGAGGTTGTAATTCATTATGAGCCACATGACTCCTAACCATGTTTGTGGATTGCTTATGTCTGGAATGAGCCTCACATAAGCTATTGTTTAGCTGGAAAGATGAAAATCTGTGGCTTATTTTTGCTGCCTTTGACATGTTTATCCAAATATCTTAATTCAGGGAAGGCAGTTTTTATTGGGCTTGTCAATAATTTTTTCCTTTTCAAGTACTAAATAGTCTAAAATTATGGAAATATAGCTATTTGGTTTATATTATGAATTGTTTTATATGGTACCTTTAAAAGTATAAATTGTCCCAAGGCACTTCACAATTGGACATAATGAAAATAGATGTCTATTCAGCAAGGATAAGATTTGGATGGGTTTTGAGGAAGTAAGCTTTGAAGAAGCTTTTTTGAAAAAAAGTGGACTTAGGGAATGATTTTAGAGGTCAGTGTGGCTAGTGTTTTGGCTATTAAATAGAGGATGCACAGATAGCTGGAGTTAGAGGAAATGAACATTGCAGATGGAGGATAAAGGGTGGGATTTACAGACAACACTATGTGTTTTTCAACAGGGCGAGGCGACCCGCCAGCGGGATTTCCCATTGACAGCACCCCTCACCTCCGGGAACCCCAGCTCCGGCGTGAACAGCTGGTAAATCCCGCCCAAAGTGTGGTAAGGCTTTGGGAACGATTTATGGATGAGCGCAGAGATTTGCATGAAACATACTGGGGGACCAGGAGCCAATGTAAGGGAGTGCGAAAGTGGGTGATGACAAGTTAAACTAATTGCAGAGAAGGATACATGTTGTAATGTTTGAAATGCCTTGGTGGACTTTGTTTCTGGATGGTGGGAGGCCAGGAAAAGGTTCAGACTCTGGAGGGCACAAACATTTAGCAGAAATGGGGAGAGGGTGGGTGGCTGAGATAGCGATGGAGCAGTTTGATCATTATTACAGAGGTGAAAGTAAGCACACTTCACTGGTTGCAGAATGATGTTTGAAGCTCAGCTCAAATCAACTGGATGGATGTCAAGAATACAAATGCCCTGGTTTAGCCCAAGTGTGGCCAAATACTGATCCCGTCCCACAATGAGCGGTGATTGGGACCTGTCTGAGTGGGATGATTTTCAGAGAGCCAGGGGAAAGACAGTTGAAGTCCTGGATGCTCTGATGAAAGAAGCTTCTCTCTCTCTCTCTCCCTCATGTTTTCTCCAGTAAAGCTGCATAACTGTGCTCAGAATCTGAATGAATCTACAGCAAAAACCTCAAACTGAAAGCCTAAATTGAAGGAAGAAAAGCTGAATAGCTGTACACAGAATCTGCATGAATCTACAGTGAAAACCTCGAACTGAAAGCCTAAATTAAAGGAAAGTCTGCTAAAAGACAATCATCTGAAACAAAGGTCGCGATTTAACTAAATGGGAACAAAGTCCCATCGTTAGCGTGTTTCCCAGCACTCGCAGCCCCGATAAACACAAGGCTATAAAACGCAACTTGCGATTGATAAGGTGCCTCACCGGGTAACTCAGGAATCTGCACATTAATTTGCACATGTGCTGAAATCTCATTTACAGTGGGGGGGGGGGGGGGGGGGAGAAGACCCCACTGCCGGCCAATGGCGGGCCGCCTTTCCCGACCGAGAAACACACCTTGGTTGGTTGGTAGGGGCGGGGGGTCAGAGAACCTCATCCAGCAACTTCCCTTCTAATGCTTGGATAAGAGGATTGTTCTGTGAAGATATGTCGAGTAGACTTGGCATCTTGTCTCTAGAATTTAGATGAATGAGATTTGATCAAATTGAAGTATATAAAATTCTTATAAGGGCTCGAACGATTAGATGCTGGGAAGTTGTTTCCCTGACTGAGGAGCCCTGGGCAGCACAGTGCACTGTGGCTTCACAGCACCAGGGTCCCAGGTTCGATTCCCTGCTGGGTCACTGTCTGTGCGGAGTCTGCAAGTGCTCCCTGTGTCTGCGTGGGTTTCCTCCGGGTGCTCCGGTTTCCTCCCACGGTCCAAAGACGTGCAGGTTTGGTGGATTGGCCATGCTAAATTGCCCTTCGTGACCAAAAAGGTTAGGAGGGGTTATTGAGTTACGGGGATAGGGTGGAAGTGAGGACTTAAGTGGGTCAGTGCAGACTCGATGGGCCAAATGGCCTCCTTCTGCACTGTATGTTCTGTGTTCTAAAACTAGTAGGATCCCTCAGAATAAGTGATTGGCCACTTAGAACTGAGATGGCAAGAAATTTCACTCAAACGTTTGTGAATCTTTAGATTATCTCTCCCTTAGGGCTGTAGAAGCTCAATCATGGAGTACATCCAAGACTGAGATAAACGTACTAAGGGAGATAGGGATGGTGTAGAAAGGTAGGGATGGTGTAGGAAGGTAGAGTTAAGGTAATGGTGTGGCAGGTCAAAAGGACCCAATCCTGCTTCTATTTCTTATGTCTCTGCATTCTGCATCATAAAATGTATTAATTTCGTGGTCTGTTCAACGAGAAGGATATCAGTGGAAATCTTGGTTTTGATACAACAAATATTCTTATATTTATCCACAAAAATAAATCCTGAAGTGTCTGACTCAAGGGATTCCCAGCTTGGTCCAAAATTATGATTTCTTAAGCTTTCTTGTTTTTTTTCCAGGAGCCACTTTTAAAATTTTGCTAAAAGTGACGTCTCACTTCAGTGGGCAGTATAATCAAAGACCTGGCAAATGTTCACAAACTTCCCAAATAACTTGCGTTTCCAAAGCTTACGCAGTTTTATTTTTCAACCTAAATGTTTAGTTCTCAATTGCACTGAATTCCCATGAAATTGATTTTTTTTGCTCCCATTCATAGCATGTTACAAAAATATTACAAACAGTTCTTGTATGTAATATATATCAAACTATTTTTCTTGGTTATTTGCCAGAACTGTTAAAACATGGTTGAGATTGCAGCATTATGATTTAAGAAAAGGATATTTCAGATGATTATAATGTTTGATTGAAAAATTCTAGCATTGTACGCCAAGTTCAGAGGGTCCTGCAGACTAATAACTAATTACAAACTACATGAGAAACCATTATCTTACAGAAAATTTTAGTTCCAGATCTTAAATACAAATATGCTTGAGTATCAATTTACTAGTTTTAAATGGTATTAAATGAGTTTTGAACACCAAAAGGAAAAGCTGTAACACTTGCCAAAAAAAGGAATGAAAAATAGGGAGCACCAAAGCTTAAGAAGACAGACATATGGGGCGGGATTCTCTGATCCTGAGGCTAAGTGTTGATGCCGTCCGAAACACCATCGCGTTTCTCGATGGCGTCAACACGGCCTCAGGATCAGCAATTCTGGCCCCTACAGGGGGCCAGCACAGCACTGGAGCGACCCACGCCGCACCAGCTGCCGCGGGGTCCGCGCATGCGCAGTGGCACCAACGCGCGCATGCGCAGTGGCTCCCTTCTCCGTGCCGGCGCAACATGGCGTAGGGTTACAGGGGCAGGCGCGGAAGGAGGCCCCCAGCCCGAGAGGCCAGCCCACCGATCGGTGGTCCCGATCGCGGGCCAGGCCACAACGGATCCCCCCTTCCTTCCCCACAGGCCTCCCCGGACCCTTCCACGCCGAGGTCCCGCCGGCTGAGAGCAGATTAGAACGGCGCAGGTCGCGGGGAGAATCCCACCCATGAAATTTAATGCCAAATACATGTGAAATATTGCATTTTGGGTGGAAGAAGAAATAGAAGCAATATAAAGCGAATAGAACAATTTTTGGGTGATAAGGGTGATAAGGGTTAGAGATACTTTGCTGTTTACATGCACAAATTGGTAAAGGTACTAGGACAAGTTGATAAAGCATAACACATCCTGGGCTTGATAGAGGTAGAGTGTACAAAAATTAGTAAGTTTATGGTAACCTTTTATAAATCACTGGTTAGGCCTCAGTTGGGTTACTGGGTCCAATTCTGGACACTGCACTTTAGGGAGGCTGTCATCGAGAGGGCAGAGGAAATTCAGCAAAATTATAGAGGTGAGGGATTCCAGTAATGCAGAGACACTAGAGTAGCTGGCATTATTCTCTTTACAACAGAAAAGGTTAAGGGGGGATATAATAGGTGTACAAAATTATGTATTTTCACAAAAAGCAACTAGGGAGATTCTGTTTCCACTGACTGCAGTGTTTGTAAAGAGAGGATGCAAATTTAGGATAATTGGCAAAAATGAGAATGCATTGCCTATTAAGGTGATAGAAACAGATTAATAGCAACTTTCAAAAAGGGAACTCGATATATATTTGAAAATATCCACAGAGCTATGCGCAGATACAGTGGGCTGAAGCGTCAATCTCCTTTTGTGTTTTATGATTCCATAATCAATTATATCATTTTCCCTACAAACAATAAATGTATCGACTTTGTGATGGGCAATTATTTGTTACACAAGATTAAAACAATTCACTGGGTCAATAAAATGAAATGATGAAACACTTCTTAAAAAAACTAAACAAGTTTGAGAAGTTATTGGAGTGCAGAAAATACTGCACATCTTTAACAGAATGGTCAGAGAACACAGGTCTAAAAAATTCGGAAAGGTCTTTCGAAGAATATTGTGCTTCCAATAACATTTTCTTCAGTCCAAGCTAAAACAATTCTTAAATCCTTTATCACTATCTAAATAAGTCTATTATCAATACAAGTCTATTATTACTTTGGGAATGGTGTAAAAATTTGAGCTACATACATGTAAATGTAACTCCTTCCAGAAACAATTCTACTGTACAACTTACTAAAGGAACAAAGTTTACTATTGGTTCAATACTGGAGTAATCAGCTGTACATATACAGACAAATACTGAAACAATGATCCCATCAGGCTTGATAATGCCTGGAAACTTTCCACATATGTCTGTAGAGCATCAGACTTTTAATCTGAGGGTCCAGGGTTTTGCCAGCATGAACTTGATGGGCCAAATGGCTTCCTTCTGTGCTGTCATGATTCTATGACGTGCTGCAACATAGCTATACTATTCTTTACTTTCATTAAAATAAGATGGTACTCAATACGTGTGCAATCATGCTGCAATTAATCGAGTAAAAATGTCCTAATTCTTGGACATTCTCTAACCATTGTTGCAATCTTTCCCTCCCAATGTCTGAACAGGAATTTAACAGTTTATGAGTGAAGATGTGCAGGTTATCTCTTGGTAATTCAAACAGCTGGTTTGGAATGGTGTTGAATATTGATTTAAAGGCAACAGGAAAGAATAAATCCTGGAGGTTAATAGCAACTGTGAATACCTTGCAATGTAATTGCTTGCAAATGTAGCATTTTCTACAATTACACTGCACTGTACAGTTTTTATTTCCGCGGCAGCTAAAACCGTATGCACAGCAATTAGAGTAGCACAAGGAAGAAAAGAAAAAAATCAGTAAACATAAAATATACTAGACATTAAATTACATCTCAGGCTGCATTGATGCTTTTACAATTTTAGTTAGCACACAGCGTCAAAGCGAACACAAATGTTCTGATAACAATCATTTATGTCTCACGACTATAGAAACTTCAACTATTTTTGGTTTTCCTCCAGTCATTAAGCACCAACTAGCAAACTTGGATGAAGAGATATTGAATCTTTTAAGAATCTTAGCAGCAGGCAGGGATTCCTGATGCTTGGATCCCAAAAGACAATACAGCAGGTTTTTGTAGAATGACCTGGATTAGGATGCTGTTGGGTCTCTTGCAGCAATAGCAGCAGCAGCAGTAGCTTGAGGAATTTCCAAACCAGTGTGGAGTGTCACCTATAGAGAGGTTGAGAATATAATTGATGAAAAATAATTATTTTTGATACGATACTTAAAAAAAAAAACAATTAGTGAACTCCCATGATGCTCAAATTTAAAGAAGGTATACAAATAAATAAATCTGTACATTATCCCGTAGCAGATAAACTTCTCGATACTTGGAATTTTTCATGGATAGGGTCCCTGGTTTCTGTAGCCTCAGCCACTTGTACATCATTTGCTTAAAACGGTTCAAACCTTCTGGCAAATCAAATTCCTAGTTTGTAAAGGTTCAAATTACTAGTTTGTAAAGGTTCAAATTACTCAAGTGACAACTCACTCACCTAAAACTCACAACATTAAACATACCAACCAGCCCGTGCAGGTTTGGGGTGGGCGGACATGGTGAATTTGATAGGAGCCAAAAAGTCTGAAACCTGCCGCTATAAAAATATGTTGCAATGCTCCCAATGGCGGTTGTCATCCTGTTGACAGGTGGCACAAACACCAGTTGAGTCTCATGAATGCTCATTGAAACAACTGCCCACCAGCATCTTGTCAGGCCTTTCAATCTTGCATCACGCCAGTGGGAAATCATGTCAGCATCAAACCTGATTGATAAAGGCTGGCGTACACAAGAGGACCCTCAGTTTGCCAAAGACTTCGGATGAGTGCAACACTGCAATAGTGCTGTGCTGCTCTGCTGACCATTCTGCTGAGGCAGACCGGTTCCTGCCTCCATCTCCATATTGCTGGACCCATGGAACCTCCTGAGTCACCATCTCGGATCAGTACTGCGCCTGGGGTTGGGGAGTACAGGAGTCTCCTTCGGGGGGGGGGGGGGTTCTAGTGGCCTGACACAGATAAGAGGAGGACAATGTGGAAGGCAAATAGTGCGAGGAACGGCATGGGGAAAGAGCAATGGCTCATGATGGCAGAGGGGCAAGGAGGTGGATGAAGACGACAAAGAATGGATGGCACAGAGAGGAGGAAAGCTGGATCCTACCAAGGCTGTACAAAAAGCTCACAAACAATGGGGTCAAAGGATTGCCACACCATTTAATGGAATGGGAAGCACAAAGATTCCAGATGCAGTGAGTAGAGGGCTTGAATGGAGGAACAAACTTCTTTTTGAGGCGGTTATCCTTTTGCCCCTGGTTGCTGACATCCTGCACGATCTGGTGAAGAAATATGGGTTTGGAGAGAGTGAAACAAGTGTGGCTGGATTGGTATTTAAATATGGTGCTGGGACCTTCAAACCTGTGATCGGAGGGCAGATGGACAAATCAGCTGCTGGTCTGCCAGGAGTCAGAGGGGAACCTGCCTGTGCATAATTAATGAGGTTCCGGGCACAGAATCTGGTGTGGGAACCCACCATTCTGGCAAGTGGAACATGCACTGCCGGAATCGCCCACCACTGCACTTAGCGTCCAAATGGAAGAATTACACCCTGTATTATTAATAATACTCCGGACTGTAGGCAGAGACAATATATAGAACATTCTACAGCACAGAAGCAGGTCATCCAGCCAAATAATAATAATCTTTATTGTCACAGGTAGGCTTACATTGCAATGAAGTCACTGTGAAAAGCCCCTAGTCGCCACATTCCGCCGCCTCTTCGGATCCACAGAGGGAGAATTCAGAATGTCCAAATTGCTTAACAGCACATCTTTCAGGACTTGTGGGAGGAAACCGGAGCACCCGGAGGAAACCCACGCAGACAAGGGGAGAACGTGCAGACTCCGCACCGACAGTGACCCAGATCTGTGCCAGAGTTTACATCCCCCACCAGCCTCCTCGTACCCAAGGAGCAGATTCCTTTTATTGTTTGAATGTTGTTGTAGAATATAATTTAGCATTTTTGGTGCAATGTCATGGTGACTAAAACAAACAGAAAATAACCACCAACAAACAGAAACAAAACAATTCACAAAGCAGAAAGTTTATGGACACTATTTTAACTATAGAAATATGCACAGATTTTCCAGTTAAGATTTAGGTCTGTAGTAAATTTGTTTGATCAAGCCACTTTTTAAAACTATCCGGCAGATTTTCCAAGTTGTTGTATGTAGTGAGTTACCTTTAACACCTCAAGTGCGCATTTGAAATTGAAAGAGCTGCAGGCGGAATTCAGGAGGCATTAGGTCCTTGATTTTCATTTTAGTTATCTTGCTACTCTTGTTTTTATTAAATATACACTATTATATTTCAAATGCACATGACGAATGGTGGTGGCTGGCAGCCTCCTTCCAGGGCCAGGGTACAGGGTCAACCGCCTCTCCTCCACCGCGTCCAGGAGGGGCTCCAGCTCCGCATCCTGAAACGGGATGTTGTTGTAGAATATAATTTAGCATTTTTGCTGCCATTTTGTTGAGGAGTGCAGTGTGTATTTGCGGCTGCAGCAGGTCAGCCTCCTGAATGTCAGTCGCGAAACCGGTGAATCCGGCACCGTTTCCCATTGGAATCGATTGCGTTCCATATGGCATCGGTGCTAGCTCATCAACAGTAGCTGAATTGGTCCAGGTGCAGCGCCAGTTTTGCTGTCGTGGAACTTCACGAATCCTGCGCCTGTGTCCACATTTAGTCTCAGAAATGCAGAATGTAGCCCACAATGTCTGTTCTTGTTTGTATTCTAAATGGTGCCATGTTGAGTCAGCAGGCTCTATATTTGAACGCTAGACTACGACTTGAACATATAATCTAGGCAGACACTTCAATGCAGTAATAAGGGGTTGCTGTATTGTCAGCAGTGCTAACTTTTGAGAGGCATTAAACTAAGCTGCTTCTGCTCATTGGTGCTCCAAAGGATGTTAACATTTTCATTGCACTATTCAAAGCAAAGTAAGCAATCTTTCCGTATGCTCCAAGATTTCACAGCATCAAACTTTTCACACAGCACAGAATGCTTACATAAATTACTCAACTTCAACATTGGCAAATGCTTTGGGGCTCCTAAGCAGGCAATACAGTGCATACAATGCAGATTTACTTTCTTTCACTTTGATATTTTTCAGCACACCAGACTTGTCAGTCACCGACATGACCCCGAGGAACTTTCAACATGACTGATTTTAATCAATAGAAAATGATTTAGATAATTTTTGTTTGTGAGCCCTTGCAAATGAACACACTTATTTTGCTTGATTATTTTAATGAAACAGCTTCACAACAGTCATAATCTACCCATGCAGCAGCTCTTGTTTACTATGAGGCAACGACAAGTGACTTTTTAGAATTAGCTTCAAGGACAAGTTGATACAAATATTGAAGTTAGAAATGGCCAGAATATCTGCTCCGGGAGCAATAAAATCATTGATGACATTAAGTTTACCTCATCAGCAGTCAAACAAAGACTGTTCCATATTTCATGGTCAGCAGTATTCCTCTGGTGACAAGTGCTTTGGCATAATTAGTTGAAGTAGAGAGTCCATCAGCTACTTCATTTCTATGGTAATTTTTTTGTGATGAGGCATGGACTTTATTGAGCCATATAACTAGGCTGTCCAATGTTTCAAACAATGCAACTGGAAATTTAATTGTGCATGATATAACAATCCATTTTATAGAAAATGATTTCCTCTGCTCATTAAATTCTAATTCGCCCCCTCCAACATACTCCTCACTCCAAGTTATGCATGCCACGGGGGGGGGGGGTTAAGCAAAAAGAAAGCTCAGATTCAACACTATATGATGATTGGAGTAGAAAAATTGAAAAATCCGAGTAAAAATGCTCATTTAAATGCATAAAAGGAATTACATTTTTTTTTCAATGTATATAAACTAATTATTATACCACAGAACACACCTGCACATTTCTATTCAGGCTTACTGCTGGGAACAGGAGGCCTTCCATATCCTCAAAGGCAACAGGTCCCTGTTGCTCATCATTAATGGAAAAGGTAAGTGTTCGTCTGTTGAAATCCAAGAGCACACCAACTGTGACTCCTTTGGCAATGCCCCCCTCACTTCTAGGGGGAAAGAAACAAAAGTGCTCATTTGTTAAGTGTTTGAAATAGCAATCCGAATCGGTACAATTCCACCTGTTTTTCATGTTTGATAATATGGCATGGGCAGTTCAGAACAGAAGCCGCTCATTTGGGCCAAGCTGGAGTTTATGCTCCATAACCCTCCCACCCCTTCCACCTAACCCTGTCAACTTTTTATTCCTTTATCCCTCATGTATTTGACTCACATCTACCTAAATACATTAATTCTCTTGCCAAATTGGTCCAGCTTCACTTGCTGAAACACTGCACATATAGTCCAAAGTTAAAGCAAAATGCTGCAGATGCTGAAAATCTGGGGCACTATTTTCTGGCCGCATTGCACTCGAGCGAGAGGATAACGTGGCCGGAGAATCTTGGGAGAGCCCTCTCACGGGCCTCGCAGCAGCCTCCGCGCCTTGCGGGATTCACCCAAGTCCCGCGAGGCATTGGTGTCAGAACTCTGCCCAAAATGGGCGGGACCAAACGGCGCTCCCGGAAGTAGTTCTTAACCCTACTTAAGACCTGCTTACCTGTGATACACAGGCCTCCCTCGATTCTCTGGCCTCCCCAGGGAGGCTGCAGCCGGGTGCCGATCAGTGCTGCTCCACACAAATGGGGACGAGGCAGAACGGCACCCAGAGTCTCCCGGGCCATGGGAGACCCCAAGGTGGTCAGGGTTAAGTGCAGGGTGGCTCCCTGGCCCTTCCCCTGGAACACGGTCACCTTGCCATTGCCACCCTGGCACTGCCAAGGTGCCTAGATGGCACTGCCTGGGTGCCAGTCCAAAGGTACCCAAGTGCCAGGGTGGCATTGCCAACATTCGGTGGCAAGGGGGGGCCATGCCCATGAAATGAAGGTGGGAGAATGCAGGGCAGGTACGTAGCGGCCTCCAGGAGGTTGGGTGGGTGATGGGTGGGGGTCCTAGAGGGAGGGGGTGTTCTAAGGGGGCTTGGGGGGGGGGGGGTCTGAAGAGGCGGGGCCCCAAAGTGGGGTGTCCTCACTTGGGGGTTGTGGGGTAGTGTCCATGTGTGTGGAGGGTGACATTGCCCATGGGTGAGATATGTGGGGAACCCACAAGCTCACTTAGAGATAGGGGCACCCTTTCAAAATGGCGGTCCGATCTCGGAGTTCAGCTATGCAGTGCTAAAAAAAATTCTACGGGCTGGATTCTCCCTCCCTGCCCGCCACAAGGACGCCACGGGTGAGCAGCGTACAACGGAGAACTACATTGACCTCAGGCGGGATCCTCCGGTCGCTGGAAGTGCTGAGGGCTTTGGCCAAGGGTGATATCATGACCGGTACAAGCTTGGAGGGCTGAAGTGCCTGTTCCTTTGCTGTATTGTTCTTTGTTTTAATCCCGTCCTATGTGGGCTAAACAGGTGAGAAACACCCCAGGGCCCAAAAAAGTGACTGTGTCATTGAATAGCGGTGGGGAACTGGGAAACTCTCTGAAAAACCCACCGCAAATTAACTTTGAAATTTTGGGGGAGAATCGCACCCCTGAAATCAAAACAGGGATTGCTGGAAATACCGAGCAGATCAAGCAGCTCCTGAGGAGAGAAACAGTTAATGTTCCTGGTGGATGACCCTGCATTAGAACTGCGTGAAGAGTCACTGTTTTAACTTTTTCCCTCTCCGGATGTTGTGGCATTTCACGGGAGCATTGAAAAACAAAGGATGACATTGAGTCACATCAGGAGATAGTAGGTCAGTTGACCAAATGCATAGTGAAGGGGATAGGCTTTAAAGAGTTTTTTTCAAGGAGGAATAATGGGCAGAGTGGTGGAGAGGTATAGGAAGAATATTCCAGAGCTTGGAGCATAGGCAACTGAAGACATGGCAGCCAATGGTGGAGCAATTAAAATTGGGGATGCGACAAGAGGCTAGAATTAGAGGAGACCAGATATCTCAGAGGGTTGTGGGCTAAAGGAGATTATAGAGATAGGAAGAGGCAAGGCTTTGGGAGGATTTGAAAACAAGGATTTTAAAATCAAGGTGCTGCTTGACCGGAAGCCAACGTGGGCCAATGAGCGCAGGAGCGATTGGGGGTAGGACTTGTTGCAACTTAAGACATGGGCAGCAGAATTTTTGGATTGATCTCACGTTTATGGTGGAGAGAGTACGGGACACCAGCCTGGATTGCATTGGAATAGTCCAGCTCAGTGGTAACAAAAGGTATGAATGATGGTTTCAGCAGCAGACAAGGGTGAAGTTGAGCGTTGTCACAGGAGGTGGAAATAACTAGTCTTAGTGATGGCACGAATGAGAGGTTGTAAACTAATCTTGTAGTCAAATACAACCCTAAGGTTGTGAACAGACCGGCACAATCTGAGACTGTTGCCAGGGAGAAGGAACACAGTTTGGAGCAGGCACCTAAAACAATGGATTCAGTCTTCCCAATATTTAATTCAGTCCTGGGTGTCAGATAAGCAGTCTGATTAATTTAATAACAGTGAAGTTGAGAAAGAAAAAAGTAAAAATCTCAGGATGGTTTTAGATCCTCAACAAGTACATTGTGGTAGACCGTTACAAAGTCATGTTTAGGTGGAAAAATAGGTTCGGAGCTGTATCTTTTCATTTTTCCATTTCAACATTTCAAGATCCTCTCATCTTCTTACTTATGTACTGGGCTGGATTCTCCCCGTCCTCCGCCGGTAGGGGAGCTCCTGATGCGGCAGAAAATCCAGTGCGTCCAAAAAACGGGATTGGTGTCGGCGATAGTCCAGTCCCCCGTTGGTGGCAAGATCAGGGTTCGTGCCCAGTGGCAGGATGCAAATAGATCAAATTGACCCATTTGCATCCCATTAACGGGCTGGGTACCGGATTCTCCAATTCTCTGGTCCTCTGGGTTAGGATTCACATGGGCGAAAATTGGTGCAGGTATTTCCTAGCGTGGCCCTGGCACGGTGGACGTCACGGTGAGCCATGGGGATAACCCTTAACGGAGTTGCCTCCAAAGTCCATCGGAGGGTCCCCTTCCCCCCACAATGCAAATCCTGCCTACCGACTCCCACCAGACATCAACCCATTGCTGAGATCCCACCAGAATCCCACCCCCATTACGGAGACCCCTGCCTGGAAGCCCCCCATCATAGTTGCCTGCCTGGAAGCTAGACAGCAGTCCATACAGACACAGTGAAAAAGTATCACTGCTTCAAAACTCAACTGTGCCCTACACCTGCTGGCTAAGGCAGAGAAAGCAGCACCTGTAAATTCCTAGAAAGGGAAAACCACATCAGCTGGGTTTAAGCCCCCTCAGATCTTTGATCTGCAAGGCTTTCATTCATGGGAATTGGTTTTACTACGTGGTGATTGGCAGCTTATACACAGCCATCTGTCCAGGTTGTTTAATTTCATTTCCCTTCATGCTTGTGTGCATCTCAAATAGCCTACTGTAAAACTAGCATCTCTCCAATGGACGGCTTCCAGGCAGGCATCTCTGTAATGGGGGGTTTCCAGGCAGGCATCTCTGTAATGGGGGGCTTCCAAGCAGGCATCTCTCTAATGGGGGGTTTCCAGGCAGGCATCTCTGCAATGGGGAGAGGTTTCTTGTGGAGGTCTTTCTCATGGGGGGGGGGGGGGAGAAAGATTTGGGGGGCAACTCCCCCAAAAGAGGTCTCTCCTTGGCCCACCGCACCAGGGTCACGCTGGGAGATACTTGTACCAATTCTCACACACATGAATCACGGCCCAGAGGAACAGAAAATCCCACAAGCTTGGAGAATCCAACCCGTTAATGGGATACAAATGAGCCAATTTGACCCATTTGCATCCTCCCTCTGGCGCGGGGCGCAAACCTCTATGCCGTCACCAATGGAGAATTCGGAGCATTGGAATGGGATCGCCGACGCTGGATTCTCCTCCGCATCAGGAACTCTGCTACCGGCGGCAGGTGGTGTAGCATCCAGTCGATGAAATTATGTACCTAGGTTGATTCAGTGATCATCGCATTTCAACTCTAGGTCAATTTGATTTCCCAGCAGTTAGGTTCAATAACTCCTCTAAGCCATTTCCTCAAATGAGTTCAGCATTTACAGGCTTAGCAATAATCATGTTTTACTTTACCTGTTGGTGTGCGAGTTGTTATGCATAAACCAGCTTCGGTTATTATCAACATACATTGCCCAGGCCTTATCATCTTTTCCTAACATGACATCTTTCAAGGCATCAATACGGGCCACACCAAACGCAGGGTCAGGATGGTTGTCGTAGCGGTCAACATTCAGCTCCCAATAATGAATACCTCTGGAAAATCCGGTATTTCCTAGCACGACCCTGTCATCATAGCTGTTGCAGGTAACAGTGAGGTTGTCATTAGAGAACAGAATGTCAGGGTGAGCTGAAACTGAATCAAAACCAAACCAGGCAACTGAAAAAGAACATAAGACATTATGTTTACTGTGAGTATAATATTATGTAGAATAATTATTAGAGACAAATAAAATAAGAAAGGCAAAGAATCTTACATTTTGAAAAGATAAAAAAGATCACCGAATAATATTAAAACTAAGATTCCCTTTATTTATGAAAAATTAAGGCATTTATTTACTCTGGAATGAAAGTGATATTGAAACTACTTATTTCAGAGCACTCAAAACCAGGCTGTCTTTTTTTATAATGCCAATTATCCGACCCCAAAAATCAACAAACCAAACACACACCTATTTTAATTAGTTCACACGCAATCCTGATCTGGAACTATGGGCGGGATTCGCCAGTCCCCAGCCAGGTGTCTCTCGGCGGCGTGCCATTGGCCGACAGCAGGAGTCTCTCTTCCCACTGATTGTCAATGGGATTTCTCATTGTCACCACCCCACGCCGCTGGGAAAACGATGGGCGGAGGTGCGCTGCCAGCCGGTGAAGAGATTCCCAACAGCTGGAGAATTCCAGCCTATATCACTGCTCCTTCATTATCAGTGGGTCAAAATCCTGGAAATCTATTCCTAACAGTAGGGTAAATGTCCCTACACAATATGGACTCCTGTGGTTCAAGAAGGCAGCTCACCACCAGCTTCTAAAGGGAATTATGAATGGGCAATAAATGCTAGCCTAGCCAAAGGCACTCACAAAGAGTATTAAAAAGAATATTCCGATTGCCAGTTTCCAAGTACTAACGATGTCAAGGAATGTGAAGTCGATGTAGAAAATCAGCCATACTTTTATTCAACGGCAGCACAGGCTTGAAGGGCTGGATGGCCAACTCCTGCTCCATGTTCTTACATTCCCTCTCAAATCTTTGCTCAACCCACTCAAACGTTGTGTCTGAATTTCTCCTTCCTTTGTTATTTCTGCAACCTTTACCATTCTGTTTCAACATACGTTTTCGGTTGTACAGCTCACTGGGGCTGCTGTCATTGAGTCCACTCTTGTAGGCAAAGGATTTCAACAATGATATATCTTTCCACCTCTGCCTAATTTCCTCCAGAATACCCCAATAGTTAGCCTTAACTATTTTGCTTCCTTCTCACATTATTTGAGAAAATGGGGCAGAAACTTTACTGCCTTAGCCCGCAGGGATTTTCTGCCACATGGTGTTTTCACTCCATCAGCAAGTTAGTGCTGTCAACAATCACTCGACAGCCGCAGCGTGTGTGCGTATGTGTGTGAAATTGAATCAGGCCCACCGCTCTATCCCCATAACTCCACCTAATGTTTGGACACAAAGGGGAAATTTAGCATGGCCAATCCACCTAACCTGCACATCCCAACTCCCATTCCTACATATGTTATACCATGCCCTCCACCCATCCCACGGTCCCTTATAGCCCTATGCCATCTTAGTGCAAACTCATGCCAGGGTCACCCACCCAACACCCTTTGCTCTTATACCCTCCATGCCAACTCAAAAGAAATCTCATTCATGAGAATCCATTCAACACATTTAAATCCCCTCATATAAGTCATGCATTATAAAAACAAACATCTCAATTCATATTGAAGACACTAGGGACAGTTAATCCTTTAATAACATGAGCTGACAAACAGCTGTGAACTTACCACCAGCCACCACCATCATCCCGCTCACCACTATGATAACGATTGGTTTGATAGCAACAAAGATTGCAAGAACAAAGTTTTTTCAACTCTTGCAGCCACAGACAGGCTTTTTTCAATTTTTTTACAAGGGCTGGCCATTTACGTAACCTGACAGTTCTGCATACCTTATCCACCATTTAAGAGCATTTAGGGCCCAAGATTCATGTGTTTCACACTGTGTGATATATTCCCAGCTGGAGCAAAAATGGGATCTATTGACTTCCGGGTGCGGCGATGACCAGCTGAGTCGCACGTTTCGGCAGCTCCCGGTGGAACGGACTTTTGGGCTCTTAATAGGAGCCCCATCGGCAATTTTAACGGCAAATAACACTGTGCGGTAATCCAGAAGGGAATCCCCCCTGGACACGGATGGAAAAAAAGAGAGGAAAGTAGCCGGATTGCGGTGGATCCTCTAGAGCAGCGGCCAGGAAGGCAGGCACAAAGCAAGATGGCGTCGGAAGGTGGCAGTTTAATATGGGGCCCTGACCAACAAGAGTTCCTGCGGCGTTGCGTAGATGAACTCAAAAAGGAGATGAAGAAGGAGCTGTTGGCCCCAATATTACAAGCGATTGAGGGGCTAAAGGAGGAGCAAAAGACCCAGGAACAGGAGCTTCGGGTCGTGAAGGCAAAGGCTGCTGAGAATGAGGACGACATACAGGGCCTGGTGGTGAAAACGGAGATCCACGAGGCACAACACAAAAGATGTGTGGAAAGGCTGGAGGTGCTGGAAAACAATGCGAGGAGGAAGAACCTAAGGATTCTTGGTCTTCCCGAAGGTGCAGAAGGGGCGGACGTCGGGGCATATGTGAGCACGATGCTGCACTCGTTAATGGGATCAGAGGCCCCGACGGGTCCGCTGGAGGTGGAGGGAGCCTATCGGGTTATGGCGCGAAGACCGAGGGCTGGAGAAATTCCTCGAGCCATAGTGGTGAGATTCCTCCGTTTTAAGGACAGAGAGATGGTCCTCAGATGGGCAAAGAAAACTCGGAGCAGTAGGTGGGAGAATGCGGTGATCCGCGTATATCAAGATTGGAGTGCGGAGGTGGCAAGAAGGAGGGCAAGCTTTAATCGGGCCAAGGCGGTGTTGCATAAAAGGAAGGTCAAATTCGGAATGCTGCAACCGGCAAGACTGTGGGTCACACATCTAGGGAAACACAACTACTTCGAAACGGCAGATGAGGCATGGACATTTATTGTCGAGAAGCTGGAGTGAGCGGGCCAGAAAAAGAACGTTTGGGACAAAAGTGGGGGGGGGTGAATTTGTGGGATGAAGGGGGGAAAAGGGGGAAGAGAAGACTTCCCAGATTGTTAAACCTGCGACCCTGTAACTTCTCTCTCTTCCCCATGTCGTGGGGGAGGGGGTGAGGGAGGATGAGGAGCTCTGGGCGCCGGCCATTGGGGGCGGGGCCAAAAGGGGAAGCGTGGGCTTTGTTCCCGCGCTATGGTAATCATGGCGGGAACAGGGAAGCAGGAAGAAGGGGGCCTCGCACAGTGTGAGCCGAGGTCACGGGGGGAAGCCGAGGTCGGCCAGAGTTTGCTGACTTCTGGGAGCAACATGGGGGGGTACAATTACGCTAGCTTGGGGTCTAGCGGGGGGGGGGTTAACTGGGTTGCTGCTGCTGGGGAGAAGGGGGAGCTGGTATGGGAGGGGGTGGTCGGGGCTGGGGGGTGCCGCCTGGGGGGGATACAGCTACGTGGGAACCGGGTGAGGAGCTGGATTGAAAAAGGAAATGGCTAGTCGTCAAGGGGGGGGGGGGGGGGGGGGTTAAAGAGCCCCCCAACCCGGTTGATCACGTGGAATGTGAGAGGGCTGAACGGGCCGATTAAGAGGGCACGGGTACTCGCACACCTAAAGAAACTTAAGGCAGATGTGGTTATGCTTCAGGAGACGCATCTGAAGCTGATAGACCAGGTTAGACTTCGCAAAGGATGGGTGGGGCAGGTGTTTCATTCGGGGCTAGATGCAAAAAACAGGGGGGTGGCCATACTAGTGGGGAAGCGGGTAATGTTTGAGGCAAAGACTATAGTGGCGGCAGATACGTGATGGTGAGTGGCAAACTGCAAGGGGAGGCAGTGGTATTAGTGAACGTGTATGCCCCGAACTGGGATGATGCCAATTTTATGAGGCGTATGTTAGGACGAATCCCGGACCTAGAAGTGGGGAAGTTGGTAATGGGTGGAGTCTTTAATACGGTGCTGGACCCAGGGATGGACAGATCGAGGTCCAGGACCGGAAGGAGGCCGGCTGCAGCTAGGGTGCTTAAGGATTTTATGGAGCAGATGGGAGGAGTAGATCCCTGGAGATTTAGCAGACCTAGGAGTAAGGAGTTTTCGTTTTTCTCCTATGCACACAAAGTATTTTCACAAATAGATTTTTTTGTTTTGGGAAGGGCACTGATCCCAAAGGTGACGGAGACGGAGTACACGGCTATAGCCATCTCGGATCATGCTCCACACTGGGTGGACCTGGAGATAGGGGAAGAAAAACAACAGCTTCCACCCTGGAGAATGGACATGGGATTATTGGCAGATGAGGGGGTGTGTTTAAGGGTGAGGGGGTGTAGTGAAAGGTACTTGGAACTTAATGATAATGGGGAGGTACAGGTGGGAGTGGTCTGGGAGGCGTTGAAGGCGGTGGTTAGAGGGGAGCTGATATCTATCAGGGCACATAAAGGAAAGCAGGAGGGTAGGGAAAGGGAGCGGTTGTTGAAAGAACTTCTGAGGGTGGACAGACAATACGTGGAGGCACCGGAGGAGGGACTGTACAGGGAAAGGCAAAGGCTACATGTAGAATTTGAATTGTTGACTCTGGGTAATGCAGAGGCACAATGGAGGAAGGCACAGGGTGTACAGTACGAATATGGGGAGAAGGCGAGTAGGTTGTTGACCCACCAACTGAGGAAAAGGGGAGCAGCGAGGGAGATAGGGGGGGTGAGAGATGAGGAGGGAGAGATGGAGCGGGGAGCGGAGAGAGTGAATGGAATGTTCAAGGCATTTTACGAAAGATTATATGAAGCGCAGCCCCCGGACGGGAAGGAGAGAATGATGTGCTTTCTGGATCAGCTGGAATTTCCTAAGGTGGAGGAGCAAGAGAGAGTGGGGCTGGGAGCACAGATTGAGACGGAGGAAGTAGTGAAAGGGATTGGGAGCATGCAGGCGGGGAAGGCCCCGGGACCAGACGGATTCCCAGTTGAATTCTATAAGAAATATTTGGACTTGCTGGCCCCGCTACTGATGAGAACCTTTAATGAGGCGAGGGAAAGGGGGCAGCTGCCCCCGACTATGTCAGAGGCAACGATATCGCTCCTCCTAAAGAAAGAAAAAGACCCGCTGCAATGCGGGTCATACAGGCCCATTTCCCTCCTGAATGTGGATGCTAGGATTCTGGCCAAGGTAATGGCAATGAGGATAGAGGATTGTGTCCCGGGGGTGATCCATGAGGACCAAACTGGGTTTGTGAAGGGGAGACAGCTGAATACAAATATACGGAGGCTGCTAGGGGTAATGATGATGCCCCCACCAGAGGGGGAAGCGGAGATAGTGGTGGCGATGGATGCCGAGAAAGCATTTGATAGAGTGGAGTGGGATTATTTGTGGGAGGTGTTGAGGAGATTTGGCTTTGGGGACGGGTATATCAGGTGGGTACAGTTGCTGTATAGGGCCCCGATGGCGAGCGTGGTCACGAATGGACGGGGGTCTGACTATTTTCGGCTCCATAGAGGGACGAGGCAGGGATGTCCTCTGTCCCCGTTATTGTTTGCATTGGCGATTGAACCCCTGGCCATAGCACTGAGGGGTTCCAGGAAGTGGAGGGGAGTACTTAGGGGGGGAGAAGAACACCGGGTATCTCTGTATGCGGATGATTTGTTGCTATATGTGGCGGACCCGGCGGAGGGGATGCCAGAGATAATGCGGATACTTGGGGAGTTTGGGGATTTTTCAGGGTATAAACTGAACATGGGGAAAAGTGAGTTATTTGTGGTGCATCCGGGGGAGCAGAGCAGAGAGATAGAGGATTTACCGTTGAGGAAGGTAACAAGGGACTTCTGGTACCTGGGGATACAGATAGCCAAGAATTGGGGTACATTACATAGGCTCAATTTAACACGGTTGGTGGAACAGATGGAGGAGGATTTCAAGAGATGGGACATGGTGTCCCTGTCATTGGCAGGTAGGGTGCAGGCGGTTAAAATGGTGGTCCTCCCGAGATTCCTTTTTGTGTTCCAGTGCCTCCCGGTGGTGATCACGAAGGCTTTTTTCAAAAGAATTGAGAAGAGCATTATGAGTTTTGTGTGCAAGCAATGGTGACGGCGCCGTTGCCGTTCTCACCAAAGAAATACACCACAAGCCCGGTGGTGGTGGCTACATTGAAAATTTGGGGGCAGTGGAGACGGCATAGGGGAGGGATGGGAGCTTCGGTGCGGTCCCCGATAAGAAACAATCATAGGTTCGTTCCGGGGAGAATGGATGGGGGATTTGGAGCATGGCAAAGAGCTGGGGTAGTACAACTAAGAGATCTATTTGTAGATGGGACGTTTGCGAGTCTGGGAGCGCTGACTGAGAAATATGGGTTGCCCCAAGGGAGTGCATTTCGGTATATGCAATTGAGGGCTTTTGCGAGGCAACAGGTGAGGGAATTCCCGCGGCTCCCGACGCAGGAAGTGCAGGATAGAGTGATCTCAGAGACATGGGTGGGGGACGGTAAGGTGGCGGACATATACAGGGAGATGAGGGACGAGGGGGAGATCATGGTAGATGAGCTGAAAGGGAAATGGGAAAAAGAACTGGGGGAGGAGATTGAGGAGGGGCTGTGGGCTGATGCCCTACGTAGGGTAAACTCATCGTCCTCGTGTGCCAGGCTAAGCCTGATACAATTTAAGGTACTACACAGGGCGCATATGACTGGAGCACGGCTTAGTAAATTTTTTGGGGTAGAGGATAGGTGTGCGAGATGCTCGAGAGGACCAGCGAATCACACCCACATGTTTTGGTCATGCCCGGCACTACAGGGGTTCTGGGTGGGGGTGGCAAAGGTGCTTTCGAAGGTGGTGGGGGTCCGGATCGAACCAAGCTGGGGGTTGGCTATATTTGGGGTTGCAGAAGAGCCGGGAGTGCAGGAGGCGAGAGAGGCTGACGTGTTGGCCTTTGCGTCCCTTGTAGCCCGGCGCAGGATATTGTTAATGTGGAAAGAAGCCAAACCCCCGGGGTGGAGACCTGGATAAATGACACGGCAGGGTTTCTAAAGTTAGAACGGATTAAGTTCGTGTTAAGGGGTTCGGCTCAGGGGTTCACCAGGCGGTGGCAACCGTTCGTCGACTACCTCACAGAACGATAGAGGGAATGGAAAAGAAGTAGACAACAGCAGCAACCCAGGGGAATCGGACGGACTCTCAGGGATGTTATTGTATATGTATAGGTATTTGGTATATGTAATTGTATACTGGATTGTTGGATTGTATTTTTGGAGAGTATTTATTTTGGACAAGGCAGTTGCCATTTAGTTTTGTTTTTTTTTGTTTGTATATTACTTATTTATTTGTTTAAAACTGGCCACGGTTATTTATATTGCTTTATTGTTATGTAAAAGAAACACTACGTATTGTTATGTTTGGCCAAAAAACTTGAATAAAATATATATATATTTTTTTAAAAATGGGATCTATTGGTGGCACGGTCGCATGGTGGTTAGCACTGTTGCTTCACAGCTCCAAGGTCCCAGGTTCGATTCCCGGCTTGGGTCACTGTCTGTGCGGAGCCTGCACGTTCTCCCGTGTCTGTGTAGCAACAGTAAAAGTTTTCGATTCACCATCCCTGCTCGAATCCCGAGCGGGATTCTCCATTGGCTGACGGCAAAATCGGGGAACATGATTACGTGGAGAATAGATTCCAACGGCAAAATCGTGACGGGCGCTGATTTGACGGCAAATCGCAATTCTCCATCACCTCGACAGTGGCGTCAATGCGATCCGGAATGCATGTACAGTAAACACCATTTGTCTATCATTAGCGGGCAACATCCGGTACTCTCCAGGGCCTCTGCGATGCTCCACTCCCGATGGGCCAAGTTCCCGATGCCGCGTTCACTTGTGCTTTTAAAAATAGCGAAACCGGCGTTGTGGCTGCTGAGGGAGAGAGAGGGGGTACGGAAAGTGTCCAACATCGCCATGGCTTGCTGACAGTTGTGCCTCTGGCTGTGGGGGGGGGCAGAGGGTGGGCTGTGGGGTCGGGATGGACAGGCATGGAACACCAGTGCCACAGCTGGAAAGGCAGCTATTCAGCTGCGCACGCCGCTGACAGCCCGCTGGTGAACTTAGGGACTTGGATCGTATATGTTCTCCCCCCCCACCCCCCCAAGATGCCCTCTGGCCCCAGCTGTATGGTTGCGCACCAAAACAACTGGTGCCATCTTGTAGGCTGGGATGAGTGTGTGTGGGAGTGTAATGTGTATATGTGGCTGCAGCGTGTGAATCATGGACCTAGCAAATCCCGCACCGTTTTTCATTTGAATCGATCGTGTTCCACGTGGTGCCGATGCTAGCCCCTCACAGTCGCTGAGTTAGTCCAGGTTCAGTGCCAGTTTTGCAGTCATGAAAGTCCACAAATCCTGTCCTGGCATCAACACTTAGTCTCAGGAATGGAGAATCCAACCCCCTATCTTTGGCTTTCTGTCCTGTGTAACTGTGTTGCACACACAGCTCCCTTTCTGTCCTGTGTAACTGTGTTGCACACACAGTTCCCTTTCTGTCCTGTGTAACTGTGTTGCACACACAGTTCCCTTTCTGTCCTGTGTAACTGTGTTGCACACACAGCTCCCTTTCTGTCCTGTGTAACTGCGTTGCACACACAGTTCCCTTTCTGCCCTGTGTAACTGTGTTGCACACACAGCTCCCTTTCTGTCCTGTGTAACTGTGTTGTACAAACAGTTCCCTTTCTGTCCTGTGTAACTGTGTTGCACACAGTTCCCTTTCTGTCCTGTGTAACTGCGTTGCACACACAGTTCCATTTCTGTCCTGTGTAACTGTGTTGCACACACAGTTCCCTTTCTGTCCTGTGTAACTGTGTTGCACACACAACTCCCTGTAAGTGTGCCTTCTCTGTTCTCTCTGATGCCCATCTCATTTGTCTGGCCACACAGATTCTGGGCGCGATCTACTGGCCGTGTTGCGCCAACGGTGGGTAGATGCCGGGAGATCTCTCTTCCGGGATCTACCCGGTTTGCCACCCTTCGCGAGATCTAATGCGATCTCATGAGACGTCACTATTTGAATCCCACCCACATCATGTAAATCTGCACATTAGAGCAAGACAGCTAGTCTCATTCTAATATGCACTCACCTAATCTACTGAGGCCCTGGGATCTAACCTCTTTGCCTCGGAGACTTTGGGCGAGCGCCGTTCAGTGCTGGTTGCCAGAAAGGGAGACCAGACGTACGGCATGCGGTGGGGGTGGAGGTGGGGTAGGTCGCCCAGGAAATCAGAGGCTCCCAGGTGGCCTCTCTGGACGCATGGCACCCTGGCACATTAATACTGCCAGCCCGGCAGTGCCAACCTGGCGGCAAGACTGGCACTGCCAAGGTGCCCAGGTGGCCCTGACAGGATGGCATTTTCCCCGTGGCGGGGATTGGGCCCGGGGGCGCATCTCCCCACCCCCCCGCGCAAACCCCCTTATAATAATTGAGGTGGGACTTTGGCGAGGTTCAGGAGTCGCGTTGGGAATGGCGTCCAATCTTTTTCCTGTGCTGTGGAGTTCCAGGGAGCAGAGCTCCTCGGTGAAGGAAACAGGACTAAGTGCGGCCTCGGTGATCCCCGCTGAGGCCCCGGATTACAAAGTCCCGATAGATAGTATGGTGTTTATTGGCACTGCGAGTGCCGGGAAACGCTCAGTTAAACGCGCTCGTCACGGGACTCTGCTGAAATTTGATTAGATCACACCCTCTTATCTTAATTTCCTTCCTGTTGGCACTGTTTTCAGGTCCACAGTCTTTTTGAAGAAATTATATATTTTCCTTGCGGACTTTGTGGTCAAAAGTTGTCACATTCTACAATTTTGGCTTATTGCATATCCCCAGATTTCATTGTACCATCGTGGGAGGCTATGCCGTAAGCCGCCTATGCTCTGGAATTTCTTCCTTTAATTTCTCTCTTTCTTTAAGGCAGGCAGCACGGTGGCGCAGTGGTTAGCCCTGCTGCCTCATAGCACCAGGGGTCCGGGTCCGATTCCGACCTCGGGTGACTGTGTGGGTTTCCTCCCGGAGCTCCGGTTTCCTCCCACAGTCCAAAGATGTGCAGGTTAGGTGGTTTGGCCATGCTAAATTGCTTCTTGGTGTCCAAAGGTTAGGTGGGGTTCTGGGGATAGGGCGGGGAATTGGGGATAGGGCGGGGGATTGGACCAAGGTGGGTGGTCTTTCTGAGGGTTGGTGCAGACTCTATGGGCCGAATGGCCTCCTTCTGCTCTGTGGAGATTCTAAGACTCTCCTCAAAATTTTCCTCTTCGACCAACCTTTGGTCACATGTCTGATATCGGTGTAAAAGTTTGCTTGATAATACTCTTGCGAAGCGCCTAGGGAAGTTTTACTAAAAGGTGTACAAAAATTGGAATCCAGTTATCATTGGAATTCCACAGTGGTGGGTCTTGGAACTCCAATGCCTTAATCATAAAAAGAGGACAATTTTGTGTATAATGACCTGTTGATACTCACCAAGTGGAATACTTTAAAATTAATTTGAACAGTCTTGGTCAGTGGCCATAGAGATAATGGAATTAAGTACAGCAAAGTCACAAGATTGAGAAGAGAATGGTTACATGTTAAGAAAGAGATCTGTGGGCTTCTAATGCACAAGTCATTCACACCACCAATTTAATGTCAACAGATTGCCAAGAAATAGTATCTGGTCGTGATGAACCTGTTCCTGGAGTAGAGAATTTCTGTGGTACAGAAGTTTTTTAAGAGGTAGTCTAGTTGAGAGACAATGATTTGTGATCAGAGGGTCGGTTTATGAGAAATAAAGATCTATCCTTTGCTCTTGAAGGGGAGGATGATGAAGGACTTCAGAGGTCCGAAACATTTTTACAAGTGTGGACAAATTAGGGGCGCAATTCAACGGAAACATTTCTAAGTGTAATTTGGGGCATATTTGGCAGGATGCTTCTCGACGGCCGCATTAACGAGACCACAGCCCATATTCAACAGCACTTAGTACTGAAAATGAACCTCCAAGAGCTTCCCGCCATTACTGGCTGTCTCGCCGTCTGATTCGCCAACTCACACCTCAGCTTCTCGCCACTAACAAGGCTCCCTCACTACTCACTCCCAGTATACCTGGCCAAGCTTCACGATGCTGTGAATAACAGGCGGGGCATTCTGTTACCCTGACGGGGTTTAAGGACCAGCAGCAGGGTCAGCAATGGGAAACAGTGGCAGTGGCAGTCTGTGCAGTCAGCATGACCGCCATACAATTTCAGAAGACCAACGACCTCCACCTCGCTGCAAGGGTACGTTACCACCTCGCACCTGGCATCAGTTCAGACTGCCACCCCTCAACACACCGTGCCCCCACAAATCACTGACTGATACCTCGCACCCTCCCCACATTCAATCTTCATGCTTGTTCCTCAGAACTCCCTGGGACCTTAATATCCAGGTGCGGTGCCCACATGTGCCACCTGTTACAGCCCCCACAACCCATCAAGCATCTGGCTCACAATGACCTCATTTTGTCCCCTCTCCCCTATGAGGAACATGCCTTGGAAATCACGGGTTGTCTAAGGAGAGAGCACTCACCAACAGAGAGTTTGGCTTGTACCATAGAGGTGAGGATTCACTGCCCCTTCACCCAGATGACCTGTCACAAGTGAGTTCATGTCAGACAAAATGACCCCTTTCACTGACCACATTCCATTTTCTTGCAGGATCTCCATCTGATGAGGCCGGGTCATGCGGAGTCGTTCTCTTTCTTTCCATCCCCCGCCACCCAACAGACCACCTCAGAGAGCTCCGAGGACACCACCGAGGCGTCACAGCCCCACCTTCCACCAGTGTAAAGTCACACAGTTCGGTGGGCGACATTAGTAGACAGGCTTCTGGGAACAATCTGGTGAGCACCGCCACAGCTGCTGATACACATCAGGTGGAGGGAGGAACACCCAAGGGAGACAGCAGTCGGAGGTCTGCTGGGTCCCAGTCCGATGCCGAGCCTCTGGGCGAGGTTCTCCCAGGCCTGATCCAGATTATAGGCCAGAACAGTGACATTCAGGAAAGGATGTCAGTCACATTCCAGCGACAGCTGTCCCAAAGGCTTTAGTTGCAGGAGGTGGTGCCGACAATGCGTGGCACCAAGGCCAACACTGCTAAGGTGGCGTGCGCAATGGAAAGCCTGGAGAACGATGTCCACGTCTTGAGCGGTGGTGTCCAAGGAACGTCTCTGTGAAGGCCATGCTGAGGGCCTCAACATCATGATCCAGTTGATGAGGGACATGTCTCAGATGCAGGTGGACAAGATGCAGAGCAGGGCCCAGTCACTGATGTACATCGCTGAGGGCGTCGATACCATGGTGCAGACAATGGGGAGCAACCAGGACTGGCGGAGCCAGATAACTCAGAGGCCTCTACAGCTCACTGCAGCTGCCCCTCTGTCCCATGGAGTCCCCCAGGGCTCTGCCAGTATCATCAGGAGGAGGAAGCGCTGGAGACCAACCCGGGGTCTGCCACCAAGGCTAATTCTTAATTTGCAATAGCCTTCAGCTGCAAGGCTAGTGGCTGGTCACAATCAAAGGAAGTGAAAATGACTTTCAACATTGAAGCCAAAGCAGGGATCTGTCCTGGGAGTATTTGGTAGGACCGATAGGCTGCAGCTGTTATTGCCCATTGTGGGTCTCCACAATATTTAAAGAAGATTTGAAAGCCTCACATGCAAAGCCTTTCAACCACTCCGGCCCAGGGGCGATCCCAACCTGGAATGCTTCCTCTCCCCACTCAAACACTGGGCCAGCAGCTCCGGTGTCCTCAAGCTGCATGCCGCGAAATGGAGATGGCTACTCATCTCCTCACTTCCCCTCAGTAGCCATTGGCAGCTTCATGTTTTTGAAAGGAATATTAAACAACCCCTCACGTGATTTCCCGCTGGGGAGTCGGGTAATTCCCGGGAGGCCGCTGCATTCGACTTCAGTCTCGCTAATGAATGCAAATGAGGGTTATATGATATTCTCGCCATTTTTGGGTGCGATCTGGAATTCGCCATCGGAAAAGGCCAGGAGAATTGCAAACTGGTTTGCACCTGGCGCGAATCTCTATTTTGGCCTCTCCCATTATTTACCTGGCGCGGCCATATCTGTACCAGGCGCAATGCAGTGGTTAAATCTTGCCCTAGATCTATGCAAGTTGCACCTATATACGGGATTTGTCGAGCAGAAAGCAAGGTAAACTTAGGCAATATTTTTCAGGAGGGTGATAGAATTGTAGAAAGAATGTTGGGAGGGACGGATTCACCAAGATATCATGGCATATTTGAATTAAGACTAGGTCAAAGTTTAAAAAATAACAAAAGTAGGTTAGATGGAACGCTCAACCATCCCTGCTCAAATTGTTTGTTTCTATAGGAGGGAAGGACGGATAAGACCATAATGATGCCTTCAATTGCCAGTACACTTCTCTCACTGAAGATGACCTAGATGCAGGAAAATAGACAACATGTGCCTTTCAAGTTCCTTTAACAGTCTCTTTCTATCTAGCTTCCCAAGCAATCCAACCAAGTTTGGAAATACAATCCCTTTTATAACAAACTATGAAATTAGTCAACGTTGATTGTTCACCTAATTATCGTCTCAGATGTTAAGCCATTTACCATCCATTCCTTTTGCCATCCATTCCGAAGACCACATTTTCTATGAAAACTGTGATCTATATTAATGTCAAATCATAATCGTCATGAGCAATGCAAAGAGTTCATAATTACCAGGTTTTAGATCAGCGTCACAGGTTACCTGACTCATCCATGATAAATTGTTAGTTTTAAATTAAAATCACTAAATGTCTTCAGAAATGGAACATTGCAAGAAGCAAATGGTCTCCATGCTGCCACTCAGATGTGAGAAGCATTGGGAAAAGGTGAATGTAAACAGGGAGCAGATTTCCTGGAGCAATAACTGCCGGCAAATTGATTTTACGCCTCGAGAATGAATTTCTCACCTTTACATGGTTTATAAAAATTGATTTACATATTATAACGGAATAAAATGTTCAACTGTAACACAGCTGTGAAGAACATTCATTACCACACATTTGAAACCAGTTTCCTTTGATTTCTTCTGACCAATGAACTGCATTCTTAATTTTTAATATGGGTTGCAAATACATTTCCAATTTCCTGATGATTACTTGTCAAAGTATGCACCAAAACACTATGAACATACAAAACAGTCAATCTTGCATTATTCACTTTTGCAAACAGAAACGGGTAAATTCATGCTTGGTCTCTTGGTGCAGTTTGCTGAGAATTTATTTCCCAGTTCTTTACCTGCAAGGAACCCATCTAACTTTGTCTTTACATAGTCAACTGTGAAGAATGAATCACAAGGCAAAAAACACCGTCATAAAGCAAACATACACCATGAGCACAGCTAGTACTGTATATAAAAGCTGTTCTTGAATAGAATAAATTTAGGTTTCGGAACAGTATATATAACTAAAAAGCAATATGAAAAATGGAAAAGTGACTGTTATTCAGTAACCAATTTCAGTAGTCAAAATAATAAATTGCTCAGGCATGCTCAGCACAATCAGGTTCAAAATAGCAAAAGTAATTTCATTCTCCTGAAAAGTTTATCCACTAAGTACGATGCAATGAAGCTATACAGTGGTTTCAAAATATGACACCTTTACTACAAAAACATCAAAGCTTAAATTTCAAAACCGTGAATGGTCCGGTTTCTATGCCACCCACATTAATGTTCATCCTCTGGGCCCAAAACCAGCATGAAAGTCAATGCCATAGTTGAATTATTTCAGATAACCACAGATAAACATGGTACCCAAGAAATGTCTGAACAAAATGCAGTTTTCAAAGCACAACATGTCAAAAGAATAAATGACGTACTCTCATTGGGGATATATTTTAGAATGATTCATTGTTTTGCAGACATTCCTTTCATTGAGTGATGCTATGGATGCTGTTTTACATTTGGTCACAACATTGCAAGTACAGCCAAGCAGCCCAGTGTAGGCAACCAAACTACAAGATAATTGAAAATGCCCATGTTGTACAAGCCTTCGCTATTCTGGAAGCCACACAACATTCTTGCATTCTTAAACCATGGGGAAAATCAGCAAGAGGTACAGCATCTGATTTGCAATTTGTTCTTGAGATGAGAGTGTCTTGGTAGGCAGCACTTGGGAGCTCATCTCGAGCTGCCCAAGAGTGCATGGAGTGAATCACTGTGTGGGAGTGCAAATGTATAGAGATCAGGGGCGTCATTCTCCGCCGGCGGGAGTCTCCGTTCTGCCGGCGCCCGGGGGTTTCCCGACGGCGTGGGGGTGCCCCACAATGGGAAACCCCATTGACCGGCCGGTGTTACGGAGACTCCCGCCAGCCGGTCGGCGCAGAAATGTGGCGGGGCGGGTAGGAGAATTTCGCCCCAGATCAGGTAGGACTGGGAACTTCTCTTCGCCTCGAGAACACATTTCAGCCAGTTGATTTATAATCTTGGCTCTAGTTTTCTGGCAATTCATGTTGTCATTCCATTTAAAAATCCAATCTAATGCAAGGCACAATGCAAAACAAAATTTAGTGTGAGCATTGCAAAATACTGTAGAAATTAATTTTGCTAAGGCCATTCTTATTTAAAGATTTTCATGCAACTTCTGTTTCCAGGCTGTGATATATCTATATTTTAACCATTGGTTTCAGTAATCTGGATACGTGATTATGTATTTGCTTCACGTCGGTGTTAAAATATTTCATGATATTTGATGACTGTTAAAAAAAGGCTTCTGTAGATCAGCATGCATTTCTTTTTTAAATTTAGAGTACCCAATTCATTTTATTCCAATTAAGGGGCAATTTAGCGTGGCCAATCCACCTAGTTCTGCACATCTTTGGATTGTGGGGGCGAGACCCACACAAACACGGGGAGAATGTGCAAACTCCACATGGGCAGTGACCCAGAGCGGGATCAAACCTGGGACCTCGGTGATGTGAGGCAGCAGTGCTAACCACTGTGCCACTGTGCTGCCCTGTAGATCAGCACAGTCCATAGCAGGATGTCAATCTTGCTCGGTTTCTGGATGTTACAAATCAATTTTTCCTTTCAATGATGTTTAAGAAAAACTTTTAAAAAACCATGGGATTGTATCACAATATAGGCAAAGATTTCTCGATCTATTTTCAAAAATCTTGCAAGCATAAAGCTTTTATTTAAAAAAAAATTTATGCAAGTTTTATTACCTCATTTCTCACATCAAATTTGTATGATAGGCTCAGGACGCGATCTAATGGAAACATTTCTCAGTGTAATTTCAGGCGGGTTTGGCCGGGAGTTTCTCCCTGGCTCTGTCGGTGAGTTCCACGATCTAACCACAGTCACTTTTTCAGGCCTTGGAGTTCCTTCCCGGGCTAGCCCACACACTAGAGAGCTGAACTCACTGGCCAGACCGGCTTCTGAGAGATCATGCCACCATTTTGAAAGGGTGCCCTTAAACGAGCTTAAGGCTCCCACCCATGGGCAGTGTCACCCCCCCCCCTCCACACACACACACACGCGAGGACAGCCCACTATAGGATCACTGAGGGCCAGCCCTCCTTTTCAGGCCTTCCTACGCCACTTTTCGGACGCTTCCCCCCCCCCCCCCCCCCCACCCAAACCTTCCGGAGGCCCCTTTATACCCACCCTTCACCCCCCACCCATGATATCCTGCCTCCTTCCCTTTTCATTGGCATGGTCCCCCTCAGGCCTCAGCCATTGGCAGTGCTAGGATGACAGTGCCAAGGTGCCCGGATGCCAGAGAAAGAGGCAGGGTACTACCCTGACCACCTAGTTGGTGTGACGCTTGGTTTACGTTTGTGTGGACCAGTATTAATTGGCGCCCCGGTGACCTCTCACTGGGCAGCCGGTTAGATCACAGGAGGCCTTTAGATAGGGCTTTCATCTCGCTAATAAGGAGATTGCCCTTAATTGGATTTTCATAGTAACTTTATTGCGGTGTTAATGAAAGCCTACTTGTGACACTAATAAATATTATAATAATTGGCCTCAATTAGCTTTGCGCACCTCTAGGCGGGATCCGGATCCCACCAACTGGAGTGGACTGGTTAGATCGCAAACTGCTCGGCGACTGGTGCGGTTCCCAATTTGGGCTTCTCCCCTGACCTAATAAGCCTGCACGGATCCTCGCTATGCGAAATGCGCTCTTGGATCGTGCCCTCGGTCTCTATTGGCAATAAATTGACCAATACCAACAAATGCTTTTTTTATACATGGAGAACAAAAGTGCTTGAGGGGAGAAGAATCCATAGCCAGAAGGAGGTCATTCAGCCCACTGAGTCTGCACCAACTCTCTGAAAGAGCACCCCTCATCGGCCCGTAGCCCATGAAACCTGAACATCTTTGGACTGTGGGAGGAATCCTGAGCACCTGGAGGAAACCCACACAGACCCTACACACGGGGAGAATGTAAAAACTCCCCACAGACAGTCATCCAAGGTTGGAATCAAACACGGGTCCCTGGTGCTGTAAGGCAGCAGTACTAACCACTGTGTCATCGTGACGTCCAGTAATGGAAACATAGGAATTGCTCATTTAGCTTGTCTTCTAACATACTGTAGTCACCATGCATAATAATGTTGTTTCTGTGTAATCATGCCAATCAGAGTATCTGCTTTGGGAACCACAGGTCCACGGTCACCTGTTCCTCACATGTGCAATACTTATCAGGGTGCAATACTCATCAGATGCCAGGTCTTGAATTTTAACTCAGGCAGCTGTGCAGCAATTTTAAAAGAGCATGGAGTAATTTCTTCTTGATGGAGTTTGAAGGAAGTTTCTCCAGAAAATGTGTTTTTCCATGTGAATTTGATTGGTTTTGGAAGCACTATTTTTTACATGCATATAACACATGCACACAAAAGTTTACTGCCCCCAATGGTTTGAATTTATCCAATGTGCAGCTAAACCAAACTGATCAAGACAACCAGTGACCATTGCCGCCCTGCAGGCAGCTCAGCAGCTAGCCGAAATCAAGAAGCCAGTAACCAGAAGTCAACAAACCATCAACCCCAGCCAAACGGCAGCCAGCCATCTCACCACCAGCCAATTAAAGCAAAAGAACCAGACGTCAGCCAGCTTGTAGCTAGCCATCACTAGATCACGCTATCGCCATCCAGCTAATTACACGAGAAGCCACCAAGTCATCCACTAGCAGCCGATCAGCCACCATCCATCTCACTGTAGCCAGCAGCTAGAAACCTCACAGCCAGGTCCTTGCTCTTCTACCCCAGGAATCATGTTGACTCAAGTGCCCCATGTTACAGGAGCACCGGGGAAGTCCTCTCTGAGAGTCATGCCCAATGCTTTTCATCCAGGTTATTCTGGTAATTTGGGAAACTCATGCTTCAAAAATAAATTTACACTTTTGTCTTTCATGACCTCGGTAAATCCCAAAACACTTTCCAGCCAATTAAGTACTTTCAAAATTTTGTCATGAGTTTAATGTGCAATGGCAGAAGTCAATTGCACACACAAACATGCCACAAACAGCAATGTGATAACGAACAGATAAAACCATTTGAGCAATAATGTTTGAGAGATAAATATTGGCCAGATCACAGGAGAACACACTGTTGAAATACTGCTGTCAATTTCCAGCTGACCACTTCAAAATAACTCAAGCGTGAAGAGAGGTGATTAGAAAGCACTTAACTCTCTTTGAAGTGGTTGATGTTTATAAACATTGTGCTTAGAGCACTTCAGAGTTACTCAATCATGAAGGAAGATGATTGAAGCAAGCCCGATAGCTGTGTGTGAGCGTGGAAGCTGTCAATCACACCAAGTAAAGGAAATGAATGAATCTCTTGCAGCTCAAGGATTGGAGGAGTTTAACCACAGCTGACTGGTTTCTCTTTCCAGGAATTGACACATGGTGATTCCTCTGTTTGAGCCAGCAGGTGTATTGCCCAGGTGAGTGTTACAACAGCAATTTTTTTCACTGCCTCTTTCTGGACTGCTCTCTAGCTTCCAGACAGGGGTATGTCTGGGGGGCCTGACCGACAGAGGTCTCTTTTCTGGGGCGCTCCTTATTAAGGGGGTCCCGGGGAGGGGTTCTCTTTAATTAGGGGGTCTCTAGGGGGAGGCCTCTTTATTTAGGGGGTCGCTGGGGGAGGGGGGTGGTGATTCTCTGATGGGATTTTGGGGTAACTCCCATATAGAGTTACCCCCTTGGCCCACTATGAGGTCCACCACAGCAGGGCCGCGTTGGTCCATACCTGCATTCCCAGCTCAGAGGACTGGAGAATCACACAGGCCCGGAGAATACAGTGCCCAGCCCGCTAAGTGAATGCAAATGGGTCTTAATGACCCAGGTGCATTCTTCTGCTGGCGTGGGGTGCGAACCTCGATCCCGTTGCGAGTGGGGGGCCGAAGCATTGGAACGGGGTTCTCACCCTGCGCCAATCCCATTTTCTTCACGGAGAACATTACAGCGCAGTAAAGGCCCGTCAGTCCTCGATGTTGCGCCGACCTGTGAAACCACTCTAAAGCCCATCTACACTATTCCCTTATTGTCCATATGTCTAACCAATGACCATTTGAATGCCATTGGTGTTGGCGAGTCCACTACACGGGATTCTCCGCCTCAGTGGGAACGCCACTACCAGCAGCACGAGGCGGAGAATTTTGCCCAATGTTTTATGTTGAAAGGTTATTGATTTGAAATGTCAACTCAGACAGAAGCTTTGTGATGACTGCCAACATCCTTTTTGGAGGTCTTTCAGAATCATCCTTGTCTTTCCCTGTTCAAATGGCCAGAGTAACATCTGCAACTTAATCACTGCCAGTTCAAAGTTTATAGAACATTCATAGAGAACATCCTAAAGCTGCTGTGGGTAGTCATTTTCCACCATAGCTTCCAAGAGTGGTTGGCCGCCCGGTTCAGCTACTGATGCTTCAGCGTCAATCCTTTGCTACTCAAACTCACTGCTGAGTAATCTATTTAAAAAATCGGTTTCTTCTCACATAAGGGCAAAGTCATGGCTAATTTTGATTGGATTTTCTATCCCGAGGTCAGAGGTAAAATTAACTGTGTTAGTTTTATATTGTGAAGTTTCTGGAATCTGTTATTTATTCTATTCTGAAGAGTAAATGTAATCAGTTTTCATTCCTCTATATTTCAACAGGTGTTGGTACAGCATGTGCTTTATGCAAATATGAACATTTTTATTCTTGATATAACTGTAGTTTTAGGGATAGGAATGTAATTTTTAAAATTGTATTTAAAAATCTTATAAGCATGAAATACTTGTGTTTAACATTTTCTTCCCCCCTCGTGGACATTAAATTATATCAACCTACACAACAGCAGTCACTGCAGGAATTCTCCCATTTTTAAACTAAGTAGCATGGTGGGGCCAGGAACATGCACTGTTTCCAGTTGCAGAGGTCAGCAAGAATGCACGCTAAATCTTCCGGCCCCGACTCAGTGATTATCACCTGGGTGTTTCACGCCATATTCAGTGGCGTGGCAGGGCTGGATACCATGTAGCCTGCGTTGTGTTCGGGCACAAGATCGAATAGACACCCAACATCACACCTACTATCAAAGAAAGAAGGTGGACCTCCTGAAAATGAAGATGGATCTCCTCCAGGAACACTCCGAGACGGGAAGATGGACCAGAAAGAAGTTGGACTTCCAGGAACATTCTGAGGCTGGAAAATGGACCCCATCCAAGGCACTGAATTTGGATACCTGCCTCCCTCACGAACTCCGGAGCCAGCCTCAGGCATTCTGTTCAGGTGAGTCCTTACATTACGTGCTACGTTGTTCCAAACATGTTTCACGCCATTGTTTTTTCCCGTTGGCATCACTGAGAATCTGGTATTGGGGGGGGGGGGTGTCAGGCCTTCACAATACAGTTCACACTGGCAGGTTTCCCAACCTGCTGTAGTGAGCACCAGCAGAAGATCCCACTGAAATTCACACCAGCGTGAAACCGATTTTTGCCACGGGGGGGGGGGGGGGGGCTTGGGAGAATTCCATCCTGTATTTCAAAGATGCTTCATCACATTATAAACACTGGCAATGTTTTGGACAATGTGTTAAGACACCATGCAAATGCAATTCTTCTTTTGGCATGTTGCTCAGGGTATTTGTGAACATAAAAAGAGTATTAGCCAGCTATTTAATTGCAAGTGTCATTCTGAAATCTAATCCCTACTTGGTACCCACATGAGCGATTGCCAGTAAGGATTGTTAGACTGCAATCATGTGGAATCAACTTCCCATTTTTTAATCAGAAAACAATGGAGCCAACTGGTTGCAATTAATCAGTTCAGCATAGATCAATGTCAACCTTTGGACAGTAACACCATCTGGAGATATTCCCATCAAGAAACAAATATTCTCAATAAACTGGTTAAGTTAAGATAGTAACAACTAACTTCATCCCCACCTTAGTTGTAATCATTAAAAAAACACAAAAATCCGCTGTCCTTCCAGAATTAAAAACTTGGCTTCTATACTTACATTAAATTTGGTACACTTAAATCGGTCATAAAATAATTTAGAATATTTCGATCTTTCTGTAGTGTTTGCTTGCTGATAAAAAGCCTACAAAATGCTGAATGTAATCCAACAAGTTGGTGATAGAGGAACACACATTAGATTGTTATGCACTTGTGAGCTCCAGAACAATACAATCTTTGAATTATACAGGTAGTTTATTTTTCTATTCCACCAAATTGGTTTGATTAGCAATATTCCTATATCCTGTTAACATTTCATACCTGCAATATTACAATTCAATAGCAGACGAACAAACAAATAGGCAGTGACCAGGCTACTGAAGCAAGACATTTAGAATAGTGGCTAACTTACACTGATTGTATGGACAGGTGATATCTGCAAAATACAACAGGGATTTCTTTAGAAAAAAAACCTTTCAATACTTCGCAAATCAAATGCACCACACTAATACAATGAGTTTACAGAATCTTCAAAAAAAGATGCTTTAGTGTAATACGCCATACTACAAAACACAATCATATAAAAGGCTTCACCACAGTTTAGCTTAAAAATATTTAACATTTGCGTATATAATCAAAACAAAAAGCTTTTCAGAAATGACTAAATGGTTAGCTTTCCTCAAGTGCAAGGCATTACTCTCTACAGTGTACAATTCATGAATACTTGGGATACTGAGCATGGCAATTTATCACAGCCTATATTTTGCAGAGATGACTTACTTTACAGTATTGCGTTAATATTTGACACTCTTTTTAAAACACAGCTTCCTTCTTATTTTGCAAAACACAAGTTTAAGATATTTTTAAAGCATCTGTGATGAAATCTCACCCTCTGAAGTCTGTAGGACCAGCGTCTTGCTGTAAGGACCTACTCCCGACTTGTTGAAAGCTTTAACTCGGGAACTATAAGTGCTGTTGAAATGTAGCCCATCAACAGTGCACATGGTTTCTTTTCCTACATACACCTCCTGTACATGAAAATCAGAAACAAAGTAAAAATAATTCTGAGGTAACTTTTGACCGGTGTGCAAAGGAAGTTTATTTAGCTATTGTGCTGGTCTTTTTCTCAGGTCCAACAAAAGGTAACTGACCTCTCTTCAGTTGGCATATAATCTTTCATGTTATTTGCAGTTATAGAAAATGAATATAAAATTGCAATAATGCAAATAAAATGGCTGCAAGGCATAGCGATGATGTACATCAGAACATGGAACGATCAAATGAGAACGTACCTGCTTGAAGTTTGTTCTTGATTTTATGATGTACGTGGAGTGAGAAATAGGGCGGAATTCTCCCATTTTGAGACTTTGGGCGTGTTTCTCCCAAAAGGGAACAAGTCCCATAGCGAGCGCTTTTAGCCACGTGTTTCCCGGCGCACACAGTGCAGAGAACCACATGGCTATTCAATGTGACTCACGTTGGATTAGGAGCCTGAACGGGGAACGCGCAATCGGGGCCGCACATAGGCCCATTTTGTACAGTTGGGAGCTCTGCTCGCTGGAACTCAGAGGCCCATAAAGCAATCTCCCCTTCCTCCAGTCTGAATGTACTATGGGAGGGGTCCCCTCCCCGCCAGCTCACCCCCAACACCCACGCAGTGCACCCCCGGCCCGATTGCGTGCAAACAAATGTCAGCTTGGCACCTTGGCAGTGCAGACCTGGCACCCTGGCAGTGCCACTTGGGCATGTTGGCAGTCCCAGGCTGGCACTGCCAGGGTGTCCGGATGGCACCAGCAGTGCCAGGCACCACTCTTCCCAAAGGGCATGCAGCTGGGGGCCTCCGATCCTCTGGGAGACCCCGAGTGCCGTTCCATCTGGTCCCGGTTTGTGGGGAGCCAGTGCTGAACGGCGCTCACCAGAGATCTCTCTGGCGAAGGGGATGAATCCCAAAGTCTGAGGTACCTCGGGAATCTGCACAAGCAGATATGCCAAACAGTGATCCTGGCCACAATGGGCAGGATTTACATTGCAACTTCTTACGAGATCGCGCTAGATCTTGCGAGGTGTTGCGAGCCAGATAGATCCCGGGAGCGGGGTCTCCAGGCTTCCATTGGCCACGCTGTGCCACGGCGAGCTGCCTTTCAGGCGCAGCATGGCCACTGGATCTTGCCCTAAGTGCAGTGGCAGGCAGCTCTAGTGGCACCTGTCCTTCTGCCAGAATCCTGCGCTTGGAACCTTATTAATTATGCACAGGCGAGTTCTCCTCCGACTCACCTGATGAGCCGGCAGCTAATTCGTCCGTCCACCCTCAGCTGGCAGGTTCAATGAGCCCTGCGCCATTAAAAAAAATTGGTGCTTAGCACTGCTGTCCCACAGCGCCAGGGATCCGGGTTCAATTCCGACCTTGGGTCACTGTCTGTGTGGAGTTTGCACGTTCTCCCTGTGTCTGTGTGGGTTTCCTCCCACAGTCTAAAGGTGTGCAGGGATGTACAGGTTAGGTGGGGTTAGGAGGATAGGGTGGGGGAGTTGGCCTTGGAAGGGTGCTTTTTCAAAGGGTGCAGACTCGAAGGGCTGATTGGCCTCTTTCTGCACGATAGGGATTCTATGATTCTGTCCAGCACATCCATATCACTCGCTCCAGCCCACCAGTCTGTGCAGGATTTCAGCAACCCAGAGAGAAAAGGCTAGCAGCCTCAAGAAGAGGTTTATTCCTCAATTCAACCGTCTTCCCCCCCCCTCCGAGCCCATGCCCTAAATGGACCACTACCCATTGGATCTGAAGTCTTCATCCTTCCCCTTCCAGTAAACTCCTTTGATTGAGAGCTTTTCATGCAGGTTTGTCAGGGTCCAGCTTCCCTCCCTTAGCCTTCCCTCTGCCTTCCATTGTTCGACTTCTTCATCTACTTTCTTGCCCCTCTGTCTGCCTGGGTTGGCACTTCCAGGGGCAGGGGCCTACAGGCGACCCTATAGTGGAGATTCGCTACAGGGGGGCAGGGTGTGGTCTTTAACCAGGATTTGGATCAGGGTACCCTTTGATCTCTTTTGATCTGGGCTTGCTGGCGTCTTTAGGCCCCTCCCCTCATAATAAAAATGCAAAACAAGCCCCTCTTCCTAAAGCTGGCAAAGTGTGGGATGATCTTGATGCAAAACCTATCTGTTTCTCTGGGGAGAAACATGCTGCTTTTCAGACAGAACCTGGGAAAATTCCACCCCATAGACCCGTTATGTAGTTCAATACAATTCCATGTCAACTTAAATTTATATAAAAAATTATGAATGAGGGTGGAGCTTCAAAATACATGGTTCTACATGATTTTGGCTAAACCCAAATGGGGACAGGGATCATGGAAATACGGTGTGAGTGAGAGATAGCTCGTGTTCAATTCAATTTGGATGCTTCTGGAAAAATGCTGGTGGGAGAATATGCATTTTCAGTATAAAATATTTCTTTACCTAGGAAATGTGAAAATGCATCTAGGACGGAATTCTTTATTTTTACTTAGAGGAAAAAGCAACCCAGAGGAAAACAGCTAGCAGCCTCAAGAGAAAGTCTGTTCCTCAAGTTAACCACCCTCCTCACGTGCCCATCATCTGTGAGGCGCCCATGTCCCACATGGACTTCTACCCACCCACCAACGGTGTCTTTGGTCATCCTCTTCCTGTAAACGATGTGGTATCCCTTTGACCCCCTGGTTTGTTTTGCATGCAGGCTTGTCACGGTCTGGCTTCCCTCTCCTCGGTCTTCCCTCTTCCTTCCATGGTTCGTCTTCTTCATCCATCTACTTGCCCCTCTGCCTGCATTGTGAGTCCTTGTTCCCCACTCCTTGCATAGTCCTCCTACCATATTAACCCCCTTGTCTTCATCGGGCCACCCTGCCCCCAGTCTCACCTCGCACTCCACCCCAGGTCGAACTTTGGACCTTTGTTCCGGTGGCTGCACGAGCCCTGCAGCACAGTGCTGTCCAAATAGACACTGGTGTGTGGCACCAGGGGGAAGGAGAGCCCGTACTTCCCAACCCCGGGCACTGTACTGATCCAACTCGATGACACAGGAGGATTCATGGGTCCAGCAGCACAATGCTGTGCATCAAGACCAGCTCAGCATGGAGATGGAGGCAGGAACAGCTCTGTCCCGTCAGAGTGGTGAACAGAGCATCCGGAGCAGCGCAGCACCTTGGCAGAAAGGTTGTTGCACTCACCTCGACATCCCTTACGAACCGAGGACTGCCGTGTGTACACCAATAAGGTTTTAGACTGCAATGTCCGGCAGGCATGACACAAAATGGAAAGCCTGACGAGATGGCAGCGGGCAGATGTTTTAATGAGCATTCGTGAGATGCAAATGGTGTTCATACCATCGAGATGACTGACCCACCATTGAGAAAACTGCAACACTATTTTATGCCGGCGAGTTTCTAACATTTTGGGTTCGGCTAGATTCTCCGTTCCTGCCTGCCATGTGCGATATGGGAAAATGTTGCCCTTAATCTTGCTTAATTTGAATAATTTAAATTTATTTTCAACGTGGTAAAATAGCTCAGCAAAATGAAAATTCAGTGTTTAACTTAATTTATATCATTTTTTTTTTCCCCAGAAAAACTTTGCAATTACAGTTGCAGCCGCAGCCCCCATCCTCCCCAAGGTATTGAAAACTAGGAAGCAGTCGAGATGAGCCCGCCTGGGTTGAGGAGGGAGGGGTTCCCCTTATGTGTATGTGTGTGTGGTGGTGGTTTGGGGGGGGGAAAGAGTTGCCCATAGTTTTCTGATTTGTGGGGGCAGGAAAAAGGAGGGGGTGGTTGCCCCGCTGCTCTTGGGTGTCAGCCCCCATTGTTCGTGGTGGGTGGGGGGGCTGTTTTAACAATGATGGGGTGCCCTTTAATGAGGGCAGCCTGATCTCTGTGGAGCTGGCCAGATTTCTGTGCACTGGAGAGTTGCACACAGGTTTTCCCAGCCCAGTCAGCACTGCAAAATGATGTGGAGATGCCGGCATTGGACGGAGGTGAGTATCTTTGCAAAAAGCAGCGTTCTGAGCATCTACCAATCTCACAGAATATCTTGTATCTTTTCTGGCTCTGGATGCTTAATCCGAGTTAGAAAAATGCAACACTAGTTTGATGTTGCTGTTATCACAAACAGTTACTCATCTACAACATATATCACATTTGTTGGGTTATTTTCTAGAGTCCAATGAAGAAGGTATAATTGTGTTCAATTACCAGTCTAAATGCTTTCCTAGGCTTTGGTACCACATTACCATTAGCAAAACACCTCAACTTACCTAACTTTATAATAGTGAGGGTATAAAATTGAAAGTAAATATAGTTTAGATTTATTGCAAATACTGCCTCACACTCAAAACACAACTTCTCAGTGTACAGTGGGTCTTGAAAGCACTTTGCCTCCTTGGTGATAGAATAGAATCACAGAAACCCTAAAATGCAGAAGGAGGCCTTCCGTCCCATCGAGTTTAAACCGATCTCCGAAAGAGCACGTTAACTAGGCCCAATCCCCCACCCTATTCCCATAACCCCATCGAGGAGCAATTTAGCATAGACAGTCCACCAAACCTGCATATCTTTGTGACTGTGGGAGGAAACCGGAGCAGATGAACTTAGGGCTTGGATTAGTACCTGCGAATATGATGTTATTGGTATTACTGAGACTTGATTGACGGAAGGGCAAGACTGGCAACTAAATATCCCAGGGTATAGATGCTTCAGGAGGGATAGAGAGGGAGGTAAAAGGGGTGGAGGAGTTGGATTACTGGTCAGAAATGATATCACAGCTGTGATTAAGGAGGGCACGATGGAGGATTCGAGCACTGAGGGAATATGGGTAGAGCTAAGAAATAGGAAGGGTGCAGTAACATTGTTGGGACTTTACTACAGGCCTCCCAAAAGCGAGCATGAAGTAGAGGTACAAATATGTAGACAGATTATAGAAAAATGTAGGAGCAATAGGTTGGTCGTGATGGGAGATTTTAACTTCCCCAACATTGAATGGGACTCATGTAGTGTTGGAGGCGTAGATGGAGCAGAATTTGGAAGGAGAATCCAGGAGAGTTTTTTAGAGCAGTATGTAAATAGTCCAACTCAGGAAGGGGCCATACTGGACCTGGTATTGGGGAATGATCCCGGCCAGGTGGTTGAAGTTTCAGTCGGTGATTACTTTGGGAATAGCGATCACAATTCCGTAAGTTTTAGAATACTCGTTGTCAAAGACGAGAGTGGTCCTAAAGGAAGAGTGCTAAATTGGGGAAAGGCCAAGATTAACAAAATTCGGCAGGAGCTAGGGAATGTGGATTGGGAGCAGTTGTTTAAGGGTAAATCCACATTTGAAATGTGGGAGTCTTTTTAGGAAAGGTTGATTAGAGTGCAGGACAGACATGTCCCTGTGAAAACGAGGGATAGAAATGGCAAGATTAGGGAACCATGGATGACGGGTGGAATTGTGAGACTAGCTAAGATGAAAAAGGATGCATACATAAGATCTAGGCGACTTATAACTGATGAAGCTGAGGAGGAATATCGGGAAAGTAGGACAAATCTCAAACGCGCACTAAAGAGGGCTAAAAGGGGTCATGAAATATCTTTGGCTAACAGGATTAAGGAAAATCCCAAAGCGTTTAATTCGTATATAAGGAGCAAGAGGGTAACTAGAGAAAGGATTGGCCCACTCAAGGTCAAAAGAGGGAATTTATGCGTGGAGTCAGAGGAAATGGGTGAGATTCTTAATGAGTACTTTGCATCGGTATTCACCAAGGAGAGGGACATGACGGATGTTGAGGCTACGGGTGGATGTTTAAATACTCTAGGTCAAATCGGCATAAGGAAGGGGGAAGTTTTGGGTATTCTAAAAGGCATTAAGGTGGACAAGTCCCCAGGTCCGGATGGGATCTATCCCAGGTTACTGAGGGAAGCGAGGGACGAAATAGCTGGGACCTTAACATATCTTTGCAGCATCCTTGAGCATGGGTGAGGTCCCGGAGGACTGGAGAATTGCTAATGTGGTCCCTTTGTTTAAGAAGGGTAGCAGGGATAATCCAGGGAATTATAGACCTGTGAGCTTGACGTCAGTGGTAGGCAAACTGTTAGAGAAGATACTGAGGGTTAGGATCTATTCACATTTGGAAGAAAATAGACTTATCAGTGATAAGCAGCATGGTTTTGTGCAGGGAAGGTCATGTCTTACAAACCCATAGAATTATTTGAGGAAGTGACAAAGTTAATTGATGAGGGAAGGGCTGTAGATGTCATATATATGGACTTCAGTAAGGCGTTTGATAAAGTTTCCCATGGCAGGTTGATGGAAAAAGTGAAGTTGTATGGGGTTCAGGGTGTACCAGCTAGATGGATAAAGAACTGGCTGGGCAACAGGAGACAGAGAGTAGTGGTGGAAGGGAGTGTCTCAAAATGGAGAAAGGTGACTCGTGGTGTTCCACAGGGATCCGTGCTCGGACCACTGTTGTTTGTGATATACATAAATGATCTGGACGAAGGTATAGGTGGTCTGATTAGCAAGTTTGCAGATGATACTAAGATTGGTGGAGTTGCAGATAGCGAGGAGGACTGTCAGAGAATACAGCAAAATATAGATAGATTGGGGAGTTGGGCAGAGAAATGGCAGATGGAGTTCAATCCAGGCAAATGCGAGGTGATGCATTTTGGAAGATCTAATTCAAGAGCGGACTATACGGTCAATGGAAGAGTCCTGGGGAAAATTGATGTACAGAGAGATCTGGGAGTTCAGGTCCATTGTACCCTGAAGGTGGCAACGCAGGTTGATAGAGTGGTCAAGAAGGCATACAGCATGCTTGCCTTCACCGGACGGGGTATTGAGTACAAGAGTCGGCAGGTAATGGGCGAGATTCTCCGACCCCCCGCTGGGTCGGAGAATCGCTGGGGGCTGGCGTGAATCCCGCCCCCGCTGGATTCTCCGGCACCGGATATTCGGCGGGGGCGGAAATCGCGCCGCGCCGGTTGGCGCCCCCCCCCCCCCCCCCCGCGATTCTCCGGCCCGTATGGGCCGAAGTCCCGCTGCTAGGATGCCTGTCCCGCCGCTAGGATGCCTGTCCCGCCGGCGTGGATTAAACCACCTCTCTTACCGGCGGGACGGGCGGACTCCGGGGTCCTTGGGGGGCGGGGGGATCTGGCCCCGGGGGGTGCCCCGGCGGGAGCCAGGCCCGCGATCGGGGCCCACCGATCCGCGGGCAGGCCTGTGCCGTGGGGGCACTCTTTTCTTTCTGCCTTCGCCATGGTCTCCACCATGGCGGAGGCGGAAGAGACTCCCTCCACTGCGCATGCGCGGGGTGCTGTGAGCGGCCGCTAACGCTCCCGCGCATGCGCCGCCCGGCAATGTCATTTCCGCACCAGCTGGCGGGGCGGAAATCAGTCCGGCGCGGGCCTAGCCCCTCAACGTTAGGGCTCGGCCCCCCAAGATGCGGAGGATTCCGCACCTTTGGGGCGGCGCGATGCCTGACTGATTTGCGCCGTTTTTGGCGCCAGTTTGCGGACATCGCGCCGATACCGGAGAATTTCGCCCCATGTTACAGTTGTATAGGACTTTGGTTAGGCCACATTTGGAATACTGCGTGCAGTTCTGGTCGCCACATTACCAGAAGGATGTGGATGCTTTAGAGAGGGTGTAGAGCAGGTTCACCAGGATGTTGCCTGGTATGGAGGGTGCTAGCTATGAAGAAAGGTTGAGTAGATTAGGATTGTTTTCGTTGGAAAGACGGAGGTTGAGGGGGGACCTGATTGAGGTCTACAAAATTATGAGAGGTATGGACAGGGTGGATAGCAACAAGCTTTTTCCAAGAGTGGGGGTGTCAATTACAAGGGGTCACGATTTCAAGGTGAGAGGGGGAAAGTTTAAGGGAGATGTGTGTGGAAAGTTTTTTACGCAGAGGGTGGTGGGTGCCTGGAACGCTTTGCCAGCGGAGGTGGTAGAGGCGGGCACGATAGCATCATTTAAGGTGCATCTAGACAGATATATGAACGGGCGGGAACAGAGTGAAGTAGATCCTTGGAAAATAGAAGACTGGTTTAGATAAAGGATCTGGATCGGCACAGGCTGGGAGGGCCGAAGGGCCTGTTCCTGTGCTGTAATTTTCTTTGTTCTTTGTTCACTCGGAGGAAACCCACCCAGACACGGGAAAAATGTGCAAAGTTCACAAAGTCACACGATGTCAGAATCAAACCTGGGTTTCTGGTGCCGTGAGGCAGCAGTGCTAACCACTGTGCCACCCCTCAATTCTCAATTATTTTAATTCACAATTGCATCCAGAATACTTACTCTAAACTGGCCGCCATTTCCATCATCTAGTTCCAAAATGTAACCTTCTGCTTGAACTAACGAGAGTGGTGGCTGTTTCCAGGACAACGTAGCACTGTTGTTGCGAGTACAGCATTCCTCCAGCTGCAAGATTGGGGCTGATGGCACTGGGGAAGGAACTAAGCAGAAATGAGTGTAACTGTTGCTTTTGAAAGACTACAAAGAACTATTCTCAACTTACTAGTTGAGTTTAGCAAGACCACAATTAGGCCACATTTAAGATTAGTTAGAATTGCAGAAGTCATAGAAAAAGATCAACAGTGTTGATGGTTACTCTACTTTTGTAAGGTGCAACAAAAGGAGTCCACACCGAGTTGTAGAGAAAAACAAAACTTATTTTACTTAACACGGTAACTATTATGTACAACTCCAGTAGTTCCCTACTGGGTCTCTCTAGTCGGTGCCGGATTGGCAGACTCTACTTACACAAAGACTGGTGGACACTATTTATACAAAGGCACTTAGACTTTGTTACGGGTGTTCTCCTCTTCTCTCTCCACCCCCCCCCTCTCCTCCAACCCCCCCCCCCCCCCCTCCTCCAACCCCCCCCCCCCCCTCCACCCCCAACCCCCACCACCATCTCTGTATTCTGCATTCTCCACAGGATAGTGGTTCACCCTATCCTGTAATACCCATGACGGGTTATAACAGCTACGTTTTGCAGACTCAGTAATATCTGGTACAAATCAATTATTGCACTATATATGTCATGTGTGCTTGGGGGGGGGGGGGGGGGGGTGTCTACAAACAACAATCTTGGCAGAATTACAGTTTTTCTTTGGACGTCTGGCTAAGCTCACTATGCTATTTATTTGGTTATTTATTGTACAATCTCACATCAACTGCAAAACGTTAGAGCTCATCATCACAAACCCCCAATATTCGATTTTCAAAACTTACACTTGGACTGTAAATTAGAGGCCAACTTTGTTCTAATTTCTATGGGCATTATTCTCACCATTCAATAAGCCAAACCAGCAGAAATAAAACTTTCAGATAAGATTGCTCTCTGGCTCTGTATTCAGATTTCATTCAAATCAATAACTCATTTGAAAAAAATATTGCAAATGGTGGCAAGACATTCCAATTATATTCTGCAGACCTCAGCAAGAGAGACTTAACTCATTCTTTGGGAGGCCAGTGAATTATGGATCTTTTATACGAGAAGAATAACACATGGTTAATAATATAAATGTATATAGAAAAGTCTACAAAAAACCTTTTAGTTTGAGAATCAAGCCATTTCTCTGGATTAATAATCCACATCTTACTATAGTTGGCCCAAACCCAACATGCTCTGGAAGTCAGGTGCCATCTATTCAGCCATATTCTTATGTAGAACAGAGCCAAATAATGCCATTAATTAATTGTTTCAAATTATTCATTACAGCTGGCATATCATCTTTATGAATAAATAGCTTTCCATTTTTCATACAGGTCTATCTGGAGATTTAATAATAGCTCACATGAAACTGTGGCAGCCACAGGTGCCCACGAAGTGTCCGGACAGAATTCACGATGACCCCAAATAATGAAGCAGTCCTGTCACTCATCAGCTCCCACTTCTGATAAATTGTCATATATTTCCTAATGTTCCTTTTAACAGTAAATTTTAAATTTACATTCTGATGAGAATGTACTGAAGATTGATTACCTTGGACTAAATAAATCAGTTTGTTTTGTCTTAAACTTTCTTCATACTTTTGTATGGATTTTCTTTACATCAGGATGCTCCGACCTTTCAAGAGCCTACGTTGCTAGAGGGGTAGCCGGTCAGCATGACGTCCTGGGACCCGCCCCAAACTTTCTTTTGACAAAATGTAAAAAAATGTGGCAGGAAAAGTCGTTGGGCTACACCCCACCTTTCCCACCCAAGTTGGCAAAATTCCACCCATAGAAGTGGAGCACAAATGCAATAGTAAGTTTAGACACCCACGGGGTGATTTTGTTTTATTCATTTGTTCACTTTTTTTCATGGGATGTTGGCGTCGTTGGTTAGGCCAGCATTTATTGCCCATTCCCCATTTGCCCTTGTGAAAGTGGTAAGCCACCTTCTTGAATCTGTGCAGTTCACATTGTGCAGGTACACCCACAGTGCTGTTAGGAGGGGAGTTCCAGCGACAGTGAAGAAATGACAATATAGTTCTAAGTCAGGATAGTGTGTGGCTTGGAGGGAACTTGCAGTTGGTGGTGTTCCGACGTTTCTGCTGCCCTCATCTTCGCGTCAGTGGAGGTCGCAGGTTTGGATGGTGCTGTCCAAGGAGGCTTGGTGAGTTGCAGCAGTGCATCTTGTAGATGGTACACACGGCTGCCACTGTACAATGATGGTGGAGGGAATGTACGTTTAAGGTCATGGATTGTGTGTCAATCAAACGGGTTGCATTGTCCTGGGTAGTTCAGCTCCTTGCTCTAATGGAGGTATTTAAAATGATAAAATGGATTTAGGGAAGTAATTTCATCTGGTGGGGAAATCCAGAACAAGGAAGTATCATTTCAATATTAGACTCTTGCCATTAACATGTGAAAGCAGGAAGTATATTTCTGAAACAAAAGGTAGTAGAAATTTGGGATAAATATTCTACCGGAAGGGGATTCATGCAGGAAAATTATAAAAACTGGACTTTAAGTTCATAAGGATTCAAAATTTTAAAATTCCATCAAAATAGATGCAGTGTTTCCTAAAAATTGAACAAAATTAAACGAATAAGCAATGTGATCACAATGTGAAATATACAATAACATATTAGCACTTAAATTACACTTCACATCATTAACTTTATGGTTTCACTTATCCTGCAATATCTTCGAACCTGTGGACAATTACTTTTCGGTTCATAAGCTTTGCACAGTTAACCTCTATATATGCTCAATGCATTCAGTAGGCTGATAACTGGGACCTTTTTGAAATTGTCCTTTATTATTTAATCTACCATAAAGTCTATGCTGAAGAGTCAAATGCTTCTCCCTCCATTCCCTTTCAGGTACAGCTCATTACTCAAACTTATTGGCCGAACAAAGCAGTCCGTTCATGAATAAAGCTGCTTTTAAGATGACCTTCAGAGGTTGCTTTGTGCCACTGTTCCCCAATTCTCAACCGTATGAACCCGGTGCTTCAAATGTCAATTTACAGGAGTTGCTGAGACAAGCCACCAGGAAGAATCAGTGAGAAAGGTCCCAATAAATCTACAAAGCTTACATTGAGGCCTGGTGAGGTCTCCGGCATGGTGAAAATCCTAGAAATGGCCAAAATTTCTAAGTCCCTATCTGAACCCAGCATTCCCTAATTTCACGGGGGTGGGACTGCATTTGGCCTGAATTGCAGAGGCAGCTGGCCATTTTAATGATCAGTAGCCTAACCTGAAGAGTTAGTTGAGCCCTAGCTGTTTGAATGCCAGGGTGTACAGAGCAGACCAGGTAAGAGGAGGTCTGAAATTGGTAGATTCTGCAGATAGTCAAGGTACCGCCGTTGATGGGGTAAGGGAATTCTTTGGATAGGGTCACAAAACATCTTTGGGAGACGGCAAACATGTTAAAATTAAACATGATTAACCAGTTTTTATGCACAAACTCACTGGAACTGTCCAGCTGTCCAGGAAGTGCCCAAAAGGTACAGGAGCTTATATAGAAGGACATATGGGAAAAGAGTGGTGGGGGCAGAAAAAGAGTACTGAGAGCTGGAGGGATTTTTACATTTTTAAAAATGTTTAATTTATTTAAACACCATGCCAAAACAGAGTTAAGCCTTTCACCAGTCCGCCACCACACTTCTGGGGCCGGCTCCAAAAAGCACCCCACAACCATAAATCTGACCGGTGTGTGGGTATTTTTAAAAGGTCAGGTTCGCAGACCCTGGAAATCTCTCGACTCCACACATCCAACCCGGGGATGAAAATCTGGGCCTGAGATGTTACAGATGCAATGTAAGACGTGTAATTCAACAAACTGGATTTCTTTCGACGCTCATACGGTAGCATAGTGGTTAGCACAGTGGCTTCGCCGCTCCAGGGTCCCAGGTTAGAATCCCGGCTTGGGTCACTGTCTGTGCGGAGTCTGCACATCCTCCCCGTGTGTGCGTGGGTTTCCTCCAGGTGCTCCTGTTTCCTCCCACAGTCCAAAGATGTGCAGGTTAGGTGGATTGACCATGTTAAATTGCCCTTAGTGTCCAAAAAATGTTAAGTGGGGGTTACTGGGACAGGGTAGATACGTGCTCTTTGTAAGAGCGGGTGCAGACGCGATGGGCTGAATGGCCTCCTACTGCACTGTAAATTCCATGATCTAAGAATAAACCTCCTTCCACAATGCATTCCTTTAAAATGGGCAGTTAATTTCCACCTGTTAATGCACTCAAGAAAGATTCATTCTATTTTGTCTCCGAGCTACAATTCTTACAGCCCTTAACTAAAAACGAGCAGGGACTTCCGGTTGCGGCTATGCCTAGGTAGGTCGCACGATCGGCAGCTCCCGCCGGGAACAGACTTTTGGGCTCTCCAGAGGGGCCTCAATGGCAATTGTTCGGCGGCTTCCAGTGTGGGAAGGTGACAGCAAGGTCCCCCCGACATTATATTGATCGGACCAGGAGTGGAGCGGCTAAAAAAGTGATCCTGGTGCAGCGAAACATGCGAGGGAGGAAAAGCAAGATGGCGGCGGGTGGAGACCAAGCAGCGTGGGCGCAGGAGCAGCAGGAGTTTCTTAAACGCTGCTTTGAGGAGCTGAAGACAGAAATGCTGGCGCCAATGAAGGCAGCGATTAAGAAGCTTGTGGAGACCCAGAAGGCCCAAGGGGCGGCGATCCGGGAGGTGCGACAAAAAGCCTCGGAGAACGAGGACGAGATCTTGGGCCTGGCGGTGAAGGTGGAGGCGCACGAGGCGCTGCACAAGAGGTGGGCGGAAAAATCCGAGGACCTGGAGAATAGGTCGAGGAGGAAGAATCTTCGGATTCTGGGTCTCCCTGAAGGAGTGGAGGGGCCCGATGCCGGGGCATATATGAGCACGATGCTCAATTCGCTGATGGGCGCGGGAGCTTTCCCGAGGCCCCTAGAGCTGGATGGGGCTCATCGGGTCCTGGCAAGGAGACCCAAAGCCAACGAGCCGCCAAGGGCTGTAGTGGTGAGGTTCCACCGCTTTGTGGACAGAGACTGTGTCCTGAGATGGGCCAAAAAAGAGCGGAGCAGCAGGTGGGAGAACACGGAGTTCTGAATTTACCAAGATTTGGAGTGCGGAGGTGGCTAAGAGGAGAGCTGGTTTCAATCGGGCTAAGGCGGTGCTACATTGGAAGGGGATGAAGTTCGGGATGCTGCAGCCAGCGCGATTGTGGGTCACGTTCCAAGATCGGCACCACTATTTTGAAACGCCTGATGAGGCATGGAGCTTGATACAGACTGAAATGTTGGACTCAAATTGAAGGTTTGTCGTGGGGGGATGTTTACTGTGTTTACCGCATTTGGGGAATGTTCTTTTTGTTTGAGTGCTGGGTGGGGATGGGTGAATGGATTTGATGTGGGGGCTGTGGGAGAGTGTGGGCGTCGGTGTTGGAGGAGCAGGGCCCCATGGAGGAAGAGGGGGGGGGGGTGGAGGCGCAGGGATGGGGAGTAGGGGTAAGGCCGCAAAAAGGAGCTGCGCCAGAGGGGGCGGGGCCGGCTCAGGAAAGCGTAAGCTTTTTCCCCGTGTTAGTGAAGGATGGGGGTTGGGGTGGGGGGGGTGAGGGCGGTGCTGGAGAGGAGTGCAGACGGACTGCCAAGGGGTGGGGGGTTGATGGAATGGCGGGAGGGGCCCGGGTCAGCTGACTTACGGGAGTGTCATGGGGGGAGCAAAATGGCTAGATGAGGATCTAGCGCGGCGGGGGGGGGGGGGGGGGGGGGGGGGGGGGGGGGGGGGGGGGGGGGGGGGGGGAGACTGGGTTGCTGCTGCATTGGCCAAAAGGGAGCTGGAAGTAGGAGAGGTAGTTGGGGTGGGGGTCCGCTGCCTGGGGGACTGGAGGGTGCGGGAGGCGCGGGCACGTGGCTGGCCTAGAAAAGGAGATGGCCAGTCGGCCGGGGGGGGGGGGGGGGGGGGGGGGGGGGCGAGTCGCCCCCCGATCTGGCTGATAACTTGGAATGTGAGGGGCCTGAACTGGCCGGTCAAGAGGGCCTGGGTGTTCGCGCACTTAAAGGGACTGAAGGCAGACGTGGTTATGCTCCAGGAGACACATCTGAAGGTAGCAGATCAGGTTAGGCTGAGAAAGGGATGGGTATGGCAGGTTTTTCATTCAGGGCTGGATGCGAAGAACAGAGGGGTTGCAATACTGGTGGGGAAGCGCGTGTCGTTCGAGGCACTGAATATTGTAGTGGATAATGGAGGCCGATATGTGATAGTGAGTGGTAGGTTGCAGGGGGTGCGGGTGGTATTGATGAACGTATATGCCCCGAATTCGGATGATGCCGGGTTTATGAAACGCATGCTGGGTTGGATTCCGGATCTGGAGGTAGGAAGCTTGATAATGAGGGGGGATTTCAACACGGTGCTGGACGCAGCACTCGACCGTTCTAGGTCCAGGACGGGTAAGAGGCCGGCTGCGGCCAAGGTGCTCAGGGGCTTTATGGACCTGATGGAGGGAGTGGATCCTTGGAGATTTGCCAGGCCGCTGGCCAGGGAATTTTCCATCTTTTCCCACGTCCATAGAGCCTACTCCCGGATAGATTTTTTCATATTCAGTAGGGCGCTAATCCCGAAAGTGGAGGGAACGGAATATTCAGCCATAGCCATCTCAGACCACGCCCTGCATTGGGTGGAGCTGGAGTTGGGGGAGGAGAGGGACCAGCGCCCACTGTGGCGCCTCGATGTGGGACTGTTGGCGGATGAGGGGGTGTGCGGGCGTGTGCGGGGGTGTATTGAAAGATATTTGGAGGCCAATGACAACGGGGAGGTGCAGGTGGGGTAGTCTGGGAAGCGATGAAGGCGGTGGTCGGGGAGAGCTAATCTCCATTAGGGCCCACAGGGAGAAGAGAGAGGGGAGGGAGAGGGAGAGGTTGGTGGGGGAGATTTTAAGGGTAGACAGGAGGTATGCAGAGGCCCCCCGAGAAGGGGCTACTTAGGGAGCGACGGAACCTCCAGATGGAATTCGACCTGTAGACCACGGGGAAAGCAGAGGCACAGTGGAGGAAAGTGCAGGGGCCGATGTAGGAGTATGGCGAGAAGGCTTGGCGGATGCTGGCACATCAGCTTCGTAAGAGGGTGGCAGCGAGGGAGATTAGTGTTGGGTGGAGGTGTTGACCTTGGGTAGGGTGCTCTTTCCAAGAGCCGGTGCAGACTCATAGATTCATAGAATTTAGTGCAGAAGGACGCCATTCGGCCCATCGAGTCTGCACCGACTCTTAGAAAGAGCACCCTACCCAAGGTCAACACCTCCACCCTATCCCCATAACCCAGTAACCCCACCCAACACTAAGGGCAATTTTGGACACCAAGGCAATTTATCATGGCCAATCCACCTAACCTGCACATCTTTGGACTGTGGGAGGAAACCGGAGCACCCGGAAGAAACCCATGCACACACGGGGAGGATGTGCAGACTCCGCACAGACAGTGACCCAAGCTGGGAATCGAACCTGGAACCCTGGAGCTGTGAAGCAATTGTGCTATCCACAATGCTACCCTTAAGGGGCTGAATGGCCTCCTTCTGCATTGTAAATTCTATGATAATCTATGATTAATCTAGGACAAAGGTTCGGCGCAACATCGTAGGCCGAAGGGCCTGTTCTGTGCTGTATTTTTCTATGTTCTAAAATGAGTTAAAGCTAAAATCAATCAATTTCCTGACCAACTCATTTGAAAATTATCTGGTCTAGGAATCATAGTTGGCTGAGCTGTCCAAAATAAAATTAAGGTTTTTAACATTTAAAAGACATTTGGACAGATACATGGATATGAAAGGTTTAGAGGCATATGGGCCAAATGCAGGCAAATGGGGTTAGCTTAGATCGGCTTTTTGGTTGGCATTGACCCGTTTGGACCAAAGGATCTGTCTCCATGCCATAGATTCTATGATCTGTGATCTAATGTTCAGATCATGAGCTGGATTATCAATGTGGGGTCATGCTCAATATATGATTTTTAAAAATGAAAATGACCTAACTGGCCTGGAGGTGAGCTTGAGGCTCAAAATTTAGAGGTGCCAAGCGCCTCCAGGAAGCGGGGCTTTCTGCCTGGCACCAGTGTTGCTGCTGCTTTGGTGATTGGGCCAGGCAGCTCCTGGAAAACGGAGGTGGAAGGAGGCAGACGAGGGCCATGGATGAGTAAGGACCGGCACTCATGCCAGCAATACATGGCCACACAGATTTGATTCTAAGACAACAGCAGAGAAATTTATTTGGGCCTGGGGGCAAACTTGGCCGTACTGCTTGGGTTTTATGGGGGGAAAAAAAATTGAAAATGGCATTCAGGAATAGACAGGGCCCTTAACAAATTTGTTAAAGTGCTTAAAAGGCCATTTAGTTAGTAGCAAGCACAATTCCCTTCATCCCACCAGAGACTATTTTCAGGGCCACAGTTTTGAAGTGTGTCCGCACAGGCCCCAATCCTGGCCCACATCTCTCTGGTCTGACCCCTACCTTTCATCTGTACGAAGTCCAACTGAAGGATAGTTTGTAGCAGTGATGCATTGTCCAGTGTTAAATCAAAGTCAGTATTCATGCGAGGTTGCAGTATGCCTTTTCCCCACTGCTCATCAATAAAGTGTACGCGCCTTATTAAAGCATCTGATATCTGTAAACAAACGTGACCGGTCAGAATTAAACTCACATCCAAGTGACATGCAGGTCATGAGAGCTACAATACCAGACTTCAAAAATAATGATTGACATGACCCCTTAAAGGTGGCGGGCTGGGGGGTGTCAAGTTTGCTCAGTGGGCTAAATTGTTAGGCGGTGGTTCGGAGTAATTCCAACATTACGGGCTCAACCCCTGTTCCAACTGATGTACATTTGGGACCTGTTTCCTCCCCCTACCCCACCGAGAGTGGCAGGCAATGGCAAACTATCAGTGACAAAAACTGCCCAGGTAAACATCTCAGGATGGAGCATCAGCAGACAATGATCTTAGGATCTGCCTTCAGGCAGACAACACAGAATGGAATGGGCTCCTTTGAAGTTTACTATAGGCGGAATTCTCCCAAAATTGCATAGTGCTGGATCACGTGAGAACAGCTGTGTGGAACTTGCTGGTTCCACAGGTGCCTTTTCTCGCCTGATTGCTGTTCAAATTTCTGGCGAGGATCACAGCCAGCTGGGGGAGGCGGGGCCTAAACACACCGGCAAAGCTGGGATTCTGAGATCGGGGCACCCTTTTTAAAGTTACATATAAGCCCCCCCCTCCAAGCATTGGGACACCACAATGTCAAAATTGGGGCATTCCCCTCCCGCACTATTGTCGTGGCTCTCCCCTCTCCCTCTCACACCACACATAAGGTTCCCTCACCCACCCCCCAGATGGAGGGTTCCCCCCTGCCGTAGCCCTCTTGGCATTGCCAGGGGGCAATGCACAGCCTCGTCATTCAACCCCCAGGGCCTCCAGTCACCTCCATGCCCCTCGCATAGTCATCACGATTGGTTTTCGCATTAGAAAACCAGTAGCGACTCATGCTAGCTTGAGGTCACGGGGTGGATACATCGTGGGCAGACGCCACATCAAGATTTAGCCAAATTCATGGAAATCAGGTTCCCGCCCTGGTTGGGCGCAAACCTGATCACGTCACCGATGGGCGGTGGGGGAAGAGATCTCAAACCGAGATCTCGCCAGCGCAAATCCCATTTTGGCCCTCTCACTGAATTTTGCAGCCAGAACGGGATTTGCGCCCATGGCGAACTGGGCCACTACATCTCGCCTCATATTTAAGAACCTCAGACTTATTTTGCGTGGTGTATTTTAATTTAAAGCCATTAGTAAAGACTGAAAAACACACGTGTCTTTCAGACTTTCGAGGTAAGAATTTTAGATATTGATACCCTTTTGTTTAGTCTTAGGTACTGTAGCTAATATTAGCGGTCAAAAGGCCAGAATTAAATCAAATAGAATGTGCATTTTGCAAGGTTTTTAAAAAGTTAAAAAATTTAGACATTTTGATCGATACAAATAGTTACACAATTACATGGAATTATTTTCATGTATTGGCTTGAATATAGAGATAAATATTTAAGGCAAAAAGACTTCCATTATGTGAGCCATGAGGCCACATTGATGTATGAATAATTTAGTAATTCTCCGACATTTGCGACATCTAGTTATAAATGACGGGGACAAAATCAGGGGAACCCATGCAAATTGCTGAATATCTGAATCACTGAACAGTACAAGCAGTAATATGGGAGCACTGGTGATTACACACTGACCTGTAAAAAGCCACTGGGGTCATTCTCCTTAATTACCTCCAAACAGTATTCCATCAGGCCAGTTGTTTGGCGCAGTTTGACTGTGCAATGGCTGATTTGATCTCTGACCACCTATAAAGAAGGGGCAACTATCACCAATTCTCAGGATATCACAAATAGTTTGGATACAAAGTTATCAGAATGAATAATCCAACAGAAGCAAACTATCAAACACAGAGATTAGAAGTTCAACCATAATCTTAGTGAATGGCAGAGTAGAATTACATGGCTTATTTCTGCTATTGTTTCTTGGGCTCTGTTACGTGACTGTAAACAGAGAAAGCTGCTTAAGTGTGACAGTGATGATGGGTTTTCTGTTTGGACAGAAACATTTCTAGAATATCTGTGCACAGGTAATGAAACAATTATTTGGTTCTGGGGGAAAAAAATTTTCCTTTACTCTCCAATCAGATAAATAAATCAGGGAACAATTCATTCGCAAATCCATGATAAACAAAATAAATTACAAGTTCTGCAACCAGCAGTCCAACTTTCAAGAAAAGTTCACTAGAAATAAACATAAAGATTTAAAATTCACTTTAAAAATATTTCAAAACCAAATTCAGAAAAATATTCTTTGAAGTTTGCAATGAGAAAGAGTAAATAATCTAAAATGTTATTTTGAATTCTCAGTATAAAAGTACACAAGCTCTTCTAATCTCCCTTTCGCGAGTCAATTTCTCATTGAAATTAATTTACCATGAAATATTCTCAATATTATTGAGAATAAAAGTTTATTAAGCTCCTACTTATTTTTAGATTAGATGCAATGAACTGAAAGACGTTATTATAACCTGAGGAGCGACATGTTTCCAGATAGAAGTCTTACAACACCAGCTTAAAATCCTACAGGTTTGTTTGGAATCACTAGCTTTTGGAGCGCAGCTCCTTCACCAGATTGAGTGCTGCGCTCCAAAAGCTAGTCATTCCAAACAAACCTGCTGGACTTTAACCTGGTGTTGTAAGACTTCTTTCTGTGTCCACCCCAGTCCAACGCTGGCACCTCCACATCACGTTTCCAGATAGTAGGTGGAATTTAGATCTCCTGCCGTTGGTCCTGATATTGGACCCTGAAGCAGAGGGAACATCTGGTTGTGGGGGGGGGATGGCTGTCCGATCATGATCACACAGCTGCCGGCTAATAAAATATGCCTAGGTCCAGGACCGGGTCAAGTACATAGTAGGAATGGGCAGGAAGTCTTTGAACCTACTGTTTACTGACAGAATTGGAGGCCCAGTTGTCATTTTGGAAAAGCATCCGGACTTGCACTAAGTGCCTACAGCAGCATCAGTGTGGCATCTACTGAGCCAGACCCAGGAGCATCACCTCAACCTTCAGCTGGAAAATGTTTGAGTAATGTCTGGCCAAACATTTCAGCGATGCCTCCCTGCATGTTCTCCTCCTGGCTGTCAGGGAACAGCATGAGCCATGCTTCCCCACCAACAGCATTAACCTGGATCCAATGCAAGATAAAGGTCAATGACTTGTTCTGCACTGTCAGGGTGAATAGAATAGTGGCATTTGATTTATGTGAAGGGAGGAATAGGGCAGGTGGCATAAGCAGTGTAAAACACAGCAGCAGATACATTGAGGCCTGAACGCACGTGGGACAGAATTTGTAGGCTCATACTTCCATCACTGTACAAGGGCATGAGAATTGGAGTGTGGGCCGGTAACTGAAAGCTCTCATTATCTGTCGGAGGGGTATGCTAATAAATGGGTTAATGTGTCTTTTGAGCAGAGACTCATTCGCCCCTGCTGTTTACAGGAAAAAACGTCATCATATTCCAAAGAATGTGCAACATTTTGGAGGAGTGCAAGACATAAGCTTGCTCACGCTTGCTGGGGTGGGAATGGGGGGGGCAGCAGTGGAGATTGCTGGGTGGCCGAGCAACTGCAAACAGCAAAGCAGGAGTACAGAGAGAAGGGAGGTCTTGAGTTTGATGCCAACTACTGGGCAGGAAGGAGAAGCATGTCACAGAGGGGCAAGAAGAAAGATTGACAATAACATGGATCTAATTCTTTCTGTTCTCCAATGCAAGTCCTCAACTCTAGACCTCATGAAGTCTCATGGCACCAAGTCAAACATGAGCAAGGGGGTGGCACATGGTTAGCACTGCTGCGTCACAGCACCAGGGACATGGGTTCAATTCCAGCCTTGGGGTGACTGTGTGGAGTTTGCACATTCTCCCAGTGTCTGCGTGGGTTTTCTCCGTGTGCTTTGGTTTCCTCCCAGTCCAGATGTGTAGGTTAGGTGGATTGGCCATGCTAAATTGCCCCTTGATGTGCAGGTTAGGTTTAAGCGGTTATTGGGATAGGGCAGCTGAAGTGGGCTTGGGTGGCGTTCTTTCAGGGGGTCAGTGCAGACTCAATGGGCCAAATGGTCCCTTCTGCACTGTAGGGATTCTTTGAAATCTCCTGATTACCACGAAACATCCCCCCCTCAGCTGCTGAATCAGTACTCCTCCATGAACACAACTTGGAGGAAGCACGGAGGATGGCAAGAGTGCAAGGGTTGATCCCCTGGCTTGGTGGTAATGGTAGAGTAAAAGATATGCTGGGTGATGATGTTACGAATTGTGGTTGAATACAATTCTGCTGCTGCTGATAGCCCACAGCACCATGAGGTGCTGAGTGGAGAACTTCAATGTCCATCACCAAGAGGGCTCGGTAGTACTACCACAGACCGAGCTGGCCAGGTCCGAAAGGACGTAGCTGCTAAATTTGGTCTGCGGCAGGTAGTGAGGCAATCAGCAAGAGGGAAAAACGTGCTTCATCTCATCCTCACCAACAGGTCTGCCACAGATGTATCTGTCCATGACAGTGTTAGTAGGAGTGACCATTACACAGTGCTTGTGGAGACAAAATCCCATCTGGAGACTTAGGTAGACTTCGAACAGATTATAACAATTCAAGACTGGGTAACCATGAGGTGCTGTAGGCTATCAGCAGCAGCAGAATTGTATTCAACCACAATTCGTAACCTCATCACCCAGCATATCTTTCACTCTACCATTACCCACAAGCCAGGGGATCAACACTTGTTCAATGAAGAGTGCATGAATGCATGCCCTGAGCAGCACCAGGCATACCTAAAAACGACCGGTCAACCTGGTAAAGCTACAACACAGGACTACTTTTGGTCATCATTAGAAGGGGTCATCAACAGCATGAGCAAGTGCCACTTACAAAGCAATAAGCTTCTCACGGACGCTCAGTTTAGGTTTTGTAAGGGTCACTCAGCTCCTGACCTCATTACAGGTTTAATTCAAACATGGACAAAAGAGCTGAATGCCAGAGGTGAGGTGAGAGTGACTGCCCCTGACATCAAGGCAGCACTTGACCGGATATGGCATCAAGGAGCCCCAGCAAAAATGGAGTCAATAGGAATGGGGGGACGGGACCGTTGCTGGTTGGAGTCATACTGGGCACAAAGTCAGATGGTGTGGTGGTTCAAGGTCAATTGTCTCTTTCCAGGACATTATTGCAGGAGTTCCTTTGGGTAGTCTCCTTTTCCCAATCATCTTCAGCTGCTTCATCAATGACTTTCCATCCACCATAAAGTCAGAAGTGGGGATGTTCCCTAATGATTGTTCAATGTTCAGCACCATTCACGACTCCCGAGATACTGAAGCAGTCCATGTCCGAATGCAGCAAGACCTGGGCAATATCCAGGCTTGGGCTGCCAAGTGTCAAATAACGTAATTTCACACAAGTGCCAGGAAATGATATCTTGAACCAAGAGAGAATCAAACCATCACCCCATGACATTCAATGATATTAACATCACTGAATCCCCCACTATCAAAATCTTGAGGTTACTATTGACCAAAAACTGAACTGGACCAACCACATAAACCTTGTGGCTACAAGAGCAGGTCAGAGGCTAGGAATCCTGCAGCGAGTAACTCACCTCCCAACTCCCAAAGCCTGTCCACCATCTTCAAGGCACAAGACAGGAGTGTGATGGAATACTCTCCACTTGCCTGGATGAGTGAAACTCCACAACACTTAAGAAGCCCAAAACCATCCAGGACAAAGCAGCCTGCTTGATTGGAACTCCATCCATAAACATTCACTTCCTCCAGCATTGATGGACAGTAGCAGCAGTGTGTACCATCTACAAGGTGCACGGCAGGAACTCATCAACGCTCCTTCGGCAGCAACTTCCAAAACTATGACCACTATTTCTAGAGGGCCAGGGCAGCAGACACAGGGGAACAAAACGGACGAGAGGATCCCGTCCAAGTCACTCACCATCCTGATTTGGAAATATATTGCCCTTCCTTCACTGTCATGGTGTCAAAATCCTAGAACACCCTCACTATCAGCACAGTGGATGTACCTACACCTGAGGGACTGCAGTGGTTCAAGGCAGCTGCTCACCACTACCTTCTGAAGGGCAACTAGGGATGGGCAATAAATGCTAGCCTAGCCAGCGATTCCTATATCCCATAAATTAATAGAAAATATTTCTAGAGAACTGTCCATGCTCCCCCCATCAGCCTCCGAGGAGGAGACTGTCAAAACCTCAAGAAGGTGCACCAATACACTTTCCCCTCCACCCGCCACCTATAGTGCAGCTATCGGGTAGTTATGCTATCAATAATGTTTAGAATTGGGGTCACATTCTGGTGAGCGCATCACTGACACACAGAGCAGCTGATGGAGGCTGTTGCCTATAGTTGGAGCACCATTCGTGTCTATGTGGAGTGGCTTTGTTTCTGAAAATTCTGGCAGTCAATTAGAACAAAGATATGTTAACTAAAAATGTTTTCACCATTTTCTGTGATTAGAATGATTCTACCATAAAACAGAATAGATTGTCCATTCACCAAAATAAAAGCTTGCCCTGCTCTCCTGGAGTTACACCTGAAACAGCTGCCCTCCACCACCTCAATAAAGCCATCATTATTCACATCCAAGTCTAATAGGGCTGCCGAAGAAATTCTAAATGGTCTTTACTTCAAAATGAAGAGTTACAAAAGTATACCATTGCTTCATTGTAAATTCTATGATAATCTATGATTAATCTAGGACAAAGGTTCGGCGCAACATCGTAGGCCGAAGGGCCTGTTCTGTGCTGTATTTTTCTATGTTCTATGTTCATTCTAGCGACAATTTTCCATAAGTTAAAGAAACCAGTGGCAATTCATATATTAAAAAATTGATAATGAGTTTGTACTGTTGAGAAATTCAGGTTATTTGCAAATGTATTACCTCCAAAACAAATTAGAATTCTTCTTTACCTTGAGCATTTTTTTCTGGATTCAAAATGTTCAATATAGTAATGGATTACAAGAGCACATATGGTGCATCGAAATTGCTTTTCGTTTAAACCTGGAAGCATTTCATTCCCCCCCCCCCCCCCCCACCCCACCCCAATTAAAGGGCAATTTATTGTGGTCAATCCACCTCCCCTGCACATCTTTGGGTTGTGGGGGTGAGACCCACGCAGCCACTGGGAAATGAGGAAACTCCACACGACAGTGACCAGGATCGAACCTGGGGGTCCTCGGCGGCGTGAAGCAGCAGTACTAACCACTGCGCCACCCGAAGCGGCATGTATTCGCTTTGTTTGGTCCCTTGTTCCGCACTGTAACCAATTACTGTTTGTCGATGTACCATTTGTCAATGTTCTCTGTTGATTATTCTCTTTGTCTACTATGTACGTACTGTGTACATTCTCTCGGCCGCAGAAAAATACTTTTCACTGTTCTTCGGTACATGTGACAATAAATCAAATCAATCAATCAAGCATTTAATTTTTTATTCTTTCACAGGATCTGTACGTCAATGATCACACCAGCATAGCCTGTCCATTCCAAAATGCCCTGGAGAAGGTGGTGGTAAGCCACGTTCTTGAACCATTGCAGTCCATGTGATGTGAAAACACCCACAGTGCTGTTATGAAGGGAGCTCCAGGATTTTGACCCAGTGACAGTGAAGGAACGGCACGTTAGCACTGCTGCTTCACAGTGCCAGGGACTCGGGTTCAATTCCGGCCTTGGCTGACTGTCTGTGTGGAATTTGCATATTCTCTCAGTGTCTGTATGCGTTTCCTCCGGGTGCTCCAATTCACTCCTACAGTTGTGCAGGTTAGGTGGATTGGCCATGCTAAACTACCCCACAAGTGTCCAGTGGGTTAGGTGAGGTTAAGGGGGACTGGGTAGGATGCTCTTTCAGAGGGTCGGTACAGATTTGATGGGCCAAATGATTTTACGATTCTGTATATTTTCAAGTCAGGATGGTGAGTGGCTTGGAGGGAAACCTGCAGGTGGTGTTCCCATGCATCTGTTGCCTTGGTCCTTCTGGTTGGTAGACAACATTGATTTTGAAGATGTTGTCAAAGAGGCCTTGGTGAGTTGCTTCAGTACAACTTGTATATGGCACACACTGCTGCCACTGTGCACTGATGGTGAAGGCTGTAAATGTTCATAGAGGCAGATGGGGTGCTGATCAAGTGAGCTACTTTGTCCTGGATGGCATCAAACTTCTGTAGTGTTGTTAGAGCTGCACTCATCCAGGCAAGTGAAGAGTATTTCAATGCAATCCTGACTTGTGCCTTGTATATGGTGGCAGGTGTTGGGGAGTTGGGACACGAGTTACTTACCACAGAATTCCTTTTTTTTTTTTAATTTAGAGTACCCAATTCATTTTTTACCAATTAAGGGGCAATTTAGTGTGGCCAATTCACCTACCCTGCACATTTTTGGGTTGTGGGGGCGAAACCCACACAAAGACGGGGAGAATGTGCAAACTCCACACGGACAGGACCCAGAGCCGGGAACAAACAGGGACCTCAGCACCGTGAGGCAGCAGGGCTAACCCACTGTGCCACCGTGCTGCCCCCTCAGCACAGAATTCCTAACCTCTGACCTGCTCTAGTAGCCACAGTATTTATATAGCCGGTCCAGATGAGTTGCTGGTCAATGGTAACCCCCAGCAAGTTGAAAGTGGGAGATTCAGTGATGGTAATGCCACTGAATGTCATGGGGAGATGGTTAGATTCTCTTTAGTTGGGAGATTGTCATTCAATTGCACAAGTAATTTTTATTTATCTTTAAATCTTAAAGCAAAAGAAATAACAGAACAAACTTTGCAATTTCCTCCAGATTTTGTAAGAATGACGATTCGTAACCAATTCACATTTGCCACAAACTAGGTCAGGTTCTGTCAAGCACAGCCAATGTGTGACAGGTCTGCAGATTTCTATTTATATGTTTCTATATTTCTATTTATACTTCTAGGAAAGATATCACAAACATGATCACCCCGTGGGGGAAAAACGGCATCAATCTGTGGAAATAAAAGTATAAAAAATCAATTACCTGTGACTTTTGAAATAAATCATTTGGAAACCTTGTTTAAAGATGGACAGCATTTCACCGTGTGGAATATACGACGGTAGGAACTGTGGTGTTCCCTGTTTTATAGTGCGTGTGCTCTCACTGGTGATTGGCTGCGATGTTGTGTGTGTGTTGGTTGGTCCAATTACCTGTCCATCAGTGTGTGTGTGATTGCACCATGATATGCTGATGTGGATATCATGACAGGGAGAGACTGGTTGCTGATCAAATACAATATGACTATTTTGTTTTAACTTTTGAGTTGGCAGATGAAAACAGTAGCAGCACACAATGTACTTTCTAAATGTCTGCAGACTACATTAAAAATTGTGGTGACTGTATTAACTGGAATTGACATTGGAACAAATGTTAGACCAGAAGTTTAACTCGCCAATCTTGTGGAGCTTTATAAATCGCTACATATCTGCTGTCAGGGGAAAAAGGCTGTAGATGTTTAATTTATCTACATGTTCTTCCCAGTCCTCAACATCTACTCTATGCCTCAAAGTCTTTGCATTCTCAACTTCTGCTCATTTCCTCCAATGGCTACTTCCTCGCCCCCGAATTATAAACTTTCCCTCATGTGAGGCCAAGTTTAATTAGTGGTCAGGAGAGATTATCTGGATGTATTTTTTCTTTTTTAAATGAGGTGTGGGCATCACTGGTAAGGCCAGCATTTGTTGCCCAACCCTTGAACATTTCAGAAAGCATTTAAGAGTCATTCATATGTACCCATATCAAGTAAGGATGGCATATTTCCCTCCCAAAGGACATTAGTGAACCAGATGGATTTTTACAACAATTGATAGTTGTCATGATTATTCCTGAGACTAGCTTTAAATTCCATATTTATTAATTGAATTTAAATTCCATCAGTTGAACCCATGTCCTCTCTGAATTATTAGTCCAGTGACATTACCACCACCTCTCCATTTCTAGCACCATAGAATGCCATGCCCATTTTATCAATCTCTGTCCTAGTTTTGAATTAGCTTCTGAGTGAGCGATGCGGACAGGCGACTGTAATGTATCCACACCACTAAAGCTGAGACCAGCTGCGAACCAAATGGTATATAGGCATGTCTTAAACCACCACCACCATTTTTTAAAATATCCAATATGAAAACAGTAAAACATGGTTAAGCGGAAAGATCACAGTAAATTAGAACGAAAAAGTGTCTTTATGTTGATGGCTCATATAGTCATAAAAAATATCAATACCTCAACCATGTACCTAATAAATTAGAAGCTGCAGTTTTTAAAGAGAGTAATCGGTGAACAAGATTTAAAAATAAACATCAAGGCATGCAATTAAAAGAGTGGAAAAATGAAAAATCTCCATGTGCATTTCTTTTTATGTGTAATTGCACCATAAAAACATCAGCTACTGTTAAGTCAGAACATTAGAGATAAAGATTCTGCTCTGGTTAACAAAAAAAAGAAAAATGCATTATGAAGAGAATAGGTACTTTAATGAAAGAAATTCATTGTTTGAGAATTTACTGCTCGATAGTTACAGCTTCCTGGCAGAAATTAACTATAGTACACAAACAATATCTTAACTTTAGCCATGGTGAAATCAGAAGTAAATTCAGATATTAATCACTATTTCAACAATACAAACATGACAAAGTGAAGCAAGGGTTCCAATTAGGGTACTTCTACACTTTACTAACTTCATTAGTAATTCCAATACATCAATGCACGTCGTAGTACTGCTACCAGAATTTCAGTGACTTATAGCATGGGCATGTGAAATTTGAAAATTACATCCACTTGAACAGAAATTCCCTGCTCCTCCAAACCTTTTGCTTTAACAGCTGAAAGACATGGCACTGAAAGAGATGGAAGGGTGTAAAGTTGCAATGCTTGTCTACTAAACAGGGTACAAAAAGTTAATGCTTAATCACTCCATTGCAAGATGAATCTTTAACAGTGGGAGATGTCTTAATTACTGCCAGGTAACCTCACTGCTGAAAATTAACTTTAAAAAAAAATGCAGAATCTAATATTCCTTCAGATTTTAATTATTGTTGGAGATTGCAAAGATCATTTAAAACTTTTTCTCTTCTCTGTCTCTTAATCTCATCTTTCTTCTCATTTCTGAGAGACTTGGAATTAAATTAAATATTAGAATTTGCACTTCCTGGTTTAGACACGGCAGGGTGGAAATTCATTTTGGGCAGTGGTGCAACAGGCAATATTGAATTGGCAGCTTATGTGCAGATAATGCAATTAAATTTCAGACACTGCAAACAGCAGGCAATTTTGCACAACCGTCCAAAACAAATTTCTATCCCTGCATGTCTCAGTAAGGATTTGTCAATCTGATTGCTTGAGGAGAGACATTGCTGGCCTTGTTTACGGTTCCCAGTATCCCTGTAGAGGTGGCCCACTATTTTGGCTCTCTCGTTACCACAAGTTGCAGAGTAAAAGCCCACAGAAAGCATTTGAGGTACCCAAATGTTGCATCTGTATGTTGCATGTTGCAGCTGTATAAACCCTTAGTTAGGCCACACTTGGAGTATAGTGTTCAATTCTGGTCACCACACTACCAGAAGGATGTGGAGGCTTTGGGGAGGGTGCAGAAGAGATTTACCAGGATGTTGCCTGGTATAGAGGGCATTAGCTATGAGGAGAGGTTGAATAAACTCGGTTTGTTCTCACTGGAACGAAGGAAGTTGAGGGGCGACCTGATAGAGGACTACAAAATTATGAGTGGCACAGACAGAGTGGATAGTCAGAGACATTTTCCCAGGATAGAGGGGTCAATTATTAGGGGGCATAGGTTTAAGGTGCAAGGGGCAAGGCTTAGAGGAGATGTACGAGGCAAGTGTTTTTTTACACAGAGGGTAGTGGGTGCTGGAACTCGCTGCCGGATGAGGTGGTGGAAGCAGAGACGATAGTGACATTTAAGGGGCTTCTTGACAAATACATGAATAGGATGGGAATAGAGGGATACGGACCCAGGATTTGTAGAAGATTTTAGTTTAGACGGGCAGCATAGTCGGTTCAGGCTTGGAGGGCAGAAGGGCCTGTTCCTGTGCTGTACTTTTCTTTGTTCTTTGTTCAAATGCAGCAAAACGTTATATATCTGTCAATTCTGATGGCAGCACCAAGTGGAGGTCAGAAAGTAAATGGGTCACAAAGTGCAATGATGCAATATGATATTCACACTATTTTGTTTGCTATATTGCACTTGGTTGGGAACAATGCAGAAAAACAATGGTGAACCAACCTTAATTTTGTGTTCATGTTCTTTGGTCACCCGGGAAAGCAACTGTCCCTTCCTTCTGTTCAAAGCTTCAATGAGGGCATCACATTGGGCAACAAGACAAGCTTCAAACTCAACACTGTTTTCCTGCATACAAGAGAAATAGCATACCGACAGAGCCAGGCAAATGTAGACACAAAACGTGTAACAGAGGTTTACCGGTATATGAATTCATAACAAAATTAGAACAAGCAGACACCCTTCACTAGTCCACAAGTGAACATACCCCCATCCATCCCAAATCATATTCTCAGATTTTACAGAAGTAATGAAAGCGAGATTGTCAGCATTTGCCATCTTTTGTGAGGGCCACGAAGAATCCAGCACGAGTTTTAAGGATACAAAGTAATAACATTTATTTACAATAACATATATTCTATATAACAGGAGCAGCAACTTCCCTTGCTGCACACTTCTTCCTGCTGGTTCCAAACTGGCCAGCTTTATTTATACATGGAGTTTACTAATGGTTTCTCTGCCCCCCTCATTGGAGAAGCTCATACTCCCACAGGATTGTGGGATAGTCATTAGTCCCCAGCCAATGGTAAGCAGGCAGGTTATAACATCCCTCCCCCCCCCCAAAGTCCAAGGAATCCACCGAAGACCCTGGCGAAGGAGGGCGTCGGACTCGTTTTGCCGCAGGCCGGACACCATTTGCACGCGGCGCTGGATCAGGCAGCGTGTAACGAGACGGAGACCGGCGCTTCCGTGATGAACAGCGCAACGGTTGTACATCCATGGCCCGTGGGCCCGAGGATTCCCCCTCTGATGCATCCTGTGTCTCCATCTCGGAGTCAGAGTCTGCTGCCTCCGTCATGTCAGCGTCTCTATCTCCATTCGGTTCTGTAACGACCTGCGCAGGCTTCGAGTGAGGCACCAGTGGAAGATTGTGAGGACTACCTTCCCTTGTCTCTGCGGCTGTAGAAATGAGCTCCGGGGGCGGCCAATCTTTTGAGGGGATAGTCTTCTGGACCGAACGTGGTCTACATGTTTGCGCTGGAGACGACCCTGGGCTTGCACCTGGTAAGATATAGGGCCCGTTAGGGGAAAGATGACACCAGGAACCCACTGGGCACCACCAGCAAAATTCCGAATGAACATTGGGTCACCAGGCGCAAACTGTCGAATCGGCCGATGCCGAGAAAATCCCTGTCCCTGCCGTTCTTGTGTGCGGCGTACTTTTGCGCCAATGTCTGGGAAAACCATACTAAGGCGGGTGCGAAGTCTCCAGCCCATTAGGAGTTCTGCGGGAGCTACCCCAGTCACCGCATGGGGGGTGGTCCTATACGTAAACAAAAAGCGAGCCAGTCTCATGTCCATTGATCCGGAAGACTGCTTCTTTAGGCCTCTTTTGAATGTCTGCACTGCGCGCTCTGCCAACCCATTTGAAGCCGGGTGGTAAGGGGCAGTGCGGATATGGCGTATGCCGTTCATCTTCGTGAACCTCGCAAACTCCTCACTCGTGAATGGAGTGCCGTTATCCGTGACCAGCACCTCGGGGAGGCCATGCGTACTTAACGACAAACGCATCTTTTCAATTGTTGCGCAGGACATTGTCCCCTGCATCTTATGCACCTCCAGCCATTTAGACTGGGTGTCAATTAATAGAAGGAACATGGATCCTTGAAAAGGGCCTGCGAAATCTGCATGTAAGTGCGCCCAAGGCCGCCCTGGTCATTCCCAGTAATGTAGGGGCGCGGCCGGCGGAAGCTTCTGATGCTCCTGGCAAATGGAACCGTTTTGGGCCACCTTCTCAATGCCAGTGTCGAGGCCTGGCCACCAGACATAACTCTGGGCCAACATTTTCATTTTGGTCACACCTGGATGCCCATTGTGTAAGTCTGTTAGTATTAGCTCCTGGCCTTTTTCCAGGACAATCACACGCGTCCCCCACAAGAGGATGCCGTCTTCCACGCTGAATTCTGACAGCTTGGAGGAAAACGCCTGCAACTCGCTTGGGAGCTGTCTATGCTGCCCACCATACAGGACTATGTGCCGAACCTTTGACAGGACTGGGTCCACTCACGGATCTGTGATGCCGTGACAGGCAAGGTGTCCATAAAATTTAGGGTTGCAACCACCTCACCGGTCGTGGGGGTCGACATGGGGCCGGTCGATAAAGGCAATCGGCTCAGTGCGTCGGCATTTGCTATCTGCATACCTGGTTTGTGCTCCAGAGAATACTCGTATGCAGCAAGCAACAAAGCCCAGCGCTGGATCCGTGCGGAAGCAATGGGCGGTATTGGCTTATCCTCTCTGAAAAGTCCCAGCAGAGGCTTATGATCAGTCACGATAGTGAAATGGCGGCCATACACATACCGGTGGAAGCGTTTCACCGCAAAAACCACTGCCAGGCCCTCCTTCTCGATCTGCGTGTACTTTTTCTCCACTGCAGTCAATGTGCGGGAGGCGAAAGCTATCGGTCGCTCGGCCCCGTTCTCCATCTTGTGGGACAGGACGGCCCCAATACCATACGGGGATGCATCACATGTGACGAGCAAAGGCTTTCCAGGATCATAGTGGGTTAGTAACCCAGACGACGACAATTGTTGCTTTACCCGCCGGAAAGCGGTTTCTTGCGGCTGACCCCAAATCCAGGTGTGATTTTTCTTTAGCAGAAGGAGCAAAGGGGCCAGCGTAGTTGCCAGATTGGGGAGGAACTTCCCATAATAGTTTACGAGACCGAGAAAAGAACGAAGATGCGAAGTGTCAGTCGGGGCGGGGGCCTGTTGAATTGCACGCACCTTCTCTGCGACGGGGTGCAAACCTTCGTGGTCCACCCGATAACCTAGGTAGACTACATCCTTTGCCTGAAATATGCACTTTGTGCGACGTAAACGGACTCCAGCCTCCGCAAGGCGTCTCAGGACAGCCTCCTTTCAAATGTTCCTGTTCCGACGTCCCTGTAATCAAAAGTCTTCTACGTAGACAGCAACACGTGGTAAACCTCTCAAAATGCCCTCCATAACACGTTGAAAAATTGCGCAGGCAGAGGATACTCCAAAGGGCAACCGTGTATATTCATACAGGCCCCGGTGTGTATTAATCGTTACATATGGTCGGGAGGCAGGGTCCAGCTCCAACTGCAGGTAGGCGTGACTCATATCTAATTTTGTGAACGAGAGTCCACCTGCAAGCTTCGCGTAGAGATCCTCTAAGCGAGGCATTGGGTATTGGTCGAGTCGGGAAGCCGCATTCACTGTAAGTTTATAGTCGCCACACAAGCGAACTGTGGCATCTGGCTTCATTACAGGTACAATTGGTGCTGCCCAGTCAGCAAAACGGACGGGCCTGATAATACCCAAACTCTCCAAACGAGTGAGCTCCCCTTCTACCTTCTCGAGCAAGGCTTAAGGCACCGGGCGCCCCCGGAAATAGCGCGGCGTGGTACCTGGTTCGACTTGGATACGGGCTACGGCCCCTTTTATTTTCCCCAAACCAGGCTGGAATACATCTGGGTATCGTCCTAGCACCTCAGTCAACCCTTCAGAAACTGATTGGAGGATGTGCTGCCATTGCAACCGCAAATGGCGCAACCAGTCCCGACCCAACAGGCTGGGCCCATGGCCGCGCACCACGATAAGTGGGAAACGCCCATCCTGGCGTCCATAAATAACAGGGGTCATTGTAGTTCCCGCAATGTCCAGTGGTTCCCCCGTGTAGGTGGCCAACCTGGCCTGTGAGTCGGTTAATGTAAGGGTCTGTATACCCTGCTTGATGCGGTCGGATGTCCTCTGGGCGATCACGGAGACCGCTGCGCCAGTGTCCAACTCCATCTCAAGCGGGTGGCCATTGACCCGTACTGTCACCTTAATGGGGGCCACACGTGGAGCTGCCACACAATGCAACTGCAGGCAGTCGTCCTCCGTCTCCACGTCCTCAGGAGTAGTCACCGCAGGTTCATCCACATGGAAGGTACGGCCCGTGGGCTGGTCCCAGTTACGGCCCGTGGGCTGGTCACAGTTTCGGTCGGAACGACGGCGCCTCTGGTGCCCCCAGGACCGCCGCCCGCGACGGGGACGGCACCCACAAGTCTGACACGGACATGGCTCCTCATCCATTGGTTCAGGAGAAGGCTCCCTTCGGGGAGGAATGTCCGATGGCCACTGGTGTCGGCCCGGACGTTGCCTCGCCCAAGGTACCGCAGGAGTGCGGGGGGACGTTTTCATATGTAAGGGGTTGCGCCCCAAGGCATGCACTTCCATTCCCTGTAGCTCCTGCACTCCTCGTTCTGCGCTCTCTCGGGACAATACTATTTGAATGGCCTGTTGAAAAGTCAATGTTTGTTCAGCTAACAACTTTCTCTGGGTGGCCGCAAACCAAACGGTCGTGTAACATTTCTGACAAGGTCTCACCATAGTCACCGTACTCCGCAATCCTGCGTAGCCTGGATAGAAAATCGGCAAGGGATTCTCCAGGGGTCCTCGCAGCGGTATTAAACTGGTAACGCTGACTATCGTGGACGGGGTTGGGTTAAAATATTGCCCCACTATATTCACAAGTTCATCAAACGTTTTGGTGTCCGGCGCAGCTGGGTACGTAAGGCTCCTAATCACCCCAAACGTATGCGGGCCGCAGGCGGTGAGCAATATGACCACCTGGCGCTCGTTTTCGGTGATATTGTTTGCCCGGAAATAGTAACGCATCCGTTGTGTGTACTGGTTCCAGCTTTCCAGCGCAGCATCAAAAACATCCAAACGTCCGTACAGAGGCATGGTATAATAGAAAACAACTTCCAACCTGTATCCAACAAAAATCCAGGGAGGTGGCTTCAGCAGTGTAGACAAGTTATTCACATTAACCTTCGTCGCCAGTTTTGTGAGGGCCACGAAGAATCCAACACGAGTTTTAAGGATACAAAGTAATAACATTTATTTGCAATAACATATATTCTATATAACAGAATCAGCAACTTCCCTTGCTGCACACTCCTTCCTGCTGGTTCCAAACTGGCCAGCTTTATTTATACTAGGAGTTTACTAATGGTTTCTCTGCCCCCCTCATTGGGGAAGCTCGTACTCCCACAGGATTATGGGATTGTCAATTGTCCCCAGCCAATGGTAAGTAGGCAGGTTATAACAGATACAAAGTAATAACATTTATTTACAATTACATATATTCTATATAACAGGAGCAGCAACTTCCCTTGCTGCACACTCCTTCCTGCTGGTCCCAAACTGGCCAGCTTTATTTATATGGGAAAATAACCCCAACCTATCCATTCTCTCCTTGTAGCTACACTTTTCTAGCCCTGGCAACATTTGTACACCTCCTCTGCATTCTCTCCAGAGCAATAACGTCCTTCCTGTAATGTAGGGGCCAGAACTGCACACAATACTCCAGTGGTCGTCTCACGATTTGTTTTATACAATTCAATATTATATCCTTACTTTTATATTCTATACCTCTGCCAATGAAGGAGAGCATACAATATGCTTTCTTTACAACATTGTCTACTTGAACTGCTGCCTTTAGGGACCTGTGTACTTGTACGCCAAGATTTCTCACTTCATGCCTGATCTCCTTAAATGCATGAACTCACACTTCTCGCTGTTAAATTCCATCTGCCATTTAATCACCCACTCCACCAACCCATCAATATCATTTTGGAGATTATAGCTATCCTTTACACTGTCCACCACTCTGCATATCTTGGTGTCGTCTGCAAATTTCCCAATCGTACTCCACATGTTAACGTCCAAATTGTTAATATTAAACACAAACAGTAAGGGTCCCAGCACCGAACTTTGTGGAACACCATTGAAACAACTTTCCAATTGCAAGGGCAGCCATCACCCTTTGTTTCTTGTTACTAAGTCAACTTTTTATCCATTTTGCCACATTGCCCTGTATCCCATGGGCTTTCGCATTCTTGACTAATCTGCCATGTGGGACTTTGTTAAAATCCATGTATGCCACATCCACTACACTACCTTCATCAACCCTTCTTGTCACTTTCACAAAGAATTCAATCAAATTTGTGACGCAAAATCTTCCTTTAACAAATCCATTCTAACTATCCCTGACCAGGCCATGCCTTCTATGTGACAGTTCATCCTATCTCTCATGATTGATTCTTAAAAACCTATTTTGAAGCATGTGAAACTTTTGTTTCCATCTTAATCTCACGTGGGCCCGGCAGCACGGTGGTTAGCATTGCTGCCTACGGCGCTGAGGACCTGGGTTCGAATTGCGGCCCTGGGTCACTGTCCATGTGGAGATTGCACATTCTCCCCGTGTCTGCGTGGGTTTCACCCCCACAACCCAAAGATGTGCAGGATAGGTAGATTGGCCACACTAAATTGCCCCTTAATTGGAAAAAATAATTGGGTACTCAAAATTTATTAATTTTTTTAAAAATCCCACATGGGCCCAAATTTTCACTCTCTGGTCTGGAGTTTGGTATGATTACTGGCTCCTCAAACCTGACACAAGAGTTCCCCAGAGGTTGAGATATTTGATCTGAGAAAGTTGGTTTCTCTAGGATTCGTGCCGGGCAAAAAGTGCCAGATGTGGAGGCGGGCTGGGCGAAAGGTCTGTCTCAGTGCACCGGCACTTAGTCGAAGATTTTGTTTCAAAAAGCATTCCAGCCCCGACTCTTCTGACCTCCTCACCCTGTACAGAGAGAGAGCGAGCGAAAAAGCTAGAGAGAGCTTTGATCTTGCACCCCCCCCCCCCCCTTCCTCCGCCTCCCCCCCCCTCTCAGGAAACCAACTCTTGCTGCCAGGGTGATAACCAGAGCAGACAATGAGTGTTCCCATGGTTCAGCAATGCCGTACTGCAGATTCCCCTCAGGCAGTCTGGGAATGGCGGGGAGGTCCCATTCCCCATGGATGGCAGCAAGAGATCCTCTTGTCTGACTACGGTTGCCTGGACTAAGGTGGCAGCCTTACAGAACAGCTATGGGTACAGGTAGAAACTAGATCCAGCGCAGGAAAAGGATGAATGATCTGCTTCTCTCTGCAAGGACAAGTGGCACGGCACAGTCATGCAAAGTGACACTCAAAGGGAAACGAGCAGTTTAAATGCACAAGTGCACATTGCCAAGCAGGAGTTTGGTTTGCAGGCCTCAGCAGCAGACGGAACAGATTGCATAGGAACCATTTCCTGTTGTGAATCTTGTACCAGTTGCAGGACAGTGTCAAACACTGACTGGGGAGGGCGCAGGGGCTATCAGAGTCAGGCTTCACAAAGTGGATCTGCATCCATTGGGATAACACTCATTATTCGGTCTATCGGAGAAAACACGCAGGAGAGTGCGAAAACTGATGGAGTTTATCCTGGACATATGAATCCTGACCTCCCTTGCACCCTCCACCAGCACAGAAACATTCATCTTGGTGGGTGCACATTCTAGATTAGGTTTGGGAGTCACAATTTGGTGAGCGCATCACTGACACGTGTCCAAAGCTGACAAGAGGACATGACAGATGACATCTCTGACACTTAGGGGTATGACTGAAGATCAGGCCCATGCTTGCCCCATGCAGATGACACGGTTCTGGATTTAACGATAAAGAGACCGTCTGAAAGGGCAGAGACAGGCAGGGGAGCATCTGGCAGAGGTGACCGAGGAGATGTGTAGACTTGAGCGAAAAGTGGAGGAGTCCATCCAAATTCTGACTGTTGTGGCTCCAGCATGTGAGTGCTTGTCTGGGGTGGTTGGTGGGAGGTCTGTCTTGGATAGACAGGTCCAGCAGAACACGCAGTTGCTGCCAGATATGCGTAAAGACCAGCACTCCATCACTCTACTCATGCTTGGAGTGTTGCAATGGCTAGGTCAGAGGAGGATGAGGCACCTTAACCTCATTCAAGGAGGGAGTGGGGGCCATCCAGCGGCAGAGTGTGGAGGTTGTCTGGCATGGGTCATGGGGAGCTTGGGGGGGTGGGGGGGGGGGTGTTGATCTGTCACTGGCTGCTGAGTACCACCAGGCAGGGGATGCGTGGGACGAGGATCATCCAAAGGGCCTGCGGGGCATTGGGTGGGGACAGTGTCCAGCACGACCATAGGACCTCCCAATGTGTGGGGGCGATCGTAAGGCATGGGATGTGGGTGGGCATGTCCGGGGGCACATGGGTTGGGGAAGGGCCGCCCGACAGGTGCCGTGGAGGGTGGGATTTTGGGGTGGGGTGGGGCGTCTGGTGGTGAGGCCACCTGACAGGGGCCGTGCCATCCAGCGAGGGCTGCGGGGTGATGCATGTCAGGGGGTATCTGACACGGGCCGCGGGGCCTCCGGCATTTGGGAGGAGGGCGCACAGCGTGGGAAGGCTCTGCTATTACATCCTTTATAATGGACTCTAATATTTCTCCAATGACAGATGTTGCCAATGTTGCACCATAAATGTAAATGTCTGCTTCTTTGCAGCGGCGGCAGATCACAACACTGTGCAGCAAGTGAAATGAGCATTGAAACTGAGGGGCTGGTCACAGCACTCCACATGCAGGTCCTTCATGTTCTGTCAAATGCTGGTTTGCATGTTATGCTCACACACAAGCATAGTACACCCAAAGAGGGTCACCAACAGTACAAGATTACCCTGGATTTTCCAGCATTGGATGGAAAGGCTGTATTGAACACAGGAGTTCATATGATGGAACCTCCAGGAAGATATAGCAGACAACCACGATGGCAGAATGTCGTAGAGGAGTGTCATGTGTTTGCCTCATAGATTAAATGTACCCAGGTCGGATCCGGGGCCAGGACATCCTGGTGCAAGAGGTTGAAAGCTGGAGAGGAGCACTATTCAGTGGGTAAAAGGAACTCTCCTGCCATTACCGAGAGAGCCTGGCAGGCAAAACAGCAGTGGTGAGCACTTCTGGTGAATGAGACATCAAATGGGAGAGAATTGGCACTTATTTTCCCATCGTAAAGAATAACCAAATGAACATGACACGCTTGTATATCCAAGCATTCATGAAGCACATTCCTAAATAGGCATGGGTCATACCTGGATGCAGGGGTCAATGTCATTAAACTTGTCTTTATTGAGTGTGTGCAGAAAAGAAAAAAGTACAAAGGAGATGGTCCAAAAAGGGGGGTGGGAGAGTGATTCATGGAGTGGGGGAGAGGACCATGCAAATTGCATATGTGCCCTCCTAGGCCAGTGCTGGAGACAGTACAGCAAGTAGGAAGGGAACAGCATTACCCTGAATGTAGGTTCTACAGGAACAAGTTCAGCTTTCTGGATATGAACGAGAGGCAGTGTATGCGAAGGCTTAGGATGTCTTGGAATATTGTAAGAGAAATCTGTGCCATGTTGGAGATAGACCTTGTGCCTTGAACTGGTGCATATGCCCTACCAATAGCAAAGTCACCGTGGTCTTCACCTTTTCTGCAACTGGATCCTTCGAGGGTTCTACCGCACGCCCCTGCAGCATCTCAGTCAGTTGTCTACAGGTGCATAGCAACAGTCACCAATGTCCCCTTTTCCAGGGTAAGGGAGTACACGAAGTCTACAAATGTGGAGTCTCAGAGCCAAAAGAGTAACAGGATCCACGTCAATGGCAAATTTTGCCCGAGAGCAAACATCAGTCTCTATCTCCAAGGGAAGTTCAGCTTTGCATCTGTTATTTCACACAGCTCTATATAAAGCTTTGAATCCTTTACCCCTGTCTTCAGATCTGTTCCCATCTCCAGCACCAAATAGTGCAACCGTTCTGGAGGTTTTGAGGGTTAAAAATATCACAACTTCTGTTTTGCCCCTCTTTAAATAGCCAGGCTGAATCATAACTGCCGTGTATGCAATTTACACCCCATTCCCTTTCACAGAGCTGTCGATAGCGGAAAGACTGAGAATGGGAGCGAGACTTGCTGATCTGGGTCCCGGCAGCCATTTGAAACCCTCCACGGCGTCTCCATAACTCCATGAAAATCCAGACCCACCATAGGAAAACAGTCTGGTTTTGAGCATCTTTAATAGGGTTTTTAGCATTATTGGAAATGATTTCCAGAAGTATGATAAATACTATAAATCATGGTTCAGCAGCCAAGGCAGAAGAGTTTCTTCAGGAGAAAAGCTCTCCGCCCAACCGGTTTCAAACAAGGGAATAGGAAGTCAGTGAGTGCACCAAGAATGCATTTTATTCTTGGGGTTCATCAAAATTTTGAGCTTCTTCTGTCCATTATCATCTAACCAGGAATCGGCTAGTTTTTACAGATTACAATTCACACTGTACTGAAACAAATGCAAATGTCCTGTATTTACATCTCACAGCACATTAGAAACAGTCAGTCAATTTTGATTAAAATATAATTCAAGTGGGCATGAAATGAATTGATAAAAATGTAATCCACACTGAAGGGCATTTAACCACACTAAAAAGGTGTATTTAATTGCTATCAAATCAAATATAAATTCAAAGCATAAAATGAATACCTGGACTTGCTGCACCATATTCCTCAGCAGTGCCAAGAACTCTTTGGCGTCGTTTGCCTTCTCTGATAACCCATTCAAAGCTTGAGAGAGCTGATTCTAAAAAACAAACACCAGTGTTAGTAAGTGTTTTTTTTAAAGTTCCATTCTATAAGGTAGCCAGATTAGAGTCGACACCTGACAATTTTGCTTGATCATAACGGTAGGTGAATCAGAAACATGATGCTGCAGTCCACTCTCTTTACTGACATTTTATGGATAGTGCAAAGCAGCAATGATCTAATGCTTCCAAAATATAAACATCAGCAGTCCCTTTCAAATATTTCAGCTGTGTTTTATACTATGAAAGCCAAAATAATAAGATATGGGGCGGGATTCTCCGTTGGCTGATGCCAAAAATCAGGAAACGCGATTGGGCAGAGAATAGGTTCCGAAGCCGAAACCGCGGCGATTTGATGGCAAATCACAATTCTCCATCATCTCAACAGTGGCTTCAGTGTGGTCCCGAACACATGTACAGTAAACACAGTTTGCATATTAGCGGGCCTAACCCGGTATTCTCTGGGGCCTCTGTGAGTCTCCGCATCCGATGGGCCGAGTCCCCGACGTCGCAGTTAACTTGCGCTTTTAGAAATCATGAAACCGGCGCTGCTGAGGGAGAGACGGGTACGAAAAATGGCCAACATCGGCACAGTTTGCTGACAGTTGTGCCACTGGCCGGGGGGCTTCTGCCAGGAACCGGGGGAGTAGCAGGGAGTGACTAGGAGATGGGCTGTGGAATCAAGATGGATGGGCACTGAACACCATTGCCGCAGCCAGAGAGGCAACCATGCAGCTGTGCATTCTGCTGACAGCCCACAACTTAGGACAAAGGGTCGTATAGGTGTTCTCCCCCCCCCCCCCCCCCGCCCCCCCCAGGCCACCCCCTAGGTGCCCTCTGGCCCCAGCCCACCCATCAGTTGTATGGCCGCACTCCAGCACAACCAGTGTCATCTTATTGGCTGGGATGAGTGTGTGCGGGGAGTGTAATGTGTAGATGCGACTGCAGCTTGTCAGCCTCTCGAGAGTCAATCACGGACCCGGTGAATCCCGCACCGTTTTTCATTGGAATCAATTGTGTTCCATATGGCGCTGGTGCTTGCCCCTCAATAGTAGCGGAATCGGTTCAGGTTTGGCGGCAGCGTTGCTGTCGTGGAACTCCACGAATCCTGCCCCGGCGTCAACACTTAGTCTCAGGAACGGAGAATCCAGTTCATGTTTTTTATTCTTTAGTTGTCACAAAATGTAATCGGTGCATGAAGGTACAAGTTCAGTCTATTTCAAGTCTGCAATAAGACTTAAGTGACCATTGAAAACTTATGAAGCTCTTGTAATCATTTAATTATGTATGAGATCAACAGTATGTGAAGACAAACACAAAACATGTGAGGGGTAGTGTGGTGTACCACTGTAATAGGAGATGTAAGGTAGGACCTGCACGACAGGTTCGCCGGTAGCTCCTGCCGACTGGCTCCGCCCACGGAGAACTGTATCAATATGTATGACCTCCAGTGCCCTGCCATTTCGCCAGCTGCAGCAGGAGGCCACGCATCGGACTGTAATAAAGCCACAGTTGTACCCAACTTTAGTCTTTGTGCAATTGATCGTGCATCAATTTATTACAGTCAGATTTTCCACAGAATGGATATCCGAATTAAGCCCGATCGCCTGCAGCTGGATCCTCACTCGCCCGACGCCAGGAAAGACTTTACTCACTGGCTAGCATGTTTCGAGGCTTACATCAACGCGGCGCACCCCGCGCCAACGGAGGCTCAGAAGATAAACGTCCTGTACTCCAGACTGAGCTCCAGTATGTTCCCCTTGATCCAAGACGCCACGACTTACATAAAAGCAATGGAACTCCTCAAAGAACACTACGCGCAGAAGGCGAACACGCTCTTCGCTAGGCAAAGCAGCAATTGCCACCCGCTCGCAACTACCTAGTGAGTCCATCGAAGACTTCTGGCGGGCCCTAATTCCACTCGTCCAGGACTGTGACTGTCAGGCCGTCACGGACGCTGAACACGCGAATTTCCTCATGCGCGATGCCTTCGTGACGGGGATTGCGTCGGACCGCATCCGAGAATGATTGCTGGAAGGGGCCACGCTTGATCTAGCGGAGACGAAAACCTTGGCACTCTCCATGACGGTCGCATCCCGTAACGTACAATTGTACCTCTCCTGCCGCGCTGCCCACCCTTCTACCCCTTCCTACCCCTCCTGGACCCCGCCGATGACCTCCTCAGCCGGGGCCCTGCCTTCACAATACGCCTGCGGCGCACGCCGATCCGCGCACCCCGGGGGTCCCTGCTGCTACTTCTGCGGTCAGCAGAAGCACCCCCGCCAACACTGCCCGGCCCACACTGCAGTTTGTAAAGCCTGCAGTAAAAAAGGGCCACTTCGCGGCTTTGTCCAGGCCCGCGCAGTCGCTGCGATCGCGCCCACTATCGCCCCCTCCCCCACGCCAAACGCACAATGGGAGCCACCATCTTCTCCTCCCAGGTCCATGTGCTACCAATGGGCGCCGCCATCTTGTCCCCCTTCGGCCACGTGCACCCCATGGGTGCCGCCATCTTGTCCCGACCCTGCGATGTGCGCACCGTGGGTGCCGCCATCTTGTCCCGACCCCGCAATGTGCGCACCATGGGCGCCGCCATCTTGTTCCCCACAGGGTCCCCGGACATCCCGACATCAGAACCGCACATGCTCGCCACCCGAAGCCTCCGATGGCTACCCGCAGCTCGCTTCGATGACACTGGACCAATCTCGCCCGCACAACCTGGCCACCACTTCGACGACGGTTAAAATCAACGGCCACGCGACCTCGTGCCTGCTGGACTCCGGGAGCACCGAAAGCTTCATTCACCCAGATACAGTAAGGCGCTGCTCCCTCGCGGTCCACCCTGCCAATCAAAGGATCTCCCTAGCCTCCGGATCCCACTCAGTCCCAATCCGAGGTCTTTGTACAGTCACCCTCACGGTCCAGGGCGTAGAATTTAGTAACTTCCGCCTCTATGTCCTTCCTAATCTCTGCACTGCACTCCTGTTGGGCCTGGACTTCCAGTGCAACCTCCAGAGCCTCACTCTCAAATTCGGCGGGCCCTTACCGTTTGCGGCCTCGCAACCCTCAAGGTCGATCTCCCCTCCCTTTTTGCCAATCTAACTGCAGATTGCAAGCCCGTTGCCACTAGGAGCAGACGGTACAGCACCCAGGACAAGACCTTCATCAGGTCCGAAGTCCAGCGGCTGCTTAAGGAGGGTATTATCGAGGCCAGCAACAGGCCCTGGAGAGCCCAAGTGATCGTGGTTAAAACGGGGGAGAAACACAGGATGGTCGTGGACTACAGCCAGACCATCAATTGGTACACGCAGCTCGACGCGTGCCCCCTCCCACGCATATCTGATATGGTCAATCAGATTGCGCAGTACCGGGTCACCTCAACAATTGACCTGAAATCCGCCTACCACCAGCTCCCCATCCAGAGGTCGGACCGGCCATACACTGCCTTTGAGGCGGACCACTTCCTCAGGGTCCCTTTCGGTGTCACAAATGGGGTCTCGGTCTTCCAACGAGAGGTGGACCGAATGGTCGACCAGTACGGTTTGCGGGCCACCTTTCCGTACTTAGATAATGTCACCATCTGCGGCCATGACCAGCAGGACCACGATGCCAACCTCAATAAATTCGATAAGACCGCACTGCCACTCTTCTCAACCTGACCTACAACAAAGAGAAGTGTGTGTTCAGCACGACCTGGTTAGCCATTTTCGGCTATGTAGTTCAAAACGGACTTCTCGGGCCCGACCCCGACCGTATGTGCCCCCTCATGGAACTTCCCCTCCCCCACTGCCCCAAGGCCATCAAACGCTGCATGGGGTTCTTTTCATACTACGCTCAGTGGGTCCCAAACTATGCGGACAAGGCCCACCCACTGATCCAGTCCACCCAATTGCCCCTCGCGGCCGAGGCACATCACGCTTTCGTCCGCATCTGAGCAGACATCGCCAAGGCTGGGATGCGCGCAGTGGACGAGTCACTGCCTTTTCAAGTAGAAAGCGACACTTCAGACGTCGCCCTTGCCGCCACTCTAAACCAGGCAGGCAGACCCGTGGCATTCTTTTCCCGCAACCTTCATGCCTCTGAAATTCGACACTCATCCGTCGAAAAGGAGGCCCAAGCTATCGTTGAAGCTGTGCGGCATTGGAGACATTACCTGGCGGTAAGAGATTCACTCTCCTTACGGACCAACGGTCGGTAGCCTTCATGTTCAATAACACACAGCGGGGCAAGATCAAAAATGATAAAATCTTGCGGTGGAGAATCGAGCTCTCCACCTATAATTACGAGATTTTGTATCGCCCCGGTAAACTCAACGAGCCCCCAGACGCCCTCTCCCGAGGTACATGTGCCAGCGCACAAGTGGACCAACTCCGGGCACTACACGACAGCCTTTGTCACCCAGGGGTCACTCGATTGTACCATCTGGTCAAAGCTCGCAATCTGCCCTACTCCGTCGAGGAAGTAAGGACAGTCACCAGGGACTGCCAGGTCAGTGTGGAGTGCAAGCCGCACTTCTACCGGCCAGACCGTGCGCGCCTGGTGAAGGCTTCCCGCCCCTTTGAACGCCTCAGCGTGGATTTCAAAGGGCCCCTCCCCTCCACCGACCGTAACACGTACATTCTCAGTGTGGTCGATGGGTATTCCAGATTCCCCTTAGCCATCCCATGCCCCGATATGACATCTGCCACCGTTACCAAGGCCCTCAGCACCATCTTCGCTTTGTTCGGTTTCCCCGCCTACATCCATAGTGACAGGGGATTCTCATTCATGAGCGATGAGCTGTGTCAGTTCCTGCTCAGCAGGGGTATAGCCTCCAGCAGGACGACCAGCTATAATCTCTGGGGGAAATGGGCAAGTAGAATGGGACGGTTTGGAGGGTCGTCCAGCTGGCCCTACGGTCCAGGAACCTCCCAGCCTCTCACTGGCAGGAGGTCCTCCCTGACGCTCTACACTCCATCCGGTCACTATTGTGCACCGCCACTAATAACACACCCCATGAACTTGTTTTTACCTTCCCCAGGAAGTCCACATCCGGGGTGTCGCTCCCGACTTCGCTCGCTGCTCCAGGACAGGTCCTTCTCCGTAGGCACGTCAGACTCCACAAGGCGGACCCCTTGGTGGACAGGGTTCACCTGCTCCACGCCAACTCTCAATATGCTTACGTTGAGTTCCCCGACGGCTGCCAAGATACTGTCTCACTCAGGGACCTGGCACCGTCAGGTTCCACCCCAACACACCCCTCCACAAATGCACCCCCCCCCCCCCCCCACCTCGCCGCCAATATTGATCCCACCAGAGCACCCCCCCCCCTCCCCTTTTCCACACAAGAGGACGAAGAAGACTTCTGCACGCTCCCGGAGTTCCCCGATGACTGGCCAGCATCAGCACCGCCACCACCGCCATCGGTGCCACCTCCACCACCGACTTCGCCGCCACCGTTACGCCGCTCGCAACGAAGCACCAAAGCACCAGACTGGCTGAACTTTTGACGGACTCCGGACTGTCAACATGGACTTGTCTTTCCCTACCATTGTACATAATTGCACTAATTGTATATGGTTTCACTTCACCCCCACCGGACTCATTTTAACAGGGGGTGAATGTGGTGAACCACTGTAATAGGAGATGTAAGGTAGGACCTACACTACAGGTTCGCCGGTAGCTCCTGCCGGCTGGCTCCGCCTACTGAGAACTGTATAAATATGCATGACCTCCAGTGCCCTGCCATTTCGCCAGCTGCAGCAGGAGGCCACGCATTTGACAGTAATAAAGCCACAGTTGTACCCAACTTTAGTCTTTGTACAATTCATAGGATCATAGAATTTACAGTGCAGAAGGAGGCCATTCGGCCCATCGAGTCTGCACCGGCTCTTGGAAAGAGCACCCTACCCACACCCACACCTCCACCCTATCCCCATAACCCAGTAACCCGACCCAACTCTAAGGGCAATTTTGGACACTAAAGGGCAATTTATCACGGCCAATCCACCTAAACCTGCACATCTCTGGACTGTGGGAGGAAACCGGAGCACCCGGAGGAAACCCACGCACACACGGGGAGGACGTGCAGGCTCCGCACAGACAGTGACCCAAGCCGGGAATCGAACCAGGGACCCTGGAGCTGTGAAGCAATTGTGCTAACCACCATGCTACCGTGCTGCCCACTGCCCAATTGATTGTGCATCAGGAAGGAGGAGGAATTGTGCCAGAGTTGGGCCTACTCCTGGATGACGGGATGAGTCAGAAGAGCCGTTGAAATTTTGCTCCAACTTTCAGACTCATGGTCAGTGACACAAGTCGAAATAGATTTTATCTGATAAATCCAAAGCTTAATAACATTGGAATAGGTAACAAATTGTCTGAACGCTACGGCACAGATTGGGTTTTAATCAAAACACTCCCTCAGGGAGGGATCTCGTACTGCGGTGAGTTACTCAAGTTGAACTTTGGGGGTAAAGATTTTTGGTTTTGCATTGTATGGGCACAATACAACTGATGGGTCGGCTGGGGCCAGAGGGCACCTAGAGGGGTGGCCTGGGGGCCACCGATACAACCCTTGGTCCTACGTTCATAGTGGGCTGTCAGCAGAATGCGCAGCTGCATGGCAGCCTCTCCAGCTGCGGCAATGGTGTTCAGTGCCCATCCACCCCGACCTCACAGCCCATCTCCTGTGTTATATATAAAGTATAATGATATCATTATACATTATATCATTGTATAATGATATACAATGCATTATCATTGTATAATGATAAGATCTTATACAATCTTATCATATAAGATTGAAGAGTCTTATACAATGAAACAGGATACAATTCAAACTTAGTTTATTTCTTTAACAACTGTATAAATTAATGGATTAAAGAATGTTGTCATTGATGAGTGGATAGTTAATTTTTTTAAACAACTGTATAAATTAATGGATTAAAGAATGTTGTTGTCGATGAGTGGAATTTTCTTAAACCTTCTGTTACGCAAGTTTCCTGGAAACAGCACTTACAAATGGCCCCTTCATTCTTTTAAATTCATCCCTCCACACTGCCACCACCTTGTTGAGAATAAATAACTTCTAGATGTGTTGTTTCCTCTCAAGACTGGACTTTCAAGGCAGCACTGTGGCGCAGTGGTTAGCACTAGGACTATGGTGCTGCGGAACTGGGTTCGAATCCCGGCCAGGGGTCACTGTCCGTGTGGAATTTGCACATTCTCCCCGTGTCTATGTGGGTTTCACCCCCACAACCCAAAAGATGTGCTGGTTAGGTGGATTGGCCACGCTTAATTGCCCCTTAATTGGAAATAAAAAGACTGGACTTTCATACCAGATAACAGGATCAACATCAGCAGCAGATGACAAGGATCCAAAACTATAGAGATTCAGGTGGTGAATTGCCTGTTAGCTTGTTCTAACAATGCTCCGAGGCGCCGCTATTATTACCAGTAAGAGATAAATACTTTCATACAAACAGTGAAACTCGCATTGCAAATGCCAATTATATTGGGAATTGTGGCTCAACCTAACACTGTTGCAAGACACCCAGGGTAGAAGTGCCTCTTTGCTTCAGACGGAGTGCTGACTTTTACCTCAATTCAAAAACTATACTGGGTGTCATTTCAAAACGGACTCTATTTTAGAAAGGATTTTTTCAAGTTTAAACAACGTTCTAACCACATCAAAATAGCTATTGTAACTACATCTGGGTTAATTTCTGTTGTCTATATCTTTGGAATAAGAAGACTAGAATATCCAACAAAGTCAATACAGCTAATCAAAACTAGACACATGCATCTGGGTAAAGTTATCAATTCAACAAGGTGGCATTAGCAATTATAATTAATCAGATTATTACCATTACCTCTAGTCATTGTCTGTGTTTGCAGGCTCCAGTGATGGGATAATGCCAAAGTCCTGGAGTGACATGGACTCCTTAGTTGGTACTGATCAGATAGTCTAGCAACAGAAAACTGGGCATCCATGAGACTATCATTGTTATGGGCCAGGGTTTAGAGAACACCAAAGTATATCATGGAGTTCACCTGACCTACAACTGGTTATAGATTTTGGTTACGAGGAGCACAAGGGCCTACTCTTCAGGTGTTATGCAAAAGAGGCCTTGAGCACTTTAAAATGAAAAACAAACTTTATTCTACAAATTCAGTTAACATTTTATAAACACATACAATAAGCATTTTTATCAACTACAAACATACACCCCCCACACAGCTACAGCACTCTATAATTTCCCTTTTTCTGATTCACTCAACTAACAACATCCATAAATCAGACAATCCCTTTTTCACAAAACAGTAGGTTTGAATCCTTTACAGAAAACAGGTATCACTTTTAAATTAGCAAGTGATCTGGACACCGTTTAACATATATAGAGAGAGACCAAAATACACCTTCTTTGTCTGAATGCAGCTCCCAAATGTCTTAACCAAAAATAAAACACAGAGCCACAAACAGCTCCCAGCTCAAAACGAAAGTAAAAGCCAGAACCACAGCCCATCTACACCCACACAATGACGTCACTGAAGCTGTTTGATAAACACAAATTTCTTAAAGGGACATTCCCATGACAATCACCAGCAGAATCTTATTTCAACACAATCTTTAACATCACCAACCATTACAATCAAGCCAGATCAGGCTTGGTCCTATTAAAGTTCAGGAAACCATGCCAGGAGCAGCAGGTATATCTAAAAAGGAGGTCCCAACCTTGTAAAAATGCTACATATGAATACATGCATGCTAAACTATTTGTTAGGATACCAGAACAGACCCCAACATTTGTTAGGATACCGAATGAGAACCCCAAATAATTGTTTTTTTAATTTGTAAAACAGTGATAAAATTTTCCATCTCCTCAGGCGTGGTGACTGTGACCAACAGGTATATTTTATGTCAAAACAAACTTTTCTCATTTTTTTTTTGCCAACCTGCCCGAAGACCAACCACCCCGGGGCCTCTGATAACCTGGGAGACTCCCCCATGTACCATTCCACCTGGGCCAAGTTTGTGGGGACCAGTACTGAACGGTGCCCAGCTGGGGTCTCCTCGGCGTGCGACTGGGCGGCTGACCGATCCAGCGCAGCATGGCTGTGTGTTCTTAAACTCACTTAGTCATGCAAGACTGGGTCCCGCCCATTGTGGTTAGATCGCAAGGCGTAATGGCTATCAGGAGTCCTGGGGCAGGCCTCTTCCAGGATCTACCGGCTGCATCCTGTCCCAATTCCGGCGCTCCCTGGGTTTTTCAGACAAAGATGGATCAATGGTTTTTCGATTTATCCATCACAGAACCATATAAACAAGCAGCGAACTTACAGATAGTCAATCGGGAATGAGGCTTGCGTACTCCTCAGACAAGCCCTTTAAGCCGATTCAGCTTTGTTTAAAAAGTGAACTTCAAAATTCACCATTTGGAGCTGACAAATTACAGACAGCAGCCACAAGAATCAATTATCAATTTGTCAGCGGGTGCTGTGATAAAGGCAAAGACTGCAATTTTTCATAAACGGAGCTATCTGAACAGATAATGAAGCCTTCCAAAAAGACCTTTTGGAGAAAAAAAGGCCATATTGACACACTATTAAAAGATGGTCAGAAATATTGTGGCTGGACAAGAACATCTGCCAGCATTAGGTGTAGTTATTGGCATAGGAATCGGGATGCAGAAAGCAACCAAGCCATATCAGAAATGTGGTTTACCAACCAGGAAGCTGTCCCACTTTCCAAGATCTTTGCAAAGTATGTGATGCAAGGGCTCCGGGCTCACCTATGTAGGAAATCTGTTTCGGTGAGGAGCGATAAAAGTATATGCAGCGTAGTGGTAGCAACAAGGGAGCGTGCCAGTAACCCGTGTAGACAGTGGTAACCTGAGACCACAAAGGAGGTAGTTGAATGCGTTGTTTTCAAAACGGAACTTCTTTTCATAAATAAACAACAGATACTCAGCAGAACAGCAGTAGCAGGAACAGCGATGAAAACAGGAGCTCCAGCAAAACAGGTCTTGCCTACTGGTCATCCTCTTAGACTGGAAAAGCCCACCCAAAGACCGCACATGTTCAGAACCCTCAACAGATGCCAGTAAACCAATTACAGAGGAGAAAGGCTTATAAGAATGATGCGCAATCAATTGCACAAAGACGCAGATTGGGTACAACTGTGCCTTTATTGCAGTCAGATGCGTGGCTGCAGCTGGCGAAATGGCAGGGCAATGGAGGTCACACATATTTATACAGATCTTAGTGGGCGGAGCCAGCCGGCAGGGGCTACCGGCGAACCTGTAGTGCAGGTCCTACCTTACATCCCATAATACAGTGGTTCACCACATTCATTCCCTGTTAAAAATGAGTCCGGTGGGGGTGATGTAAAACTATATACACACAGTGCAATTATGTAGTGTTAAGAATGGGGAAAACAAGGAAGAAAAAAAAAAAGTCCACGTTGACGGTCCAGAGTCTGTCAAAGGTTCAGCCGATCCGGTGCTTTGGTGCTTCGTTGGGAGCGGCATAACGGTGGCGGCGAAGTCGGTGGTGGAGGTGGCACCGATGGCGGTGGTGGCTGGGCTGGCCAGTCATCGGGGAACTCCGGGAGCGTGCCTCTTTGTCCTCTTGTGCGGGAAGGGGGGGGTTGGTCTGGTGGGGTCAATGTTGGCGCCGTGGTGGGAGGGGGGGGGGGGGGGGGGCGCATGGGTGGGAGAGTGTGTTGGGGTGGAACCTGATGGTGCCAGGTCCCTGAGTGAGACAGTATCTTGGCGGCCGTCGGGGAACTCCACGTAGACATACTGAGGGTTGGCGTGGAGCAGGTGAACCCTGTCCACCAAGGGGTCCGCCTTGTGGAGTCGGACGTGCCTACGGAGAAGGACCGGTCCTGGAGCTGCGAGCCAAGTCGGGAGCGACACCCCGGATGTGGACTTCCTGGGGAAGGTAAAAACACATTCATGGGGTATGGTATTAGTGGCGGTGCACAATAGTGACTGGATGGAGTGTAGAGCGTCAGGGAGGACTTCCTGCCAGCGAGAGGCTGGGATGTTCCTGGACCGTAGGGCCAGCTGGACGCCCCTCCAATCCGTCCCATTCTCCCGTTCTACTTGTCCATTTCACCGGGGGTTGAAGCTGGTCGTCCTGCTGGAGGCGATACCCCTGCTGAGCAGGAACTGACGCAGCTCATCGCTCATGAATGAGGATCCTCTGTCACTGTGGATGTAGGCGGGGAAACCGAACAGAGCGAAGATGGTGTTGAGGGCATTGATGACGGTGGCAGACGTCATATCGGGGCATGGGATGGCGAAGGGGAAACTGGAGTACTCATCGACCACACTGAGAATGTATGTGTTACGGTCGGTGGACGGGAGGGGCCCTTTGAAATCCACGCTATGGCGTTCAAAGGTGCGGCAAGCCTTCACCAGGCACGCACGGTCTGGCCGGTAGAAGTGCGGCTTGCACTCCGCACAGACCTGGCAGTCCCTGGTGACTGTCCTTACTGCCTCGACGGAGTAGGGCAGATTGCGAGCTTTGACCAGATAGTACAATCAAGTGACCCCTGGGTGACAAAGGCTGTCGTGTAGGGCCCGGAGTTGGTCTACTTGTGCGCTGGCACATGTACCTCGGGAGAGGGCATCTGGGGGCTCGTTGAGTTTACCGGGCGATACAAAAATCTCGTAATTATAGGTGGAGAGCTCGATTCTCCACCGCAAGATTTTATCATTTTTGATCTTGCCCCGTTGTGTGTTATTGAACATGAAGGCTACCGACCGTTGGTCAGTGAGGAGAGTGAATCTCTTACCGGCCAGGTAATGCCTCCAATGCCGCACAGCTTCAACGATAGCTTGGGCCTCCTTTTCGACGAATGAGTGTCGAAATTCAGAGGCATGAAGTTTGCGGGAAAAGAATGCCACGGGTCTGCCTGCCTGGTTTAGAGTGGCGGCAAGGGCGACATCTGAAGCGTCGATTTCTACTTGAAAAGGCAGTGACTCATCCACCGCGCGCATCCCGGCCTTGGCGATGTCTGCTCTGATGCGGGCGAAAGCATGTTGTGCCTTGGCCGCGAGAGGGAATTGGGTGGACTGAATGAGTGGGCGGGCCTTGTCTGCATGGTTTGGGACCCACTGGGCGTAGTAGGAAAAGAACCCCAGGCAGCTTTTGAGGGCCTTGGGGCAGTGGGGGAGGGGAGCTCCAAGAGGCGCATGCGGTCGGGACCGAGAAGTCCGTTTTGGACTACATAGCATGGAGTGGCTAACCGGGTCGTGCTGAACACACACTTCTCTTTGTTATAGGTCAGGTTGAGAAGACTGCCAGTGCGGAGGAATTTATCGAGGTTGGCATCGTGGTCCAGCTGGACATGGCCGCAGATGGTGATATTATCTAAGTACGGAAAGGTGGCCCGCAAACCGTACTGGTCGGCCATTCAGTCCATTTCCTCTATGGAATACCGAGACCCCGTTTGTGACGCTGAAAGGGACCCTAAGGAAGTGATAGAGCCGACCATCCGTCTCGAAGGCAGTGTATGGACGGTCCGACCTCCGGATGGGGAGTTGGCGGCAGGCGGATTTCAGGTCAATTGTTGAGAAGATCCGGTACTGTACAATCTGATTGACCATATCAGATATGCTTGGGAGGGGGTACGCGTCGAGCTGCGTGTACCGATTGATGGTCTGGCTGTAGTCCACGACCATCCTGTGTTTCTCCCCAGTTTTAACCACTACCACTTGAGCTCTCCAGGGGCTGTTGCTGGCCTCAATAATACCCTCCTTAAGCAGCCGCTGGACTTCGGACCTGATGAAGGTCTTGTCCTGGGTGCTATACTGTCTGCTCCTAGTGGCAACGGGCTTGCAATCTGCAGTTAGATTGGCAGAGGGAAGAGGGTTGACCTTGAGGGTCACGAGGCCGCAAACGATAAGAGGGGGTAGGGGCTCGCCGAAATTGAGGATGAGGCTCTGGAGAGTGCACTGGAAGTCCAGGCCCAACAAGAGTGCAGCGTAGAGATTAGGAAGGACATAGAGGCGGAAGTTACGAAATTCTACGATCTGCACAGTGAGGGTGACTGTACAGAAGACTCGGATTGGGACGGAGTGGGTTCTGGAGGCTAGGGAGATCCTTTGATTGGCAGGATGGACCGCGAGGGAGCAGCGCCTTATCGTATCTGAGTGTACGAAGCTTTTGGTGCTTCCGGAGTCCAGCAGGCACGAGGTCACGTGGCCGTTGATTTTCACCGTCGTCAACGCGGTGGCCAGGTTGTGCGGGCGATATTGGTCCAGCATCATTGAAGCGAGCTGCGGGTAGACGTCGGATGCTTCTGATGGCGAACGTGTGCGGTTCCGATCTCGGGATGTCCGGAGACCCTGTGGGGAACAAAATGGCGGCGCCCATTGGTCGCACATGGCCCCGGGAGGAGAAGATAGCGGCTCCCATTGTGCATTTGGCGTGGGGGAGGGGGCGATAGCGGGCCTGATCGCAGCGACTGCGCGAGCCTGGCACACAGCCGTGAAGTGGCCCTTCTTACTGCAGGATTTACAAATGGCAGTGCGGGCTGGGCAGTGTTGGCTGGGGTGCTTCTGCTGACCGCAGAAGTAGCAGCGGGGACCACCGGGGTGCGTGGATCGGCGTGCGGCGCAGGCGTATTGGGAAGGCAGGGCCCCAGCTGAGGAGGTCGTCGGCGGGGTCTAGGAGGGGTAGGTAGGGGTAGAATGGTGGGCAGCGCGGCGGGAGGGGTAAGACTGTACATTACGGGATGCGACCGTCATGGAGAGCGCCAAGGTTTTCGTCTCCGCTAGTTCGAGCGTGGCCCCTTCCAGTTTCTCAAATGCGGTCCGACGCAATCCCCGTCACGAAAGCATCGCGCATGAGGAGATTAGCGTGTTCAGCGGCCGCAACGGCCTGACAGTCACAGTCCCGGACGAGTGGAATTAGGGCGCGCCAGAAGTCTTCGATGGACTCACCAGGTAGTTGCGAGCGGGTGGCAAGTACATGCCTGTTGAAGAGCGTGTTCGGCTTTTGAGCATAGTGTTCCTTAAGGAGATCCATTGCTTTCACGTAATTCGAGGAGTCTTGGATCAACGGGAACACGCTGGAGCTCAGTCTGGAGTACAGGACGTTTATCTTCTGAGCCTCCGTTGGCACGGGGTCCACAGCGTTGATGTAGGCCTCAAAACAGGCTAGCCAGTGAGTAAAGTCTTTTCTGGCGTCGGGCGAGTGCGGATCCAGCTGCAGGCGATCTGGTTTGATTCTGATATCTATTCTGTGGAAAAATCTGACTGCAATAAATTGATGCGCAATCAATTGCACAAAGACGCAGATTGGGTACAACTGAGGCTTTATTACAGTCAGGTGCGTGGCCTGCTGCTGCAGCTGGCGAAATGGCAGGGCAATGGAGGTCACGCATATTTATACAGATCTTAGTGGGCGGAGCCAGTCGGTAGGGGCTACCGGCGAACCTGCAGTGCAGGTCCTACCTTACATCCCCTAATACAGTGGTTCACCACAAAGAACACTCTGTACTCACAATGTTACTCCAACATAAACATAAGCACAAAGGGGCCAGCAGCCAGATTGACCAGGGTGATGATGACTTAAAACGGAAAAATCTTCCAACTGGAAAATATACAGGCCTTCCACAATGTGAATGTGACAATGTATGGATGAAGTCAAACAGTTGCTTTTGCTACTATCAGCATCATATTGTGTATTTACAGCACAGAAGGAGACCATTCGGCCCATCGTGTCTGCAGCAGCTCCCAAAGGGGCAACCTAGCTAATCCCATTCCCTAGCCCCATCCCCATTGCCCTCTAAATTCATCACTTTCAAAAAAAATCCAGCTCTCTTTTGAAACCTCCTCTGGAATCCACCTCCACCACTCTACCAGGCAGCGCATTCCAAACCCCAACAAATCTGATTCAAGAAGTTTTTCCTCATCTCACTCCTAGTTCTCTTGCTGACCATCTTGAAATTGTGACCCCCAGTCACTGTCATACCAACGAGAGGAAACAGAATATCCTTCTTTACCCTGTCAAAATAGTTCTGAATTTTGAACACCTCAATGAGGTCGCCTCTTAATCTTCTCTGCTCCAAGGAGAACAAGCCCAATTTCTACTATCGTCTCTTGTATCTATACTCAAAAAAAGGGGCAAGCACACGCTCACAGCCCAGCAAGAGTGAGCGCAAACATCTTGCCATTCATATATACAAATGGATTGTTGGAAGTCAATGATACAACCTATGAATACTAATGGGTCACCCATTCATTACATTGGTACACTGACATTGAAATGCAACTACAGCCAGTCTGAATGGAAACCACAATTATCCTACTTTTAGACACAAGCGGATCAACAAAAGCAAGGTTATCATGTAGTGATCTCAACATTGTGACCATTGTAGCCACCTGGGTTGGCCACTTCCTGACTTAAAATGGAGATCTGCAAAGAATGCAGGGAAATTCAGTCAAGCCAGGAAAAACTAGCAGGTGCTAAGTATCCTGTGTATTAGAACTTGCAGAAACCCAGACAGCACTGAAACCAACAGCCATCTGCATATTAATGAGCGATCCCCAGGTACAATTGAAACATTTAAGGTAAATAAGGCCAAGCCAGACTCCTCGGTGCCAGCAGGAGCCAAGACAAAGGAAGGCCAACGGACACTTAGGGACCGCCCAGCGATCAGGGAATAGCTCCAGTATTGGAGAAATCGATCCAAGTGATCAGAACGCTGTCCAATCACTTGGAACCAGATACGGGATCCGCCCCGAACGGCGTGAAGCCCCTGGGGACTATAAAGTAGAGTCCCCAAGTTCAATTTGTCCTTCTTGGCAGGGTCATTCAGCAGCTCGAAACAACCCTTTACAGTGAACTGCCTAGCTGCCGCATCAACCAAGTAAGTCTCCAGTCAACCCTCGCTACGGGATAGGCGCTCCTAGCTACCAGTCTATACCAGCTTTGAATCCTGCAGACTCAGGATCGAACGAAAGGCCATTTATTCCCCCGACCTGGTGGGCCAGTTCCGAAGCTAAGTTTTTAGCGATAGGCCTTTTAGCGATAGAAATAGTCTAGTAAGTAGTTTTATGCGTGAGTAGTGATTTACTGTGTATAATAAATGTGTTTTGATTTGAATCTTACTAATTGGTGTATTGAGTTAGTGATCAGCACTTGAACTTGAACCTCGTGGCGGTATCATAAAGATACCTGGCGACTATAGAGCAAAGGTTATAGAAGCAGAGCAAATTAAGTAAAGACACAACGGGCAACAAATTAAGATCCAACCAAAGTTAGCAACACCATATACAAAATTACCAATACCATGTGCAGCAGAAGAGGCCAAGAATAATTGCACTGACTCAGCCCATGACCTACAGCAGTTCCGGACAAATTTAATGTTGTCAGAATCTCTAGGTACTGTACTAACCCTCAAAGAAGATGCAATTCTGTCAATCAATCCTCTGAGAAAGTGCAGCGTGCACATACAGGAGAAGCTTAAGAGCAAGTTGTACAACATGGAGCGTAATGCCATTATCCGCCTTGTGCATCAATGCACACCGACTGGTGCAGTTTTATCACGTATGTACGGAAAACAGACGGCGCAGACTAGGTAGGCATGGAGCGACCAAATCTGGTTCTAAAGGGATGCCCACACAAGATTCCAACTTTAGAGGAACTAAATCCCAAATTCACAGGAGGAAGGTTTTTCTCCTAGTTGGACAGCAAACACAGATATTAGTCGGTTCATTTGGAAGAAAGATCTCAGGAAATCACCACTTTCAAGACACCATTTCAAAGATATTGGTTCCAGAGGTTACCTTTTGATTTATCCATCAGTCAGGATCTATTCCAGCGACATGCAGATAGAATTGTAGAAAATATCCTGTATGCGTTTGCATATTAATTATATTGTGGTGATGAGAAAAACCGTTCATGTTCAAAATCTGCACTCACTGATGGCAACAGCAGGATTCTACAGCAAGAAATGCAAGTCCAGATTAACTTTTCTGGCTCCATTTACTCAATTTCTGACCTGACCCAGGCAAAACCAAAGATGTGCCTATTCTCCAGGACAAAGATTTTTTCAATTTTTTAGCACCATACATACCTAACTTAGCTGTTAAAGGATGTTCCATATGTATGACAGGAGGACCATATCTGCTTGAGTCACTTCAGCGGGCATTGTGAGAAGAGATGCATGTTTTACAATACTACATCCCAAGAAAAGAGATGGTCTTGGAGGTCGATACATCTCAAGAAGGGATAGGAACGTGCATTATGCAAGATTGCAAATCAATTGCACTTGGCTCCAAAAGTCTATTGCAAGCTTTTGACCTGTTCGTGTAGCCACAGTATTTAAATGGTTAGTCCAGTTTAGTTTCTGGTCAATGGTAATCCCAGGATGTCGATAAAAGGGGATTCAGTGATTTAATGCCATTGAATGCCATGGGGAGCTGGTTAGATTCTCTCTTGTTGGAGATGGTCAATGCCTGCAAACTGTGTGGCATGTTAATTGCCACTCATCAGCCCAAGCATTTTTGTTGTCAAGATCTTGCTGCATATGGACACAGACTGCTTCAGTACCTGAGGGGTCACGAATGGTGCTGAACATGGTTATCAGCAAACATCCCTACTTCTGACCTCATGATGGCAGGAAGGTCATTGATGAAGCAGCTAAATAGCGCTGGGCCTAACACATTACCCTGAGGAACTCCTGCAACAATAACTCAAGACTGAGATGATAGGCCTCCATCAACCACAACCTTCCTCTTTGTGCTAGGCATGACTACAACCAGTGGAGAGTTTTCTCCCCGATTCCCAAAGTCTCCACTTTTGCTCGGGCTCCTTGATGCCACAGTCAAATGCTGCCTTGATGTCCAGGGAAGTCACTCTGGCTTCATCATTACAGCTGCAAAAGAGTACCATGGATTAAAACTTTGAAATGTGCAGATCAAATAAAGTGGTGTGTTGCTCTTGAACCAGCTACAAGGGCTGAATAATCTTTCCAATTCTGTACATTCTTCTGAAAGTCTAAACAGAGTAAAAGTGACAAGATAAGGGGCGGGATTCTCTGATCCCCCACCAGGTCGGAGAATCGCCGGGGGGGGGGGGGGGCGGCATGAATCCCACCCCCGCCGGCTTCTCCGGCACCGGAAATTCGGCGGGGGCTGGAATCGCGCCGCGCCGGTCCCCCCTTGGCGATTCTCCGGCCGGCGATGGGCCGAAGTCCCGCTGCTGTCATGCCAGTCCCGCCGACGTGATTCAAACCACCTACCTTATCGGCGGGACTGGCGGCGCGGGACGATCTAGCCCCGGGGGGTGCCCCCACGGTGGCCTGGCCCGCGATCGGGGCCCATCGATCCGCGGGCGGGCCTGTGCTGTGGGGGCACTCTTTTCCTTCTGCCTCGGCCACAGCCTTCACCATGGCCGACGCGGAAGAGAAACCCCCCCTGCGCATGCGCGGGGATGACGTCAGCAGCCGCTGACGCTCCCGCGCGGACGTCCGCCGACCGGCGAAGTCCTTTCGGCCCCGGCTGGCGTGGCGCCAAAGGCCTTTCCCGCCGGTGCGGGGCTAGCCCCTCAAGGTGAGGGCTTGGCCCCTAAAGGTGAGGATTCTCGGCGCCTTTGGGGCGGCCCGACGCCAAGTGGTTCCCACCACTCCATCCAGCCGGGATCCCCGCCCCGCCGGGTAGGGGAGAATCCCGGCCAAGGTCTTTGTGTTAAAAATACTTTTTTCTGTTTTAACACTAATCAAAACAAATGTAACTCATAATTGGGCTGACATGATTCAAGTACTCAGTCTCAGCTTCCTGACAAAGAGGATGTTAAGGCAGCGATTTCCCCTGGCTTGTTAGCACAGTTCCTCGTTACGGTTAGTATCCTCGCCTGTATCGTACACATCCCTGTCTGCATCAATGACTTTGAGGTGGAGATGGTTGACAGCTTCAAATTCCTAGGTGTGCACATCACCAACAATCTGGTCCACCCACGTTGACATAAAGACCAAAAAGCACAACTTCGCTGATACTTTCTCAGGAAACTAAGGACATTCGGCAAGTCCACATTGACTCGTACCAATTTTTACAGATGCACCATAGAAAGCATTCTATCCGGTGGGGGCTTGTGGTTGTTGGTTACTTATTTAGTTATGATGTGGTCTTCTGTTTGGTCTCTTTTTGGTCTTGGTTTTGGTTGTATTTGATGTTTATTTATGAATGCCTTAATAAAAATATATATATATTTTTTAAAAGCATCCCATCTGGCTGCATCATAACTTGGTATGGCAACTGCTCGCTTCAAGAACGTAAGAAACTACAGAGAGTCATGAACACAGCCCAGTCTATCACGCAAACCACCTCCCATCCATTGACTCTGTCTACACCTCCCACAGCTTTGGGAAAGTGGGCAGCATAATAAAAGACCCCTCCCACCCGGGGTATTCATTCTTCCAACTTCTTCCAACGGACAGGAGATACAAAAGTCTGAGAACATGCACTAACAGGTTCAAAAACAGCTTCCTCCCCACTGTTACCAGACTCCTGAATGACCCTCTTATGGACTGATCTGAACACTTCAAACGGCTTCTCTACTGAGTTGTACTGCACTCCTGTATGCTTCATCCGATGCCTGTGTCTATGTATTTACATTCTGTATTTATGTTTGCCCTATGGTTTTTTTCATGTATGGAATGATCTGTCTGGATTGTATACACAGCAATACTTTTCACTGTCCCTCGGTACACACAACAATAAAACAAATCCAAATCCAAGATACCAAAGAGCTTCTGGGGTGTACAAAGTGGGGTTTACACAGGAAATGCTAATTTGGCACAAGACATCATCTTGGTCAAGATGTTGTGTGCACAAATTGCAGCTGGTCCAGAGAAATATTTTTTTAATATATAAATTTAGAGTACCCATTTCATTTTTCCAATTAAGGGGCAATTTAGCGTGGCCAATCCACCTAGCCTGCACATCTTTTGAGTTGTGGGGGCGAAACCCACGCAGACACGGGGAGAATGTGCAAACTCCACACAGTGACCCAGAGTCGGGATCGAACCTGGGACCTCGGCGCCGTGAGGCAGTAGGGCTAACCACTGCACCACCGTTGCTGCCTGGTCCAGAGAAATATTAAGGGATTGATTGCCACCATCTAAACTGCCTTCTGTACAGCATTTTGGTGGATAGTACTCGTCCCCATAACAGTTGATAATGAGCCCAAAAAATTGTTTTAAGGATTTGTGAGTGCTATTCAAAGCAGTGTTGTTCAATAGGATTTTGATGCTCCTCAAATTTGTGGAAATCAGTTCACCACATTCCCCGCATGATAGAAAATATTTACTGTACTGATAAAAACAAATGTGCAATCTTTTGAAAATAGGTTAGACGTTTTAAACCGCCAGCTATCAAAGACTGATTTGCTCCCTCCAGAGCCAAAGGAACAGCTTCAAAAGGATTTTGCAATCCAACTGTTCCACAAAGCAAGCTTGCTGAACGCACTCTCAAAAAGGGTAGTGGTAATCTACTCATTGAAGTGTTCTGTTTCTGACGGTATTCCAGTTTGTTTCAAACAACAAATTTCTTCAAAGAGTGAACTGTCTCTATCAGAGAAAAAGGTGAGAGAAGGTAATAAACAGTACATTATTTTTCATGTTTCATTGGGCAAGTGCTCCTTCAGTTCTGGGTCAAAAGAAACCTCACAACTGAGAGACCCCTGCACACTGAGTGAACATTCAGCCTTTACTTTTCCCCAAATCCATTCTTCCTCTGCCCCAAAATGTTGTAACTATGCACAGCTGAACACAATACCAACTTATGGGGACATCACAATGACCAGATAGTGTTGATTGATTGGAGCACAGAAGACCTGAAATTCTATTGTTATTATGTGGTGTTTTCAAGAGAAAGTGATGGAGGGGTTTCTGGGAGAGGGGGGTGGGGTGACGGTGACTAGGGCCGGAGCTGGGTCCAGCCTGCCAGGCGGATGGTCATGGTGGGTACAAAGGGTGGGTGGGTGAGAGACCCCTAGTCAGAGTGGTGACATGGAACATGTGAGTGTTGGGGGTATTGGTGAAGAGAGCGCGTGTTTGCCCACACTTGAAGGGCCTGAAAGTGGACATGGTGCTGTTACAGGAGACCCAGCTGATGGTAAAGGCCCATATGAGGCTAAGGAAGGGCTGGGTGAGCCAGCTGTTCAATTCAGGCTTCGACAGTAGCGTCCGGAGAGAAGGTGGTGGCAGACCAGGTGCTGGTTAGCGTATATACCCCAAATAGGGACAACGTAGGGTTTGGAAGGAAAATGCTGGCGGCCATACCGGATTGGATACTCGGCAGTTAATATTTTTTGGGGGGTGGACCCATGGGATAGGGAGTATTAATTCTTTTCACTGGTGCACAAGGTGTACATTTTTGTGGTGGGGAAGGCGGCGCTAGTTGGGAGTGAATAAGGTAGAGTACTCAGCGATCGTGATATCGGACCATGCTCTGCACTGGGTGGATATGGTCTTCGAGAAGGGTCCAGCGTAGAGATTAGATGTGGGTTTGTTGGCAGACCTGAATTTCTGCGCGAATATGGGAAGGAGATTGAGGAGTATTTGGAGTTTAACTGAAATGGGGAGGTTTCGTCGTCGGTGGTGGTTTGGGAGGTATTGAAGGTGGTAGTGAGGGGTGAGGCCATTTCATTCAAGGCGCAGGTGAGTAGGGAGGTGCAAGAGGAATGGCAGCAGTTGATAGAGGAGATTTTGGAGGTAGCTAGAAGGCATGCAGAGAACCGGTCTTTCCAAATGCCTGTATATCGTATCTCTCTGAATCCTCTCTAGTAACCTACCCACCACAGGTGTTAGGCTCACCGGTCTATAATTCCCATTTTTTTCTTTGCAGCCCTTCTTAAATAAGGGCACAACATTTGCTACCCTCCAGTCTTCTGGTACCTCACCTGTGGCTAACGATGATGCAAATATCTCAGCCAGGGCTCCTGCAATTTCTTCTCTCGTCGACGCAGTGTTCTTGGATATACCTGGTCAGGCCCAGAATTATCCACCTTCATACATTTTAATACGTCCATCACCTCCTCTACTGTAATACGAACTGTCCCCAATATCGCGCCACTAACCTTCCCAGGTTCCCAAGTCTTCATGTCTTTCTCCACGGTAAACACAGAAGAAAAATATTCATCGAGAACCTCGCCTATCTCCTGCGGTTCCAAACATTTGCGTCCACTTTGGTCCTTGAGGGGTCCTAGTCTCGCTATAGTTATTCTTTTCCCTTTAGTATACTTAAAGAATCCCGTTGGATTCACCTTGATCCTCTCAGCCAAAGCAACCCAATGCCTCCTAATTTCCTTCTCGAGTATACCCTTTCCTGTAGGACCCTCCACATACTGCCCAAGGAAACTTTTCTGAACACACTTAACAAATTCCACCCCATCTAAGCCCTTAATACTATGGCTGTCCCAGTCTATGTTAGGAAAATTGAATCCCCTATGACAGCCCTATTACTACTTCAAGTCTCCCTGCAAATTTGTTCTTCTAATTCCCGTTGACTATTTGACTATAGTACAATCCCAATAAAGTTACCATCTCATTCTTATTTCTTAGTTCCACCAACAAAGCCTCGCTGGATGATCCCTCGGATATTTAATCTCCAACTACTGCCGTGATGCTCCCCTTAATCAAAAATGCAACTCTCTCTCCTCGCTTTCCTCCACCTCTGTCCCGCCTAAAGCTCTGTACACTGGAACATTAAGCTGCCAGTCCTGTCCCTCCCTTAGCCATGTTTCAATTCTAGCTATAATATCCCAGTTCCATGTACCTATCCGTGCCCTGAGTTCATCAGCCTCTGTCAGCCTTCTTGCATTGAAATAGATGCAATTTTATCCAGCAGGTTTTTCCCGCTCCCTGCCGTGCTCCTGACAGTCATGTCTTTTCAGCTTGCTGTTGCATCTCCTTCCAGCCCCTCATTTGCTTCCCTGCTGCTGAGGATTCCACCCCCCTGCCAAACTAGTTTAAACTCTCCTTTGTAACATTAGCAAATCTGCCCCCCCCAGAATATTGGTCCCCTCCAGTTAAGATGCAACTTGTCCCTCTTAACCAGGGCACCTCTGCCCCAGAAAAGATTCCAATGATCTAAGAATCTGAATCGCTTCCCATTGTACCAATTCTTTAGCCACGCAGTCACCTGCCATATTCTCCTGTTCTTACCCTCAGTAGCACGTGGCACTGGAAGTAATCCAGAGATTACCACCCTCGAGGTCCTGCTTCTTAACCTTTTTTCTAGCTCTCCAAAATCACTCCTCAGGACCTCATCCCTATTTCTATTTACATAATTTGTGTCAACGTGCATAACGACTTCTGGCTGCTCACTCTCCCTCTTTGGAATGTTCTACCGTCGCTCAAGGTACATCCTTAATCCTGGCACCCGGAGGGCAACATGCCAACCTGGACTCCCGTGTGCGCCACAGACTCTCCTGTCGGTCCCCCTAACTATCGAGTCTCCTATCACTACGGTCCTGTTTACATTTAACCTTTCCCGCTGTGTCCCAGGGCCAGTCATAGTGCCACAGTTCTGGCTACTGCTGTTTTCACCTGAACGGTAATCTCGCCCAACAGTATCCAAAATGGTATATTTGTTTACGAGGGGAATGCCCACAGGGGACTCCTGCACTCTCTGCCTGCTCCATTTGCCTTTCCTGTTGGTCACCCAGCTACTGTCTGCCAGCATCTTAGGTGTGACCGCCTCACTAAAGTGCTCAGCATCCTGGATGATCCTGATTGCATCCAGCACCCTAACTCGGTATCCCAGGAGCTGCAGCTGGGCGCACTTCCCACAGGTGCAGTCATCAGAGTCAAAGGAATTCTCCCTGAGCTCCCACATCCTGCAGGAGGAGCATATCACTGACCTCTTCTCCATCCCAATTGCACCAAGAATAAAGAGGAAAGTTAAGAGGATGTTACCTGAGATTACCTGTACTCCGCTGAGAGATGCCACTCGCCGAAGCCTCTTGAGCTAAAGCCTCAACACTCAGGCACCTTGCTGCAAATTTATTTTCTCTCTCTCTCTCTCTCTCTCTCCCCCTTTTTCTTTTCTTCGCTTGTGGTCCTCAGTGACTGGGAGGGGAGGCGCAAACACTGAAGCAGTGTTTGGGGTTTAACTGTCCCTTGACAACATCTCCTCCACAAACCACTTTCTTGGAAGCACTGACCACTCAATGCAAATCTTCCTCGCAACAGTCAATCAGCATCGCCGCTCTGCTGGATGCTTGCCTTCACTCGAACACGGAGGATGTCTTGCTGAGGTCCACTTTCTGGAAGCACTAACCGCCCGATGCAAATCTTCCCCGCAACAGCCAATCAGTCAGTATCCCTGCTCTCCTGGACAGTGAGGTTGGTGGAGGGCCTTCCAAAGGTGGTTGGGGGAGAATCAGATGGGGTTCGTCAAGGGCATGCAGCTGTCGTCAAACGTGCAACAGCTGATGAATGTGGTGCTGTCTCCGGCAAATGGAAGGGAGCTGGAGGTGGCATTAGATGCGGAGGAGGCATCATCAGAGTGGAGTTATTTGTTCGTGGTGTTGGAGAAGTTTGGGATTGGGCCTAAGTTTGTGGCATGGGTGAAATTGTTATACAAGGACCCGACAGCATGTGTGCTGACAAATTATACGAATTCAGATAATTTCCACTATTTCAGGGAATGAGGCAGGGTATCCCATGTCCCCTCTTCTGTTCGCGTTGGCGACTGAGCCCTTTGCCATTGCTCTGAGGGGTTCGGACTTATGGAAGGAGATCATGGTGGGTGGGAGTTGAAGCAGAGGGTGTCACTGTACGCAAAAGATATGCTGCTCTACATTTCGGACCCGGGTTCGTCTGTGAGGGACATAATGGAGTCGCGAAGGAAATGTTGGCATTTTGGGGTACAAGATAAATTTAAGGAGAGTCAATATTTTGTGGTGTCTTCTCCAGGTGCAGGGGCGGAAATGGGAGGGTTGCCATTCCAGGTAGCGCCAACTAATTTTAGGTATTTCGGGGTATAGATGGCGCAGGACTGGGCATGACATCATTAGCTTAATTTCACAAGATTAGTAGGGAGGGTGAAGGGGGACTTGGTGAGATGGGATAGTCTCCCCTGTCAGGTGCAGATAGTAAAAATGAACATTTTGCCACAATCCCCGTTTCTGTTCCAGTGTCTGCTGGTCTTCTTGCCAAAGTCATTCAATGGAGGAGTAGACAGACAGGTCTGGTCATTGTAGGCAGGGAAGGTAACCAGGATAAGGAAGGCGGTGCTCCAAAGGGGGCAGCAGTAAGGGGTTTGGCCCTTCCGAAGTTAGTGGATGGTGAATGCAGAGGTAGTGGGCAGGTCAAGTGGAGCTTGTTCAAGGAACAGCTACTGCGTGTCCTTGATAAGTATGCACCTGTCAGGCAGGGAGGAAGTGGTCGAGCAAGGGAACCGTGGTTTACTAAAGCAGTCGAAACACTTGTCAAGAGGAAGAAGGAGGCTTATGTAAAGATGAGACATGACGGGACGGTTCAGTTAGGGCGCTCGAGAGTTACAAGTTAGCTAGGAAGGACCTGAAGAGAGAGCTAAGAAGAGCCAGGAGGGGACATGAGAAGTCTTTGGCAGGTAGGATCAAGGATAACCCTAAAGCTTTCTATCGATATGTCAGGAATAAAAGAATGACTAGGGTAAGAGTAGGGCCAGTCAAGGACAGTAGTGGGAAGTTGTGCGTGGAGTCCGAGGAGATAGGAGAGGTGCTAAATGAATATTTTTCGTCAGTATTCACACAGGAAAAAGATAATGTTGTGGAGGAGAATACTGAGATTCAGGCTGCTAGACTAGAAGGGCTTGAGGTTCATAAGGAGGTGGTGTTAGCAATTCTGGAAAGTGTGAAAATAGATAGGTCCCCTGGGCCGGATGGGATTTATCCTAGGATTCTCTGGGAAGCTAGGGAGGAGATTGCTGAGCCTTTGGCTTTGATCTTTAAGTCATCTTTGTCTACAGGAATAGTGCCAGAAGACTGGAGGATAGCAAATGTTGTCCCCCTTGTTCAAGAAGGGAAGTAGAGACAACCCCGGTAACTATAGACCAGTGAGCCTTACTTCTGTTGTGGGCAAAATCTTGGAAAGGTTTATAAGAGATAGGATATATAATCATCTGGAAAGGAATAATTTGATTAGGGATAATTAACACAGTTTTGTGAAGGCTAGGTCGTGCCTCACAAACCTTATTGAGTTCTTTGAGAAGGTGACCAAACAGGTGGATGAGGGTAAAGCAGTTGATGTGGTGTATATGGATTTCAGTAAAGCGTTTGATAAGGTTCCCCATGGTAGGCTACTGCAGAAAATACGGAGGCATGGGATTCAGGGTGATTTAGCAGTTTGGATCAGAAATTGGCTAGCTGGAAGAAGACAAAGGGTGGTGGTTGATGGGAAATGTTCAGACTGGAGTCCAGTTACTAGTGGTGTACCACAAGGATCTGTTTTGGGGCCACTTCTGTTTGTCATTTTTATAAATGACCTGGAGGGTGTAGAAGGATGGGCGAGTAAATTTGCAGATGACCCTAAAGTCGGTGGAGTTGTGGACAGTGCGGAAGGATGTTACAAGTTACAGAGGGACATAGATAAGCTGCAGCACTGGGCTGAGAGGTGGCAAATGGAGTTTAATGCTGAAAAGTGTGAGGTGATTCATTTTGGAAAGAATAACAGGAAGACAGAGTACTGGGCTAATGGTAAGATTCTTGGCAGTGTGGATGAGCAGAGAGATCTCGGTGTCCATGTACATAGACCCCTGAAAGTTGCCACCCAGGTTGAGATGGTTGTTAAGAAGGCGTACGGTGCGTTAGCTTTTATTGGCAGAGAGGGATTGAGTTTCGGAGCCATGAGGTCATGTTGCAGCTGTACAAAACTCTGGTGCGGCCGCATTTGGAGTATTGCGTGCAATTCTGGTCGCCACATTATAGGAAGGATGTGGAAGCATTGGAAAGGGTGCAGAGGAGATTTACCAGAATGTTGCCTGGTATGGAGGGAAGATCTTATGAGGAAAGGCTGAGGGACGTGAGACTGTTTTCGTTAGAGAGAAGAAGGTTAAGAGGTGACTTAATTGAGGCATACAAGATGATCAGAGGATTGGGTACGGTGGACAGTGAGAGCCGTTTTCCTCGGACGGTGATGTCTAGCACGAGGGGACATAGCTTTAAATTGAGGGGAGATAGATATGACAGATGTCAGAGGTAGGTTCTTTACTCAGAGAGTAGTAAGGGCGTGAAATGCCCTGCCTGCAACAGTAGTTGACTCACCAACACTAAGGGCAATCAAATGGTCATTGGATAGACATATGGATGATAAGGGAATAGCGTAGATGGGTTTTAGAGTGGTTTCACATGTCGGCGCAACATCGAGGGCCGAAGGGCCTGTACTGCGCTGTAATGTTCTATGTGGGGGTCTGGAGTAAAGAGACAGAAGCTTTGTGGGTGCGGATGCAGGTGGGTTCTTGAAAAAGGTCGGGGTTGCAGACGCAGTTACTATTCGACCCTGGGAAGTACTCGGGTAGTCCTGTTGTGGTAGCCACGCTGAAGATTTAGGGGCAATTACGACAGTACTTCAAGTCAAGGGCAGGTTCAAGGGTGATGCCGAATAGAGGGAATCATGGGTTTGAGCCAGGGAGGATGGATGCGAAGATCCAGGGATGGGGGGAAAAAGGAGTGAAAGAGATAAATGATCTGTTTGTGGAGGGACGGTTCACAAGCATGGAGGAGTTGGGGATGATGTACGGGCTCCAGTCGAGGAGGGCTTCAGGTATATGCTGGTGCAAATGTTCGCAAGAAAGGTCTTCCCGAACGTTCCGGCAGTACCGTCCTCCTCGTTGTTGGAGAAGGTGCTGTCAGTGAGGGGGCTGGAGAATGGTATCATTTTGGCGATCTACGGGAGAATTATGGAGGAGGGCAAGGAGTCCATGAAGAATAAGACCAAGTGGGAGGAAAAGTTGGGGATGGTTTGGAAGAAGGGCTACGGTGCGAAGTTCTAACGCCTCCTCGACCTCATGCGTGAGGCTGTAGTTGATTCAATTTAAAGTGTACATGGCGGACTTAACAAAGTTAAGGATGAGCCAGGTGTTTGAGGGGGTAGAGGATAGTTGTGAGCGGTGTGGGAGGGGCCCAGCCAATCATGCCCATATGTTCTGGTCCTGCCCAAAGTTGGAGAAATTGTGGGGGTCGATTTTCAGCACCATGTCTGGGGTTCTGCACTTGTATTTGGTGTCGGGTCCCCTGGAGGCCATATTCGGGGTGTCAGATCTGCAGGAGCTAAGACGGGTGCAGGGGCAGATGTTTTAGCCTTTGCCTTGTTGAAGGGTTCTGTTGGAGTGGAGGTCAACTTCTTCCCCCTTGTGCCTCGACGGCTGGGGAATCTAATGGTGTTCTGTATTAGGAGAAAATGAAATTTACTCAGAGAGGGGCAGATGAAGCATTCCATCAAAGATGGGGTTTGTTGGTCTTACATTTTGGGAATCTGGTTGCCCTCAAGGGGTGGGTGGGGGGTAGGATGGTGTTGGGGCAGGATGGTGTTGGGGTTGGGTTTGTGCGTTGTAAAAAGGTTAAAAATTGGAATACAAATATTTTGTTTTAAAAAGATCAAGAATAACTAGCAGGCAATAGCTACAGTCAGGAGTTTTTGTTGCACCTCATAATAATCACTTATTTAACTATTTTACAGCCCATAGTCTGATGAAAATATAACTGAAGATATCGATTAAATTAAATTAAAAATAATCCTATTCCTCGTCCGGAATTCAATATAATTGCTTTGTCCCATCAAACTGATGACAGTCTGACCAATCGAATGATTCAATGCCGGATGATCGTGAAAGGATCTATCCTCACAATTGGTCAGCATTATATACAATCACAGTTAGAATATGAAAATACAATAGATAGAAAAGGTCATTTATTTTTATCCTTTACAGACCATGTTTCTTTTCTCAATTTTTAAAAAACTTGGTAGGCAGTAAAAGCAACTGAATGCCTCCAAGAAATCAATTTATTCCACTCCAATTGGCCGTTAGGAGATACATTACAACAGACTAGATAAGCACCTTTCAATTTTCTCTCCTTCCCTGTGGGAGGCACTTTTATACCACAGCTGAATACCAATGAACAACGGTACAGGAGAATTTGGCACCCCTGAAACATGCTAGGCATGCATATTGGAGAATTGTGTTCCAATTGGTTTTCCATCTGTTAAAATTTGGAGGAATCACAGGCTAATGGTACAGAATTCCTGTACTTAGCATGTACCTAGAGAAACAAGTCCCTTTCTGTCCACTGTCTATACAAAACAATCTTTTAATTTTGCATTAAAACTTACAATCCATGTATTTACGCTATTGAAACTGGTTTTGTTCAAGTTGTGTTAACCGACGTATAATTTAATCAAAGCCATCAGCCTTCAAATGGGGCCGTTTGACATGTATTGCATTTTTGTCAGATCTTCTCGCATTACTCTGATCATTCCTCTCAGCCAGTTCATATGCAGCAACACTCACAGACATTTCTAAATCTTTGACATATTTCTGCACAGCTCATAATAGCCTGGGAGTATATATTGCAAAATAGCAATGGTTGCATCTTAAAGTCCCAGATAGAGGCAGTGGTTAGGTTACATAGGCAGGAATATGAAGCTGTTATTGGAAGTAGTAGATTGAGAAAGGAGTGTTGAATTCTTTTCACCATTACAATTTTAAAATCAAATTTGAGTTCCCGAAAATTAAATTCATTTTTATAGTGGTGTTTCCAAAAAATGAAAATTAACGGATTGGAAATTTAGCAGTTAGAAACAAATTCAAAAATACCCAATTAAATGTACCAATAATGGATTGGCAGAAGCCATCAAAATGCCCATGCTGTACTCGTGCATGTATACTTCTTTAGTTTAAGACATTTCCTATATGGTATTTGGTTTGCTACACAATAACATCTGAAGTAAAATACTGTTGGTTAAGTGTGAATTTTTCTAACCACTAATCAATTCAGCATCTTTGTTAAGCAGTTTTCATGCAATTTAAAGAAAAACATGCCAAATTGTCTGTGGTTAGATGGGGCAGAAAACTATACAAACATTCAGATTCTCCAGTTTATTTCTAGGTGTCTGTCCAAATTAAAATAGAGTCAATTTCCTGTATAGTTCAGTTAACATATATAAAATAAAATCAATAATCTTCGGCATTAATTGTAGTTTTACATAGACCATAATGAGTTAGACAATAGTATATAAATCAAATTGTGTACATTCTGTAACATATAAACATACGTTTCCACAAACATAAAACAGGTATACGTTTCAATTTTATCGTAAAAGAATTTGTAATCCCTCAACCTTGCTGCCTATAATTAAAGACAAAACTACTTGCACCTTGTGCATCCTAAATTCCAATTAACACAGTCTACACAAATCTCACTGCTACAACTATTAATCTTTTACCCTTCTATTTTTGACCATCTAGTGCCAAGCTACTCAATTTTGCACCAGAAATCAAGGGCTTCCCTTACACTTGCACAAGTCATGGAAAACCAGCTAATTGCTTTAACAATGCTCTCCCGGGAAGATTGCTCTTAATGTGAATCACTTGCATTTGAAGGTCATTTGTGCATTGCCTGCAATTTACAAGCACTTCAAATTTCTCATTAGATGGATAAGTATGTCAAAAAGCTCCTACAGATTGCTTTTGAGGCTTTAATAAATCCCTTATAAATGAAGTAATTCAGTAACTGATTAATCAGTTGTGACACTAGCACTAAATGTAGAAGTACAACCAGACTGCAGCAATGGAAGACCCCTTATATTACACTACCAGCATCAAATATGCAGTCCCCAAGTACATTTGCCCAAAAGCAAAATTAATGAAAGTGCCAACTGGTATTTGGAATATTTATATTGATCTCATATTGTGCTAATATGCTAGCTCAGTTTCACTTGCCTGAAATAAAGTATTGATATGTAAACCAGGGAGATGTCATTGTACAACTTATTTTCTACAATGCCCAAAATACAGTTATGCCGAAAAGCCAATAAAAAAATGTTATGTCTTCTGTTCAAAATAATCACTTTTAGACTCAAAATGATGGACCTTCAAGTGCATTTTTTGCTGCTCCCCATGTGCTTGTGCATTGATACATTGTTGCTTCGCACCTGGCTGCAGTGCAGCAGTAAATGTGGCACCCTGGATCTGCATTTGCATAATCATTGGATCCCAACTCTTTAAAAACAATATAACAAAGATAAGTTGAGCTCTGCAGGGTAGTACGTGGCTGTGCATGTTTAGTTTTGCTATTTGTATCCAGTTGTACAGAAAAGTAACAATTTGCAGCAACAAATTGCAATCAACTGAAGATGAACCTTTTTAAAGAAAGGGTGCTAACTTAAAAAAAAAACTCCAGTAAATGATATCAGACTTGCCATTCTTGTAGTTTTGTCAGTGGGTCATTTGGAGAAAAATAGACATAGACCTTCTTTTGAGAGGAATTTCATATAATGGCTGGAAAATACCACCTATAGAAATGAAATGTAGACACAGCAAGACAGCAAATGCATATATGGCAAAGTTATGAAATATAGGCACTCTGAATCAAAATGCTGATCTCAAATTTATACAAATAAATTAAAGACCAATATTATATTTCAGTATTTATCTGTATATGCCTGTACTAATAGAAAGCAAGTTACTGACCCATGTGGTACCACATTGAGCAGAGATCTAGTATTCCCTGCTGTTTGTGGGGATGAATGCACGTTTGCACGTGACTGAGCGCATGATGAAGAGTGAAAATGAGAAAGACAGAGGCCGGGATTTTCCAGCTTGCCTGCAGCATGTTTTCATGTGGCCGAGGCTGCTCATCATTGGCCAGTGCGGGATATATTCCCGTCCTACCGAAGTCTACAGCATGGCTTGTCCGTCCCACTGCCAGGGAACCTACTCTGGGGCGGGTCACCTTTGCCAGGAGCGGAAGATCCCGCTCGTGTGAAGGGCTGGAAAATCTTAGCCACCCAGTCAGCTCCCACCTGACATTTTAAGCTGCGTGTGTCAGGGACTGCAGCACTCTGTAAAATCTAGCCCTACATCTTTTGAAAACATTTAAAAAACTTGATCTTTTATTTTTGTAAATCTCAAGGAATTTCAGCTTCCACCTTAATTCCACATGCATGTCCCAATGTTGATTTCTGGTTACAAAATCAATGATAATCAGTGTCTTGGTCTTTCTGGTTTGTTATCCAAGAGCATTTTTAATCTGATTGGCTATCAGTCTGCTCAGCAACGTGATTGTTTCTGGACACCAAAAATCCCCAATAGCCGGTTCTAGATTGAAATTGACACCATAGCACTTACTAGATCTTGGACAGCTTGTTTTGAGTTCATTGGCAAGTGCCGTCCCTATGTTCCTAACTTAAAAGTCCAAATCATGGTGTATTTAACATACAAATGTCTTGAGGTGCTTCACAGGATCAAGTAAAATGTCACCAAGATACAGGAGGAAATTGGTTAGAGTTAAGATTTGAAAGGGCATCTTAAAAGGAGAATCAATAGAATGAGGAGGAATAATAATAATAACAATAACAATAGCTTGTCACAAGTAGGCTTCAATGAAGTTACTGTGAAAAGCCCCTAGTCGCCAAGGAGGTAATTTCAGACCTTGGGGCAGATGAACAGGGCAGGATAGAAGTTAGGATAGGGGTAGAGTTCTTGATGAGGTAAAGTTTATGGATGGTGGAAGGTACAAAATGCAATTTAGGAACCTAAATGGAACTGAAGTACAAACTTGAGGACACTTACAACATTGCCCCCCAATTTTTTGAAGATGTAACTAGTAGAGTTGATCAGGGAGAACCAATTGAGGTGGTTTATTTAGACTGTCAGAAGGCTTTCGGCAAGGTCTCACATAGCAGATTACTGTGTAAAATTAAAGCACATGGGATTGTGGGTAGTGTCTCGAGATGGATAGAAAGCTGGTTAGCAGACAGGAAGCAAAGAGTTGGAATAAATAAGTCTTTTTCTGATTGGCATGTAGTGACTAGTGGGGTACCATAGGGATCTGTGCTCGGACCCTAACTGTTCACAAATTAATGATTTGGATGATGGAATTAAATCTACTATCTCCAAATTTGCAGAAGATACAAAGTTGGGTGGGAGGGTGAGCTGTGAGGAGGATGCGGAGGTCCTTCAGCGTCATTTGGACAGGCTGAGTGAGTGGGCATATGCATGGCAGATGCAGTATAATGTGAATAAATGTGAGGTTATCCACTTTGGTAGAAACAATTGGAAATCAGGTTATTTGAATGGGTGTAAATTTAGAGGTGGATACTCGGCGAGACCTTGGTGTCTTTGTGCACCAATCACTGAGAGTAAGTGTGAGGCTACAGTAGGCAGTAAAGAAGGCAAATGGTATGTTGGACTTCATAGTGTTACTGTTGGTGAGGCGACACCTAGAGTATTGTGTGCGGTTTTGATATCCTTATCGGAGGAAGGATGTTCTTACTATGGAGGGAGTGCAATGAAGGTTTCCCAGGCTAATTCCTGAGATGGTGGGACTGTCATTTGAGGAGAGAATAAGTTGGTTAGAATTATATTCATTGGAGTTTAGAAGAGTGAGGGGGGGATCTCATAAATAAAATTCTAACAGGATTAGACAGGGTAGGTCAGAAGGAATGTTCGCGATGGTGGGGATTTAATAGGCCACTTAAATATTTAACATACTCGTATAGGATGAGTGCTCAACAGAATACTCCTGCCGTAAGAAACTCAAGCAAAAACGTAGGCCTATTTAATGTTCAAAAATCTCTGCTCGATGACATTCATGCAGGGGAAGTCCCATATTCTGTCGCCCAGCAGCAGAAGCTCAGAGGGAGGAGCAAGCTGGCCATAAGATGGTACGGAAAGTTTTAAAACCTTGCCTTTCTGAACTTATGTTACAGTAGGAGTGAACGCCTTATGTTGCAGAAGCATGCTCTTCCCTTCCCCTCATTCCCCATTGCAACGAGTGCTTGGGCTTTCCCATCACAAAACAAAGAATCCCAGTTTTTGCAGACCTCAAGATTTGGTTGCCAAGGACTACCCCACTCTCTCTACGTTTAAGGCTACATTAAGGGGATTTCCAGTCTATTGATTGCCAGGGACTGATCCCATGGGTCCCCAGCTGCAGGCTCACAAGGCCAAATTTCTGCTCCCACTCACTGACCAATTGGGCAGGAAGGAATCGAGGAAGTTTAAAAAAAAATAGGCCCTGCCATCAAAATAAGCAAGGCATCGACTTCCAACCTGATCTAATTTATCACCCAATTCCGGAGTTGCACACAATTTCCTGCAAAGTTTCTGTTCTAAAATAGATGCTCATGAACACAAAAATCATCTAGTTATAATTGTGATCAAAACACCTTAAGGAATTGAGGGCATATTGTACTGTCGAGCGCTGTTCCACGTGTAATGAAGTGACAGCCTGTCACAGTCACTCATGGAGTCATAAGTTACCATCCTTGGATGTGCCGTCCCACTGGCAGGACATACCCAGCAGAAGTGATGGCACAGCGGTGGGTGTTGCCCTGGAAGTCCTCAACATCGCCTCCGGACCCCCTGAAGTCTCATGGCATCAGGTCAAGCATGGGCAAGGAAACCTGATTACCATCATTACCCCCACCACCATTACGGACTACACCCGAAAGGATACAGCTGCTTGACTGGGTCTGCGGCAGGTATGAGGGAACCAAGAAAGAAAATCATACTCGACTCATCCTCACCAACCTGCCTGCTGCAGATGAAACTGTCCATGACAGTATTGGCAAGAGTGATCACTGCACAGTGCTTATTGAGACAAGCCCCATATTCACCTCGAGGGAAACCTCCCTGGGGCTGGTTTAGCACACTGGGCTAAATAGCTGGCTATTAAAGCAGACCACGGCAGATCAGCAGCACGGTTCAATTTCCGTACCAGCCTCCCCGAACAGGTGCCGGAATGTGGCGACTAGGGACTTTTCACAGTAACTTCATTGAAGCCTACTTGTGACAATAAGCGATTTTCATTTCATTTCATTTCATTAAATTGTGAGATAAATTTCAAACCGATTTAGCAACTCAAGACTGCATAACCCACAAGACACTGTGTGCCATCAGCAGCAGGTGAACTGTAGCAACCACAATCTGTAACCTCATGGCCCAGGCATATCCTCACTCTACCATTACCACCAAGACACCAAGCCAGAGGATCAACCCTGTTTCAAAGAACAGTGCAGGAGGGATTGCCAGGAGCAGCAACAGGCATATTAAGGTGAGGCATCAACCTAGTGAAGCTACAACACAGGACCACTTACATGCCAAACACCAAAAGCAGCAAGCAATAGGCAGAGATAAGCAATTCCACAGCCAACAGATGAGATCTAAGTTCAACCGCCCGGCCACATCCAATCATCAATGATGGCGAACAATTAAACAACTCACAGGAGGATCTTCCATAAATAGTCCCATTCTCAAAGATGGGAGAGCCCAGCACAGTGTAAAAGAGGAGGCTGAAGAAGCACTGAAAAGTGCCAGGCGGATGATCCATTTCACCCTCCTCTGGTCTCCAGCATCATAGGTGTCAGTCTTCAGCCAATCCTATTAGTTCTATGTTATACCAAGAAACAGCTAAAGGCACTGGATACCGCAAAGGCTATGCGGCTCTGACAATATTCAGGCAATAGAACTGACCACTCGTGCTCCAGAAATGGTCGTACGCCTAGCTAAGCTGTTCCAATACAGCCACAACACTGGCATCTATCCAGCAATGTGCAAAATTGCCCAGGTTATGTCCTGTCCACAAAAAGTAGGACAAATCCAATCAACACCCCATCTGTCTACTCTTGATCATAAGTGATGGTAGGGGTCACCAACAGTGCTATCAAGCAGCACTGTCTTAGTAATAACCTGCTCACTAATGTTCAGTTTGGATCACTCACCTCCTGGCCTCATTACAGACTTGGTCCCGACATGGCCAATAGAGCTGAACTCCAGGTGAGGTGAGACCGACTGGCCATGCCCTCGAAGCAACATTTGCCCAGTGTGGCATCAAGGAGCCCTAGCCAAACTAAAGTCAATGGGATTTTGGGAAAAGTCTCCACTGGTTGGAGTCACACCGAGCACAAAAGGAAGATCTGTGGTTGTTGGAAATCAATCATCTCAGTTCCAAGACATAACTGCAGGTATTCCATAACTCAACCATCTTCAGCTGCTTCATCATGAACTTCCTTCCAACATAAGGTTTGAAATGGTGATTGATGATTCACTGATGATTGCATAGCGTTCATCATCTTTCCCAACATCAGATTTTGATGTAGTCCATGTCCAAATGCAGCAAGACATGGACAACATCTAGGTTCAGACTGACAAGTGGGAAGTAACATTCACACCACACAAGTGCCAGGCAATGACCATCTCCAACAACAGAAATGTAACCGTCGCTCCATGACATTCAATGGCATTACCATGGCTGAATCCCCACCTGGGGGTTACCAGGAACCATAAACTTAACTGGACTAGCCATTTAAATACTGGGACTACAAGAGTAGGTCAGAAGCTTGGAATCCTGTGGAAAGTACCTCACCTGCTGATTCCCCAAAGCCTGTCCATCATCTGCAAGGCACATGTCAGAAGTGTAATGGAATACTCGCCACTTGTCTGGATGAGTGCAGCTCCAACAACACTCACGAAACTCAACACCATCCAGGACAAGCCATTTCACTTGATAGGCAGCCCATCTCCAAACACTCCCTCCCTCCACCACCAATGCAGCAGTGTGTACCACCTACAAGATGCACTGCATGAGTTCACAAAGGCGCCTTAGACATCACCTTCTGAACCTACAACCACTATCATTCAAGAAGGACAAACGGGCAGAAGACACTTGGAAACCATCAACTGCAAGTTCCCTTCCCAAGCTTCTTATCAATCTGAATGTCGCTGTTCCTTAACTATCACAGAGTCAAAATCTTGGTACTCCCACCCAGAGTGTGCCAACCTCACATGGACTTCAGCGGTTCAAGAAGGCCGCTCACTACCTCCTTCTCAAAGGCAATTAGAGATGGACAATAAATGATGGCCGAACCAGCGACACCCACATCCCATGAATATTTTTTTTTTAAAAAACAATCTCACCAACAACTTGGATCTGGCCAAGAATCGCTTAACAACTGAAATACAAATCCCAAAAGCCAATCCTTTGGATTCATATTTTCATTCACGTAACACGTCAAGCTCCCTCAATTGAGATTGTTGCAAGAGTTTTAAATATAGATTCAAACAAGTGCCCCTTTGCTATTGTAATGCAATAATCATTCGAACAGTTCAGTACATTGTCATGGCCCTCCCAATTTTTTGATGTTCACTTGCGTGGGTTTCCTCCGGGTGCTCCGGTTTCCTTCCACAGTCCAAAGATGTTCAGGTTAGGTGGATTGGCTGTGCTAAATTGCCCTTAAGTGTCCAAAAAAGGTTAGGTGAGGTTACGGGATAGGGTGGAGGTGTGGGGATAGGGTGGAGGTGTGGGCTTATGTAGGGTGCTCTTTCCAAGGGCCGATGCAGAATCCATGGCCAAATGGCCTCCCTACGCACTGTAAATTCTATGATTCTATGTTTCTGGCATAACCAGCATTTATTATCCATCCCCAATTGCCCTAAAGGTTACTTAGGGCCCCCTTCATGAATTGCTCCAATCTGTATGGTGTGGGTAACCCCATAATGCTGTTAGGTAGGGTGTCCCAGGATTTTGACTCAATAACAAGGGAATGGTGTTATAGTTCCAAGTTACTATGATGTGTGATTTGGGTGAGGAACCTGCAGTTGATGTTCCCCATGCGTATGTTGCCTTTGCCATTTCCTTTCCTTTCAGTGGTAGAGGCCATGGATTTGAAAAGAGCAGCTGAAGACACCTTAGTGAGTTATAGATGGTACACATTTATGTTGGAAGGACTGTGCTTCAGTTGGTGGATGGGTTCCAATCAAGTGGGTTGCTTTAGCCTGCCGGTGTTGGGCTTCCTGTTGTTGCAATTACAGAGCCAGACAAGTGGGGTGTATTCCATCACATTCTTGCCTTGTGACTTGTGGACGATGGTTTGGCTTTGTGGAGTTATCACTCGCTGCGGAATTCCCAGCATTTGACTTGCACAGAATTTATATGCCTGATCCAGTTAAGTTCCAGGTCAAAGGCAACCCCCAGGATTTTGACGGGTATAAATACTGTGGCTACAAGAGCAGATTAGAGGCTAGGAATCATGCGGTGAGTAACTCACCTCCTGACTCCCCAAAGCCTTTCCACAACCTATGAGGCACAAGTCATGAGTGCAATGGAATACTCTCCACTTGTCTGGACGTGCAGCTCCAACAGCACTCAAGAAGGTCGACACCATCCAGGTCAAAGCAGCCCGCTTGACCGACACACCTTCCACAAGCATTCACTCCCTCCACCACTGATACACAGTAGCAGCAGTGCACACCATCTACAAGATGCACTGCTGGAACTCGCCAAGGTTCATTCGGCAGCACCCTCCAAACCCACGACTGCTACTGCCTTGAAGGTCAAGGGCAGCAGATACGTGGGAACACTACCACCTCGACGTTCCCCTCCAAGCCACTCACCATCCTGACTTTTACAACAATCGACAATGGTTTCATGGTCATCATTCGACTTTCAATTCCAGATTCTGAAAATTCAAATTCCTCCATCTACTGTGGTGGGGTTATAACTGGAGATCCCAGAGCATTACCCTGGGTCTCTGGATTTCAGTGACAATATGTTACACCACACTGCGTAATGGAATTAAGCGGATTTTATATAAAAATCCATATGATTTTTAAAATGCAAGAGAACCATCTTTGAAGGTCTGGTGAATGATCTTTAAATTGTGTCCCAGAAAACAAAAATAGCCAATCCGGTACCATAGTTCACTGGCCAATTCTATTTGGAGAGGCAAAATGGATGGCTGGTAATCAATCTGGAAAGAGCTCGGGTAGAGTAGAGTTGATTGGTCATCGGGTTTAAATGCATTGACTTTCAGCAGGTACAAGGTCGAGTTTGTACGATACAGAGATTAAACATTGACTTCTGGTTTGTTGCATGTAGGGAATGGCCTCATATGAGGTAGCTCCCATCTGGGCACTTTTTGGATCTTTTCCGCCCAGTTTTGAAAGGTGTTTGGGGGGGGGGGGGGGGGGGGAATTTTAATTTAGCTGATGGGATAAAGTTCCCTGATTGTGAAAATGCCCAAGAAACCAAGCTTGAAGAAACCTGCAAGCAAAGAATAGTCTTCGGATTGAGATTCCTCTCGCGGCTCATCGGAAAATAAAAATGTTGGCGGCCGCGGCTGCCGAAGTTAAAGTTACTTTGCTAGCGGTTGAGATGCTTACGGGCATCTGAACAGAAGCAACGGCAGACTGTCTCCGAGGACATCCATAAATCAATCGAAGAGGCCCTGGTTCCTATTCGATCGACGTTGGCAAAAAACAGACCCAGTCTCCACGATGGACGAGGTAATGAAGCTATTGAGGAGCTTCAGCTCCTTTTCAGGGTATAGAGTGAATATTTTCCGGTGAACCCCCAGGGGAGGGGAGCTGACCTGGGGATATTGCCTTTTCGTCTTGCTGGATCAAGCTTTCATTTTCTGGGAATCCGGGTGGGTCACAACTGGGCCTCTCTTCATAAACTTAATTTTACCAAGCTGGTGAGTGAGGCCAGACAGATTTTCAGAGGTGGGATATCCTCCCCCTGTCCTTGGTGGGCAGAATTCAGATGGTTAAAATGAACACTCTTTCAAGGTTTCGGTTTCTTGTTCAGTGTTTTTTCCAAATCATTCTTTGTTAAAATTGATAACTTGATTATCTCTTTCATTTGGGCAGGAAAGACCCCGAGGATTCACAAATCATTCCTGCAGAAAGACAATCAGGGGGCTTAGCCTTACCTAATTTGTTATATTATCATTGGGCTACCAATATGGAAAAGGGTGATGGGGTGGTTCAAAGATCCGAATTCCATTTGGGGGCAGACGGAGGCAGGCTCCTGCCGTGGCTCCAATTTGCAGGCCTTGGTTATTGCTTCACTTCTTTTTTCTCCAACGAGCCCGGTGGTGGTGGCTACATTGAGGGTTTGGAGACAGTTCAGTCAATATAGGCTTGGCTCCATATCTTTGTCGGCCCCTATCTGTGGGAATCACCGCTTTGTCCCTCTGGATTTGCATTCACAGTTTGGGTCCTGGAGGAGGGAAGGGCTTGTGAAGTTTAGTAACCTGTTTGCGGAAGGCAGGTTTATCGGTTTTGAGGAGCTGGCAGACAAATTCCAGCTCCTGGAATTTTTTTAAGATATCTTCAGGTGTGTGATTTCCTACATAAGGAGATCTCGTTGTTTCCTTCAGCACCCCAGCCCTCTCTTATGAACAGGATCCTATCTCTTGCTGAAGTGGGTGAGGGTAGGATTTCAGATATCCAGATCCCTGTCTGCGGCGCAAGCTCCACTGGATAAGGTGAGAAGCAAGTGGTTGCTTGGATTTTGAGGAGGGGATGTGGAGTGAGACTCTTACCAGGGTTAACCCGACCTCCTCCTATGCTAGACTCAGTTTGACTCAGTTCAAGGTGGTGCACAGAGCGCATCTAACTAGGACTAGGTTGAGCATTTTTTCTTGGGGGGGGGGGGGGGGGGGTGCAGATGCGTTTGGTGTTGTTGGAGCATGGCGAATCACATCCATATGTTCTGGTCCTGTCTGAAGCTCGTCAGTTTTGGGGTCTCCTTTTTTAACACCATGTCAGAGATTCTTGGTATCGATCTGGAGCCTTGCCCAGTGGTGGCCATTTTCAGGGTCTCAGTCTCGCCGATGCTGCAGACGGGGGCGAAGGCAGATATCCTTGCCGATAGCCCGGAGGAGTTATGCTGGGGTGGGGTTCTCCCACTTCGCCCAGCGCCTCAAATTGGCTGGGGGCCCTAATGGATTTCCTCCATCCTGAAAAGGTCAAGTATACCATTACAGGGTCGATGGATGGGTTCCACTCGAGATGGCAGCCACATATTTCCTATCTCAGAGAATTGGTCACTGTCAGTAGGGGCCAATCAATTGATATTGATTAAAATGTGTTATTTCTGCACTGTATACATTTGTTGACTATGGTAGTGTTGTTATTTTGTAATATTGTAAACCATCTGTATACATTTGTTGACTATGGTAGTGTTGTTATTTTGTAATATTGTAAACCATTCTTTGGAATAAAAATAATTTTTAAAAAATGAAACCTCAAAATAAAGCCGATGGAAAAAATTCACCCTACGGCCACCCCATAAACAAAATCTTGTCTTCTCCTCAATATTTCAAACACTTTCTGCTTTTGAAACTGGAAATGTATAAAATTAGAAATGACTGTTTGAAATCCTACCTATTTCATAACCATTTAACATCTCCATTAAATTGGCAGACAGAGAAAGGCCATAAAAACTTCAACATTCACCTAGTTACTGGCAATATTAATTTCCAGCTTATTTTCCCCTTTTAAGTGTCAACTGGGTTCCACTGCATTTACCACACTAAATATTGAAAAAGATCCAAGTGTCAGAAAATTTAAATTACTGGAGTAAGCACATGGACAGAAATGGTGTGCTCTCAAGTAGACTGGTCTGAATACTTCTGAATTAATATTCCCTTCCCGCCATGACATTTCTTTAAAATATTAAATATTATAAGATAGTCGGCCTGTGTATGAGTCTACTGCATTGTTTACATGGAGAGAATCTTAAACAACTTGTACAAAAAAGCCACCATAGAATTGAATAGCTTACTGGAGTAAATAGGGTCAATAAGACTGCCCCTGTAATTGTTTTTTAAGTGGAAATATTTAATTGCATGTCATTTCAAAATTCTAGTAATTCTGTAAATTTGATTATCTAAATTCTCAAGTGAGTTAATGGCTTTCATTATCTGGCACTTCTCACCTCGATGAGAAGTTGCAAATAATTTCAGAAAATAAACCTTAATTTTAGAAAGGTGAGCATGCCCCAGAATTTCTTGGAGAACCAAGATTGGATTGAGATACTTAAAAAGCTGCATTTTCAGTTGGCGGTGGTAGTGGGGCAGTGAGGGGGGAAACAAAACGTCAAATAAATACTGACACCCAGAAACCATAAGTTCATCTTGAAACTTAGCTGTCTCAAATTCATGCATAGGGGGAGAAAATAACATTAGATATCCTAGCCATCTCCAGTTCTGCCTTAAGCTTGACGCATGGAGATTAAATTTGTTATTTGATTAATGAGGGTTCTCAATATAAATGTTTATTCTATTACAATGATAATGAGCTTTTAAAAATTGTCATATTTCTGTGGTAACAAGAAATTATATCAAGTTTGAGCTAACATATATTGTCTAAATTATCTCAAAATAATATTATTTCACATACTTAATTTGAACTGATAGGTTTGGTATCTGAATCAAATCCATAAATTCCAACCACCGAGATGAAAATCAGACTCCTTCTAGATGCGCAGTGTAGTACAAGGAATAATACCTAACAAACAAAATCTCCCCTAGTGCAAAATTATTCTATATTCTCCTATTTTGCAGTGTATTTTGCCATTCACTGCTGTAGGCACAAGCACAATCTTATTTTGCAAGCTAACTTTGCCCCCGAACCTTTAAGCTACCTCACTCAAATACAACATTGTTATTTCACAGCACATCTAGGATGGCCGTCAGCTGCAGAGAACCACAAATATTTCTTAAAAGCTAATGTAGTAACTAAATGATTTTTTTGTCTGTCTCTATGATCATATCTTAGATATTTCTAGAGCCAAAAGAGTCAATAAATTTAGAATGGAGGTGCAAAGATAAAGCAATGGTTTATTATTTTGTTTCTTTTTTGGGGGGCAGGTTGGTTTGGGCGTGCAAAAAAAACTATAACTCGATGAAATGTCAATTCAGTTTCAACAAAATCTCTAGCCAGAGTTCAATATCTGTAAAAGATTTTGAATATGAAACAGAGTACCGCTACAGAGAATCAGACAGCATATTATTCCAGCTGCTTAGTTTTAAAATAATTGTGTAAAATCTCACCAATTTTACAAAGAGTAGGATCATGATGTTGGGATTTTTCCTCAGCTGCTTCAGAAATTATGCAGCACCAATTTCTTGTGGAGCTTGACTTGAACCTAATGCTGCAATTTTCACGTGACATACTTTTGAACAAAGCTACAAATCTTGCCCATCAATTGTATTTCAACATCATAAAGTCGATTGTAATTTTCAAGTTCTACACAGCAGCTGTGTCGTTTAATCTTTCCTTCAGGAGGTGGGAAAGGGGCATGACACAGAAGAATTATTTTTAAAATCCGCATCTCCACTCCCCATTTTTTTCTTAAATTAATGACAACCTTACAAACAGCACCATCACAAAAAACATCACCACTTCCAAAATGTGAACAATGATACAGAGCAATCAAGTTATCCAGCTTTTATAATCCCCATATTGAGAATTTCAAGCAATCCCATGTGCTTTAATCTTGCACGATAATCTCTTGTGCGGGACTTTGTCAAACGCTTTCTGAAAGTCCAAATATATCACATCGACTGGCTTCCCCTTGTAAACTCTACTAGTTACATCTTCGAAGAATTCCAATAGATTTGTCAAGCATGATTTCCCCTTCATAAATCCATGCTGACTCTGTCTGATCCTGCTACTGTTTTCTAAATGCTCTGCTATAAAGTCCTTGATAATGGATTCGAGAATTTTCCCCACTATTGACGTTAAGGCTTACCGGTATATAATTCCCTATTTTCCCTCTAACTCCCTTTCTGAATATTGGAGTGATGTTAGGTACCCTCCAATCTGCAGTCACTGCTCCAGAATCTGTAGAATCCTGGAAGATGACCACCAATGTATCCACTATTTCGAGAGCCACTTTCCTAAGTACTCTGGGATGTAGATTATCATGCCCTGGGGATTTATCAGCTTTCAATCCCATCAATTTCCCCAGCACCATTTCTCTACTAATATTGATCTCCCTCAATTCTTCCCTTACTAAATCTTGCATTCCCCCAAAATTTCTGGTATCTGTTTTGTGTTCTCCTTTGTAAGACAGAACCAAAGTGCGTATTCAGTTGCTCAGCCATTTCTTTGTCCCCTATTATACATTCCCCCATTTCTGTATGTAGGGAACCTACATTTGTTTTCACCAATCTCTTTCTCTTCACGTACTTATAGAAACTCTTAGTGTCAGTCTTTATGCTCCCTGCAAGCTTACTTTCGTACTGTATTTTCCCCTTCTTAATCAATCATTGGTCTTTTCTTTCTGAATTCTAAACTGTTTCCAATCCTCAGGCCTATTGTTTTTCTTGGCCAAACGGTCTGCTTCTGCCTTGGATCGGATACTATCTCTGATAGGGGTTCTGGGCAGAGATGGTATGCAAGCCTGGGAGAGGTCGATCGGGATCTTGGTTATAGACTGGGAAGTGGAGGGAGGTGGACCCTCCCCCCAGTCAGATAGGGACGTATCATAGAGGTGCCACTTAAGAGCCTTAACTGGTTCAAGGTGGTCTTCCCCTCAAAGTCCCTGCCTTCCACGGTATAAAACCATTGCCGGGTAATTGAAGAAGACATAAATTTGAAGAGAATCCCCCCAATGCAATTTTGCATTCTCTTACTCCACAGTCACAATCTGGCGGGGCGGGGGGGAAAGAAAAGTCGCTGATTCTCCATCAAGACCTCTTGACAGTAAGTCTTAAACATGTGTCTAACTGTATAATACAATTGTAATAGAACATGTACAAAATTCAGATTTAGCTAAAAGCTATTTAATGCAAATTTAGAGGAAAGAACTTTTATTTCTTTAGCTCCCAAGATCTACCAAAGCACTGCATAGATAGCTATTTGCTTTGGTAATGTAGACAAACACAGCAGCTCCGCACACAGTAAAGTCACACAAACAGCAATAAGGTAAATAACCAGGTAACACTTAACAGTAATGACTAGATGTGTCTTGACAAAGCCCAGCAAATTAACTACAATCTACATACTTTAAGAGAATAATGCACTCAAATTTATAAAACTGAATTATAGGCTGTTGTTATTTCCACTGTACGCAAAGTTATGGCCATCTTTATGGATGCTCATCTTGGACATAAATTTACATAACTGAAGTTTTTTTTTAAAGTGGGGGAGGCAAACAAAACATTCTGGAAAATACAGATTGCTTCAAAATCTCAATTCAAACATTTTCCAAACTGACCATGGTTATTCGCTATTTATACGTGATCATACTCTTGACCTATTAATCACGGTGGGCATAAACAATAGAATGAATCTCAAACCGGTTATTGCAGTGCTGAGAAACACATGGCCATTCAACACGGCTCGTGTTGAATAAGGGGCCTGAGCGGGGAATGCACGGCCGAGGCCGCATATAGCCCCGTTTTTTTAACATTTGCAAGCTCCGCTCGCTGGAACTCCCCATTGTAGCGAGAGATCAGGATGCTATTGTTAAATCCCCCCCTCTCTCGAACACCTAGACCGGGCAACCCCAGTCCGATCGTGCATGCGCAAAAATGCCAACTTGGCACCGCCAACCTGTTACCCTGGCAATGCCACCTGAGCATCATAGCAATGTCAGGCTAGCACCCAGGTGGTACTGCCAGGGTGCCCAGGTGGCACTACCAGGGTACCCAGGTGGCACCAGCAGTGCCAGGGAACCACCTTGCCCAAAGGACATGGAGCTCGGAGCCTTCAAACCCCTTGGAACCCCCTCCCTCCACCGCCGAATGCCCTTCCGTCTGGTCCCCATTTGTGGGGACCAGTGCTAAACGGCGCTTGCCCGAGGTCTCCGAGGTGAAGAGGTTGAATCACAAAGCCTCAGGTACCTTGGGAATTTGCACATTAGAGTAAGGCTTACTGCCTCACTCTAATATGCAGATTTGCAAAAAAGTGACATCGCACGTTTCGCAATATTGCATTGAATCTTGCAAGGCATTACGAGCCGGGTAGATGCCGGGAGCGGGGTCTCCCGGCTTTCAATGGCCACACTGCGCTGTGGCGAGCTGCTTTTCCGGCGCAGCGTGGCCGTAGAATCGCATCCAATGTGTTCAACACCAAAATGCTGATTGTGCTTTGTGAAAATCATCCTCCCAACTGCCTGATTTATTTTTAATTTTGCACAAAATGTCTGAAGCAAGTATTGATTCAAGTTACTGCTTTGAATCATAATGGGACTAAGCAAATTGTTTTTGCAGAGAGGCAGCTTGGACAAGGGGCCAAATGGCCTCCTTCTGTGCTGCAACCAGTCGATGATTCACTGAAATCAATTGTATAGATTTCATAGAATTTACAGTGCAGAAGGAGGCCATTCGGCCCATCGAGTCTGCACCGGCTCTTGGAAAGAGCACCCTACCCAAGGTCAACACCACCACCCTAGCCCCATAACCCAGTAACCCCACCCAACACTAAGGGCAATTTTGGACACTAAGGGCAATTTATCATGGCCAATCCACCTAACCTGCACATCTTTGGACTGTGGGAGGAAACCGGAGCACCCGGAGGAAACCCACGCACACACGGGGAGGATGTGCAGACTCCGCACAGACAGTGACCCAAGCCGGAATCGAACCTGGGACCCTGGAGCTGTGAAGCAATTGTGCTATCCACAAGGCTACCGTGCTGCCCCAAGTTCTGCTGGAGATCACGTTTCATTTCTAAATAAACACAGGTACTGTTTTTAATTTGATTCCAGTGGTTCTAAAATTTCTAGAAAGAAACTCAGTTTAATGGAGAGGATTAAGCAATGGTTAATATCTTTAATCCCAGAGTCGAATGGCTAAATCCCTAAAATAGTTATTTGCTACAATATGCATTTTTACCCCATGACTAATATCTCGTTCATGGTTCAGGTTATTATTTTCGAGGTAATGTTTAGTTCTGGGAAGATTAAAGTTTAACTGGAGAAAATGGGATAAATGCAACTAAAGCAGCTTGGAGTTTGTTACACGTGGGGTCATGTTGACTTAAAACAGTTAACAGCTAGAAAGGCAAGACCCATAAAACAGCAGTTGGGTTTACTTAGCTGGAGAAATTAGGAGGAATAGTTAGGTTTAGACTAGAGCAGATTACGCGGTCATGGAGATGGGCGGAGCTTAAGAAAATTCTTTGGTTTCGGTTTATGCGTATTTGCTGGGAGCGTGCAAATGTTCTGCAGGAGGGCAAGAGGTTGGATATGGAAAGGACGCTGAGCTAACAAGCGTCTAGAAAAGTCCTGGGAGTCATTCAATACAGCTGAGTGTTGCAGTTTGGACCTCATATGGTTCACAGCTCACAAAGAAGCTCTGGGAGCAACCAGAAGGCTCTAGGCAGTTAGGACTCAGCAAAGACCTGGGGAGCCGAGTAACTGGTCTGGTACTAGGCAGGGCTCAGGGTAGCTCTGGGAGCCAGTGGTTGCTTGGTGCAGCAGGCAGACTGTAGTTGAGAGGGCAGTGGCAGCTTAGTGAAGGTAGAGGTCTGTGAAGAGTTGACAGCGTGCTGGTAATTTGAGGCAGGAATGCAGCTTTTTGAATCCAGTGGAACACCATCTCAGAAAGAGAGACTGAACCATTGGAAGGTGAGCAGTTATTGAGACAGTCTAAGCTGGAGTGGCCTTCGTAAGAATTCAGAACATAGAACTTCAAAAGTGAAAGGTTGAAATCCCTCATGGGGCGGGGGTTTAAACAAGATATTGTGATTCAGTGGTCTTGACATTTGGGCAGGTTACTGAGAAATCCGTGGGATCGGTCTTGGTCACATCTCCATGTAATGTGCATTGTGATGTGTTCATCCACAGTTCACCTGTTGATTTGTATGGAGCTCTCACTGAAAGTTACAAAATTCTTAAGGGGCTAGATAGTGTAGATACAAAAAGGGGCGCGGAAGAGAGAGAATGGAAGCCCAGTCAGTCATTCATTATATTTAAGACAGAGATCTTAAAGGTGAAATTGGGATGATGTGACAGTTTCTATTAGCCACCATAGAAACCAAGCAATGGCTTTTGCACGCTTTTTTGATAGTAAAACTCGACAAAACAAGCTAACAAAACTACCATATCCACATTTCTTTGGTGGACTATTTTACATCCCCTGATCGAATTAGAAATCTGTAACTTTGATTCCTCCGCTTATTCAATCATTGCTGAACCATCTGAACACCAAGGAAATAAAGCAAGAAATGTTCAGACTGTATAGGGCAGCACGGTAGCACAGTTGGTTCACAGCTCCAGGGTCCCCAGGATTCCCGGCTTGGGTCACTGTCTGTACGGAGTCTGCACGTTCTCCCCGTGTCTGCGTGGGTTTCCTCCGGGTGCTCCGGTTTCCTCCCACAGTCCAAAGATGTGCGGGTTAGGTGGATTGTCCATGCTAAATTGCCCTTAATGTCCAAAAGGTTAGGTGGGGTTGCTGGGTTATGGGGATGGGGTGGCGGCATGGGCTTAACTAGGGTGCTCGTTCTGGGGGATGGTGCAGACTCGATGGGCCGAGAGGCCTCCTTCTGCACTGTAAATTCTATGATAATGAGAACTATCTGGCCTTTAGATTTTCATGGACAGGAGATGCCACATGCCCTTTAGCTGGATGTCTCATCTGTGGAGAAAAGTTGCCAAACACTGCAATGGTACCAAGTTAAAACTCCTTTTACAGACAAGGCATCCATTTCTTGTGCAGAAAGGCATTCAGTACTTCCTGTGTTTTAAAGAACAAAACATGAAGCAGACCCAAGCGGAGTGTATATCAGAAAAAGTTCAAGAGGCTAGTTACCTGGTAAACGCAAGAAATGTGACGTTTATGAGCAATCGATTCAGCTGAAAAGAAGTGGATGTGCTTATGGAATTGTTTGGCTCAGCGAAGCATGCCGTATTATTGTGAAGGTTGGAAACCACTGATCTAGTTGAACGGCAGAGCAGGCTCGAGGGAGTGAATGGCCTGCAGCTGTTCCTAGGTTCCTACCTCATGTTAATTGTGAATGTTAGAGTATAAAACATATTGTAGGTGGTTTAAAATAATGTTTGTTCGTTGGGTACAACTCTGGAATCTTTTGGCTCTCTTCTCTGTGTGCAACTAAGATTACAAACTTTGCCTATTTTAAACACAAAGGGCGCGATTCTCCAGAAAAGTTTCTAAGCGTGGCAGCAAGCGGGTATTGCCGTGAGCTTCCCAGCACACGGAACAGCGAGGCCAGCAACGCAATTCAACGTTAATTGGTGCACTTAACGAGGCCTCACAGGCTTCTTGCTGCAAATGAAGGCTCTCCAGCTGATTCGCCGGGTCTACGCTCGTCAGCCCCACACTAACAAGGTCGAGCAGCAGTTAAGCTGCAGTTGCTCAGTGAACCCCAGCCAGATCGCAATAATGCCACTGAGGAGACCAGCCCCAAGATTCGGGGACCCTGACCTGGGGAGGCTGCTAGACACTGTGGAGGCCAGGAGGGATGTCCTGTTCCCCTAAGGGTCCGGGGAGTCAGCCACAGGGCAGCCAGTGCTGCCTATGATGGATGAGGTGGCGGCAGCTGTCAGCTCAGGGAGTGTGACCAGGTGGACTGGCCTTCAGTGCCGGAAAAAGGACAACAACCTACACCGAGCAGCACGAGTGAGTAGACACCTACGCCCACAACCACCCCCCCTCCCCCAAGTGAGCATCCCCCCCCTGCCCCAACCCACCCTTAATTTCCCCACACAAGGCCACAATTTTCATTAGACCGTGGGAGGGTGGTGGAAGTCATCAGGCTATGCCATGTGGGGCTGAATAAACAAACTGGGATATATTAAGCTTTAACGCCGAATTCAGTTTTCACCTTCACAGCCTTGTCAGTACAAATGTTACGAGACCAAACAAAAGCTCTCACAATATTGATTGCAGTCCTCATTTATATCTTATATTAACCATTTCCATCAGGGCCGATCAATAAAGTATTTCAACAACTATGATTATCCTTTTGACCTTCTGGGTATGAAGAGATGATCCAACTCTGGAAAGAGAAAGCTTGTATGCAAGTGGATATGTGCCAAATCGCACCTCCATCATTGCTTAATCCTACTTTTCGGCACAGGGAGCTGCTTGGAATTTCACCAACCACTAAGAGCAGATTAAAAGCTGTGAGCGTTTTTTCATGATCTTCAGGAATGCATAATTACTTTCACTAAAATATGATTAAAATCAGTATAAACTTGTGGAGGCTGTGCATTTAATAATATGAATAGGTCAATGATTACATGTCTAAAAATTGTAACATTGATTCTGTCAACCAACACCCAATACAAATTGTTGTAATCCCGCATACTCGAACAGATGGTGCCAGTTAACGGGGAGTTACATTTACTGATGGGATACAAGGCAATACTTGTAGCATAAATTTTCAATGGATTAAAATATTGTTCTTTTTGAGCATTGATATTGTGCATCATGGATTATCTAACACTTTTTATTTCAACAAAATCTTCTGATTCTTGCCCTTTCCATTATATTCACAAAATGTCCATTTACTGGTTTAATTTCAACACAACGCTTCAGCACTTCTCACCTTGGATTGTCACTGGTTTATCAGTGCTATAATGGCAGTGTAGCATTTACAATTCATAATAATGTACAACTCAATACCAAATACGCAAATTGCAACAGCGGTTACCAGTACGAAGGACTACCAGCCTCTCTGCCGGAAGCTTGGCTAGCCAGAGTGCAGAGGTTTTCGAGATCTGAATTATTTCTGAATGGTGGTGGTTTGCATTGGGAGATATCAGAAATCCCAATTAATCGAGCATTCCAGTTAATATAGTGCCGGATAACAAACACCTGCACCTCAACTGGTGCAGTTCTCAAATAGGTGAGATGACAGGGCAGCACAGTAGCACAGTGGGTAGCACTGTTGCTTCACAGCTCCAGGGTCCCAGGTTACATTCCCGGCTTGGGTCACTCTCTGTGTGGGGTCTGCATGTTCTCCCAGTGTCTGCGTGGGTTTCCTCCGGGTGCTCCGGTTTACTCCCACAAGTCCCGAAAGAAGTGCTGTCAGGTGAATTGGAAATTCTGAATTCTTCCTCTGTGTACCCGAACAGGCCAGAATGTGGCGACTAGGGGCTTTTCACAGCAACTTCATTGCAGTGTTAATGTAAGCCTACTTGTGACAATAAAGATTAATATTACGTGTAATGTTTCCCTCAAACATAAATCCTGCTGCCACCAGTTCCTGACTCCTCGTTGCTGAATTTTTCCTATATTGATCTCTTGTGGTGGGAATTATTGAACATTTAAATATTTTCATGCACATTTTTATCAGCATTGTTGGAGATGGGTTGAAGTGTGCATACTTCAATGCAAGAAACATCAGGAATAAGGTGGGTGAACTTAAGGCATGGATCGGTACTTGGGACTACGATGTGGTGGCCATCACGGAAACTTGGATAGAAGAGGGGCAGAAATGGTTGTTGGAGGTCCCTGGTTATAGATGTTTCAATAAGATTAGGGAGGGTGGTAAAAGAGGTGGGGGAGTGGCATTGTTAATTAGAGATAGTATAACAGCTGCAGAAAGGCAGTTTGAGGAGTATCTGCCTACTGAGGTAGCATGGGTTGAAGTCAGAAATAGGAAAGGAGCAGTCACCTTGTTAGGAGTTTTCTATAGGCCCCCCAATAGTAGCAGAGATGTGGAGGAACAGATTGGGAAACAGATTTTGGAAAGGTGCAGAAGTCACAGGGTAGTAGTCACGGGGGACTTCAACTTCCCAAACATTGAGTGGAAACTCTTTAGATCAAATAGTTTGTATGGGGTGATGTTTGTGCAGTGTGTCCAGGAAGCTTTTCTAACACAGTATGTAGATTGGCCAACCAGAGGGGAGGCCATATTGGATTTGGTACTTGGAAATGAACCAGGGCAAGTGATAGATTTGTTAGTGGGGGAGCATTTTGGAGATAGTGATCACAATTCTGTGACTTTCACTTTAGTCATGGAGAGGGATAGGTGCGTGCAACAGGGCAAGGTTTACAATTGGGGGAAGGGTAAATACGATGTTGTCAGACAAGAATTGAAGTGCATAAGTTGGGAACATAGGCTGTTAGGGAAGGACACAAGTGAAATGTGGAACTTGTTCAAGGAACAGGTACTACGTGTCCTTGATATGCATGTCCCTGTCAGGCAGGGAAGAGATGGTCGAGTGAGGGAACCATGGTTGACAAGAGAGGTTGAATGTCTTGTTAAGAGGAAAAAGGAGACTTATGTAAGGCTGAGGAAACAAGGTTCAGACAGGGCGCTGGAGGGATACAAGATAGCCAGGAGGGAACTGAAGAAAGGGATTAGGAGAGCTAAGAGAGGGCATGAACAATCTTTGGCGGGTAGGATCAAGGAAAACCCCAAGGCCTTTTACACATATGTGAGAAATATGAGATGACTAGAGCGAGGGTAGGTCCGATCAAGGACAGTAGCGGGAGATTGTGTATTGAGTCTGAAGAGATAGGAGAGGTCTTGAACGAGTACTTTTCTTCTGTATTTACAAATGAGAGGGGCCATATTGTTGGAGAGGACAGTGTGAAACAGACTGGTAAGCTCGAGGAAATACTTGTTAGGAAGGAAGATGTGTTGGGCATTTTGAAAAACTTGAGGATAGACAAGTCCCCCGGGCCTGACGGGATATATCCAAGGATTCTATGGGAAGCAAGAGATGAAATTGCAGAGCCATTGGCAATGATCTTTTCGTCCTCACTGTCAACAGGGGTGGTACCAGGGGATTGGAGAGTGGCGAATGTCGTGCCCCTGTTCAAAAAAGGGACTAGGGATAACCCTGGGAATTACAGGCCAGTTAGTCTTACTTCGGTGGTAGGCAAAGTAATGGAAAGGGTACTGAATGGATAGGATTTCTGAGCATCTGAAAGACACTGCTTGATTAGGGATAGTCAGCACGGATTTGTGAGGGGTAGGTTTTGCCTTACAAGTCTTATTGAATTCTTTGAGGAGGTAACCAAGCATGTGGATGAAGGTAAAGCAGTGGATGTAGTGTACATGGATTTTAGTAAGGCATTTGATAAGGTTCCCCATGGTAGGCTTATGCAGAAAGTAAGGAGGCATGGGATAGTGGGAAATTTGACCAGTTGGATAACGAACTGGCTAACCGATAGAAGTCAGAGAGTGGTGGTGGATGGCAAGTATTCAGCCTGGATCCCAGTTACCAGTGGTGTACCCCACAGGGATCAGTTCTGGGTCCTCTGCTGCTTGTGATTTTCATTAATGACTTGGTTGAGGGAGTTGAAGGGTGGGTCAGTAAATTTGCAGACGATACGAAGATTGGTAGAGTTGTGGATAGTGAGGAGGGCTGTTGTCGGCTGCAAAGAGACATAGATAGGATGCAGAGCTGGGCTGAGAAGTGGCAGATGGAGTTTAACCCTGAAAAGTGTGAGGTTGTCCATTTTGGAAGGACAAATATGAATGTGGAATACAGGGTTAACGGTAGAGTTCTTGGCAATGTGGAGGAGCAGAGAGATCTTGGGGTCTATGTTCATATATCTTTGAAAGTTGCCACTCAAGTGGATAGAGCTGTGAAGAAGGCCTATGGTGTGCTAGCGTTCATTAACAGAGGGATTGAATTTAAGAGCCGAGAGGTGATGATGCAGCTGTACAAAACTTTGGTAAGGCCACATTTGGAGTACTGTGTACAGTTCTGGTCGCCTCATTTTAGGAAGGATGTGGAAGCTTTGGAAAAGGTGCAAAGGAGATTTACCACGATGTTGCCTGGAATGGAGAGTAGGTCTTACGAGGAAAGGTTGAGGGTGCTAGGCCTTTTCTCATTAGAACGGAGAAGGATGAGGGGCGACTTGATAGAGGTTTATAAGATGATCAGGGGAATAGATAGAGTAGACAGTCAGAGACTTTTTCCCCGGGTGGAACAAACCATTACAAGGGGACATAAATTTAAGGTGAATGGTGGAAGATATAGGGGGGATGTCAGAGGTAGGTTCTTTACCCAGAGAGTAGTGGGGGCATGGAATGCACTGCCTGTGGAAGTAGTTGAGTCGGAAACATTTGGGACCTTCAAGCAGCTATTGGATAGGTACATGGATTACGGTAGAATGCTATAGTGTAGATTAATTTGTTCTTAAGGGCAGCACGGTAGCATTGTGGATAGCACAATTGCTTCACAGCTCCAGGGTCCCAGGTTCGATTCCGGCTTGGGTCACTGTGCGGAGTCTGCACATCCTCCCAGTGTGTGCGGGGGTTTCCTCCCACAGTCCAAAGATGTGCAGGTTAGGTGGATTGGCCATGATAAATTGCCCTTAGTGTCCAAAATTGCCCTTAGTGTTGGGTGGGGTTACTGGGATAGGGTAGAGATGTTGACCTTGGGTAGGGTGCTCTTTCCAAGAGCCTGTGCAGACTCGATGGGCCGAATGGCCTCCTTCTGCACTGTAAATTCTATAATAATCTATGATTAATCTAGGACAAAGGTTCGGCACAACATCGTGGGCCGAAGGTCCTGTTCTGTGCTGTATTTTCTATGTTTCAAGATTGCTCTGCATTATAAAAAGAATTTTAAAAAGATGCAGAATTTCATCAACAACACCAAGCATCTGTTGATAATTCACATCTTAGCTGCCATTCAGAATATTATATTAAGTCGATAAAAATTAGCAAATGATTTTGATACATCGTGTTGGATTTTTTAACTAATTCATAACAAAACAAATCAAGGAGACACTCAGTAGGGTGCATACCTCCACCACAAATGTTAATGTTATTACAATTATGCAACTCTTCCTTGAAGCTTTTCTCTGCTTGGTTGAGACACTACAATTAACTACAAAGCTGAAAGAAAAAATATTTGTATTCAGAGCTTCGATATCACTGAGGTAGCTTCAGGCCAATCCAGATCCAACAACCTGCTTTGAAAAGTCTGCTCACATTTTGACAGCCGTGACAAACTCCACCACAGCAGCTGAGACAATGCACGGCATTCGAAATAAAACAACCCACAATCTTCTAAATGGGTCAATGCATCCTATATCCCAATCTAACCAGATTCTTTTTTTTTTATTCCAGGGTTCGAATCTGCCTGCTCACCAATAACTAATCAGTTCTCCCTTGGGCCATATTCTCTTTGTACAAGGTTTTATTGACAATACAGCCGTTAGGTTTTGAGATATTTGGCATGATTATCCAGAAAGATTTCCAAGGGTGGTAGTGAGTGGGAACTGCCACGAGTTTCCAGGTGCTCAGCCCGATGAGGTCAGCAATCCAATTCAACATTAATTGGTCCACTTAACGAGGTCGCACGGGTTTCTCGCCGGGCCCGCGCTCGCCAGCCTTCCGCTAAAGGTCAAGCAGCACTTGCACAGCCAGCCCCACTCAGATCGGAGCCATGGCGCCAAGAAGGCTGGCCCTAGGATTCAGGAATGCAAACCTGGGGAGGCTCCTCGATGCAGTGGAGGCCAGGAGGGATGTCCTGTTCTCCAGAGGGTCACAGAGAGTGCCATCTGGGACGAGGTGGCGACAGTCGTGAGTTTGGGGAGTGTGACCAGGATTGACTTACCTCCAGTTTTGTACAGTCAACGACCTACACCGGACAGCACGGGTGAGTTGACACCAACGCCACCCCCCCCCCCCCCCTCCATGAGACCGTTCCCCCCCACGCGAGCAACCCTCCCTTCAAACTAACCCCACCCATCCTTCATTGCCCCTCCTCCCACCATTGTGAACCACGCTTGCAGCTAATGATGCCCTCTCTGTGTCTCCGCAGGAGAAGCCCTCCCACAATTGCCGGGAGAGGGCCCAGACTGGCAGAGGGGTGCCAGACATATGAATCCTCACCACCTTTGAGGAACGAGCCCTGGAGGTGACTGGGGTGGCCGAGGACAGAACGGTAATCAACGCGGAGATTGGATTTCGCCACAGAGGCGAGGATCACTGGGCTCCACCTGGAGGACCTGGTGCACAACGTCAGCAGCATGAGTGAAGGTGTCCAATGTGTGGCACAGTCGGTGACAGCCATGGCAGAGGGTCTCAGCAGTATGTCTGCCTCACTGCGGGATGTTATCCAGTACCAGTCTGACCTTGATGAGGTGTTGCGGGACATGTCCTGCTCTCAGATGGGAATGGCAGAGGCGCTGTGGAGCTTGTCCCAATGGCAGGTGGACATTGCCGAGGTGTTGCAGTGCATGACCCGGTCACTGAGGAGCATCAGCAAGGGCACCAACACCTTGGTGCAGACAGACATCGGGGAGCTGCCATGGCTGGCAAAGCCAAATGATGCAGGGGCAACCAGGGCTCGAATCAGCTCCCCCTCCATCCCGAGGTGAGCCGCAGGGGACTACAGGCACTGGAAGAGAGGGCACTGGATGCCAACCCGGACCTGTCCCATGGAGTGGGGATGGTGGCCACCAGCTCCTCAGAATTTCACCCCTCTGATGAGGCCGCATCTCGAAGTCAGCACATGGGACAGGACGGCACAGCCGTGCATGTACCGCCGAAAGGTGAGCCGGGACCCTCCGACACCAGGGGCATTGAAGGCCACGGGACGAAGTAAGCAGCTGGCTGCCTCCACATTAAATGTGCATCCAGGGGACACACCTTGATTTAGCGGTACAGCAAGGAAGGCGAAGAACGTTGAGGATCACTGAGTGCACAGTGGTGGTGGGTCGAGAGAGTGGGGCAGCACCATTGGGAGAGTGGGGCATTGTTCGACACCTATGGCACATTAAAAACCCTCAACCACAAGCAGTATTTCTTCCACAATGCGATCCGATCTCCGAACTCTTGACCCATGTCTCTAGGCATCCCCCCCCCCCCCTCCCTAGAGCACTCACTAATCCTCTGGCCGTGGACATGTCCCCAGAGCTGTGTCCCATTTCCTGGGTGTTCGGATGTTGGCTGCTGCGTGTGGTGTTGCCCCCTGTTCAAGCAGTGTCCAGGCATCAAGGTGTGGTCGGGATGCTAGGCAATGACTCCCACATGCTACATGGCCCGCCTACCCACGGAAATCCACTTGGATTGTGTTGTGCTCACTTAAGCACGACAGCCAATTCCCTATTAGCAATAACCTTCAGCCACACGGCCAGAGGCCTCGGCAGTCGGTGGGGATTATAGGTGGTCAGTGGGGCAGACGGGTATGAGCTAAGATTGCCCCTGGAACAGGTACACCTGAACCAGGGGTTGGCATGGTGGTGCCACACATGTTGCCCCCCCCCCTTCCCCCCCCGCCAGGCACCATGGCCACTCCTTCCTCCCTTCCCATGGCGGTCCACCCCTGTGGAGTCCCCCGAGCACTGGGGCAGCAAGCCCAGTGCCCCCGGCCTCTTTGCCTGTGAGCAAAGATGGCTGCTCCTCTCCTCAGCTCCCCACAGAAGCCCTTCCGGCAGGTACATGTTTTTCAAAAGGGGTACTAATCGCACCAGCGTGACCACTTGCTAGGGAGGCCGATGAATCACAGGAGGCTGTTGGATATGGGATCACCTCCGTTAGTTGTGTGGAAATAGGGCTTAAGTGGTGATAATTGGTTTCTCGCCACGCTACGGCGAGATCCCGATTCGCCTACGGGAGCAGGCCGGTTGCATCGCAAACTGCTTGGCACCTGGTGCGGTTCTCATTTTCGGCCTCTCCCGCTGGTCACCGGCCTTATCCCGCTCGAGTGCAACGAGGCCTGAGAATCTTGCCCATATTGTTTACAGACTAACAAACAGGGGAGACCTTTAGTGGCGAAGGTAAAAAAAAAATCCACATAATTCGACTTTTTAACCAATGTAGCTCCCAAAGACCCTGGTCAACTGCACAAAGTTAGCAATATTATATCATCTGAACTATTGTTACAATTACATCACTGGCCATAACAATCTGCAGTGTGGATCAATAAACCCCAGTGCAGCAAGGGAGCTGTCAGTGGTTCTGAATTAATAGCTTGCTCAGTTGGTCAAACAAGGCAACTTAAACCAGATTTTGTTTGAAACACATGGTGACTGGAATATGAAATTGTTGGGGATTCCACTTTTTTTTTTCCAAAGGGGAATTAAATAGTTGCTTGAAAAATATATGTTTATGGGAGTGAAATTAAGAGTGGAAAGAAAGCACCAGTTCGGGATGACCTTTTACGGTACTTGGGTTAATGAATCACTTTGATTTTTTGTAAAATTCACATCACCTGCCAATGATTTTCCTCCCATTTCAAACATTAAATTAAACAAATACTTAGAAGAACAGACTGAAAATTTGCAGTCGGTAGTGTACAGCAGTACTGAAGAAACATGCACACAATCTGTGCTGCGGATTTCACCTTTAGGAGATGGGAGTTTAGCATGCACGTCAGCTCGTAGAGATTCCAGCAAGTTATGTATTCATTCAGACCAAGAAGCTAATCATTTTAAAGATTTCTCAGAAAGCAAACTGGGAAGTATCAAGCAGATCTTATCATTGATGTTTAAGATTTTACAGTAAGTTAAGCAACTGATCAGTGCATACTCATGGGATTACGGTCAAATATTACAAGCCTGAAATTTCTTTTTAGAACCTATGGAAGAAAAATTTGACATTTCACAAATATAGCACTTGAACTCCCTCAGACATCCCGGTCAGATTGCCACTTCATGCCCAATTAGTTACGTTATTTTTTTTCTCCAGCTTGTCTCACTTGATGTTCTGATACAGGCGATGTGGCCCAGCCCCAGGACCCAGCAAAGTGCAGAAGAATCAAAATGAAGAGGATATGCCCCCTTTTTTATAGCACTAGCTGGCATGAACCAGGTAAGTTTAAAAGATTAATTGAAACTGATAGGCCAGGGAAAAGGTGTGTCTAAATCACTTTTTCAGATGGTTCCAAATGTAGGGCATTTGCCCAGGGAAAGTTTGCACTTCTCGGAAATTGTCACGAAAGCCTTACCTGTGAAGTTCCGAGAGGCGTTCCCCAGTGGATCTCTAGAGTAACCCCTGAATTTGACGCAGGGGAACTTTCATAGAATTTACAGTGCAGAAGGAGGCCATTCGGCCCATCGGGTCTGCACCGGCTCTTGGAAAGAGCACCCTACCCAAGGTCAACACCTCCACCCTATCCCCATAACCCAGTAACCCCAGCCAACACTAAGGGCAATTTTGGACACGAAGGGCAATTTATCATGGCCAATCCACCTAACCTGCACATCTTTGGACTGTAGGAGGAAACCGGAGCACCCGGAGGAAACCCACGCACACACGGGGAGGATGTGCAGACTCCGCACAGACAGTGACCCAGCGGGGAATCGAACCTGGGACCCTGGAGCTGTGAAGCAATTGTGCTATCCACAATGCTACCGTGCTGCCCCGCTTGGAGATTGCGTAAACTTGGAGATTACGGCCCATAAAATTAGTTTTCCAGAGCCAGAGAGATTATTCATTCTGACTTTGTATATTGTTAAATATCCAGTTATATCTCAGTCAACAAACAAGTTTTTCAAGCAAAACTAATAAAGTAAAAAATTACATCCTATCACCGATTTCCAATTGATTTCTAGATGAGAATTTCAACAGCGATGCGGAGGAAGAGCGGACAACTTCTGGATTTTTGCATTTAACTCCATATACAGGCGCAGGCTTTTCACTGTAACTTCATTGCAATGTAAGCCTACTTGTGACAATAAAGATTATTCTTAAAAAAGGTGTTGCTATCAGTTTCACAGAGTACTGGGAATGTCATTCCAGCAACAAGATCCATGCCATAAAAAAAGGAATGAATTGGCAGTGAGGAAAGCAATGCATGTGTGAGGTTACAAAAAATTCTGTGGTTGAGGAATGCTAATGAGGGCAAAGTGGGTTGGGGTTGGATAGCATAAAAGGAATAGAGACTACATGGGTTCCATTCTTCTGAATCTAGTCCTTTGCAATGGTACTACACCTTCCTCCCCTTCCAATACCAAATTCCAGAACTCCACTTCCACCCACCATTTCCACATCCTAGATCATCGCTGCACGAGTTACAAACTCCTAGACTGCAATGTTCAGCTCCTTGATTCCAGAACTACTCACAATGTTCCTGAAACCAATTTACATAATTATCCCAGGTTCCAAGACTTTGCCCTGTGCTCCCAGTGCCTCTTTCTGAAATAAGGAACATTCTGACCCTCCGGACTGACTTCCACCCAAAGATCTAGAACCCAAAGGTAACCACCAAATCTAGGGTTCCTTCCAATTACTCCTTGATTCAATGGCTACTCTATAATTGTGATCATTAACACTGAAGTATTTCCAAATACTTAATCCGAACCAATACAAACTACAAAGGCTTTAAATTGTATGGACCTCAAGAAACCCAAACAAAACCTGACCAAATTATGTGCAGCAATTCATTCTTTGTTGTCAACAAGATGGACTTCTAAAATTGACCTTTTTATCATCCTCCCTATTCACTCCCCTCCAAGGTATTGTTACAATATAGTTCCACATGCTTCTGTTTCTAACTACTGCCTTGTCAAAATGCACAGGCAACCATCAACATTCAATGTCCATCTTGGATCATGACCAAGTCCTCATCCAGAATTTGCACACGCAGTAGGTAATCAAGAACTGGAACACTGTCCAATTTTTAAACAGCCCAAGTCAGGGGTGCCAAAGTTGAGAGGAATATTAACTAAAATCAACTCAGATCTTGGTTCTTTCTGGATTATATGTTTCAACTGGTCACTACTGAAACCTATTGGGCAATTAGAGCCTTGCTGACTGAAATTTGTTCAAAATTCAAGTTTACAAAGCAAAAAGGTGTATGTAAAATAAGGACATTTCCTTACATGCCCTGCACCCCAACTGAAATTTCACTTCTTTTTTTAAATCAAATTAGTTTATGGGATAGAGGCATCATAGGTAAGGCCAGTATTTGTTGTCCATCCCCAAGTGCCCTTGAGAAGTTGGTCATTACCCAGCTTTTTGAACCATTACAGTGTATGTTTTGTAGGTACATCCATAGTGCTGTTAGAAAGGGAGCTCCACGATTTTGACCCAGTGCCAGTGAAGGAATAGCAATATACTTCGAAATCAGAATAGCATGCAACTTGGGAGGGGAACTTGCAGGTGGTGGCCCCCCATGCATCTCCTGCTCTTGTTCTTCCAGGGGTAGAGGTCCAGAGTTTGGATGCTGTTGCAAAATGATCCTTGGCGAGTTGCTGCAGCAAGAGTTTACCATTACTGTAGATGGCACCCACGGATTCCAGTGGTGGAGCAAGTGAATGTTTAAGGTAGTGTATGGGGTGCCAATCAAGCAGGCTGTTTGGTCCTGGATGGTGTTGAGCTTTGAGTGATGTTGGAGTTGCAACCATTCAGTCAAGTGCGGACTATTCCATTATACAAGTTGTACCTTGTAGATGGACAGGCTTGGAGGAGTCAGGATGTGAGTTACTTGCGAGAGACTTCCTAGCCTCTGACCTTCCTGTTAGAGCCACAGTACATATTTGGCGAGTCCGGTTCTGTTTCTGGTCAGTGGTAACCTGCAGGACTTTGATTGTGGGGAATTCAGCAATGGTAATACCATAGAGTGTCCAGGGGAGATGATTAGATTCAGTCATGTTGGGATGGTCATTGCTTGCTTAAGACCATTTAAAAAGGCAATGTAATGCTACCTCGGTCTGATGGCCAATTACAGTACCAAATGTATGAATACTCTCCACTTAACTGTCATTGCTTGCTTAAGACCATTTAAAAAGGCAATGTAATGCTACCTTGGTCCTATGGGGAATTACAATACCAAACGTATGAATACTCTCCATTGAACTGTTACCTATGCAAAACAATAGTCCCAAAGGCAACTTGCCCATGTTTAACAACCTTTTGAGTGCATGAAATGCATATTAAAGAAATGGACAAATTACAATACTAATATATTTGATGCATAAAAGAAAGAGAGCATATTATGAAATGAATCTAGTGTATGTCAGTAATCCCAAAGTACAACATGATATCATGTGTCCATGGCTTTAAAAGAGTCACCATGATTCTCTCTGGCCTTCATTCAGATCTCAGGAACATGCTTACTCTAGGAATGGTCTTAACGCATTATTTGACATTTCCTGGTTTACAAGCATTTTTAAGTGTTAATTTAAAATTCAAGCGCATAAGGTATAACATTTGGAACATGGTGAGGAGTGGGAGGCAGATGGTAAAGGAAATACAATGTTGCCCCAATGCAGTCACACCTCTCAATGCCAAACTCAAATTCAAAAACAAACAAATATTACTTCTCCCAACTCAAACATCCTAAATGCTGATTTCCCCCTATATCTAACCCCAAACTCGTACTTGGTTGGGGGAAGGGGAGGCACAAAATGCTACGAGGCGGAAAAAATAAACACTTTATATTGAAAATATTGCCCTATCATCCATTTTGTATAGTACAATAGAATCATTCTTCAGCCAAAAAACATAAGCCCTGGGTGACTGCACATTCTCCCCCAGTGTCTGCGTGGGTTTCCTCCGGATGCTCCAGTTTCCTCCAACAGTCCAAAGATGTGCAGGCTAGGTGAATTGGCCATGCTAAATTGCCCTTAGTGTCCAAAAGGGTTAGGTGGGGTTACTGGTTGCGGGGATAGGGTGGGTGTGGGCTTAAGTAGGGTGCTCTTTCCAAGGGCCGGTGTAGACTCGATGGGCTGAATGGCCTCCTTCTGCACTGTAACTTCTATGATTTTTTAAAAATATATTTTTATTCTAATGTTACATATTTTCATCAAATATACACCCAACAAAAGATAACCAATAACAAATAGCGATCCCCCAACTAACAATCCCTTCATCATACAAACCCGAACCTCACCCCCGCATTCCAAATAGAACACAAGAAAAAAAATGAGAATCCACGGTCTGATTCTATGAACAAAAGGGCAAAGCTGCTGCCCCAGAAGTGCTGTTTATATTGGAATTGCATGTGGCCCAAACTAATCCTAGAACATGGTGAGACGTGATATTTGTAGAACCAATCAGCTCAAATCTTGAAGCCTGTACTAAATGCCGTTATACAAGATAGAATTGGATAGTTATGATCGTTGGATAGATATATCTGTTTAGATGCATGTTACCATCTGCTGTATAAAGACGGCAGCTTCTGTTCTGAGACACTATTTGGATTGCTGAGCTGATGCAAGATAGTGTGCAATTAAGAGTGAACGTCATGTACAAGGGACAGTAGTTTGGCTGACTGTAGAAGAAAAATTGTGAGGAAATGAGGGAAGACTCAGAGGACTGATTGCCCGATGACAAAACTCTACTTTGCATCACTGCATTTCTTTCTGACAGGATCATTCCTTCTAATAAATTCAGTAAAATGTTGACTCTGCTTTTAAGACCTTAACTCCTGGCACAGAGACAACGACTCCAAGATAGTCTCTCTCGCAGTATTAATCAACACTGCCCTAGCATATCTGCAACATCCAGGGCCCTATGTATACAGCTGAACAAACCAGTAGTTAGATGATCCGACAATTTATGATCATGGGGCAATGCCATAGACATAGAATTTACAGTGCAGAAGGAGGCCATTCGGCCCATCGAATGTGCACCGGCCCTTGGTTGGAAAGAGCACCCCACTTAAGCCCACACGTCTGCCCCATACCTGTAACCCAGCAAACCCACCCAATCCCTTTGGTCACCAAGAGAAATTTAGCATGGCCAATCTACCTAACCCGCATGTCTTTGGACAGTGGGAGGAAATCAGAGCTCCCGGAGGAAACCCATGCAGACATGAGGAGAACGTACAGACTCCACACAGACAGTGACCCAAGTGGGAATCGAACCGGGGACCCTGGAACTGTCAGACAGAAGTCCTGTTCAAATGGCACTGCTGTAATTTGGCGCTAGTCTAGTAATTATGGCTGAATGAATTTCAGTAGAGTATAAAACAGCAGGAAAACTGGTTAAAAAAGCCAAAACGTTTCTGCCCAGGCTCTTCAACCACTACAACAAGCAAACAGTTATTGTTGCGGTGCGGACTTTTAATTTTAAATGTTTATTGAAAATTTTCATTATAAACAAAATAATATAAAACAATTAATCCAAGCTACAAAATCAAAGAACAATACAAACAAGCAAAAGCACATATTAACTTAACCCCACATAACTAAACGACACCCCTTATCAATTGACAGTAAATAGCTCTTTTAAAAAAGGAAATGGTGGCACAGTGGTTAGCACTGCTGCCTCACAGCTCCACGGACCCGGGTTCAATTCGGGCCTCGGGCGGCTGTCTGTGTGGAGATTGCGCTTCCTCTCCATGACTGCGTGAGTTTCCTCCGGGTGCTCTGGTTTCCTCCCACAGTTCAAAGATGTGCAGGTTAGGTGGATTGGCCATGCTAAAGTGTCCAAAAAGGTTAGATGGGGTGATTGGATTACAAGGATAGGGTGGAGGCGTGGGCTTAAGTTGTGTGCTCTTTCCAATGGTCAGTGCCCCATAATGAAGCAAGTTATCCACTGACAAGGACACCCTGTGCTCTGCCCCTCCCTATCCCACCACTTAATAGAAGATCTCAATGCGAATGATTCTATTGCCAAAGCAAACCGGGGCAGAGACACTGGACATGCCTGCCACATGCCCCTACTCAGTGGGAAGTAGCCAGAATTCAAAGCATTCGTGGGAATATTAGCAGTGGGGGCCCTATAACGTAAACAAATTCAGGATATGAATTTTTGTCCAAATCCAAACCTTCCAAGAAACTCAGAAATATTCCCACTCCACTCCATCAAATGCCTTTTGAGCATCTAGGGAAACGATCACCTCTGGTTCAGATACCGAGGTGGGGGATAACATTGAACAGAGAACACACGTTGGCCGAGAATTGTCGGCCCTGAACTAAGCCGGTCTGGTCTTCCGAGATCACCTCTGGGAGGCACGGCTCCAACCGCAGTGCCAGTAATAAGTAACTTGACACCCGCATTTAACAGGTCGGTACGACCCACACTCAGTCTGGTCCATTTCCTTTGTGAGTATCAAGGAAATAGAGGCCCGTGCAAGTGTAAAGGGCAACGAACCCAGGGATAAGGAGTCGATAAACATATCCAAAATTATATCCAAATTTAAACGGCTTCCATCTCTGGGTGAACCCCTCCTCTGCCCCCCCCCCCCCCCCCCCCCGTAAGATGAACATGACCTTCTCCAAATACTAGAATTTGGCTAAGTCGCTCATCCACCAACCCCCCCCCCCCCACCCATACGTTTCTTCCACCCTTGCAAAGAACCAACTCATCCTCGCAAACGTCATGTGGGCCTTATGCACCTTAAACTACATGAGACTTAACCTCACATGACGAGGACGCACTCACCCGTTGCAGGACTTCTTTCCACATCTCGGCCCTCACCTACCCATCTAACTCCTCCTCCCATTTGCGCTTGATCTCCTCCACCGGGGCACCCTCCCTTCCATCAACTCCCCACAAATGACACATTCCCTCCCCAATATCATCCTCCGACAACAGCTTGTCCTGCAGCACCGGAGGCGCAGCCCGGGAAGGACAGCACCCCTCTCCTCACAAAATCCTCATCTGCAGGTATCGGAAAACATTCCCTTCAGGCAGCTCATACAATTCCTCCAACACTTCCAGACCAGAAAATTTGTCCCCTACTATTCTAGGCTAGCAAACTTGTCCCCGATAAACAAATCCCTGAAGTACTCTATCACCACCTGCCACCACCCACCCGGAACCTCTCATCCAGTCCCGCCGACACAAACCCTATGTTTGTCACATATCGGCACCCACAGCAACATGCCTTCCAACAGTGCTGCCTGCACTGGCTCCAAACATGCAATGCTGAAACCACCACTGTGCTCAGCACCAGACCAGCAAAAACGAGCCGGTGCTCTCGATGGGCCGAATGGCCTCCTTCTGCACTGTAAATTCAATGAATATTCTCTACCTTTTCATTGGGTGATTCAACCCCCCGACATTCCAGGTGACCAAATGAGTTGGGCGCCTCCCACCCCCACCTCAATCTCGGAGTCAGCCATTTCCACCAAGAGGAATTACCCAACAGATACAGAGAAAGTACAGTATCCAGGCCCACCCAAGATGTGCGTCAAACCCACTAACAAGATTAAAACAAAGAAAAATCTGCAGTCACCGTCAGCAAACTACCCCTACTCCCCACCCTCTCATCCTCGCCCTCAGACACTATCAGGCCCAAATACGCATACAGAAAACAGCACGCGAACATAAACTAAAACCTATTCTAATAAACTAATCCCAAACAAAACAAAAACACAAAGCTCACTTTCTAAAAGAGAACTACCACAATGAGCTGTAGTCAACCCCTCAACACCGCTCCGTTAGCTAACTTCGGCTGGTAAGGAAGCTCCCACTTAGTGAGAAGAAAAATGACTACAAAAAAAGAACAAAGTGTAAAAGCTCCTTTAAACATAGTACTCCAACAGGGAGCGGTATAATTCCACAACAGTGAGAACAAAAACCCATATAAAACCAAACTCCAGACCTAAGCCCAACTTGCAACATATTCAACCCCGACAAGAACTGAAAAATGCAACCGGAGTAAGGATCCCAAACAAATCAACGTGCCCATCCTCAATATCCAAAAATGTCAATCGCCCATGCTTCTTAACAAAGGAATCCGCCTCTCCCACGCATCAAAATAATAGTCTTTTCCTTCAAGTCACGTTTAGCTGCGCCAGGTAAACCATCCCAAACCAGATGAGAGGGCAGACTTGGCTTTGTTGAACACAGCCCTCCTTCTTCGCCAGCTCTGCTCCCACATCCTGCTAAAACCCGATGGCTTGGCCTTCCAATTTGTAGTCGCAATCCTCCCTCGCCCATCTCAGGACCCGCTCTTTTTCTTTGAAGCTATGAAACTTCATGATGGTTCGTCAGGACAAGGCTTCTATTGGCGTGTCCAGTGGGCTCTGTCCAACTCGGGAGGGAATGTGGGTTCACCCTTCTCCACTGTCTTCCCAAACATCTCCGCAAAATACTCTGGGAGTTGGGCCTTCCATCCCCTCTGGCAGTCCCAAAATCCAGGGGTGGAATTCTCCGTTCCTGAGGCTAAGTGCCAGCACGAATGGAGAATCGTGAGTTTCATGACGGGAAAATCAGTGTGAACCCCTCATCGATTCCAGTACCGGTGAGGGCCTAGCACTGGCGTGTGTGAAACGGCCACATATCGCGTGGAAAACGAATCTCTGGGTCCCGGGCCGCACATGCACAGGGCTGATGGCCAGCACCGGTCGTGCTGGGAACCATGGCTCCAGCTGTGCTGAAACCCTAACCCACCCACCCCAACCCCACAGCCCACCCCCCTACCACTCCCTGCAGCCTTAGCAGAAGACCCCAGGCAGCAACATGAATCCCGGACAAGTGTGGCGGCGCTGGACACTATCCGCGGCTGGCATGACGGGTTCCCGACTGCTGGGACCACATGTGGCCCGCGCCGTCGGGAACTCACCCCATCGGTGGCAGAGCATTGCGGGCGGGCTGGCTGATGACGCGCCAATGGCGTTGCAGCTGTGCGCGTCCTGATGATGCCGATTTGGAGGCGGAGCATCGTGGACTGGCATCAAACTGGCGCCAGCCCCGGCATCAGAAGCCATTCTCCGCCCGATCACCGATCCCCATTTCGGCATCGGGCTACAGAGAATCCAGCCCCAGGTGCTTTGCCTCCCAGAATAAATCTCCAAATCATTCACTCTGGCTTTCAGTGATTAATTCGTAGCAGCTATCAGAGACATCTCAGCTTCCAGAGACAATCTGGTCACTATGCCGCGAAAGGGCCATCTCCATGCCTTTTAGCATGATCCCATATGCCTTTACCGTTTTGTTGGTCGTCTCCAATGCCAAATGAATGGGAGCCAGGGCGTCTTCCAGCAGGGATAGGCAATCAATGCTAGTCTTGCCAGCAAAGCGGACATCCCATAAATAAAAATTAGCAGCACTAAAACAATTCCAAACTTACTACAGAAAGACATATTTAATAAACAATCCGATCATTTGACTACATTTTAACATTGTTTAAACTGGGATTGAATGCAAAAGTGAAATAGGAATACCTGGTACTGAAATTGGAAGAAATGCTTTGAAATGGAAACATTTATCAAAACCAGCTCACACTGAGCTGCCTCATACTATGGAGCCATTGTCTTGTATCCTACACAGTGCGAAATGAATAGCAACAGGAGGCTGATGGAATGAAAGTAACCTCCACAGCGCTGCCAAGAATGAACCAAGAAAATCTGATTCTTCTTATTAGCTTACAGCTGATGGCTGTGAACAATACAGGTCAGAAGGTGCAGAGGGGGTTGGGAAAGCAGAACCACACTTTCTTTGCTGTGTTCCAAGCACATGTTTGTAATAGCAACTAATAGAAATGAGACCATCTGCTAAATTGCATAAATAGAGTCAGAGATTTCAATAACAAAAACATTAAACCTTGTAGGAAAGTAGTGAACAGAACCTTTTTTTTTTAAAAAAGAATAAAAGTGTGAAGAGAAGCTCCCTTGATAATAAAATAAACCAAACACTATTAACAGTTTTACCAAGCATCTGAAATCTGACAGCAAGTAAAAAGCTGATGGTGGAACTGTAGGTATGCAATTTATTTCTTCCAATTTCATGAATGTTAGGTAACCAGAGGACAGAGTGCAAATTGTGTGTAGTGAGCATGAATTGCAGTTAACGATGGAATACTCAAAAGGGGCAAAAAAATACACCAAGCCTCTTTCTACATTAAAACAGCTTCCTTAGCTTAAATAATTAGGTAAGAGAATAGGGCAGCACGGTAGCATGGTGGTTAGCACAATTGCTTCACAGCTCCAGGGTCCCAGGTTCGATTCCCGGCTTTGTTCACTGCACGTTCTCCCCACGTGTGCGTGGGTTTCCTCCCACAGTCCAAAGATATGCAGGTTAGGTGGATTGGCCATGCTAAATTGCCCTTAGTGTTGGGTGGGGTTACTGGGTTATGGGGATAGGGTGGAGATGTGATCTTTCAAAGAGCCGGTGCAGACTCGATGGGCCGAATGGCCTCCTTCTGCACTGTAAATTTGATGAATGAGGGAAGAGTGATTTCATTTATCTGCACTCTCTCAACTTATTTGTATGCTGTTGATGTGGACCAATTCCCATCCTTGAAATAGCCTCCTATTGATATAACTGAAACAAAACGGACTTAGTCAAATGTAATGAAAGACCCAATTAGTGAAGTCGTGCCTATTATTTTTTTTACTGATGTTCTCTGGCCATTGAGATACACCCCTACCACCTGCAGCACAATCAACTGCAGCACTTAAATCAAATTGCCTTTCAAGCGTACTGTTCAAAAGCTGATAATAAAGCTGTCGGTAGAAGACGGAAATGGGTAGAAGTTATATAGCTGGCTAGATGCATCAAAAAGGCATCAAACTGGTCAATCCGTGCAGCAAACAGATCGACGTCCATGGAATTTACAGTGCACGAGTTTGAAGTCAGATTAGGTCCATTTCTTTGGGAGGCAATAAGCAGAAATCTTTTTTGTCTCTAAATCAGCCAACACTGGTTATGGGGCTGGTTTAGCACAGTGGGCTAAAGAGCTGGCTTGCACGGGCAGCAGCACCGCTTCAATTCCCGTACCGGCCTCTCAGAACAGGCGCCGGAATGTGGCGACCAGGGGCTTTTCACAGTAACTTCATTTGAAGCCTACTTGTGACAATAAGCGATTTTCATTTTCATTTCATTAATTTCACATGCTCAACTGGGTTACAGAAAAACTGACAACCAAAAGCAAATGTTTTATTGGCGCGCGTGCCTGCCGCTGACGACAGCAAGCGCCAAACAGGGAGAAAAAAAAAAGCAACATAACTAGGATACAAGGAGCAAAAATAATTCCTGATGGCGATGGACAATCCCGAGAATGTATGCATTACAAATGGAAATCAATGATCCGCTTGCTCTGTCACTCGGTTTTGCTACACGTCGCTCACATGAGAATCGTGTCAAGATGTTGCTGGATGATCATGGGAGGGCACCATGGCCAATTCGGACTCACCAAATTCATGTGGATTTTTTTTTGCATACCTCGATGACCCGAAGCTGCAACCCGGGGAGGAGATTTGGGAGGGGGTGGGTGGTTACTGCCATTTGGATGCTCACCTTGTGAAGTTTCCACATGGCCCCCAGCGCCTTCACTTCATGGCTGGAGTGTTTGCCTTCCTCCAGGCACTGGTAGCAGACGGGAGTCTTGCAGTTCACACAGTACATGCTGTGGTTCTCCAGCTCGTGGTCGGTGCAGGTGGAGATTTTGCGCGGGCTCAGCCTCCGGCAGATCCTGCCCTGGGCCGGCGGCACCAGGCGGTGCTTGACGAGCGGCCCCCGCGGGGGGTGGCACCGCAGGCGGCAAGCCTCGCAGTAGAAGACGTCGCACTGCTCGCACATGACCGTGGCCTCCCGGGGCGATTTCTCGCACAGCTGGCACTTGAGGGCCACGGCCCGGCCCTGCTGGTAGCGGTCGATGATCCCCTCCAGCACCCGGTTCTTGGCGAAGCCGCGCAGCCCCCGCTCGTCCAGGATCAGGCTGCGGTGGCACTGCGGGCAGGTGATGCACGAGTTTCGGGGGGGCGCGGCCGGCGAGGGCGGGAAGACCCTCACCCCGTTCGGGGAGCGCTGGCACGGGGTGGTGGGGGCGCTGGCAAAGCCGGCGTACGAGCCGTAGCCGCTGTCCGCCTCGCTGTACAGGCTCATCTTGTCCAGGTCCAGGTAGTCATAGTCGGAGCCCGAGGCGCGGCTCGGGGGCGACTCGGCTTCGGGCGTCTGCACCAGGATGTTGCGGGCGCAGGCCATGCACAGGTTGTGAGAACAGGGCAGAATGATGGGCTCGCGGTAAAAAGCCCCGCACACCGGGCATTTCAGCTCTTCTTCCATCTCCTCCATCGCCGGGAGTGAGCTGCAGACAGAGCTTGTGTGGAGACCCCCCCCCTTCCTTCTCGATTCAGCAAAGAGCTCAATCTGGATGCTGCGTGAATGTTGATGCTGTGGGTTCCCAGCAGCTCGTCCATCCCGCCCCCCGCCCAAAGAGCCGGCACGCGCCGTGCCGATTGGCCGCTCCATCCGGGCCAGGTTCCAACCCGGGCTGTCAATCACAGGGGTGGGGGCTGCTGCTTTCGTCAAAAGGGTGGGGGGCACCGTGCAGTTACATAAGCATCTTGCCGTTCACATCAACAGAGATCGCAGGATGCAAATGTTTCCATGAGTTCGAGCTAATGTACATTAGATGATGATCAATATTCGATTTGCTTTAAGAATACGCGTGAAACTTAACAGGGTGGCGTATTCCATGCCCAGTGTTTTGCGCATTTATCATTGCAATTGCAGCATTTTCATCTCTGCGTTGGATTTCAAGAAGAGTAACACCCATTCTTGATAATGAACCATACCTGGGCAAAACGTTTTCCTTCATTGCGAAACATCTAAAAATTCTTATGTACATACCAACATACAAATTAGGAGCGGGAGTAGGTCACTCGGCTCCTCCAGCCTGCTCCACCCTTCAATAAGACCGCGCCTGACCCGATTATCACCTCAATATCATATTCCTGCCTACACCGCCCCCTCTCCCAACATTTCAACCCCTTGCTTATGAAGAATCTACCTCTGCCTGGAAATCATTCAAAGACTGGACGTGAATGTGGGGGTATGATCAGTAATTTGCAGATGATACAAAAATTGGTGGTAAGATAAATAGTGAAGAGGAATGCCTTAGATTACAGGATGAGACAGACAGACCGGTCAGATGGCAAATGGAATTTAACCCTAAAGTATGAGGTGATGCATTTTGGGAGGACTAACAAGGCAAGGGAATACACAATGAACGGTAGGACACTAGGACGTGAAGAAGACCAGAGGGACCTTGATGTGCATGTCCAAAGACCCCTGAAGGAAGCAGGGGAGGTAGATAAAGTGGTTAAGAAAGCATATGGGGTACTTGCCGTTGTTAGCCAAGGCATAGAATATAAGAGCAGGGAGGTTATGATGGAGCTGTATAAGACACTTGTTAGGTCACAACTAGAGTACTGTGGGCAGGTTTAGTTGTCACGTTGATTGTACAAGAAAAGATGCAGAGGAGATTCACCAGGATGTTGCGTGAGGTGGAGCATTTCAGCTCTGAAGAGAAGCTGATTGGGCTGGGGTTGTTTTCCTTAGAGTCGAGAAAGTTGAGGAGAGGGCCTGATCGAGATGTATAAAATTATGAGGGACATAGATAGGCTAGATAGGAAAAAACCTTTCCCCCTATTAGAGGGGTCAATAACCAGGAGCCATAGATTTACGGTGAAGAGCAGGAGTTTTAGAGGAGATTTGAGGAAAAATCTTTTCACCCAGAGGGTGGTGGGAATCTGGAACTCACTACCTGAAAGGATGGTAGAGGCGGGAACCCTCACAACATTTAATAAGCATTTAGATGAGTACTTGAAACACCAACGTATACGGGGCTATGGACCAAGTGCTGGAAAATGGGATTAAAATAGATAGGTGCTTGATGGCAGATGCAGACACAATGGGCCAAAGGGCCTCTTGTTGTGTTGTAAAACTTGACTCTGCTTCCACCGCCTTTTGAGGAATGGAGTTCCAAACATTCATGGCCCTCTGAGAGAAAATAATTCTCCAAATCTCTGTCTTAAATGGACAGCTCTTCGGTGCCGGTTGGTGCAGCGCCAACCCCTCCGGCGCTGGCCTAGCCCCCGGAGTGCGGAGGATTCCGCACCTTCCAGTCGGCCCAAGCTGTTCTTGAAAGGGTCTCTATCTCTCCAAGCAGTTCTTCCAAGAAATCCCTACACAATAATACGGCAAACATCCCTTTGTTTGCTAACTTTATTTACAAGTGGCTTTTGACCTGTATGGGTTTTGCTTAATTTGAGATAGAGAAGGTATAAATTAATAGTTGAAGTGTTTCCTTTTATTTTAAGAATTGTTTAACTGTTAATCGAAAAGCTATTTTCTGTATGTTAATATGGTTACTCCTGTATTAATCATCAAGCTTGTTTTAATATAAAATATCCCTATTTGTCAGTGGAATCACTCGTGGAGCAAAGTATTCTATTCTCACAGTTTTACAAATTGAAAAATTGTTGGGGTCTCTTCAGGTTTCCTAACATAAATTGGGGTCTAGTCCAGTACCATAACAAAAACAAGCCTGTTGCGACTCACGTCACCTCTGCAGGTCAGGGCTCTGCATTCTCTCACCATTTAGAAAATATGCTTCTATTTTATTTTTCCTGCCAAAATGGGCAATTTTACATTTTTCCACATTATACTCCATTTGCCACATCTTTGTCCACTCACTTCACTTATCTATCCCTTTGTAGCCTTCTATGTCCTTCTCATAACTTAATTTTGTACCTATCTTTGTGCCATTAGCAAATATAGCAACCATATCTTCAATTACTTCTTCCAAGTCATTTCTATAAATTGTAAAATGTTGAGGCCCCAGCACTAATCCCTGTGGCACATCATTTGGTACATCTCATAGAACATCTCATAGAATCCTTACACTGCCGAAGGAGGCCATTCGTCCCATCAAGTCTGCACTGACCCTTCGAAAGACCACATCTTGCCAAATTACTCATTTATGCCTACTCACTATTTCCTGTTTGCTAGCTAATCTTCTTTCCATGTCAATATGTTACTCTTACATCATGAGCTTTTATTTTCCATAATAACCTTTGATGAGGCATCTTATCAAATGCCTACTGGAAATCTAAGTACAATATATCCACCAGTTCCCTTTTATCCACAGTCCTTGTTACTTATTCAAAGGAACCCAACAAGATGATTAAACATGATTTCCCTTTCACAAAACCTCATTGACTCTGCCTGATCACCTTTTTCTAATTTTTAAAAAAATGCCCTGCTATAACCTTTTTAATAATGGTTTCCAACGCTTTCCCTATGGCAGATTTAAGCTAACAGGCTTGTCGTTTCTGCTTTCTGTCTTCCCCCCTTTTTGAATAAAGGACTTGCATTTGTTATTTTTCAATCTAATGGGACCTTCCCCAAATCTAGGGAATTTGGGAAAATGTAATCCAATGTATCTACTATCTCACTAGCTACCTCTTTTAAGTCCCCAGGGTGAAATCCAAATGTTGCAAAAATCTGCTTAGTGTATCACTTCCCTAGTGAGTGCAATTTTGGGGGTTCTTCCCTGCCTCCATTTCCTGATTTATTTCAAGAATGTAACCAGCATTATCTATACTGAAGACCAATGGAAATACATCTTTAATTCATCTGCCATTACCTTATTTTCCATTATTTATCCACAGATTCACTTTCTATAGGACCAAAGCTCACTTTGTTAACTCTTTTTTAATAATATATCTATATATTAAACTATTACTATCTTACTTTATATTTCAAGTTAGCTTTCACTCGTACTCTAATTTTCCTCCCATACCAATCTTTTAGTCATTCTTTGTTTTTTTTATATTCTGTTGTTACCACGCCTGAGCTAGTGCACAGTCAATTCCAGCCCCACTTGACCTGTAATCGCAACACAATTGAAATAACTATTAATTCTTAGAAAATACCCAAAGTCTTTAGTCCTTTTTCTGCCCAATAACTACAGGCACCAGGGTTGTAAATTTAAACACAATTAATTTCTATTAATAATAATAACTATAATTAAATTGGAAGCAAATACAGCTGGTTAACTATTAGCTATTTCCTAACCCCCCTTCTTAAACTCGCCCCACTCTCAACATGCCGTCCTGTTCCCCCGAGGGGGTCCGAGTAGCAGCAGCAGGGTCAGCAATGCCACCTGGGAGGCAGTGGCAGTGGCTGGCACTCACCAGCACAACTCCTTCATATCCAGATATGGTGCCCACACATGCCACCTGCTATAGACCCCCTGACCCTTCAAGCATGCAGCTCACACTGCCCTCTCTTGACCCCGTGGGCGAAGAGAGCCCATAATAAGCAGGTAAGGGCCAAGATAGGGGTGGGATGCCAGAGATCCGATGCCTCAACCCCTATGAGGAATGGGCCCTGGAAATCACAGGGTTGTTGGAGGAGAGAGCAGTCACTGACAGCGAGGTTTGCCTGTGCCGCATAGGTAAGGCTCCACTGCCCCTTTACCCAGATGACCTCTCTCAAGTAAGTTGTTTATGTCAGACAAAATGATCCTTCCTTCTAATTGACCACATGTCCATTGTCTCGCAGGATCTCCATCTGATGAGACCGTACCCTCTGGAGCTGTGTCCCCCCCCCCCCCCCCCCCCCCCCCCCCGCCACCCAAGATACCACCTCGGAGAAGAGCTCTGAGAAGACCACCATCAAAGCATCACAGCTATCACCCCCATCTTTCAACAGCGCAGAGACACACACATTAGTGGACAGGTTTCTGGGGCACCATCTGGTGAGCACCACACAGTTGCTGATGCACATGAGGTGGAGGCAGGAACATCCGAGGGAGTCAGCAGTCGGAGGTCTCCTGCATCCCAGAACTCAGCAGGGTTCCCATCAGAAGCCGAGCCTCGGGAAAAGATTGTCCCAGAACTGATGCAGGTGATAGGACACAGCCGTGACATTCAGGAGAGAGTATTAGCGACATTACAATGATCTCAAAGTCGATTGGAGGAGTCTCAAAGGTTTCAGGTTCAGGAGATATTACCCACAATGCATGGCATTGAAGCCAGCACTGCTAAGAAGGGGACCACAGCGGAAAACCTGGGGCATGACGTCCGCAGCTTGAATGGTGGCGCCCAACGCATAGCTCAGTCTGTGACAACCATGGGTGTGGGCCTCGACTTCTTGTCCCAGTCGATGAGGGACATGTCCCTGATGCAGATGGACATTGCCGAGGCATCCCAGAGTGTGGCCCAGTCACTGAGGAGCATCGCTGAAAGCGTCAACAGCATGGTGTAGATGATGGGGAGCCTCCAGGACTGGCAGAGCCAGATGACTCACAGGCTTCTGGAGCTCACTCCAGCTGCCCCTCCATTCCATGGTGCCCCCCTGGGCTCTACGGGCACCGTCAGGGAGGAGGAAGCGCTAGAGGCCAACCTGAGAAGTGCCATCACAGAGACAACAGCGGTCTCCAGTTCTTTCGAATCCGCCCCCCAGCCCCCCCCCCTCCCCCCCCCGACACCAGCGCATCTCAAGGATAGCGGGCAGGACAAGGTGGCACGGTGACACCGGTAAGTTGGCCCAGGCCCTCCAGAGGACGCCAAGGGCATCAAAGGCCATAGGGTGCTGAAAGCAGCAGGCTGGCTCCCCCTTTGATGTGCATCCTGGGGATACACCTAGACATAGCACTAGACCACGAAAGATCAAGAAGAGTGGACAGGCACGGGGGGGTGGGGGGGGGGGGGGGGGGTCACTATCTATAGCCAGGGGGAATGGAAATGTCAAATGTTAATTTTAAAACATGTAACACCCCATACATGTGAAGCTTCTGTCACATTAATCTTCACAGCAGGCCTGCTTGCACCCTCACCCCCTGCTGCCCTTTGCTCCCACCATCCGCTGCCCCCGGGCACAGTGGTCCAATATCAAAAGCCCCCTGTTGCAGACACTGTTCAGAGAATGGGTGTGAGCATTCTGTCAGCAGAAAGGCAGGAGTCAGACTTTTGCAGAAACTGTGGACCACCAGAACTTTCCTTAGAGCGAGTGATCATCACTCTCCTGCTTTGTATAGTGACCCGCTGACATTGCCGACACAGGCCCATGACCCTGGAGTGATGTTACACAGACCCTTTGAGGGTGGAACCGGGTGTTCGGGTAAGGGGCGGTGTGATGGGGGGTCGGCGTGGGAAGTGGGGGGAGGAATGGGGTTCGGGGAGGAGGGGGAATGGGGAGAGAGGGGAAGGAGGGAATTAGGGGGGAAGGAGGATTGTGGGGAGCAGTCCTGGCAGCGGAACCACATTTTCAGCAGTCTGATGCACCGCTCAATGACAGCATGGGTGGCAATGTGGGCTTTATTATATCGCGTCTCTGACTCGGTCTCAGGCCTCCACAATGGCGTCATCAGCCATGACCTCAGCAGGTATCCTTTGCCTTCCATGAGCCAACCTATCATCCTGGGGTGGTCCTTGAAGACACCTGGGGTCTCCGAGTGCTCCAGGATGTAGCTGTCATGCACACTCCCTGGGTAGCGAGCAGACATATGCACGATGTGAAGTCGGTGGTTGCACATGATCTGATGATCTGAACATTCAGGGAATAGAACCCCTTCCAGTTAATATAAGGCATTCTGTGATACCGCCCCCCCCCCCCTTGGGCTGCTGCTGCTGCTGACCTCCTCCTAACGCTCCGCGAGATAGTCTAGGAACGGATGCCACCGCCTGAGGAACCCTTGCACAGACCCTCGCAAGGCAAACTTTATCCTCTCCAGCTTGATGAACCCTGCCATGTCGTTTATCCAGGCTTCCACACCAGGGGGCTTCGCATCTTTCTATAGTAGCAAAATCCTCCACCGGGCTACCAGGGACGCAAAGGCCAGAATACCGTCCTCTTTTGCCTCCTGCACTCCCAGCTTGTCTGTTACTCCAAATAATGCCAATCCCCAGCTCGGCTTGACCCGGGCTTTCACCACCTTGGACATAGTCCTCTCAAAACCCCTCCAAAACCCATTCAGCGCCGGGCACGACCAGAACATATGAACGTGATTTGCCAGGCTCCCCGAGCACCTCCCACACCTGTCCTCCACCCCAAAGAACCTACTCAACCTCGCCCCTGTCATATGTGCTCTGTGAGTAACTTTGAACTGTATTAGGCTGAGCCTGGCGCAAAAGGAGGAAGAATTAACCCTACTCAGGGCATCAGCCCACAGACCCTCATCTATCTCCTCCCCAAGCTCCTCCTCCCACTGGCCCTTTAACTCCTCCACCGAGGCCTCCTCCTCTTCCTTCAGCTCCTGGTAAATCGCCGAAACCGTACCTTCTCCAACCCATACACCCGAAATCACCCTGTCCTGAATCCCACGTGCCGGAAGCAGTGGGAATTGCCTCACCTGCCGCCTCACAAACGCCCTCACTTGCATGTACCTGAAAGCGTTTCCCGGGGGTAGCACAAACTTCCCCTCCAGCGCCCCTAGGCTCGCAAACGTCCCATCGATGAACAGGTCCCCCATTCTTCTAATCCCTGCCCGATGCCAGCTCCGAAACCCCCCATCCATCCTTCCCGGGACGAACCGATGATTCTCCTGAATTGGGGACCAAACCCAGGCTCCCACCTCGTCCCTATGTCGCCTCCACTGCCCCCAGATCTTCAGCGTCACCGCCACCACCGGACTCGTGGTGTACCTTGTCGGCGAGAGCAGCAGCGGTGCCGTCACCAGCGCCCTCAGGCTCGTGCCCACACAGGATGCCATCTCTAGCCTCTTCCATGCCACTCCCTCTCCCTCCATTACCGACTTGCGGATCATCGCCACATTGGCCGCCCAATAATAGCCACACAAATTCGGCAGCACCAGCCCCCCCCCGGCCCTGCTACGCTCCAGAAACACTCTCTTCACCCTTGGGGTCTTATTCGCCCACACACATCCCATGATGCTCCTTCTTACCCATTTGAAAAAGTCCTTGGGGATCACAATGGGAAGGCACTGGAGCACAAAGAGAAACCTCGGGAGGACCATCATTTTGACCGACTGCACCCTACCCATTAGTGAGAGTGGCAGCATATCCCATCTTTTAAAATCCTCCTCCATCTGCGCCACCAACCGCGTCAAATTGAGCTTGTGCAGGGCCCCCCAACTCCTAGCTACTTGGATCCCTAGATACTGAAAGCTCCGTTCCGCCCTCTTCAGCGGTAGCTCGTCTATCCCCCTTCCCTGGTCTCCTGAATGCACCACAAAGAGCTCACTCTTCCCTACGTTGAGTTTGTACCTCGAAAAGTCCCCAAACACCCAAAGGATCCGCATGACCTCCGCCATCCCCTCCACTGGATCCGCCACATACAGCAACAGGTCGTCAGCATACAACGACACCCGGTATTCCTCTCCCCACCGGACCAATCCCCTCCATTTACTGGACTCCCTCAGTGCCATGGCCAGCGGCTCAATTGCCAGTGCAAACAACAAGGGGGATAAGGGGCACCCCTGTCTCGTCCCCCGGTACAGCCGAAAGTACTCCGACCTCCGCCGGTTCGTAGCCACACTTGCCACAGCGGTTCTATATAGCAGCCTGACCCAACTGATGAACCCCTCCCCGAACCCAAACCTCCGTAACACTTCCTAAAGATACTCCCATTCCACCCAGTCAAAGGCCTTCTCCGCGTCCATAGCTGCCACTACCTCCGCTTTCCCCTCCACCGAGGGCATCATAATCACATTGAGGAGCCTCCGCACATTAGTATTTAGCTGCCTACCCTTCACAAATCCCGTCTGGTCCTCATGAATTACCCCCGGGACACAGTCCTCAATTCCCGTAGCCAGCACCTTCGCCAGCAACTTAGCATCAACATTGAGGAGCGAGATCGGTCTGTACGACCCACATTGCAGTGGATCCTTGTCCCGCTTCAAGACCAAAGAAATCAGCGCCATAGACATTGTTGGGGGCAAGGTCCCCCCTCCTCCCTCGCCTTATTAAAAGTCCTTACTACCAACGGGCTCAGCAGGTCCATGTATTTCCTGTAGAATTCAACCGGGAACCCATCCGGCCCCGGGGCCTTCCCCGCCTGCATGCTCCCCAATCCTTTAACCAGCTCCTCCAGCCCAATTGGTGCCACCAAACCAGCCACCTCCTCCTCCACCACCCTCGGGAACCTCAGCTGATCTAGGAATCGCCGCATCCCCTCCTTCCCCCGCTGGGGTCTCAGACCTGTACAGATCCCCATAGAAGTCCCTAAATACCTTGTTTATTCTCACCGCACTCCACACCGTATTCCCCCCTCTATCCTTAACTCCACCAATCTCCCTCGCTGCCTCCCTCTTACGAAGCTGATGTGCCAGCATCCGACTCGCCTTCTCCCCATACTCATACGTCGCCCCCCTGCGCTTTCCTCCACTGTGCCTCTGCTTTCCCCGTGGTCAACAGGTCGAATTCCGTCTGGAGGTTCCGTCGCTCCCTAAGTAGCCCCTCCTCGGGGGCCTCTGCATAACTCCTGTCCACCCTTAAAATCTCCCCCACCAACCTCTCCCTCTCCCTCCCCTCTCTCTTCTCCCTGTGGACCCTAATGGAGGTTAGCTCTCCCCTGACCACCGCCTTCAACGCCTCCCAGACTACCCCCACCTGCACCTTCCCGTTGTCGTTGGCCTCCAGATATCTTTCAATACACCCCCGCACCCGCCCGCACACCTCCTCATCCACCAACAGTCCCACATCAAGGCGCCACAGCGGGCTCTGGTCCCTCTCCTCCCACAACTCCAGCTCCACCCAATGCGGGGCGTGGTCCGAGATGGCTATGGCCGAATATTCCGTTCCCTCCACTTTCGGGATTAGCGCCCTACTCAAAATGAAAAGGCTCTATGGACGTGGGAAAAGAAGGAAAATTCCCTGGCCAGCGGCCTGGCAAACCTCCATGGATCCACTCCCCCCATTTGGTCCATAAACCCCCTCAGCACCTTGGCCGCAGCCGGCCCCTTACCCGTCCTGGACCTAGAACGGTCCAGTGCTGGGTCCAGCACCGTGTTGAAGTCCCCCCTCATTATCAAGCTTCCTACCTCCAGATCCAGAATCCAACCCAGCATGCATTTCATAAATCATGCATTATCCCAATTCGGGGCATATACGTTCACCAGTACCACCCGCACCCCCTGGAACCTACCACTCACCATCACATATCGACCTCCATTATCCACTACAATATTCAGTGCCTCGAACGGCACCCGCTTCCCCACCAGTATTGCAACCCCTCTGTTCTTCGCATTTAGCCCTGAATGAAAGACCTGCCCTACACATCCCTTTCTCAGCCTAACCTGATCTGCCACCTTCAGATGTGTCTCCTGGAGCATAACCATGTCTGCCTTCAGTCCCTTTAAGTGCACGAACACCCGGGCCCTCTTGACCGGCCTGTTCAGGCCCCTCACATTCCAAGTTACCAGCCGGATCGGGAGGCTACTCCCCCCCCCCCCCCCCCGGCCGACTGGCCATCTCCTTTTTTCTAGGCCAACCAGGTGCCCGCGCCTCCCGCACCCGCCAGTCCCCCTGGCGGCGGACCCCCGCCCCCTACCTCTCCTACTTCCAGCTCCCCTTTGGCCAATGCAGCAGCAACCCAGTTCCCCCTCCCCCCCGCTAGATCCTCATCTAGCCATTTTGCTCCCCCCATGACACTCCCACAAGTCAGCTGACTCCTGTTGACCCCGGCCTCTCCCGCCATTCCATCGACCCCCCCAGTGTGAGAATCCCCCCACCCCTTGGCAGTCAGTGTGCGCTCCTCTCCAGCACTGCCCCCCGCCCCACCCCCATCCTTCCCTAATGCGGGAAAAAGCCCGCGCTTTCCTGAGCCGGCCCCGCCCCCTCTGGCGCAGCTCCTTTTTGCGGCCTTACCCCGACTCCCCATCCCCGGGCCTCCACCCCCCTCTTCCTCCGTGGGGCCCTGCCCCTCCAACACCGATGCCCACACTCTCCCACAGCCCCCACATCAAATCCATTCACCTATCCCCACCCAGCACTCAAACCAAAAGAACATTCCCCAAACGCAGTAAACACAGTAAACATCTCCCCACGACAAACCCTCAATTTGAGTCCAACATTTCAGTCTGTATAAGGTTCCATGCCTCATCCGTTTCAAAATAGTGGTGCCGATCTTGGAACATGACCCACAATCGCGCTGGCTGCAGCATCCCGAAATTCACCCCCTTCCGATGGAGCACCTCCTTAGCCCGGTTGAAACCAGCCCCCTTCTTCGCTACCTCCACACTCCAGTCCTGGTAAATTCGGATCTCCGTGTTCTCCCACCTGCTGCTCTGCTCTTTTTTGGCCCATCTCAGGACACACTCTCTGTCCATAAAGCGGTGGAACCTCACCACTACAGCCCTTGGTGGCTCGTTGGCTTTGGGTCTCCTTGCCAGGACCCGATGAGCCCCATCCAGCTCCAGCGGCCTCGGGAAAGCTTGCGCGCCCATCAGCGAATTGAGCATCGTGCTCATATATGCCCCGGCAATCGGGCCCCTCCACTCCTTCAGGGAGACCCAGAATCCGAAGATTCTTCCTCCTCGGCCTATTCTCCACCCACCACAATTTTTCCGCCCACCACTTGTGCAGTGCCTCGTGCGCCTCCACCTTCACCGCCAGGCCCAAGGTTGCGTCCTCGTTCTCCGAGGCTTTTTGCTGCACCTCCCGGATCGCCGCCCCTTGGGCCTTCTGGGTCTCCACAAGCTTCTCAATCGCCGCCTTCATTGGCGCCAGCATTTCTGTCCTCAGCTCCTCCATGCAGCGTTTAAGAAACTCCTGCTGCTCCTGCGACCACAGTGCCCATGCTGCTTGGTCTCCACCCGCCGCCATCTTGCTTTTCCTCCCTCGCACTTTTCGCTGCCCCAAGATCACTTTTCTAACCTCTCCACTCCTGGTCCAATCCATATAATGTCGGGGGGACCTCGCTGTCACCATCCCACACTGGAAGCCATCAAACAATTGCCGTTGGGGCCCCTCTGAAGAGCCCAAAAGTCCGTTCCCGGCGGGAGCTGACGAACGTGCGACCTACCTAGACATAGCCGCAACCGGACGTCGTAGCCCGAGAATCTTGGTGGGCCTGTAATGCAAACTTTTCAGACTTCGGGTCCTGATGGGTATCCCATTGAGTTTTACAAAATATTTTGAGACCAGCTGGTGCCATTAATGGTCGATATGTTTAACAACGTTTTAGCTCGAATTACCTGCCTGATACACTTACACAGGCCTCCATCTGCCTCATCTTAAAGAAAGATAAGGACCCCACAGAATGTGGTTCTTACAGACCCATTTCGCTGCTGAATATGATGCCAAGGTATTGGCTAAGGTGCTGCCTCTGCATTTAGAACCATGTGTCCTGAGTATAGTTGCAGAAGACCAGACAAGATTTGTGAAGGGGTGGCAACTGTCAGCTAATATACGGTGGGATCTAAACCTTGTCCTCTCGCCTTCTTCGGCCTCTAAGCCAGAGGTGATTTTATCTATGGACAGGGAGAAAGCATTTGACAGGAGTATCTCATTGAGGTGCTTGGGAGGTTTAGATTCGGGCACAAGTTCATTTAATCGGTGCAGCTTCTGTATAGGGCACCCATGGCTAGTGTTTGCACTAATGTGACAAGCTCAGGATACTTCCCACTGAACAGGGGTTCAAGACAGGAGTGTCCATTGTCGCCACTCCTTTTTTCCCTGTTGATAGAACACCTTGCAAAAGCACTGAGGTCTTCCGGGGGATGGAGATGAATAAATGGGGCGGAAGGAGCAGGATTCTCCGTTGGCCGACAGCGATATCGTAATCGGTGATCGGGTGGGGAATCCCTCCCGATGCCCAAATTGGGGGGGCGGCACCGGTTTGACGCTGGTTTTCTATTCTCCGCCCCCTCTGAAATGGCATCATCGCGTCACACACCGCACGGCATTGGTGCATCACCTGAAGGCCCTCCCCTGATGCTCCGCCCCCGATGGGCCGAATTCCCCACCGCATAGGGGATGTGTGGTCTCAGCGGTCGGGAACCCGGCGTGGCGGCCACGGACTGTGTCCAGCACCGCCACAGTCGGTCGGGAGCCGTGCTGCTGGCTGGGGTGGGGGGGGGAGGCTTCCAACGAGGGCTGGGTGGACTGGTGGGGGGTGGCCATGGGGGCAGTATTTGACAGGTCAGGTCTGCGCATAGCCGGCGCCATGTTTTACTGTACGACCGCTGTAGGTTGCCGCTGTGAGCATGCGCAGCACAGACCCGGCCGATTTTGTCATGGAGCTCGGAGTTTTACCCGGATTAGCTGCTAGCCCCTTACTGGTCCCAGGATCGATGAGGGTTCGGCGCCGATTTTAGCATCATAAAACGGCATAATTCCCACGCCAGCATCGGCACCAAGCCTCAAAATCGGAGAATCCAGCCCAGGGTGTTTCTATGTGCTGATGACCTGTTCTTACATCTCACAGATCTGACGCTTTTGGTTCTCCTTCTTTAGCACCATATCAGTGGTTCTTAACATTAATCCATTGATGGCCATTTTGTAGTATCGGATTCGCCGGGGCTGCGGGCAGGGTTGAAGGAAGATGCTCTCGCCTTTTCTTCGCTGATAGTCCGAAGAGGAATTCTGCTGGGATGGAGAGCTTCCACTCCACCTCGTGCTTCGGCTTGGTTAGGTGGCCTTATGGGGTTTTATATACCTGGAAAAAGTCAAATATACTGTTAGGGGATCGGTAGAGGGATTCTACCTGAGGTGGTAGTATTTATCTCAATAAAGTACTTATCTCATACTTTAAAGAGTTAATTACCATCAGCTGTTAGGGAGGGTACTTCGGGTTTGGTTGTGGGCCTAGGGGGTTTATAGGGAGGATTGGATGCAGCTGTTGTTGCTTGTTTTTCTATTTCTCTGATCTTTTGTGTTATTAGCACTACAAATGTACCATGTTTGAAACATTTTCAGAGTTGTGTTGTAGTTTGGATCGTGTATGTTATCTATGAAATCTTTAATTAAATATTATTTAAAATCTTGGTGGACATGGTCCAGGTTGAAGGTGATATAGTTGGATACCCGGGCATATAGAGCATCTGTCACCTCCTGGATGCACCTGTGGGCTGTAGATTGTGAAATCCCACACAGGTCCCCGCCCTGAAATGATCTGGTGGCATAAAATTTGAGGGCTGCAGTGACCTTCACGGCCACCGGGAGCGGGTGTCCTCCCCCACGGGGTGCCAAGTCCATGAGGACATGGCACAGGTGCCGCACTGTCTCTGCTGAGACGCAGTCTTCTGCGACACTGGTGTCCGTCAGCTCATTGAATGATCAATGACGCCTGTACATCTTGGGCCATCGCTGGCCTCCCCCTCTGGATCCCTCATCAGCCTGATGGGTGGCCGGGTCTTCAGGGTGCGCAACAGCCCCATGCACACGGGGTGCAGCCTCCAGCCTGCGTCATCGCTGCTGCCTTCTCCGGCCTCTGCCCGCCTCAGCTACCACCAGCAACGCGAGGGCAGCCTCTGCGGGATCGACACCAGCAAATATTTTTAGATCTGGAAGGAATTGGAGAGACGAACAATCAATTAGGGCTTCCATCCCAGGACCCTATACCCCCCAAGTCTTCCCCACCCTTATGTGTCCCACCTTCTCTCAGAATACCATCCAGAAAGCCAGTTGTGCTGGAAAACCTTGCTTTGCACATTCACGTCTGGCCACATTAGGAGCCCCTTGGCCCCAGGCCTCTGCCGGGAACATTATGGAGACCGTGCTCAGGACCCTCCCCTGATCCACACATTTACCCTTTGGTTGTGAGAAGATCCACAATGCTAAAGCCCTGCTCTTCAGTATTTGATTGTTGACAGCTGCCTCTACAGTGCTGATGCTCCTAGAGTTCAGGCAAACTATTCAGGCAACAAAGTTTGCTTGACTTGCTGTACACTAATCATCTTCGGAGACTTGGTATGTGTGTCTCGAGAAGGCACTTGAGAGTTGAGGAGTGTGAAATGTTGTCACAACTAACAAGGCTAAGTCCTCATTTGAAATAGCCTTCAGCTGTGAAGCTAGAGGCTGCTCACAGTCAAAGGGAGTGAAATTGACTGTCAGGATTTAAGACACAGCAGGGCTCTGTCCTGGGAGTGTTTGGTAAGACATACAGGCTACAGCTGTGGTTGCCCCTGTTATGGGTCTGTACAATATTTAAAGATGGCTTGATGGCCTAACAGACACAAAGCCCCACATTCGATTACAATCTCGCTAATGAGATTGAAGTGAATGTAAATGAGGGTTAATGATATTCTTGCCAATTTTGGGCGAGATCCGGAACTCTTGGCACGAATCTCACTTTTGGCCTTTCCCGCTATTCACCCGGAGCGCTGTGCCAGGCATGGCGTGGTGGTTAAATCGCGCTCCACATCTCTCTATTACCAATGGCCGTGCACGCCAAGACACTGCTTATCTTCAGTTCGTCGCTGTCCTCTAGAGCTGGCAGGAAGACTACAACTAGAGGGCCACCTCCCAGTACTGTACATTTCCCTGGTGTTCTGCATGTTCATGCAAGGAGCGAAAGGAGAGAATTATGAGTGTGAGAATTGGAATAAATTGAGAGGATGAAATGCCAACTGAGTAAGGATGAGTGTGAGATGACAATTAGATGATGGTGAGTGGCTGGTCAGATAGGGATGGAGGAGGTGCATGGGCAGCAAGTTGTGCTGTGCAGGAGAAGTCAGTGAGTGGGTTTGTACTTGAATGTAGCAGCATATCATTAACCTTTAATGTTCCAATGAGGCCATTGAACCTCTTTCTGCGCGGTATCCATGAGCAAAGGGCCACATTCCTGCTCTGATCTCCTCAGCCACTTCCAGCCACATCTGCTTGGTTTCTGAGTCAGGCTTCTTCCTCCCGTCTGTTGGGAACAAAATATCTCTGCAGGCCCAAGGCATGATGTCCAAGGTTGCTTTGGAAAACCCCCGGGCAGCCTTCCCAAATTGTGACTCCATCACTTCTCACTTATCAGTTGCAGAATAGGCTCATTTTGTCCCTTGCTGACGTCCTTTTACATACAGAAGCTTTGTCAGTCAGGTGCGGGTTGTGATCATGCTCTCCCACCTTAAATGGTTAGGAACCCTGGAAGCAGAATTCTAGTTAGTAGTTAAAGAGTCATTAAAAAACCCATTGCTTCAATTTGCAGATCTCTGACCTGCTGAACCTCCCCCGCTACGAGCATGCTCAAACATTAAAATGCAGCCCTTCGTATCTTTTAAAGTATGATTATTTTTGATATTCATTTGCTTAAAAGCAATGCTTGTGCTCTGTCATGAAGCACTTAATGTACTTTAAATGCAGCAGCAAATTGTATGGAAACGCTCATGTGCCCTTCAATGACAATTTTTGTGCAGAAAGCCCACAAACTGTGGAGGAAGAAGTCAATCCTCTGGGAGTTCAGGTCTCACCTTTGTCTCCTGGGTCATCCACATTGTGTGAAACAGGCACTTGCTTGGATAGATGCAGTATTCGAAGTATTAGTGAGTTTGAGGTGACAGTGCAAAGTGACGTGCGGGCCACAGGAGCGAAAGAGACTGTCTTATGGGGACAAAAAAAGGGAAAGTGAGTGCTGTGCAAAATTCCAGAATGGTTATTGGTCCTGCCAAGTTACTTTATCATTTCCACCTCACAGGACCAGTTACAAAATAGAAAAATATTCCATAAACGTGAATGGGGGAGTCAGTTACTTGGCCCAAGTGTAGAACATGATGCAAATCAGTTTGATGGTGTTGTGAGTTCAGTCACTCAGCTGTGCACTATCATAGAGATGTGGAGGTTTTCTCTGCAGGCAGCACTTGAAAAACAAGTGATACAGGTGTCACCCGTGGGCGTACAGATGGCGGGCACAGTTGGAACACCTTTAGGAATGTTTTCTGTGATTATGGTGGAGTCCAAAATCCGATTAAGGCTCAAACATATATAAAAGCAAATGCTCAACACTTTAAAGATATAACTCTTTTTTTATTAACAATAACAACTTATATTTATGTAGCACCTTTAACATAATAAAATGTCCCAAGACAGGACACTAATTCACGTAAAAAAGGTATTAGGGCAATGATCAAAACCTTGGCCAAAGAAGGAGGTTTCTCTTAAACTTCTGCTTATTGGAGTTTTTCTTTTTTTTTTTAACACAAATTCGCACAGAACAAGCAAAAGCAAAAAGACACCTACATGTGTTAATGCACAACAGGTACAGCCCAAAACAACAGTCATAACAGCATTAAGAACAACAGAACCGGATGAATCAGGGACAAAATCCCAATCAGTAAGCCCCCACAGATAAACGACCCGTCTGCACCGAAACAGGACCCAAGCAACAATTTAAACCTACATCAAACCCATAGCTTAAAGTCAGAATGACAGAAGAAGAAAAACAATACCCGAGAACCCCTGTACTAAGGGGAATTTGGATAACTTTTACAGTGCAATTTGAACTCTTCTCCAGGCCCAGACCGGAGCAGGCAGCCCTTGGAGAGAGGGTTGGCTTGCTCCCCTGGAACTGCAGGACCCAACCCCTCATTCACTGAGACCATCAAAACAAGAAAAGAACACGGCCACCCAAAAAAAACCTAAAATCGATATCCGTTTGTCCGTACCACCAAGGCCCACCTTCTAACATGACAGCCACTAGCCTGCAAGGCATCAAAACTAAGAGGAATATAGGTAACGCTCCTAACAGGTCTGAAAATAAATGAGCAAGCAGAAGAGCAAGAACTGCCAGAACTAACTCCTCGGATCCACCATATTCCAACTGTAATAACCTGCACGGAACACACAGGATTGCGTTGATTGTTTTCCCTGAGTGGCTCAATGAGTGTGAGTTCTCTTGCTAACTAGGGGGCTGTTACCATGTGTATATAAGGTTGGCGAGATAGGAACCGACCGTCAGAGAGGACCTGGTAAACTTACCGGGCCCCTTTGTAAATAGTGCGTATTATAAATAAACTCGTCTGATTCCCCTCACCTTGATTAAAATGGTGACAAAGATAAACTGGAACTGTCAATGTGCTACTCTGCCTCCTACGCCATTTCTCCGTGACTTTGCTTCACCTGAGTCTGAGGTACGGCGTTGAGTGTTCACTATGCCTTTGTTCTATTGATTGGATGCTTTTAACCCTGTGATGGAGTTGTGGAATCAGTACGCGTAACCTTTATGATACTTTTTCCGTGCCAACAACATAGCTGATAATGAGCACCAGACTGTAATATTATTGACGGCCTGCGGTGCGCATACATTCGGCGTAATTAAGGGCCTCACGTTTACAGCAACACCCAAAATGGTAGTATTCGACCAGCTCATCGCACTGGTGGGGAATCATTTCAACCCAACACCGTCCATCATTGTGCAACGGTACAGATTTAATATGACGGAAAGGTCTGACCAGGTGCCAGTTGCCAAGCATGTTTCCCGGTTGTGGAAAATCACAGAGTATTGTGATTATGGGGCTGTGTTTGTGGAAATGCTTCATGACCGCTTGGTTTGCAGTATTAACAATCTCAACATATAAAAAAAGGCTCCCGGGTGAAGCTCTACTAATGTTTCTTTGCAGATTTCTCTTTCACAGGAGAGTGCCACTCGGGGCACAGGAACTCAAAGGAATGGAGGTTAATGCCGTTCGTCGACACCCCGCTCACCGCCTGTCTACAACTAGAGTGGATCGCCGCGATGCAACCGGTCCAAAGTCTCAAGCCCCTAGGCCACGACACATGCCCTCTCTGGATTCGAGAGCGGCCAACTCCGCCCTCTGTGAGGTATGGACGTCGAAGTTGCCGAAACTGCTGGCAGTGTGAGGGACAGGGCCCTGACCGCTCGGGAGGAGGCAGACGTGGGCCCTTCATTTGGGCGACCCTGAAGAAGCTGAGTCATAAATGCAGCTGAACTGTGTGGCTGCCCTATGAGCAGCCCTTATTCGCATCTCCGTGTGAGTCAATGGCCTCCTAATCAGATGGAATTAGATACGGGTGCTGCTGTTTCAGTGGTACCGGGCAGCACAGTAGCACAGTGGTTAGCACTGCTGCCTCACAATGTCAGAGACCCGGGTTCAATTCTGGCCTTGGGTAACTGTCTGTGTGGAGTTTGTACGTTCTCCCCATGTCTGCATGGGTTTCCTCCGGGTGCTCCAGTTTCCTCCCACAGTCCAAAGATGTGTAGGTTAGGTGGGTTGGCTGCGCTAAATTACCTCTTAGTGTCTCGGGATGTGCAGGTTATGTTGTGGGGATAGGAGGCAACTGGACAAGGGTAGGGTGCTCATTCAAAGAGTCGGTGCAGACTTGATGGGCTGAATGGCCTCCTGCACTGAGGGATTCTATGATTCTATGACCACGTGTTTGACCGGATCCGACACGGAATGAGTAGATTGTTGTTGGCTAATTCGGCTGCCCGCCTTGCTACGGGGAGCCTTTGTCGATTGTGGGTTCCGTGCTCGATCAGGTGGTTTACGGACCTCAATCGTTGAGTCTTCCCCTAATCGTGGTGCAGGGAGACGGTCCCAACCTACTAGGTCGAGATTGGCTGCACCATTTGCAGCTTGACTGGCAACGTATCCTCAAAGTCGAAAAAGGCAGCTTATATGTGGTGCTACAGAAATTCCCCAACGTTTTTGGGCCTGGCCTTGGAGAAATTAAGGGAGCAGTAGTGAAAATTCAAGTAGATCCGCAGGCCCAGCATCATTTTTGTTGTGCTCGACCAGTCCCCTTTGCGATTGTGGGCAAGATTGAAGCAAAGCTGCAGCGATTAGAAAGCTTCAGGATCATTTGGCTGGTTTTGCTGACTAGATGGCGGCAGTAGTTCCGGTGATGAAACCGGATAAGACTGCCCACCGCTGCGGCGATTACAAATTAACCGTAAATACAGCTTCACGTTTGGAACGATACCCACTCCCTCGTATTGAAGACCTATACGCCACACTGGCAGGTGGCTACACATTTACAAAATTAGGTATGAGCAATGCTTATTTGCAGCTCAAACTGCAGGAGGCCTCAAGAAAATACGCGATGATCAACACCCATTCAGGCTTATACGACCATACGCAGCTTCCATTCGGCATCTCTTCAGCTTGCACACTGTTTGAACAAGTCATGGAGGGTATATGACAAGCTCTCAAGTGCGTTGCTGTCTATCTTGACAATGTGTTAATCATGGGGGCAACGGAGGGCTAACACCTGAAAAACCTTGAGGCAGTTTTGCAGCAGTTTTTAGAGTCTGGCGTCCGCCTCCGTGAAGCGAAACGTTCCGTCAATGAGAATGAGGTGGTATATTTAGGCTATTGGGTGGACTGGGACAGCCTACACCCAGTGACTGACAACGTACAGGCAATCACCGCGTGATGCTACAGAGCTTCGCTCTTTCTTGGGCCTGATAAATTATCATGGCCGTTTGATACCAAATTTTGCAACAATCCTGCCCCCCCTCCATTTTCTGATGCAGTAAAACCAAACTCCGCAATCTTTATCAGTGCACATTCTCACTTGAGCTAGGGTTCACATGGGGTTAATATACAGTTTAAAAGCGGAAGTAGCTGTATTCTCATTTATATACAATCAATCAACTCTATTTGCGTCAGAATTCATTACATGTGGTCAATCAATTTTCTTAGCATCCCAGTTTATCACATATATGGTTAAAGTGGGTGTTGTCTCACCAGCCCCTAACTTCATGCAGAAGTCACTCAAAACTAAAGTAAGGTTATGTCCTGCCTGCATCTGGAGACTTTGAGCTATTGTGTCAGCGGCTGTTAAAATACTCCCTAGAAATACCCACGTCTTGTTCTCATTCAATGAGGTTGTTCACACAGTTTGTAACTTAACCCAGCTAATGATTGTTCAGGAATGTGGCTAGTTCAGCTAACAGCCATTTTGTGTCCCTTCTGATATTAGTAATTCTTAGGTTACAGAAAAACAAGCATTGTCTGGCGGTAGTGTTCGGAGTTAAATGTTTCCACCAATATGTTTATGACCACCATTTTGTCATGATATCGGAGCATAAGCCCGAGCTTGGCCTCTTTCGCGAGGATAAGGCAATATCCGATTGCGATTACATCAGCCCATATCCAAAGGTGGGCTCTACTATTGGCTGTGTACCAGTATTCATTCGAACATTGTCCGGACACATCCATTGCGAATGCCGACACGTTGAGGCGTCTCCACTTGCACGTAGTCTCGGTGGATCCACCCATGGCCAATGAAATCATAGCAGCCCTCAACTTCATAGACACTTTGTCCGTTAAGGCTATTTGCATCCGAGACTGGATGCAATATGATCCAGTGTGAGCAAAGGTGTGACATTTGGTTTTATCCAGTGGACCATGGTGACAGCTTCCAGTGGAGTTGAAGGTTTTTTCAACCAAGAAGTCGGAACTGAGCGTTGCAGATGGTGTCCTCCTGTGGGGCACGAGAGTTGTGCCTGCAAGAGGTCAACTGTTAATTCTGAAAGATCTTCATGCTGCTCATCCAGGCGTTTCCAGAATGACAGTGCTAGCCAGGAGTTCCTGTTACAGGATACCAGAATATAACGATGAGCACATGACGCCATGGCGCATACTCCTTCCACACCCCAACAAGACAAGAAAGGAAAAAACTACACATTCAAAACCTCTGAAGACATCTAAGTCAAGAATGAACATTCCCAGCAAAGGGGAGCAACAGGATCCATCCTCAATACAAAACATGGCTTGGCATTCTCATAATAGAGCCAGGAAACCAAGGATGCCCACTCCATGCCAAGACTAGCCACACAACAGATCTCACTCCTTTCCAGCCACATCAGAGGCACTTCACCGGCCCCATCAACACTGGAAACCGTAGGCCATCCTCCATCGAGGAAATCCCACCAACATGGAGAAGAAGAATTGTCAAAACATGTCCAGCTGCGTGACTTGGGAGGGGTACAATCCCCCCCCCCCCCCCACCCCCGAAATGATAAAGGAAACCCCCTGTGACACAATATACCAAATTGGAGCTTCTAGCAGTGCCCTGCTGCTGATCCCGGTGTTCCTTTCTTTTTGGTGTTTTCTTTCCCAGTCACAGAATGCCAGGCCAGGACTAGTACCGTACAGCTTTGCAAAAAGGATATCAGGGGCAGAACAGCATGGCCTCACAGGACACTACCTCCCCAGGAGAACCCAGGCTTCAAAAGAAGAAGGGCAATCTGGAAGTAACTTTATAAGAACACTTGGAGGCCGGGTTGCGGCGATGCGGAGCTAAGCCGCGCGATTCGGCAGCTCCCGCGAAGACGGACTTTTGGGCCCGCTAACGGAGCCCCAACGGCACTTTTTATATAACCAACCCGTGGGGAAGGAAGGAGAAAGGTGCCCTACTAACCTGCATGGATCGGACCCGCAGCGAAACGGCGAAAAAAGCGGCCCTGGAGCAGCGGGAGAAGAAAGGAAAATAAAGCAAAATGGCGGCGCCCACGGACAAAGAGGAGATTCAAGAGTTCATCAAGCGCTGCTTCAAGGAGATGCGCAAGGAGATGGTGGCGCCTATGCTGGCAATGGTGGAAAAACTTGGAGCAACCCAGAAAGCCCAAGAGGTGAAGATCCAGGAGATCCAGGAAAAAGTTAGTGAGAACGACGACGAGCTCGTGGGCCTTGGCGGAGAGAGTGGAGCGGCACGAGGCGCTGCACAAGACGTGGGCGGGAAGACTCGAAGACCTGGAGAACAGGTCGAGGAGAAACAATTTGAGGATCCTCGGTCTCCCAGAAGGAGTGGAGGGGGCCGATACCGCGGCATATGCGGGCACAATGATCGGGACGCTGATGGGTGCGGAGGTCCCCCCGGGATTGCTGGAGCTGGATGGGCCGCACCGAGTGCTAGCGAGGAAGCCCAAGGCAAATGAGCCGCCAAGGGCGCTGGTGGTGAGATTTCACCGGTTTACGGACAGAGAGAGGGTCCTGAAATGGACCAAGACGGAACGGAGCAGCAAGTGGGACAATGCGGAGATCAGAATATACCCGGACTGGAGCGCGGAGGTCGCTAAGCGGAGAGCGGGTTTCAACCGGGTCAAAGCGGTGCTGCATCGGAAAGGAGTGAAATTTGGAATGTTGCAGCCAGCGCGACTGTGGGTTCCACACAATGGCCAACACCACTACTTCGAAACGCCCGAAGAGGCGTGGACCTTAATACAAACTGAAAAGTTGGACTCTAATTGAGGGTTTGTGTGGGAGGGGGGTGTTTGAGGGTTGAGGTATGATGGTTGTTGTACATAGGGGGTCAACCACACGCAGGAAATGCTATATGGGCTGGGGGAGAGGGACAAGGCCACGACAGGAGCTGCGCCATGGGGGGCGGGGCAGGCTTTGGAAATCGCGGGGATTTCTTTCCCGCGCGCGGCAAGAAAGGCGGGAAGGGGAACGAAGGAATGTACATTGATTGGGAGATTCCCACACGGTGGGGTCAAAGGGATGGCGGGGGAAGCCGGGGTCAGCAGGTGTCAGCTGACTTACGGGAGGGATATGGGGGGAGCAAAAAAGCTAGACGGGGATCTAGCGAGGGGAGGGGAGGGGGGAGGGGGAGGGGGGAGGGGGGGGAGAGGAGGGAGGGGGGGAAGGGGGGGGAAAAGGGTTGCTGCTGCACTGGCCGAAAGAGAACGGGACACAGAAGAGGTGGCTGGGACGGGGGTCCCCCGGTTGGGGGACTGGAGAGTGAGGGAAACGCGGGCAAGGGACTGGCCCAGAAAAGGAGATGGCTAGTCGGCGGGGGGGGGGGGGGGGGGTGAGAGTCCCTCCAATCCGGCTGATAACGTGGAACGTGAGGGGCCTGAATGGACCGGTGAATAAGGGACTGAAGACAGACGTGGCAATGCTCCAAGAGACACACCTGAAGGTGGCGGACCAGGTCAGGTTAAGAAAGGGATGGGTAGGACAGGTATTTCACTCGGGATTGGACGTGAAAAATAGAGGGGTGGCAATTCTGGTGGGAAAGCATGTGTCATTTGAGGCCAAGACTATCGTAGCGGATAATGGAGGGAAATATGTGATGGTGAGTGGTAGGTTGAAAGGGACGTGGGTGGTGTTGGTAAATGTATACGCCCCAAACTGGGATGATGCTGGATTTATGAAGCGAATGTTGGGGCGCATTCCGGACCTGGAGGTAGGAGGACTGATAATGGGAGGGGACTTCAATACAGTGCTGGACCCAGCACTGGACCGCTCCAGATCAAGGACGGGAAGGAGGCCGGCGGCGGCCAAGGTGCTCAGGGGGTTTATGGATCAGATGGGGGGAGTGGACCCATGGAGGTTTGCAAGACCGCAGGCCAGGGAATTTTCTTTTTTCTCCCACGTACATAAGGCTTACTCCCGGATAGATTTCTATGTTCTGGGCAGGGCGCTCATCCCGAGAGTGGAGGGGACGGAGTATTCGGCCATAGCCGTTTCGGACCATGCCCCGCACTGGGTGGAACTGGAGCTGGGAGAGGAGAGGGACCAACGCCCGCTGTGGCGGCTGGATGTGGGACTACTGGTTGATGAGGTGGTGTATGGGAAGGTGAGGGGGTGTATTGAAAGATACTTGGAGGCCAACGACAACGGGGAGGTGCGAGTGGGGGTTGTATGGGAGGCGTTGAAGGCGGTGGTCAGGGGAGAGCTGATCTCCATCAGGGCTCATAGGGAGAAGACAGAGGGAATGGAAAGGGAGAGGTTAGTGGGGGAGATCTTGCGAGTGGACAGGAGATACGCAGAGGCCCCGGAGGAAAGATTACTTGGGGAAAGGCGACGGCTCCAGACCGTGTTTGACCTGCTGACCACAGGCAAGGCGGAGGCACAGTGGAGGAAGGCGCAGGGGGCGACCTACGAGTACGGGGAAAAGGCTAGTCGGATGCTGGCGCACCAGCTCCGTAAGAGGGCGGCAGCGAGGGAAATAGGGGGAATCAAAGATGGAAGGGGAGCCACGGTTCGGAGTGCAACAAAAATAAATAAGGTATTCAAGGCCTTCTATGAAGAGCTGTACAGATCCCAGCCCCCAGGGGGGGAAGGGGGGATGAGGCGATTCCTGGACCAGCTGGGGCTCCCGAGGGTGGAGGAGCAGGAGGCGGTTGGTTTGGGGGCACCAATTGGGTTGGAGGAGTTGAGTAAGGGTTTGGGGAGCATGCAGGCGGAGAAGGCCCCGGGGCCGGACGGGTTCCCGGTGGAGTTCTATAGAAAATATGTGGACCTGCTGGCCCCACTACTAGTGAGGACCTTTAACGAGGCAAGAGAGGAGGGAACCCTGCCCCAGACAATGTCAGAGGCGACAATCTCCTTGATTCTAAAGCGAGACAAGGATCCACTGCAATGTGGATCGTACAGGCCGATTTCGCTCCTCAATGTGGATGCTAAGCTATTGGCAAAAGTACTGGCCACTAGGATTGAGGACTGTGTCCCGGGGGTGATTCACGAGGACCAAACGGGATTCGTAAAGGGCAGGCAGTGAAATACCAATGTGCGGCGGCTCTTAAACGTGATAATGATGACATCGGAGGAGGGAGAGGCGGAGATAGTGGCATGTATGGACGCGGAAACAGCCTTTGACCGAGTAGAGTGGGAGTACCTCTGGGAGGTATTGCGCAGGTCTGGGTTCGGGGGAGGGTTTATTAGATGGGTTAAGCTCCTTTACCGCGTCCCGGTGGCGAGTGTAGTGACGAACCGGCGGAGGTCGGAGTACTTTCGGCTGTACCGAGGGACGAGGCAGGGGTGCCCCCTGTCCCCCCTGTTGTTTGCATTGGCGATCGAACCCTTGGCCATATCACTTAGGGAGTCTAAGAAATGGAGGGGGATAGTCCGCGGGCGAGAGGAGCATCAGGTATCGCTATATGCGAATGACCTGCTGCTATACGTGGCGGACCCAATGGAGGGGATGGTGGAGGTCATGCAGACTCTGAGGGAGTTTGGGGAGTTATCGGGCTACAAGCTTAATGTAGGGAAGAGTGAGCTTTTTGTATTACAGGCAGGGGACCAAGAAAGAGGGATAGGGGACCTACCGCTGAGGAGGGCGGAGAGGAGTTTTCGGATCCAGATAGCCAGAAGTTGGGGGCCCTACATAAACTGAATTTGACGAGGGTGGTGGAGCAAATGGAGGAGGATTTAAAAATATGGGACATGCCCCCGCTCTCGCTGGCGGGTAGGGAGCAGTCGGTCAAAATGGTGGTCCTTCCGAGGTTTTTGTTTGTGTTTCAGTGCCTCCCCATCGTGATCACCAAGGGCTTTTTCAAGAGAGTAGGTAGAAGTATTATGGGGTATGTGTGGGCAAATAAGACCCCGAGGGTTAGGAGAGGGTTCTTGGAACGCAATAGGGACCGAGGAGGGTTGGCTTTGCCAAACCTAGAGAGTTACTACTGGGCAGCAAACGTGGCGATGATTCGCAAGTGGGTCATGGCGGGAGAGGGGGCGGCATGGAAGAGGATGGAGATGGCGTCCTGTAAGGGAACGAGCCTGGGGGCGTTGGTAACGGCACCGCTGCCACTCTTGCCGACAAAATACACCACAAGCCCGGTGGTGGCGGCAACACTAAGGATCTGGGGCCAGTGGAGAAGGCACAGGGGTGCAATGGGAGCATCGGTGTGGTCCCCGATCAGGGGTAACCACCGGTTTGTCCCGGGAAAGATGGACGGGGGGTTCCAAGGCTGGCATCGGGCGGGGATTGGAAGAATGGGGGACCTGTTCATTGACGGGACATTTGCGAGCCTAGGGGCACTGGAGGAGAAATTTGAGTTACCCCCGGGAAATGCATTTAGATATATGCAGGTGAGGGCTTTTGTGAGGCGACAGGTGAGGGAATTCCCGTTGCTCCCGGCACAAGAAATTCAAGATAGGGTGATCTCGGGGGTATGGGTCGGGGAGGGCAAGGTGTCGGAAATATACCAAGAGATGAAAGAAGAGGGGGAAGCGCTAGTAGAAGAATTGAAAGGTAAATGGGAGGAGGAGCTGGGGGAGGAGATTGAGGAAGGGCTATGGGCTGATGCCCTGGGTAGGGTTAATACCTCCTCCTCGTATGCCAGGCTCAGTCTGATACAATTTAAGGTGGTTCACAGAGTGCATTTGACGAGGGCGAGGCTGAGTAGGTTCTTTGAGGTAGAGGATAGATGTGAAAGATGTTCAGGGAGCCCGGCGAATCATGTCCATATATTTTGGTCATGCCCGGCATTGGAGGGGTTCTGGAGAGGTGTGGCGGGAGTAATATCCCAGGTGGTGAAAGTCCGGGTCAAGCCAAGCTGGGGACTAGCAATATTTGGAGTAGTGGATGAGCCGGGAGTGCAGGAGGCGAAAGAGGCCGGAATTCTGGCCTTTGCATCCCTAGTAGCCTGGCGAAGGGTCTTGCTATTGTGGAAGGAGGAGAAGCCCCCTAGCCTGGAGGCCTGGATTAACGACATGGCTGGGTTCATAAAATTGGAGAGAGTTAAGTTTGCTTTGAGAGGGTCTGCACAGGGGTTTTACAGGCGGTGGCAACCGTTCCTAGAATATCTTGCGGAGCGTTAGAGGAAGGTCGGTCAGCAGCAGCAGCAACCCTGGGGGGGGGGAGGTAACGAGAGATTGTTTGAGGGGATGGTTGAGCAGGAGATGGCATGGAGGGTGGGGAGAAACGGTACGTGCGGCCAAGAGCCAGTGTATAAAGCTATGTAAATATACCATCTTGCCATGTATATATCTTGCTCAGGGTGATTTTGCGTTATTTTGTTACGGGGGGGGGGGGGGGGGGGGGGGTGTTATTGTTTGTAAGGGGAAAAAATTGTGTTGTTAAAAAACCTTAATAAAAATAACACTTGGAGGAGGGCACCTAACTCCCTCACCTAGCCTACCCTCCAACCGAAAAAGGACTTCAACAACGCGGATTCACAATACTCAGACTCTCACTCAGACCCTGCAGCCCACAGGTTACTACCTCCCCAGTGGAACCCTCGAGAAGGAGAGAAGACCAGGAGCCCCCAAAAGGGGACAGCTTGGAGAAGAATCCCCTACACCTCCGCCATGTCATCGTCCCGAAGCCCAGGTAGTGAGAAACCTAGGCCCTGGCAGAAGACGATGGCCCATTGTGTCCAACTGCCTCCAAACGTTCTCGACGAACATCAAGGGCAAGACAACACAAGACCAGTGGTTGGAATCTCCGACGGACCCCAGGCCCTGAAGACCAGATACAATGTGCTCTGTAGAACGCGAAACACCCAGCCTTCAAATCAAGATTGTGAAAACATGGCAGCCAACTCTCAAACTCGACTGGGAATTCGCTCCCAGCTCCCTTCAGAAGACTGGGTGCACAAACACTCCTAGTCCGGCCCCATCTTCCAGAATCGCCCACGATGTTCAGCATACCATGCAATAGGATTTGCAAGGACCAACGGCGAGTCCCCACCAAGGAGAATGCCCTATCAAGTAACAGGATTCTCTTCTCTGCTTCATCCATTTCCCTAAGGATATCTCGCAGTTCATTAATGTGAGCACCAACAACTTGCGCCAAGGAGCAGAGACCATCGTCTACAACATTGTCCATTCACAATGGAAACCACCATCACGACACTGACAGCATCGCCAAAGTGCAGGCCCGCTCACCAGCAAAACCGCCACTGCAAGCTGCGCCCCACTCTGGCCACGCCCGACCGCCACAAGCCTGCGCCGACCATGCTGCCCGTCTAAACTAAAATCTTCTACACTTCCGGGGTCCGTATCCCTCTATTCCCATCCTATTCATATATTTGTAAAGATGCCCCTTAAATGTCACTTCGTCCCTGCTTCCACCACCTCCTCCGGCAGCGGGTTCCAGACACCCACTACCCTCTGTGTAAAAAACTTGCCTCGTACATCTCTTCTAAACCTTGCCCCCTCGCACCTTAAACCTATGCCCCCTAGTAATTGACCCCTCTACCCTGGGAAAAAGTCTCTGACTATCCACTCTGTCTATGCCCCCCATAATTTTGTAGACCTCTGTCAGGTCGCCCCTCAACCTCTTTTGTTCCAGTGGGAACAAGCCAAGTTTATTCAACCCCTCCTCATAGCTAATGCCCTCCGTACCAGGCAACATCCTGGTAAATCTCTTCTGCACCCTCTCTAAAGCCTCAACACCTTCTGGTAGTGTGACGACCAGAATTGGTACCTACATGGACCACAACAACTGGATCCTGCCTCTCCCACTGCAAGTTCCTCTCCAGCCCTGAACAGAATTCCCGAACCCTGTCATTGGGCAGGCAGCACAGCCACCTGGACTCTGGCTCTTTGCTGTCGGGAACAGTGTCAATCCTCTTGACTATGCTGTCCCCATACTAAACATTCCTTTTTTGCTCCCCCAATTAAATGGCCAAGGTCAGTTAGCTCAACCACTCTGCAGCTCCCACTCATATCCAAATAAGCTGAGAGAACCTGAAACCGATTGAAAAATTGCAGAGGCTCATTCTCCTGAACGCCAGCCCTCTAGGTCCCCTTACCTGTGTCGCTTGCAGTCACACGCTCCTATCCCTGGCCACTCATCAAATCAGAAGACCCAGAATTTGGCCAGAACACTGGATTAAAGCAGCAGTGGCTTAGTTGTTTGCATATTGCAATTACTTACCTGACAGCTCTGAGAGGAACAGGGCAGGGGGCCCTGCTCATCCGCAAACCTGCCCAGGTCAAACCCAGAGATTGGGTGAATGATGTCAGGGTCCCAAAGCAACAACATTTTAAAGGGATTTCATACCTGCATGTGGGACAGGACAGTCAGCGGTAGAGTAAGGAAGGCCGGTAATCTCCCATGTCCGTGTGGTTTTCACCCCCACAACCCAAAGATGTGCAGGTTAGGTGGATTGGCCACACTAAATTACCCCTTAATTGGTAAAAATAATAATAATTGGGTACTCTAAATTTAATTTTTTTTTAAAAGGAAGGCCGGTAAAACCCAATACATCCAATCAATAAATGTTCACTCATAAAAGTTAATCTGCCTGCTCTCCCTCAACACACCCTCACAAAGTCCCTCACCATCATCCTAACAACCAACATTTGAAAGAGTAAACAGAAATCAAGTCAGAAAATTGGCATTAACTTCACATTTTCTTTTTTTAAAATATGTTTATTGGACTTTTAACATTTTATGTCAAAAGTTACAGAACAAAACAAAACCAAAACATGTATCAAAAATTACAACAGTAACAGTAACTCCATTAACAGAAATATTAGCATTTCATTATTTACATTAGTGTATATAGAACATATTGAGAAGAAATATGATATTTACAGTAATGAAGATAAATATGACAATCAAACTCAGAGGATGGAAAATGTGAAATAGGAGACACATGGGACAGGTTAGTAAGTTATGCAAATATTGGTGCCTCTACTAAAGCCATGAGTGACCTGTGGGCTATTTACTTTCTTTCGATTGACTATGGTACAGGACTGGGCAGAAGGTTTTATTCTCTGACTTCCCTTTCGTTTCCTGGACCAGCCCACATTCCCCTGTTTCCCCGGTCTTTTATGCGTGGGGAGGGGGGCCTGTACCCCTCAGAGTGTAGGGCCTATTTCCCTATTTCTCCTCTACGGTGTGGTGTTCCCTCCCCGTGGTTGTCCCTCCTTCCCCCTCCAATCCCACCCCCATCCCTCTCCCCTTCTATCTGCTCTCCCCTCTCCCCCCTGTTGCTGATTGTGAACAGCCTTCTAAGAGGCTAGTGAACTTCTTCCACATGTAGTAGCATCTCTCATTTGGTCTCCTGATTGTGAATTTTTTTCCCCCAGATTCAGGAACAGGCTAGGTCGGCGAGCCAGTCTGAGGCCCTGTGTGATACTGCAGAAATGGGGGGTGGATGAACTAGGCATGGAGATAGGGGGAGGACTCTGGATCGAAGCGTTACACTGGATTAACTCCACTTCCTCTTCTGCAGCGGTAAACCGAATGCAATTCAAGGTGGTGCACAGAGTGCAGCTGCTCACCAAAACACGGATAAGCGGATTCTTCCTGGAGGTGAATGATAAGTGCGAGCGGTGTCGGGGGGGGGGGGGGGGGGGGGGGGGGGTCCGGCCAACCACACCCACATTTTCTGGGCCTGCCACAAACTCAATGGGTTCTGGACAACCTTCTTCGAGGCCATATCCAGGGTGGTGGGGGTAAAGATGGAGCCATGCCGATTTGTGGCGGTCTTTGGGGTGTCAGAGCATCCAGAGCTCTTCATGGGGAGAGGGGCAGGTGCCCTGGCCTTCGCCTACCTGATCGCCCGGCGGAGGCCTCTGCTTGGGTGGAAGTCGGCAGTACTTCACATTTTCAAAAAGTGCCAAGAGTTCCAATGAAACTATTTAAATCTGCTTTTTAACACAGTAACTATCCTTTGCGTCCATTAACTGGTTCTAGTTTATAATCTACTACCTCTTTGGATGCTCCCTTAGTAAAATGAAGTTGAGAAGTGGATAGCTCAAATGGCTTCTTGGAACCAGAGGCTGGAGTTGGCTCTGGTCTCAGGGAATATCCCAAACATATCATATTCTGGTAGCTTTTCTTTTGCAGTTGGAAGGATTTCCAGTTCCACATCTGAAGCCTCTTCATGTGCAGATATTGGAAGAGGCCTAAAGGGAGCAGATTCAATTCCTGAAACGACAAGCAGTAACTGTGCCTACTCCTTGCAGCCCGCTGGTAGTTTACGCAGGATTTGAGGAATACTTGTCAGTACGGGCTAAAATACCTCAACCAGGTCTTGGATGCCTTCTAAACAGATTAATTCCAGGCTGAGCCACAATACATTTATTGAAGCAGTAGTCGGTGCCATTCACGCAAGCACCAATATCCTTAGAAGGTGTTCGTTTTGTGTCTTCATGCTGCAGAAATCTCTGGGGATGTCACAGTCTCCACAGTGTTCCCAGTTTGAGGGAAACTTCCTGCAATATGTTGAAGATGCAGGATTTAGACACCTTTATTGGTCCATCATCGGCATTTAAATTTCTTCTACTGCCCACACACAATGTCAATGCTTACTAATCAAAATTCTTTTGAAAATGGGGCCTTGAGATCTAGGTCCCAAGTCTCCTTTTCCGAGGATAGTTGCTTCTCTACCTCCATGGAGAATGCACTCTCCCTCCTCCACTCCCAGGCCTTTACCCTCACTCGTGTTCAGTGCTTCACCCAGTCCAGAGGTTCTTGATCCCCTGTGCACTGTCTCCAGATCAGGGAAACCACAGTAACTGCTGCTCACATCCCTGACCTCTTCCAGCCTCTCTTGCTTTGTTCGAGAGACTGGCCTAATCATCCCTTCCTTTGCAAACATCACCTCTCCTCAGATCCCACAGAATTTCCAGGTAAGAGTGAGAGACTTGGTGGGTGGGTCTCCTCTTAATTCCTGTGGTTGCTGCAACTTTCAGAATCCATGTCCAGTTCAGCCATTCTAAGCTGTGCCAAGGGTCTCCTCAATTAGAAATATTTCATTTGACAAATGCAGCATGCTCTTGCGTCCACCCTCTTTAATTGGTCAGGAAATGCAGAAGCAGGATGCTAATGTCATCGCTCAGTTCAAGTCTGTGTTTTGGACAGATGGGTTCCCAACAAGCCTCCCTGCTGTGTATGTGCGGACCAATTGCATTGAAATTCAGCTCATATCTCTTGAATTGGTGGGTGCAGGAGGTCGGTTTACAAGTGGATATCTTTAAAATGGCTGAAATTGTCAACATGTCGGGAAATCAGCAACAACCCACTGATTTCCACCTTTAATCCCAGTGGAATCTGGAGCATGGGGGAATTTTGATGGTGTAGAATTCAACAAAGAGACACAGGAACGCAAGGTAAGATAAAATGAACTCAGGCTTATTTTGGTGCACATAACTAACACAACTAACTCTCCTCGCCCCAAAGGGCCACCTTCCCCGACCTGCACCCAAGTCAGGGTTTTATACAGTAAGGTTCCCCTTTGTTAAGGGCAAACCCCACCCCGTTTTACCAGGGGACTTCATACTCAGTAATAGTCATGGGGAACCAGATGGTATATAGTCCATGGCCTCTGAGGGGGCTGTAACACATAGGACTGGCCTGTTGGCAAAAAAATTAACATGCTCATTATCAGCTGCTTTAACTGGGATATTTGACTTTAGTGGTTTAGTGGGATTGTGCAGCAGCAACAATCCCACATTACCAGCAGCAGAAATAGCCTTCTACTCAGTCAAATCACCATCGATATTATATGCCATGTGGTTGTATGATATTTAATTTTATTGCTAGGTAGATGCAGCTCTCCATTGCTGACAGTCAGGCATCCAAGATTAATTTTATCTCATCCTCTGCAGTATAAAGCTGGTCGGAGGGCCACCTCCAGTTCTCTTCTTCGTCCTCGTATTCTGTGCTGTCTTCCCCTGCAAGGAGGGAAAGAAGAGACCTATGGGGGTGATAAGTGGAATGTGTTCAGAGGATGAATGGACAACAGTGATGGAGTGGCATTATGAAGGATAAGTGTGACCTTGCAGAACAATGAGGGTGGGTATCAATGATGGATGATCTAAATGGGGATATAGTAGATGCCTAAACAGAGACTGATGGCAGCACCCACTAGGTTCATTGGTATGGGGAATGAGGTGCAGGCAGTGGCTGGGGAAGGCAGAGTGAATGGGGGTGGGGTAACACACATTTCAGGATAAGCATGAATGTGCCTTATAACTCACCTCTCCTGCCCTTATTAGGTCATTAAATCTCTTCAGCCACTGTTATTCAGGAATCTGATATCAAATTCCTGCTGCTGACCCTCTCAGCAACTTTCAACCAGGTATTCTTGTTCACTGAGTGAGACCTCTTCACCCTGTTAACTGGGGAACATCATCTTACAGCCTTGCAGCATTATCTCTAGACAGGCATCATTGAAGGGTGATGTTGCCTTGCTATGTTTTGCATCCTTCGCTCCATATCCTGGCTCTATCTAAGCACCTCAACAAGCACTTCAGGTCTCAGCCTCGTGGAGTCCTTTAAAATCAGCTGAGCTGATGTGGGTCATCATCGCAGCCACTTGCTCTGATTGGTCGACAAACAGCAAATCAGATGCAAATGCAATGGCTGAGTTCAGTAGTCACTGAGAAACATAGCTTCTCTGCTTGCTGCCAGCCTCCCTCGCTGCGAGCGGATTGGAAGAATCCAGCCCCATGTGTCTGTGTTACAAGTGAAGGTGGTAGGACAACAGAGTATAACTGAAGACAACAATGGCCTGTTGACCGTACAAATTTGACCCTTGTGTTAGGATCACAAGAATATTCAGAATGAGACTGAAGTTATTGAATATAGACAATTCAGTTTTCTTATTTCTTTACCTTTACGTTTTAAAACCCATTTTATTTTTCAGTGAACTCTTTTCCCCGACTGCCTAGGTACTCCCACGCGGCAGTATCTGTACAATGACTGAGGAATAATTTTGCTGCTATGACTCATAGCTGCTATTGTCAAGGACAACCAAAAAATTCAGAAAAATCCCAGATGTTCCTGAATGTTAAGTAAGTGCAGCCATGACAACAGTGTCCAAGTGCATCAGATATTCTTTCTAAATTCTGTTTTTCTTGCCATTATACAGTGGATAAGGCATTTATACACTGACTGAAGTTACAGGATAAATTTCGTAATATTTTGAGTTTCCTTTCCAACGATAAATTAATGGGAAATGAACCGTGCGTTTATGGCCAAAATGTCCTTGGCATTTGCTCATGCTGTAACTCTGAAAAGAGGGGAGCAGTCTGCTGGAAAATGGCAGCACCTGGTACAGCCCTAATTTTCTGCACTCCACCCATTCTTCCACTTCTTGTACATTAGTTGGAGGTGTGCTGCTGGAAATGGAGCTGAAATTAGTTGTGTTTCTGGGTTCAGATCACTAACAATTTGTGGGCAAGCACCTGGTAGGCCTTAATGCCTGTATCAATTTATTAGAACAAACTTATTGGAGCATTCATAAAATAAATCAGTTATGTTTGGTGTTGGTAGTCTGGGGGGAAGCAGGTTCGCCTGTTTTAAGAATGAGAAATTGTATTGCGCAGGATGGATCATTCTTGCGTTGAAATTGGCTTTGGGTATGCAAAATTGTTGGCCAACAAATTTGGCAGAAGACAGAAGATTCAAAGTAGGGCAAGGTCGGGGGGGTGGTGGGGGCGAGGCATAACATTGGCTGGGATTTTCCGTTGCGAGTCTACCGTGCTACCACTGCTAGCAAGAACAAAATATTTTCACACTGTTCACTGGCGGCAGGATTCTATATTCCCAACGCTTGTCATTGGGATTTTCCATTGAAGCCATCCCATACTGCCGGGAAACCCATGGGTGGGGGGGGGTTGCTATTGATGGGACCAGAGAATCATGCCGCCAGCACCTACTCATATACTCCTTCACTTTGTTTCCCTCTCCCCATCGGTATTCATTATGATACACTTTCTAGTGTCTTTCTTGCCTGTCAACTCCACCTTCAGTAAATGTCTACATAGGACAATTCACTGTCAACTTCTTCCTTGACTATCATGTGCATGCTACGCATTTTCTATCTTTGCAGTAGTTATGGAGAGTACTCTGACATGGGTTTCAGGAGGTTGCATGCTACTAATGTCAGCCCATCAATGAATACTTCTGCTTTTGCGGGTGAAGACATAAAACAAGAAAAAATAGGTGACTAGTGGAGAGGGTCTTAGCAGATTACATTTCAGGGAGCAGTCAGAAGATGGAAATTTATCTTTCGTGTTTGATGCTATTCAATTCGGTGAGCACTGACATGAAAGCTAGCACAGACCAACAGTTCTTTTCCAGCAATTTGGCAAAGACTACTTGGCAGCAAGCTTTCGTGACATGTTGTGAACACATCTCCATTTTCTGTGTCTGAGGGGACGCTGGAAGAAGCTGTCCCAGCAGCCTTCTGAGCTGGTCACACAGAATTCATTGCACACATTGAGATGGAACGGAAACTCAGATAGAGTACATAATGGGCAGCCAATCCACTTCCACTCATTTTCTATCTTTGCCACAATTGAATTTATCAACCCCTTAATTTGAATCCTAAGCAGACAGTACTTTCTGTGATATATGTCACCTCTTTCTGTTTATTTTCACGAGCTTTTGTTCATGAAATGTGACCAATGCTAATTTAGCCAGTTTATCTTTAAGATTTAAAATTAAAAGGGGAAAAGCATAAAGTTCTATTTTTTGCCAGATGCAACCTTCCTCGCACTCAATGTCATTCCATGCATCTCCACAAGTTCTGCTCAGAGGACTGTCAATTTTCTACGCCATTAACTTGGCTGATTTGAAACCGTCAGTGATTTTTCAATAATTTTCTCGATGGGGGCACAGCTGGAGCTATGTCCTCAGTGACACAGACTTCAGCCATGTGCTTCCAAGGCATTTAAGGCTGATCTTAAAAATATACTTTTTCATCTAGTCTGAACTGCCTTGCTAGCCTGAATACCCTTTCCTCCACTGTTTATCAGCGATGTTTATGATTTCAAGTATTCATATGCTAGAATGACAAGTACTGAAACAACACTTTTGCAACTGAAATGGCAAAATAGCTGTGGTCAGAACTGTCTGCATCTTATCAGTCTTCATCTTCCTCTGGAGTAAGCCGGCTTCATTTTATCAGTTCTTGCTGCTTCCATTTCCATCTGCCTTATTCCTTCCACATCTCCTCATTTAGTCATATTTCTAATCTTGCTAGCATCTTTAATTTCTTTGAATTCTCTCTTTATTCCACTCTCTTTTTTTCATGCTGCTATCACCGCTGCCATTTATTCACTTTCTGTCGTCCTCTTAAACACTTACAAGTAATTCTGTTTCTTTACTATATTATCTTCAGGAGTCCTGAGAAAGTTAAAGAACAAAGGTGTATTTAGGAAAAAAAAAAATGCATGGCAGCAGTGCGCCCTACAGCGCTTAAGTCCCAGCTGGGACTACCGATCGTGCCGGTCGCAATCCTGGCCGGTTTTTAAATATCTGGTTCACGAGCCCCAGCCTGCTAGGCCTCCGCCCCTGAGTGGGGAGCTCGTAATTCACGAGTCCCATGGGGAGACCAATTGTGTCATCCCCGTGGGTCTCATGAGCATTATTACATTTACCCGTGCAAGCGTGTACAGTATTTACTTATTTGCCCTCTTTCCTTTGTCTGTATCATTCAAAACCCTGTTCATTTGTAACTTATTCGGTTCTGGTCAAGAGCCTGCGCTTTCTCGGCACTGATCAGTCTGCTGAGTGTTTTCAGAGTTTTCTGATTTTGTATGGGAATTATTTGCAATGGAGATGTTTTTCAAATATTGGAACAAAATGTGTATGATACATTCTTTTATATAGTGGGGGACACTGTAGGGTGGAATTTCTGTCTGCTGCTGTGCACCAGTAACTTTTAATTTACGCCGGGCGGCAAACTTGTGCACAAGTCAGACTTCATCTGATTCCATAGCGAGTCTTTACCTGGAACAGGTCACTAGCCTGTTACCAGAGGCTTTTAGGTTGAGGGGCACCATTCCACATCAAGCATAGCTGACCAGGACTCTCTCCCACTCTTTCTGCTTGCTTGGAAGGATTTTGCAGATTGAAACTGAACCTGTTGGCCACATTATGAAGGCACCTTCTTTGGCCATCAATTGTTCAGGTGGGGCTCGATCCAAGAGCTTCTGGCTCAGAGGCAGGGACACTGTGCCACAAGACCTTATAAGTGTTTGACACTCTCTAATTTATATTTATTGGATTCTTTAGTTTTATTTCTCTCCTTTTAGTGAGCACCATTTGATTCTGGGAGATGACAGGATCTGATTACTTTAAAAAGGTTGCATTTCTGAACCAAAGCTATTATTTTACTCTTTAAAATTAGATCTTTTAATATTTTTCAAAGTAATCACAATCTTGCATGTTACAAGTGAACACCTAGGTCTTCTATTTTCACGTGCCAAATCCACTGCCCTCTAGGAGGACAAGGGCAGCAGTTACGTGAGAACACCACCACCCTGGAAGATCCCCGCCAAGGCACTCACCATCCTGAAGTGGAACTTTATTGCCATTGCTTCATTGTTGTTGGGTCAAAATCCTGAAACTGCCTCCCTAACAGCATTGTGTGTGTCCCTACACCACATGGACTGCAGGGGTTCAAGAAGGCAGCTCGCCACCACCTGCTCAAGGGTAATTAGGGATGGGCAATGAATGTTCTTCGCCTAGCCAGCGAAGCCCACATTCATTGAATTGAAGCCACATCACGTGGCTGGGAAACCCACGGGCGGGGGTGCATGGCCAGCGGGAAAAGAGAATCCCAATGGCTGGAGAATTCTGGCCACAAAGTCAGAATTTGCCGGATGAAGACGTGAACCTTCTCCTCGCTGATGTGGAAGCAAGGTGCAAGTGCATCCTAGGAGGTGGAAAGATGAAACTGCCAAGGAAAATACAGTCCATTGCTTGGAAGGAAGTAGCGACTGTGGTGAATGCGAATAGCACTGAGTCAAAGACAGTGGATCAACACCGGGAGAAACCTCATGATTTGATGGGTGCTGCCAGGGCACATATATATTTCTGAAACTTTAAATCATACTTTTTGAGTTGAAAATGCAGAAAGATATACATGAGATGTTGTTTTTCTTTACCAATTTCACAAGTGCCGTAAAATGCAGTTGCCTTGGAGACGGCACTGACTTATTGGCTTCACCTCTAGGTTTTGAGTTGGAATGCAGAAAGGTGGATGTTGATTTTGTTCACAAATGTTATGAGGTGTCATAAGATACAGTTGCCTTGGTGATGGCACAGTAAGATTTCTTTACGTTCTCATTTCCTCCTTTCGGCCAAACTGGCCCATAATGCTTGGGAAAGCAAGATTTGAAAGTAAATTCATTTCTTCTTTTAGACAAAGCTGGCCCACAATGCCCGGATGTGCTTGTTGATAGTGTGGGGAGTGGGGTGGGAGGCTGGGTGGGGGGGGTGGGGGGTGGGGGGGGGGGGGGGGGCTGGCAGGGTGCTGGCAGGGTGCTTCACATCAAGGACATGACCGAGCAGGAGGCGTTTTCAAAGTGACTACTTGGCTTCTCCAACCCCACGGTAATCAGTGTATCCGGAAGTGGGGATGACCGAAGGTGGCGCTGAGTGCAGGGGGAGAGTTAACTTATGGGACAAAATTAATTGTGGATATTTTTCCTCTAAAAGATGCACTGGTGTCTGTCCATCTGGAGGTGAGTTAGCTCCAGATTCTGAGACCCCTGAAAGTGGTGAGCAGGAACGGACAGAGGCATCACAGCAATGTGACATGGGAGCTGCTGTGGAGGAGGGAGCGGGGTGATGAGATGTCTGATTTAGAGGGTAGTGCTGGTGACAATTCAGTAGCAATGTTAAATGTAATGATGCTTAAGGAGGAAGAGGCCCATATGCAATGGCTGCTGTGGTGGAGGGAGAACGCTCAGAACCTTCGGGAAGTGAGAACCCTGGGACTTTGGTGCTAAAACTCCACCTTTTCACAAGCCCACGGACAACATCAGGCCTGTGCTGGTGATGATGAAGATGAAGCAATGTTCTTGAGCACTTATATCAGGAACAGGTACAAAATCTTGAGAGTTATCAAGTCAACACTAACTTTGATTGAATTAAAGGCAGATGTTTAGCCGGCATCTGGAAAGAAACAATGTGGTACATAAGCAGCATCTGCAGATTCTTCAGCATTAGGAAAGGTAATTCACAGCCAGCAGCTGCAAAGAAACAATGAGGTCCTTTGTCAGATTCTGCTTCAAATTGCAGCGCCTGCATCATCCAGCAGCCGAGGGCATGCCACAGGCACACCAGAGGACGCATCACAGAAAGGGCTGAGACGCAGAATGAATTAGAAACTCTCCCTCCAACACTACCTTCTCTACCTCATTATCCAGCAACCGCCTCGCCCCCCCACCTGACTTTGTATTATGGGAGATATTTGGTCATTGCTTTCTGTTATGTTCCTTATCTATTTTTACATTGACAACTATATTTGAACACACACTTTGTTCTGTTATCTTTATAATCATAGAACCATAGAATCACGACAGTGCAAAAATAGGTCATTCAGCCCATCAAGTCTGCACCGGCCCTCCGAAAGAGCACTCTACCTAGACCCATGCTTCAACCTATCCCCGTAACCCAGTAACCCCACCTCAAATTTTGGACCCTTTTTGACAATTTTACCATGGCCAGTCCACCTAACCTGCACATTTTTGGACTGTGGGAGTGTGGTGAATGTATTCACCAGATAGGTAATATACCTTTAAGGTTTGGTGTGATATGCCTTTAAGGCTTGGGTTGGAACCCCGGTGGGCTCTGCCTCTGGCTCCGCCTCCCCGGGGCTGTAGATAATGTTGCGTTCAGTGGGTGGCGCTCAGTCTGTACCAAATTCTTTGCGTGTTAAAGCCTTCATTCACTTGATCTCTCTCTCATGTCATAATTGATGGTATATCAGGGAGGAAACCAGAGCACCTGGAGGAAACCCACACTGACATGAGGAGAATGTGCAAATGCCACACAGACAGTCACCCAAGGTTGGAACCGAATCTAGGTCCCTGGCGCTATGAGGCAGCAGTGCTAACCGTTGTGCCACTGTCCAGGGTGCCCGGGTGGCACTGACAGGGTGCAGGAGCACTGCCAGGATGCCAGGCCGGCAGTGCTAGGGTGCTTAGGTGCCAGGTTGGCACTGCCAGTGTTCGGGCCCAGGGAGGTCTTGCCAATTGGAGGGGGTATGGGTGGATTCCCAGGTGTCTCTGCAAGTTTCATGGCTTGAAGTGGCTGGGTTCAATGAAGTGTGGGGAGGGGGGCTGAGGTCCTGAAAGTGAGGGGGAAAGATCAGGGCTGCATTCGAAATGGTGCCCCGATCTGCGAACATACAATAATAATAATAATCTTTATTGTCACAAGGTGGCTTACATTGCAATGAAGCTACTGTGAAAAGCCCCTAGTCGCCACATTCCGGCGCCTGTTTGGATACACTGAGGGAGAATTCAGAATGTCCAATTCACCTAACAGCACATCTTTCGGAACCAGTGGGAGGAAACCAGAGCACCCGGAGGAAACCCATGCAAACATGGGGAGAACGTGCAGACTCCGCGCTGTAGCCATTTAAAATGGCCACCTGCAAAGGACTATGGGAATTATGGTCAATTTGGGACACAGACAGGTACACAGCTTCTGTGTATTGTGCAAAGAAACCAGACCTGGTAAGAAACCCCCAGTTCATTAAAGATCGATCACCATTTTCCGCAAGACAATAGCATTCGTATCATTAAGGACCATCAACGATAGCAGACTAACCGGCACCTTATTTGGAAAGGCCTACGTGCCTGGGACAATGATAACTAGGACCCGCCCAGCCAACGAGGCATCCGCCCCCTAATTGGCTAAGATCGATGAAGGTGATCAAAACCCTATCGATCCATTGGACCTGGAGGAAGGACTGCCCAAAAGGGAGCGAAAGAGACAAAGGATAAAAAGCCCTGCGCACTGGGGATCGGCCTCTTTTGGGACTGGCCTGTGCGCGACCAACTGTAGCAGAACAACCAAGTTCAAGGACCTGTGACCATTCCTGAAGGACGAGTCCAGCTGAGACGAACCCAACAACTTCCAACCGACCACGTGGACCCGTATAAAGGTCTTATCTCGCACAGTGGCAGTCACTCAAAGATAAGTAAAGGTCATCTTAGTTGTTAGGTGTAGTTGAGTACGGAGCTGCATGTATTATTGCATAGAGATACAAGTCCTGTGTTATTAATAAATTGTTTTTGAGCTAACATACTGGTTGTGTGGTCATTTGGTCAATATAAGAAACAGCTTGTGGTTCACCTAAAGGGCAAAGACAAAGGCAACAGCACAGAGAGAGATCCAGTCGGCAACCAAACCTGGGACCCTGGCGCTGTGAAGCCACAGTGCTAACCACTGGGCTACCGTGCCAAAGCAGTTACTGAAGCATACAGCCAACGATTCTACATTATTCTGACAGGGTGTCAGGTCTCTCTCTTCGAGCAGTCTCAAAAGATCTTTTTGGTGGTTTGACAAGTAATCCTGGGCGGGATTCTCCAATCCCGCGGCAGAGTGTCCACGCCGTCGTAAATGCCGTCGTGTTTTACGATGGCGTGAACGGGCCGCTCCCACGTCTAATTCTGGCCCTTACAGGGAGCCAGCATGGCACTGGAGCGGTTCGCGCCGCTCCAGCTGCAGACCCTGGCGCGAACTGGGCGCCGCGGGATCTGTGCATACGCAGTTGCGCCGGTGCCAACAAGGACATGCGCAGTGGTGCCGGCGCAAACGCGCGCATGCACAGTGGCCTCCTTCAACGTGCCGGCCCTGACGCAACATGGCACAGGAGTACAGGGGCCGGGGCATAGGAAAGGAGGCCCCCAGCCACAGAGGCCGGCCCGCCGATTGGTGGGTCCCGATCGCGGGCCAGGCCACATCGGAGGCCCCCCCCCCGGGGTCAAATCCCCCCTCTCCCCCGCTCAGGCCGCCAGCCGACCCTTACACGCCGAGGTCCCGCTGGCCCAGTGCAGGTTAGAACAGCGACGGCAGGACTCAGCTCTTTTCCTACGGCCGCTCGGCACATCCGGGCCAGAGAATCGGTGGGCCGGCTGCGTAGAGCGGCCCGCGACCGTCGCGGCGCTAACCACGCCGGCGCCTATGGCGCTGATTCTCCGCAGTGCGGAGAATCGCGTGCCAGCATTGGGGTGGCGTGGCCCGTACGCGGGGATTCTCCGGCCTGGCGCAGGCCTGGGAGAATCCCGCCCCCTGTGTTTGCTACCTGTAGGTAAAAGTGGGTTTTAACCTGAGATGGGTTTTGTTTGATTGGAGATAAAAGGATGGCACTTAGGAGTTAAAGTATTTCATTTTATTTTTAAACATTGTTTAACTAGTAATTGAAAGCTATTTCTTGTATGATAAAGTTAGTTAATCCTACGTTATTAATAAAGTTTATTTTAATATACGATATCCCTATTTGTGCGTGGAGTCACTCTTGGAGGGAAGCAGCCTTTCCTCACGGTCTTATAAAGTAAATAAATTGGGGTTTCTGCCGGTATCCTAGCAACTATTGGGGCCTGGTCCGGGATCGTAATAGCATGCCTTTATTTAAATGTGCACTATCAGATTTCCTACTTATTGAGTTGTATGTTCTTCATTAATAGTTCAATTATTATATTTAAGTATTCACTGTTTTTGATGCTCAAATAACATACAGTGCATCCTTGTAAAAGTTTATGAAAAATCTTCTTCACATAAAAATGCAGGAAAAGAGATTCTAAACCTTAAATATTTGAGAACACAATGACCTTTTACTTGAACAGCCCAACTTTAAAATCTTCAGGAGTAACTACATAAGTCTTTCAAGCCATTTGTTTAACTTCAAAACAATATATCTGTTGTCTTATTTCAGAAAGGAGGGACAGATGGTTAATTTGCAGATTTCAATTTCCAAAAGCACCCACCATTAGTAGCAACCATCTAATCTCTAGCTGCCCTGGTGGTGGATGGAATTTGCATCTCCTCATCTGCTCCAGGAGGCATGTCTGCACCTGGCTCCACACTGTGTTCTTGCAGCATCTCCATGTTTGATGTTGAATCAACCTCCGGGTGAAGGCCCAATCCTTCCTGAAGGACAAAGTTGTGCACAACATAGTACTTCAATCTTGGAAAATGCTCACATGTGAGCATTGTAAAGTGTCCCCGAATCTGTCCAAGCAATGGAAATGTGACTTGAATATTCTCATTCTCCTGTCACCCACGTGTCACATTGCTACATGTGCTCAGCTGTATTGTTCCTATGCTTCTTTGCTGGTCTTCCGAAGGTGTTATAGCCAGGTTCTCAATGGGTATCCTTATCACCCAGTAACCATCCTGTAATTGCCGATGATACCCTCACTCATAGGGCGGGATTCTCCACTCCCGCGCCGAAGTGCCCACGCGGTCGTGAACGCTGTCGAGGTTCACGACGGCGCGAAACGGCCCCGATCCCGACCGATTCAGGCCCCGACAATGGGCTAGGATCGGGGCCGCGTCATCTACACGCGCCAGGCCTTGTCGCCGCGTAAAGGCGGCGCCGCATAGATGACACGGCCGGCGCCGCATAACTGGCGTCACCCGCGCATGCGCGGGTTGGCCGGCGCCAACCTGCGCATGCGTGGTTGCCGTCCTCTCTGAGTCCGCCCCACAAGAAGATGGCGGACGGATCTTGCGGGGCCGCGGAAGGAAGGAGGTCCTCCTTCGGAGAGGACGGCTCGACGATCGGTGGGCACCGATCGCGGGCCATGCCACATTTGAGGTACCCCCCGGTGCAGGATCCCCCCCCCCCGCAGGCCGCCCCCCCCCCCCCCCCCCAGCATTCCCGCGCTGTTCCCGACGGCAGCGACCAGGTGTGGACGGCGCCGGGAGGAACCCGCCGTTTTGGCCTGGCCGCTCGGCCCATCCAGGCCTGAGAATAGCGGGGGTGTCGGAGAATCGCCATTTTGGGTGTCTCCGAAACTCGACGGGGCCGTTCCCGCCGCTTGGGAGAATCGCGGGAGGGCGTCGGACCGGCGTCCCAGGAAATTTTGGCGGCCCAGGCGATTCTCCCAACCAGCGCGTGAGTGGAGAATCTCGCCCCATGTGTGTGTTTTTGAGTTTCTTGAAATTTTGTTTTCACCTAATTATTTTATTTTCTCCAGGAAGGGGAGACTGTTAAGTAATGGGTTAAGAGACATTGCAATTAGTTGTCTCATTTATGTTAAGTATCCATTAATTGACACTGATATGTAAACGGGCTTCAGGTGGCCTCTGTCAGGTGGTGTGTTGTTAAGAGTTTTGTGCAGAGGCTGTGGAAGTGAAATAAATGGTGTTTGGTGAAAAGGAAAAAGAACTTTAGACTCTTCATTTCACAGCAACTAAAACGTCTAACAAGGGGTGCTTCCCCAAACGATGCCACAGGCCACGATCTCGCTGATTCTGAAGCGGGATAAGTTCCGGAGCTGTGTGGGTCCTACAGGCCTACAAACTGCTGGCCAAAATTTTGTCCTCTAGAATTGAAGACTGTGTTCCGGACGTGATTGAGGAGGACCAGACGGGGTTCGTTAAGGGAAGGCAGTTGGTGTCCAATGTAAGAAGGTTGCTAAATGCGACCATGATGCCCCCAGAGGTAGGGAGGTGGAGGTATTGGTTGCAATGGACGCAGAGAAGGCTTTTGATCGAGTAGAATGGGAATATCTGTGGGAGGTACTGGGATGGTTCGGATTTGGGCGGGGCTTTTTGACTGGGTCAGGTTGCTGTATCAGGCTCCTGTGGCGAGCGTACGGACGAATAGGATGACATCGGACTATTTTAGGCTACATCGGGGGACGAGACAGGGGTGCCCCCTCTCCCCACTGTTGTTCGTGCTAGCTATAGAGCCGCTGGCAATTGCGCTGAGAGCCTTGAGAGGCTGGAAGCGGTTGGTCCGGGGGGGAGTGGAACATAGAGTCTCGCTTTACGCAGATGAACTGCTCCTGTATATATTGGACCCAGTGGAGAGGATGGAAGAAATTATGAGGATTCTGGGGGAATTTGGCCGGTTTTCGGGGTACAAACTAAATATGGGGAAAAGTGAGATGTTTGCGATCCAGGCAAGGGGACAGGAGAGGCGACTGGGGGAATTGCCGTTTAGAGTGGTGGGGGAAGTTTTAGGATATAGGCATCCAAGTTGCGCGGGAATGGGAACAGTTACACAAACTTAATCTGGCCCGTCTGGCGGACCAAATGAAGGACGATTTTTGGAGGTGGGACGCGCTCCCGCTGTCACTAGCTGGGAACTCCAGATGGTGAAGATGACGGTCCTTCCGAGATTCCTGTTTGTGTTCCAGTGTCTCCCCATCTTTATTCTGTGGACCTTTATTAAACGGATTAACAAAGTTATCACGGGCTTTGTATGGGCGAGCAAAAAAGGGGATGATTGAGCAGAGCCGGGGAGAGGGCGGGCTGGCGCTGCCAAACTTCAGTAACTATTATTGGGCAGTGAATATAGCCATGATCAGGAAGTGGGTGGCGGGGGGAGGGTCGGCATGGGAGCGTATGGAGGCGGCCTCATGTAAGGGCAACAGTTTTTGGTGCTGATAACGGCACCTCTGCCGTTCCCGCCGGCACGGTACTCCGCCAGCCCCGTGGTGATGGTAGCCCTGAGAGTCTGGGGGCAATGGAGGAAGCATGTGGGAGCGGAGGGAGCATCGGTCTGGTCTCCAATCTGCAATAACCACCGGTTTGCCCCGGGAAGGATGGACGGGGGGTTTCGGAGATGGCAGAGGGCAGGAATTGAGAGGATGTGGGATATATTTATAGAAGGGAGCTTTCCTAGCTTGAGGGAGCTGGAGGAGAAATTTGGATTGGCGAGGGGAAACAAATTGGATTGGATTGGATTTGTTTATTGTCACGTGTGCCGAGGTACAGTGAAAAGTATTTTTCTGCGAGCAGCTCAACAGATCATTAAGTACATGAGAAGAAAAGGGAATAAAACAAAATACATAATAGGGCAACACAACATATACCTGCAGGTGCGGGACTTCCTACGTAGACAGGTCTCAACCTTCCCACTCCTACCACCAGGACAGGGTAGTTTCCAGAGTGCGAGTGGGAGAAGGGAAGGTCTCCGACATCTATAAGGAGCTCATGGGGTCAGAGGACATGCAGACTGGGGAGCTGAAGCGCAAGTGGGAAGAGGAGTTCAGAGGAGAGATAGAGGATGGTCTCTGGGCGGATGCGCTGAGTAGAGTCAACGCGTCCACAACATGCACCAGGCTCAGCCTGATACAGTTCAAGGACATTCACCGGGCTCACATGACAGTGGCCTGGATGAGCAGGTTCATTGGTGTAGAAGATAGGTGTGCAAGGTGTGTGGAGGGGCCAGCGAACCATGTCCACATGTTTTGGACATGCCCAAAGCTCAGGGGATTTTGGCAGGGGTTTGCAGACATCATGTCCACAGTGTTAAAACAAGGGTGGCACTGAGTCCGGTGGTGGCGATTTTCAGGATGTCAGAAGGTCCGGGAATCCAGGAGGAGAAAGAGGCAGACGTTGTGGCCTTTGCTTCCCTGGTAGCCCGGAGACGGATGTTATTAGCTTGGAGGGACTCAAAGCCCCGAAGTCGGGGACCTGGCTTACTGACATGGCTAGCTTTCTCTGTTTGGAGAAAATCAAGTTCGCCTTGAGAGGGTCACTGTTAGGGTTCGCCCGGAGGTGGCAACTGTTCATCGACTTCTTCGCGGAAAATTAATCGTCAGCAGAAGGCGGGGGCGGGGGGGGGGGGGGGGGGGGGGGGCGCGGGTAGTTTAGTTTAGAGTAGGAGGTTAATAAAGGTGGGACCTGTGAGGGAGGAAGCAGGCTTTCTGCACTATGCTTATAGACATATGTATATTGTTTATTTTGTCATTGTTGTAAAACCAAAAATACCTCAATAAAATGTTTATTAAAACAAAACATAAGTAGCACAGTTGCAGTCAGCAAAGTATGAATTCTGTGTTGCCAAGGAGTGAGCATGTCTGCCGCTCAAGGTTTGCTTCCACAATGGATTTAGAATTCCTGTAAAAGCGATAGGTCACATCAGCCTATAGGTGACTTACATATGTCATTTATAATATGCTACAAAATGTTCTAAAAAGTTAAATAACATGTAACAGCGTAACAGTGAACTTGTGACAGTGAATTATAATATGCTGTGGACAAGTTATCACTGATATAAAATTTACCTTTGCAAAAGCTTCCAAAGATCGCCATTGCATTAAAGAGACTCTTAAAATTTAAATACACTATGCTGCTCATAAAGAAAGCCCTTTTAAAAAAGCATTGGAAACACTCATGTCACTTGTACATTTGTAAAAGTTTATTAAGAAGACTCTTAAAATTTAAATACACCATGCTGCATATAAAGAAACCTTTTCTAACAGGCATAAACAGCCAAACTATATAAAACATTTGTAAAGAATTGACATTTATATCATTTTTGCACATACAGATCATTGGCAAATCGATTAAGCATGAAAAATAGCTTTTACCCAGTTCTCTGATATAGTTGCTGCCTCTCATCTCTGCTTTACGGCTATCCATGAAAATGTCTTTGTAAATTCCTTTATACATCTGCGCATCATAAGTGCATCTATCAAAGTCTACACTACTGTATTCATTTAAATGGCTGCCCTTTAAAAACTTGTTGACAATTGGGAAGTTTTAAAAAGCCGGTTCAGAAGTTAAAATCCTGTGAAATCTATCTGCACGGGACTTTGCCAAGATCCTGGCACACACCTCTAGGGTATGCCATTGGAATGACTATCTTCCCATTGGAAGATCTGGGCCTTAATAGACTCCGAGAATGTGTAACCCTTTACGGAGATCTTGGGCTAAAAACTGTTTATTGCCCATTTTGGGACACATGGATCAAAGTTCATAATCTGCCATGGAGGCAGATAGCATGTAAACTTGGTGCTCCCTACTTATTTATATGATTGTTTGTGCCATGTGGGGCCTGGGCTGTTGGTTGCCTGGTTGCTCAACAGGAGATCAAATATGTGTATTCATAAAACATGGTGCAACCAACCTACTCATTTTAAAGGCGGTCTGTCCCTCTTAAAGTGAAACTGCAATGAAGACTGTTGCTGAACACTGGGCCAGGGGGGTTAATGTAAGGAATCTGGTACTGTTGCTAACTTTGGTTGGCTCTTAATTTGTTGCCCGTTGGGTCTTTACTGAATTTGCTCTGTTGCTCTAGAGTCACCAGGTATCTTTATGATACTGCCACAAGGTTCAAGTTCAAGTACTGATCAATAACTCGACACACCAATTAGTAAGATTCAAATCAAAACACATTTATTATACACAGTAAATCACTACTCATGCATAAACTCTACATACTAGACTATCTCTATCACTAAGAGGCCTATACTTAGCTTCGGAACTGGCCCACCAGGTCAGGGGAACAAATGGCCTTTCATTCGATCTGAGTCTGCAGGATTCAAAAGCTGGTATAGACTGGTAGCTAGGAGCGCCTATCTCGTAGTGTGAGTTGACTGGAGACTTACTTGGTTGATGCGGCAGCTTAGGCAGTTCACTCTCAAGGATTGATTCGAGTTGCTGAGTGACCCTGCCAAGAAGAACGATTTGAACTTGGGGACTCTATTTTATAGTCCCCAGGGGCTTCCCGCCCCTTTGGGCGGACCCCGTACCTGGTTCCAAGTGATTGGACTACGTTCTGATCACTTGGATTGATTTCTCCAATACTGGAATTGTTCCCTGATCCCTGGGCGGTCTCTGAGTGTCCGTTGGCCTTCCTTTGTCTTGGCTCCTGCTGGCGCCGAGGAGTCTGGCTTGGCCTTATTCACCTTAAATGTTTCCATTGTACCCGGGGATCGCTCATTAGTATGCAGATGGCTGTGAATTTCAGTGCTGTCTGGGCTTTTGCAAGTTCTAATACACAGGATTTCTGCACTTACTAGTTCTTGCCTGTGTTGGCTGAATTTCCCTGCAACCTTTGTGGACCTCCATTTTAAGTCTGGAAGTGGCAAACCCAGGTGGCTACAGTACCGAAGACCTTACAGTAGTGCCACAAGGATTTACATGGATGGTCGAGGTCAGTGAATGCCTCTTCACATGATGCCTCACGCCCACTGTGTGATCAGCCTTTCATTCTGCTCAGTACAGTACACCTTATCAACAGTCCCTGATACGCATGCCTAACATCCAAATACACAACACTGACCTGTTATATTTTCAGGTATTCTTTCTGCTGTTCGAGTCATATTATATTCTGAGAACTTATGTACATGTACCATTTAAATATTTAAAAAAAAAATTTTTTTTTTAATTCTCCTTTTTCACGTTTTCTCCCACATTTACACCCATCAACAATACACAATAATCAACAAGATATGTCAATCCCCATAATAACAACAATCCCATCCACCCACCAACCCCCAAACCTCAACCCGCATGTTTACATAAACAAATGACAAAAAGGAATCAGGGATTACCCGTAGTCACCCTTAATCTACACGGCTCTCCCCCTCCACCCACCCCCCAACCAACGCCATCCAGCCTCTAAGAGAGTACCGTGCATGATACCCCACAGTTGTACCCCCCCCCCAAGTCTCCAGCTCCTCCCGTCCACTGCCTCTTGTAGAACTCCTCCTCCCAACCTCGGTTCCCTCCCCCAACCTCGGTTCCCTCCCCCCAACCTTCCACCCCGGCGAGACCACTCGGACCCTGTTCTGCCAGGCTCTGATGGCCGCAGCCCCTCCCCCCACCTCATTCCCGTTCACTGGCCGGCTTAAACCGGCCAGCATGGAGGCCCCCGCCCGGGGCCCTTTCCCCCTTGCCTGGCCCTAGGAAAGCCCAAAGATCCCCTTTTAGTACACAAACCCCGCATATCCACCTACACCCCAAAGAGCCCTCCTTTCGAATGAAAGTCCCGTCCCTTCCCTTGTCCAAATATATGCAACATTGGCTCCTTTAGCCTCTACTACAGCGCGCAGTGATACAAAAAAAAAAGGAAGAAAATACAGTCATGAGGTTACATCGGCACATGACCATTCCTCAGTTTGTCAGTTCTGCCACAGTCCTTCTGCCTTTGCAAACTCCTCCGCTGCTTCTGCCGTTCCAAAATAAAAGTTCCTGAGCTTGTAAGTCACCCTCAGCTTCGCTGGATATACAATGCCACACTGCACCTTGCCAATGTACAGTGCCCTCTTCACCCGGTTGAAGGCAGCCCGCCTCCTCGCCAGCTCCACCGTAAAGTCCTGGTATACACGTATACAAGCTCCAGCCCACTGCACCACCCGCTTCTGCTTGGCCCAGCTCAGGACCTTCTCCTTCACACTGTACCTACGGAAGCACAGAGTCACTGCCCTTGGCGGCTCACTCGCCTTTGGTACAGGCCTCCACGACCGATGAGCCCGATCCAGTTCATATCGGGAAGGATCTTCCCCCTCCCCCAATAGTTTTGCCAGCATCGCGGCAAAATACTCAGTCGGCTTCGGTCCTTCAACTCCTTCGGGCAGCCCCACGACCCTCAGATTCTGTCGCCTGGATCTGTTTTCCAGATCTTCCATTTTTCCTCGCAGATTCTTGTTCGTGTCCATCACCTTCCGCATCTCCTTCCCCATCGACGCAAGTTGATCACCGTGCTGCAATACCGTCTCCTCCACTTCCTTCAGCGCCTCCCCTTGCTCTCGCACCTCCGCCACTGCGCTCGCCACCGCCGTCTTCACCGGGGAAATCGCCTCCTCCACCAGCACATTCAAAACCTCCCGCATCTCCTTCCTCACCATCTCCATACATTTCTCAATCTGTGCCAACTGCTTTTGGAATTCCGCAGCCATCACCTTAGTTAGTTCTTCAGCAGTAAGCACTGTGGCCTCCCCTGGTGCTCCAGCCTCCATCTTCTTTGTTGACCCTGCGGTGACCTTTCCCCTCTCCAACGGACTATCAGCCGCTTTTTTCCCGGCTGTTTTTTTGGTGTTTTTTGACATCCTTCTTCTCCTTGCGCTATCTCCCGACTTTTACTGCTGTCGCTGGCCCAAGGACCGGGCGTTACTCCCCGAAAATGCCGTTCTGAACGGGAGCCCTCCAATGTGCGGCTGCCTCCCGCCCGCCGTCACCGGAAGTTCCACCATTTAAATATTAATATATGTTATTGTTTTTAAGTGGGGAGTGTAGAATACTGCAAGATTTGAACATCTGGTTATATTGCTTTCTCCGCTTTCTTCTCTGCTGGGGAGGTATAAATGGAGTTAAATAATGACTGCCTGTGTTAACCTTACTCAGTGCAATATACAACAGTTGAGTTGTGTGATGCTAAAATAGCATTGATTCAAGGCCTTCCAGCGCATACTAGGGAGAACCCTGTGTGCGCCTTTCTTCACACAGAATGGCATGTGGCTGGAGGTACAAGGCATTCCACAAAAGTGGCATGAGTCCACCATTCACCGTTGCATCACTTTCAGCCTGCTTCGCAGGGGGAATTCACACCTGAGAACCCTTCCAAGCCAGAAAGGTAGAAGTCCCAAAATACTGGTTATATTAAAATGTATAGAAAGGATTTGTTGAGCAATCAGAGTAAAGGCTTTGCTGGTGGAAATAAGAAATTTAATAATTAATAAATAAAATGAGTTAGTCTGCAATGTTTAGTATTTTCAACATTATATAATGTGAACTAAATATGTTAGTTGTCCAAGAGTCCATTTTAAATATGATTATTTTATGTGATTGTTACATCAGTCACTATCTTGATATTGGATATCGGGTGTTTGGAATTAATTATACAACTAACAGCATTTCTTGACGTCAGCTGTACTTCAATGATATTTGTTGAATATAAAGAACCCAACAGTTTATACTAATGGTACTCAGTACAATTCCAGGTCTTTTTGGCAATCGTTGAAAGTTGAGCACAAAACAGAACTATTCAGGATAAATATACTGTTTGTACATTAAATGCATTTTGTGCATATGCATAAGTAGGCATAGAACATAGAACATAGAAAATACAGCACAGAACAGGCCCTTCGGCCCACGATGTTGTGCCGAACCTTTGTCCTAGATTAATCATAGATTATCATTGAATTTACAGTGCAGAAGGAGGCCATTCGGCCCTTTGAGTCTGCACCGGCTCTTGGAAAGAGCACCCTACCCAAACTCAACACCTTCACCCAACACCAAGGGCAATTTGGACATTAAGGGCAATTTATCATTGGCCAATTCACCTAACCTGCACATCTTTGGATTGTGGGAGGAAACCGGAGCACCCGGAGGAAACCCACGCAGACACGGGGAGGACGTGCAGACTCCGCACAGTCAGTGACCCAAGCCGGAATCGAACCTGGGACCCTGGAGCTGTGAAGCAATTGTGCTATCCACAATGCTACCGTGCTGCCCTTGAGAACAAATAAATCTACACTATATCATTTAACCGTAATCCATGTACCTATCCAATAGCTGCTTGAAGGTCCCTAATGTTTCCGACTCAACTACTTCCACAGGCAGTGCATTCCATGCCCCCACTACTCTCTGGGTAAAGAACCTACCTCTGATATCCCTCCTATATCTTCCACCTTTCACCTTAAATTTATGTCCCCTTGTAATGGTTTGTTCCACCCGGGGAAAAAGTCTCTGACTGTCTACTCTATCTATTCCCCTGATCATCTTATAAACAATTATCTATTACCCTGCAGTAATTTGTGACCATAGAAACAGAAATTTTCAAAATTTCAACTTTTTTTGTTTCAGACCATTTGTTCTGTTTTATTATTGCAAGCTCTGTAATGGATGAATGCCATTGTCGGGAATATAAAATAAGTGAAAGCAATATTGGATAACTGATTATTATGCAACTGAGTATATTTTCATTTTGTGGCAGAGTTTTATAATAGCCAAAGTTGTTCTTTTTATATAGTTAAATAAAAGCAAAACAGTAAAAATGACAAATTTCACACTTTAAAAAATCTGTTTAAGAAGTTGGCTGCTTAAATTGAAGCTTTTTGCACCCACCAGTGGCCTGGTTGACTGAAAACTGAGGCCAGTTTCTCAATGAAAAATATAATGTCATGTTTGGTTATTGTCGAAGGAGATGGTAGCCCTTTTGTTGGTTTGTTCCACTTGAACTTGGGACTTCAGGACAAGGGAGATTATCTTCAATGTTTATGCTGAAATTTGAATTTGCAATAAGCTCTCCTGGCAATGGAAATAAAGAATGGTACCAACAATGTTGAATACGTATTGGTCCAGAAATGTTGTCAGTGGCTCAGCTCATTCATCCTGCTCATGGGGAGTTGCTGAAACTTGCTGATTAGTTATTGCGACAGGTACAAATACAATGATGCATCATCGTCTGACAGGTATTGGTGCCTGACAGGGTTAATGCTTTCTGGTAATTTACTGACGCCTATAAATTATGGAACTTTCAATTGAAAGTAGTTTAATTGATAAGTGGAAAATCTGCACTGCTGCATGATTTAAAGGCTTGCAGCAATTAAAAAAGCAAGAAGGGTGATTATATGCGTTGAAAAGCACGAAAGTAATTTGTTCCAGCATATCAATAAAGAATACATGAAGGAAAAGAATTGTGCATTTCTCTGATGGGGTGACAGAAATTCTTCAGCTGAAAATCATGTAAAAGAGGGGGCCACTTTCAATGAACTGATACAAGGTACCAAGACGAGCCAAGGACAAATGTGAATTTTTGAATTTGAACAACTCCGATTTCTCTCATTACCTGTCCATAGACAAAAAGGTATTTTGATTTTTATTTCCCCCTTTATAAGTGGTGGTATATTTCTCAACCCCTCGGTTTTGGTATGATCCAATTTCTATGAATAACCCCACACCAACCACGTGATAGGATGAACTCAGAGGGTTAGTTTATTTGCACACACTCAAATGTGGGAGGAGGGTAGCAATGTTGCCTCCTTTTCACTCTTACAATAAAAGTGGGAGAGAGAATGGAAGATTTACAGGGCAAAGACCACAGAGCAAAGAATTATTGTTTCACATGAGTCCAGAATCCGGCAGCAAAATCCAATTGTGCATTCCTTCACAGAGATCAGTTTGTTGAAAACTGATGCTGGATAATTCCCTTTTCCTGCAGCATTAACCTTCACACTGAGATAGGCAAGCGGAGATGAATCAGTCTTTGTGGCAATGGTATAAAGGTACAGAAATCCTAGTATAAATACTTTAGATGGGGGCCAGGCCTTCACACCTGGATGGAATCCTTTTTTTCTGTGCTGCTGCTTGGTAGATGGAAAGATGGCAGACTGAGCTTTTCAGTACAAGACAGTATAATTGGTTTTCCTAGCTAGAGGTTCATGTCACATGGTTCCCATCTTTCCACATCATCTTTGACAAAGGACATGGATTCCTCGCCTGGGTCCGTGATTGTTAAATGGCCCAGCCTTTAAGAATTGAGGATGGTTGCAAGATTCTTTGTCCTAGCAGACTAGTAGACGCTAGAAGGGCAGCCTGTGTTCTAAAATGCAGATAGCCTTTGTATATTCACCTTTGAAATTGATCTCTTCAGCCCACAGAGGGTTCATTCGGGTTTCTTCAGAGATAATGAGGTCTCAATTTCTCTCATACTGCTAAATAGCTCTTATTGTTCGAGGGTCACAGCCAGACCTAGCATCAGCCATTATAAAAGACATTTGTCTAGTTTCAAAATGTTACAAACTAGCCATGATGATATGTATATATTTTATATATATTTATATATATATATATATATATATACGCATATATATAACAAAAATATAGAATGTGAGGTTTTAGCTCTGTTCCAATACCACAAGAAGTTTGATGGCATTACCACAAGGCAATCATTAGCTTCCACTATCGCAGTATATTAAATATGATAAATAGGGGGATCTTATAGAAACATATAAGATTATGAAGGGAATAGATAGGATAGATGCGGGCAGGTTGTTTCCACTGGCGGGTGAAAGCAGAACTAGGGGGCATAGCCTCAAAATAAGGGGAAGTAGATTTAGGACTGAGTTTAGGAGGAACTTCTTCACCCAAAGGGTTGTGAATCTATGGAATTCCTTGCCCAGTGAAGCAGTAGAGGCTCCTTCATTAAATGTTTTTAAGATAAAGATAGATAGTTTTTTGAAGAATAAAGGGATTAAGGGTTATGGTGTTCGGGCCGGAAAGTGGAGCTGAGTCCACAAAAGATCAGCCATGATCTCATTGAATGGTGGAGCAGGCTCGAGGGGCCAGATGGCCTACTCCTGCTCCTAGTTCTTATGTTCTTATGAACATCTGCCTTCCCCTCACACATTTGCCAAAACACTCTCAGTGAGTATCATGCATGTACATTATGCAGCAGAATTATTTTGAAACTCTGGCCTTTATTCACATAAGTTGAGGTCAACAAAATCATTCTATTTAATGTAGATGCTGAATACACATACATGTCATGGCAACAATTATGGGTCACTTGCCAACCCTTAGGTATCTATTATTGCCATTTTCCATTATAATATTGTCCTCTGGTTTCAGGAAGTGGCATCATAATAAGTGCAACACAAAAACAGTTCTCCTGAATCATATGATCAATAACCTCAAAGGAATAGTGGAAAATTGCCCATGTATGTTGCATCCAAAAATACAGCACAAATTCACCCTAGCTAATTGCTGCTGCATGAGTCTACTTTCAATTATCAGCAAAGTGATGGAAAATGCCACTGACAGTGGTATTAAACAACACCCACTCACCAATAACCTACTTACTGATGCTCAGTTTGTATTCTGCCACAATGAGTCAGCTTCAGAAAACAAACATGGAGAGAAGAGCTGCATTCCAGAGGGAAGAAGACTGCCCTTGACATCAAGGCAAATGGTGGCATTGAAAGGCTCCAGTGAACATGAAATCAATGGGAATCAGGGAGAGAAGTTTTCACTGGCTGGAGACATAGCTAGCACAGAAGAAGATGGTGTAGTTGGTGAAGAGGAATCAGCCCCATTTGCCCTTTATTGAAAGGGAGATGGCATATCATAGAATTTGCAGTGCAGAAGGAGGCCATTCGGCCCATCGAGTCTGCACCAGCTCTTAGAAAGAGCACCCCACTTAAGCCCATGCCTCCATCTCATCCCTGTAACCCAGTAACCCCACCGAACCTTTCTGGCCACTAAGGGCAATTTATCATGGCCAATCCACCTAACCTGTACATCTTTGGACTGTGGGAGGAAACCGGAGCACCCAGAGGAAACCCACACAGACACAGGGAGAAAGTACAAAATCCACACAGACAGTGAGCCAAGCCAGAAACCGAACCTGGGATCCTGGAGCTGTGAAGCAACGGTGCTAACCACTGTGCTACTATGCTGCCCACTTGATAATTGAAAGTGGTCTCATAGTCTTTTAGACTTTTAATTCCAGGGCCAGGATTCTCCGACCCCGCGGCCAAGTTTTGATGTCGGCGTCAAAAGCGGCGCAAGCCAGTCAGGCGGCAACAGGCCTCCATGGCCAGGTATTCAGCCCTTGCTAGGGGGCTAGTACGGCGCCGGAATGGTGTCTGCTGCTCTGGCGCTAGAAAGACGGCGTGCCACAGGGTTCACGTCTCCGTGCCGGCACCCGGGCATTATGGTGGAGCCCTACAGGGAGGAGCCTGGCGTGGAGGAACATAGGCCACCGCCGATCGGTAGGCCCCGATCGCGGTCCAGGCCACCATGGCGGCCTCCCCCGGAGTCGGATCCCCGCGCCCTTACCAGGATGGCCCCCGCGGCTAGAACTCTGAGGTCCTGCCGGGTGGGACCATTTGTAACCCACGCCGGCGGGACTCGGCCGAACTCGGCGGGCACTCGGCCCGTTGAGGCGCTGAGAATCGCCGGGGGGGGGGGGCGCTTTAAACAGCCTCCGACTGGCGCGGCGACCCCGTGGGTGCCAGGGAATTGACGCCGGAGAATCGGCAGCCGGGCATCGGAGCGACGTGGCACAATTCTCGCACCCCCTCCGGCGATTCTCCGACCCGCCGCGGGATCATAGAATCCCAGCCCACATTTTTATTGAATTGAAATTTCACCACCTGCCATGGCGGGATTCGAACCCAGCTCCCCAGAGCACTATCCTGCGTCACTGGATTACTAGTCCAGCGACAATACCACTACGCCACTGCCTCCCCTATATGAAAGTAGGGATGTCCTGCTACAGCTGTTCTCCCGCAGGATCTCCATCCGATGGTGCCGGTCCATCTGGGGTGGTTCCCCCCTGCGCCCTCCCCCACAAGAGAGCACCTTGGAGCTTGGAGGAGCCCGGAGGAGACCACCTTATACATGGCACAGCTGTAATTTCCGATCTCCACCAGCACACCTCGGGCGACAGTAGTGGACATGTTTTTGGGGCACATTCTGGTGAGCACCACACGATTGCTAATGCACATCACGTGAGACAGCAGTTGGAGGTCTGTGGATTCCTAGGCCCAGCTGGGTCCCACTCAGATGCTGAGCCTCTGGACCAGGTTTACTGGAGCTGCTCCAGTTGATAGGGAGTGGCGATGAGCTTCAGAGGGAGATGTCAGTGACACTTCAGCAGGTCCATAGCTGATTGGAGGAGTCCCAGACACTACAGGTGCAGGCGTGGCACCGAGGCCAACACTGCTAGGGTGGCGACCATCGTGGATAGGCTGGTGCACGACGTCGGAAGCATGAGGGGAGGTGTCCAAGGCAAGGCTCAGTCAGTGATGGCCATGGCTGAGGGTCTTGCCAGCATGTTCGACTCGCTGGGCTCAATCCAGCTGTCTCTCCATCCCAAGGTGATCTGCCGAACCCTATGGACACTGCCCAGATCCACCCTACGGAATGGTGACAGTGGCCACAAGCTCCCAAGAGTCCCCCCCACCCTCGACAATGGCGCGTCTTGGAGTCAGCCTCTGAAACAGGGTGGCATGTGCCGCCGGCAAGTGTGCTGGGGCCCTCTGGCCCCAGAGGATGCTCGCCACATGCAATGATGGTCCCAGGACACGGCAAGCAGCAGGCTGCCTCCACCTCTGATGTGCATCCTGGGGACACACCGAGATGCAACGGTAAAGCATGGAAGGCTAAGTAGGTTGAGGGTCACTGAGAGGGCACTGGGGAGAAAGGGGGATAAGTGGGGGAAGGGGTGTGGAGGGGAAGGGCTGGGAAGGATGTGGAATGGAGGGCGGCACCAGGAGCATTTGCAGACACAAATGTACAGCATTAAATCATGTTGCACCCGAGAAATGTGACGTCTCTGGCGCTTTATTCCGCTGTGCGGATGACCAATCCCCAGTCCCAGCTCCCCAAACCCTACCCCAAAAGCATACCACGTGCAGGAGATGGGTGTGAGCAAACGAGCACTCAGCAGACAGGCAGGAGTCAAACTGTGGCATATATTGAGGAGCACCAGCGCTCAGTTCACAGCAGGTTATCATCACCCTCATGGGCTCAACAGTGATCCACTGACAGTGCCGACACAGTCCCATCACCCTGGAGTGATGTACCACAGATCCTGGGAGCGTGGAACAGGGTGGTTTCGGGGGGGGGTGGGGGCGAGAATGTGTTGGGGAAGGAAGTGGGGAGGGGGTGAGATGACGACTAAACCACCTCCTATGTGAAGCGCGCGAGGATGTGGGCCTCCCTGGCCTTCCGAGCATGCCAGATCCTCACTGCTGCTGCCTGTCCTCCATCCTCCGCCTGGTCCTGGAGGACCTGCCTGGGCTCGTAACTCCAGCTCCTCCTGGTCTGGCACCACGTCGTCCTCCTCCTTGGAAGTGGCTGCATGTTTGTCCCCCTCCAACTCCAGCCTGTCGCCCACTGCTGGGCCAGGTTGTGGAGGGCAAAGCAGACCACCATAAAGCGGGCAACTCTCTGGGCGCACCACCAGAGTGGTTGAGGCATCGGAACTGCATCTTGAGCAGCCCGATGCACTGCTCAATGACAACCCGGGTGGCCGCATGGGTCTTGATGTATCGGGTCTCCTTCGTACTGGTGTCATTAGCCAGGTCCTCAGCGGGTACCCCTTACCCCCGAAGAGCCAACCGGCAATCCTGGGGTGGTCCTCGAAGAGGCCGGGGATGTCTGACTGCAGGGGCTTGGCCCCAGCATCGAGGACATTCCCGCGGCCAGAGGGAGGGGGCCAGCACCAGGTCCAGGTAACGCTACGAGTGGGTGTCCGAGATACACGGTCTGGGGTCTGAGTGACCAGGGACGGAGTGTGTGGGCAGGCCGTGTTGGATGCCACCCTGAGGGATGGCAGGGGTTGTGAGGGGGGAGGGGTGGGGAGCCATGGGGGACTGGAGGGTCCTGGGGTGAAAGATACCGCTGGTTTTCTGTCTCACCCTCTCAAATTCCTTATACATATTACAAGGGATGCATGATATCTCGGACCCTGTATGGTTAAAGAGGTAGATTTTCAGATAAATTCAAATACTGCGGATGCCTGAAATCTGACGTAAAACCAGGAAATACTCACAAGATCTGTAGCATCTGTGGACAAAGAAAGTGTTAATATTTCAGCCTTGTTCTGCCCACCTTACCAGTCCACAGTCCTTTGTGCAGTCCACAGTTATCCTTCTCACTAAGAACACAAACAATTTCTGCATCACCTGCAAACCTCTTCATCATCCCTCTCCCATATTTAAATCTCAATCATAGATATTATTGGTGTTCTTTGTGGTTCAGATCCTAGGATGGTTGGCATAGTGTTCACAAAGACCACAACTATTAAACAAAGCTAAAGATTTATTTACACTACTTAATTGAATTCAACCTCTTACTTCTACATAATAAACAATTGACAATAAACATACAATCTACACTCATCTACCACTAATCTCTACACTAATACAATAACTGTGATCTGTTCTCACTCACACTAGCTTTCCTATAGTCTTTCTCCTCAACACACTCTCAGAAGGCTTAGTATCGATGCTTTATCTAGTTCTGCAACTCGCTCCCACTAGTGGTTGATTCGGACACAACATTAACCCTTACAGTTCTGTATATTTCTCAGAATGTCACAGACATATATAGAGGTAGAACATAGAACAAACATTGCAGAAGGAGGCTATTCGGCCCATCGAGTCTGCACCGACCCACTTAAGCCCTCACTTCCACCTTATCCCCCTAACCCAATAACCCCTCCTAACCCTTTTGGACACTTAGGGCAATTTAGCATGACCAATCCACCTAACCTGCACATCTTTGGACTGTGGGAGGAAACCGGAGCACCCGGAGGAAACCCACACAGACACGGGGAGAACGTGCAGACTCCGCACAGACAATGGCCCAGCAGGGAATCAAACCCGGGACCCTGGCCCTGTGAAGCCACAGTGCTAACCACTGTCCTACCGTGCTACTGTGCAGATATCAGGCAAAGCAACTGACTTGGTACTGAGCCCTGTGAACACTACTATGAACTACCATCCAGCCATCAAACCATTTGCTTACCATTGCCATAAGCTTCCTATGGGTGAAGCTTATGGTAATGAGTGAAATTTCTTTGCACCAAGAATATCACTCAGTCCTTCCTTTTCTGAGAATAGTGTTCGTACCTGCCAAGGTTCTGGATGCATATGCTATAGGTCTCTCTGTGCCATCCTCCCATCAATGAAAAAGGTTACCCTACTCCAAATGGAGAGGCATCGTATGTTAACATCAGTCCTCTCTTGGAATCATAATGAGCCAGGATGTTTGATGATTCTAACTGCTACTTAACCTTCGCAAAGGCTTCATCCTGATGCATGACCACTTCTGGTGTTTTTTTTAACACTGTTTACACGGCAGACAATAAAGTGGCCAAGCTTGGGATAGATTTCCCGTAGTAGTTTACTAGGCCAAGGAAAGGTTTTAATTCAGTTGTATTTTGGGGGGTCGGTGTCTCTTTGATGGCCTTAACGTTATCCTCCATGGGGTGTAGGCCTTTTTTATCGATTCTGTACCCCAGGAAGATCACTTTACCTGCCTGAAACACACATTCTTCTCATTTGAGATGGTCGCCTGTATCAGAAAATTATCTCAAAACCTCCTCCAGGATTTCTATGTGCTCTTTTTCCGTGGCTCCTGTGATTAGTACAGCATCTAAGTATACTACTACCTTAGGTAGCCCTTGGAGAATGTTCTCCATCACGCATTGAAAAATGGTGCATGCCGACAAGATTCCGAAGGGCAGGCATGTATATTCAAATGAACCCTTAGGATGTTAATCATCACGTACTTCCTGGATGCTCATCTAGTTCTAGCTGGAGGTAGGCATGGCTAATATCTAGTTTGATGAAGGTTTGATCCCCTGCCAGTTTGGCATATAGAGCTTCTATGCATGGCATGGGGTACTGATCTAAATGTGAGGTTTTAGTAACCGTTAGTTTATAGTCCCCACAAAGGCGGACCGACTTGTCGGGTTTGAGGACGGGGACTACAGGTGCAACCCACTCTGCGAACTGCACTGGTCGTATTCTCCCAAGGCTTTCTAACCGCTCGGGTTCAGCCTCTACTTTGGTAAGTAAAGCGAATGGGACTAGCCATACCCTGAAGTTTTTGGATAGTGCTTCTGGATCCACATAAATCTGTGCTCTTGCTCCCTTTATTCTCCCAAGGCCTTCTTGGAATACCTCTGGGTATTTTCCAATGACTTTGTACCGTCCACTGGTTCCTAGTTTAAGAATTTGTAGCCAGTCCAGACGGATCTTCTGGAGCCAGTCTCTGCCCAAGAGGCTGGGTCCTTGTCCACGTACTACCATGAGTGGGAGTCGGATCATGTGCTGCCCATAGGTAACCGGAGTCATGGTGGTCCCCATAATCTTCAAAGATTCCCCAATACATGTGACCAACCTGGTGCCTCGCAGGCCTCGGGACAAGATGCCCATCTGGAGACACCGGAAAGTCTGTTCCCCAACAATGGAGACAGCAACCCCTCTATCCACCTCCATTTTTAGGGAATGGTCCTTGACTAAGAGTATTATCTTTCTTCGGTAAACCCTAGGAGTGATGGTGCAGTTTAGCCGCATTGTTTCATCCTCGATGGACTGGTAGATTTGCGAGACCTGAACCTGAGGTGGCTTTGGCTTCCAGCCTCGGCGGCACACGTACTGCTGATTCTGGCAGCCTTGCCTGGGTCGTGTCCTTTGTCCACACTTACAGCAGCCTTGTTTGCCAGGGAAGCTTCTCTGGTACTTCTAGGGTTATCCGGCTGTCTTTTGAGATGCCAGAATGTCCTGACTGAATGTTGAGTTGGTGGTGGGTGAGGCACATGGGAGCCTTCGCTGGGAATGCTGGCTTTTCTGTATGTGGGTCACCCCCCCACGCTCCCTCCGACCCCCTCCTGAGAACAGTACTGTCCATCATCCCTTGAGAGTTCTTTGGCCCCTTTCTTGGTGTTCATCAAGCACAGTGCTAAAAGCCACCCTTTTGAGGTGTAGGGTGGATTCTGTCAACTATTTTTTTTACCGCGATATGATTGATCCCACACACTAGGTGGTTGTGTAGCACATTAATCAAGGATGGGTCAATCTCACAGTATTAGGCCAGCTTCTTTAACCTAGCCAGGAATTCTGTCATGGGTTTCCTTGGGGTCGTCCCAGCCGTGTTGAATCTATAATGTTGGAGGTTTATAGATGGCTTTGGGTCAAAATAGTTCTTTACTAGATCCACAAGCTCAATGAACGTTTTAGTGTCAGGGGCTGAAAGATAAGATAAACTCTGAATAATTCTGAATGTTGGGACCCCGCAAGCTGTGGAAAGGATTACTTCATATCTGCCATCCCCTTCTCTGCCACTGGTGCAGAAGAGACAGTGCGTGCCTTAGGCATACTGGGACCAGTCCTCCATGTCCACATCATAAAGCTCAAGCTTCCTAAATAGGGGCATTCCCAGATTTTTGTTTTTCCTCTGCTTCTTACTGGAGTTGTCATTGAGAAGTATCGCGAAGGCTGCTCAGAATATTGTGCTTGATCCTCGTCGCCAATGTAATAATTTCAGGAGGTGCGGAGTGAAAGTCCAAACTGGTTTATTTTAAACTGAAAATAAAGCCGTTACCCCAGCAACAAAACAATTGTTACAGCCCAGGGCTATCGGGAACTCCCAGTCCGGATCTGGGAGCTACATTTATACGTCCCGATAATGAGCCCCAGCTGGGCGGGCCTCCACCTGCTCACCATGGAAACTCGTATTCTAGGAAGCCCTCGGGGAGATCAAACAGTGATCCCCATGGTCCTTGTGACGGTTATCAAAGAAGGCAAGCAAAACCATTGGTGGCAATGGGAATTAGCTGCTGTGAATTGGAGATAAGCAGCGGTGCACAGCAACCTTCGCAGCAGCAGATGCAGACTCTTGGCCATGGGGGGACACAGAAGTGAGAAGCGAGGGGCTGGGAGGGAATGGAGACCATAGGGTGCGCTGACAAATAAGGGCCGGGATTCTCCGAAATCCCGGCCAAGTGTTGACGCCAGCGTCAAAACCGGTGCGAGCGACGCTGGCAGCAATGGGCCTCCAAGCCCAGTCATTTTCCCCTTCGTCGGGGGCCAGCATGGCGCCGGAGTGCTGTGCGCGGCTCACGCATCGAAAACTGGCCCTACACGACTCCGGCATGCCTGCCACGGCTGGCGCATGTCCGCGTACGCGCTCCACGGCCGGCACGGGTCCGCGCATGCGTGCCACGGCCGTCTCCATGTCAGCCCCCGGGAAACACGACGGAGCCCTACAGGGGGCCGGCGCAGAGGAACATAGGCCCCCCCTGGAATGATCGCGCCCGTCGATCGGTTGCCCCTGATCGCGGGCCTGGCCACAGTGGAGGCCCCCGCTGGAGTCGGCTCTCCCCACCCACCCCCTCCCACCAGGACGGCCTCCGCAGCCAGAACGCCGAGGTCCGCCGGGTAGGACCACGTTTGAACCTTGCCGGCGGGATTTGGCGGAACTCGGCGGGCACGCGGCCTGTTGAGCGTGGAGAATCGCCGTGGGGGCTGCTTTCAACGGCCCCCGACGGGAGCCGTGGCGACCGCGCCACGCGATTGCCGCCGATTCTCCGGTTGCCGGGGCAGTGGCGGGACCCACACTAGCGTTGGGCCGCCCCCAAAGGTGAGGATTTCTCCGCACCTTTAGTGGCCAAGCCCTCACCTTGAGGGGCTAGGCCCGCGCCGGAGTGGTTGGCGTGCTGCCGGCCTTTGGCGCCACGCCAGCCAGGGCCGAAAGGACTTCGCCGGCCGACGGAAGTCCGCACATGCACGGGAGCGTCAGCGGCTGCTGACAGGCATTCCAGCAGCGAGGGGGGCCCGCGACCGGTGCGGCGCGATTCCCCCCCCCCCCGCCGAATATCCGGGAACCGACGGGGGCGGGATTCACGGCAGCCCCCGGCGATTCTCTGACCCGGCAGGGGGTTGGAGTATTCCGCCCAGGGTATCATTGCCATAGGAGGCTGTGCCTATGTAATCAATTGGTTTCTGACCATTGTGCCCTAATTCAGGATCATCTAAGGCTTAGCAGATCTTGTGGACATACCCTGCCTGTAGTCATTAAAGCTATAGTGGCTCTGAACCTCTTCACGTCTAATGTTTCAAGGATTGATCACTGACCTAGGCATTCCAGATCAACAGTCAAAGCATTAATCAGGGTGAATAGCTCTAATTCAGGCTCGTTTCTCCTAACAGCACCTCATCCAGACTCAGTGGCTCTGATACTCACCTCATCTAGATGAGATAGCCCAACCACCATGCACACAACGCTGAAGACTCGCATTGCTCTGCACATTGAATGAAGCACATTTCCCCAGCAGCAGCACATTTAGACAAATGGACCTCAAAATGAATCTACCGACACAGAGTTCTGAAATCACACCCACGCCTCAGATGTGCTCCACTTATTATTGAGAACGATGTGCAGATAGTTTGTTCACTGTATGTGGCTGAGATTCCCATGCCTGGGTCGGATTCTCCCGCAACTGGCTGGATGGCCCGACGTCGGCTCCAAGAGCGGCGCGAACCACTCTGGCGGCTGGCACCGGAGGGGTTGGCGCTGTGCCAACCAGCGCCGAAGGGCCGGCGCGAGTTGGCGCGTGCGCAGAACCGCCGGCGTGGTTCCGCGCAAGCGCAGACCGGTCGGCGTGTTTCCTGCGCATGCGCAGGGGGGTTCTTCTCCGTGCTGGCCATGGTGGAGTCCTACAGAGGCCGGCACGGATGCAAAGAGTGCCCCCATGGCACAGGCCCGCCCGCAGATCGGTGGGTCCCGATCGCGGGCGAGGCCACCGTGACCCCCCCCCCCTCCCCCCCGGGGCCAGATCCCACGCGCCCCCCGAGGGCTCACCTAGCCAGCCTACAAGCCAGGACCATGTCCATCTCATGCCAGCGAGACTGGCCAGGAAACGACAGCCGCTCGGCCCATCGGGGCCCGAAGAATTGCTGGGGGGGGGGGGCGCTGCCAATGGCCCCCGACTGCCGCGGCGTAAACCCCACCCCCGTCCGAAAACAGGCGCCAGAGAATACGGCAGCCGGCGTCGGAGCGGCGGGGCGGGATTCGTGCCGTCCCCCGGGGATTCTCCGACCCGGCTTCCTGATGTGCTTCGACCTTGGTCATGTCAAGGACTATATCCTCCATGGACATCAGGATTACTAGAATCACCACCTGAATGAACCTTTTCTGTGGTATTGTGAGCAGTTTTCTCCAGCAAGATCAATCGCTTCAGAGATAGAATCATAGTTCTACTACTATTTCCCTGATACAAACACATGTGGTGTTAATGTCCTCGGTATTGCCTCTTCCGACTTCCGGTTGCGGCTATGCGGAGCTAAGCCGCACGATTCGGCAGCTCCCGCTATCACGGTGTGGTAGTATGCATTAGGGGTCATGTGGGACTGTGAAGCCGTGATGTCATTGGCTGACAGATCCCGGGTCCTGGTTGGCCGTTGACCTCTAGCTCCGCCCTGAAGGCGGAGTATAAGAAGCCGGAGTCCTCCCTCACAGGCCATTCTACTATCGAGCTGCGGGGGAACAGACACGCTTAATAAAGCCTCATTGACTTCACCCTATTCGTCTCTCGGAGTCTTTGTGCGCTACAATTTATTAAGCGTGACTAAAGAACTATGGAGCTCAGGATCATCCCGGAATGCCTGAGGATCAGCCCCCACGCAGTGAACGCAGCAGCAGCTTTCAAGCACTGGCAGACTTGTTTCGAGGCCTACCTCAGAACGGCCACCGGCCGGGTCACAGAAGACCAAAAACTACAGGTCCTGCACTCGAGGTTAAGCACGGAGAATTTCTCCCTCATCGAAGACGCAGAGGATTTCCAGACGGCGTTCGCAGCACTAAAAAGTCTCTATGTTCGCCCAGTAAACCAGATCTACGCTCGCTATCAACTCGCAACGAGACGGCAAAGTCCCGGAGTATCGATAGATGAATTCTACGCCGCGCTACTAATTTTGGGACGGGCCTGCAGCTGCCCGCCGGTGAACGCAAATGAACACACGGACATGTTAATGCGCGATGCTTTTGTGGCAGGTATGAACTCCTCCCAAATCCGCCAAAGACTTCTAGAAAAAGAGTCGCTTGGACTCTGAGGCACGGGCCCTAGCAGCCTCCCTCGACGTGGCCGCGCGAAATACCCGCGCCTACGGCCCCGACCGCGCGGCAGCCCATTGGGCTCCGTACGCACCCGTCGCGACAAACCCCCCCCCCCCGGACACCCCACAGGCTTGCGCGGTTCAAACGCCAAGTCGCACCGGGGGAGCCTGCTGCTATTTCTGCGGCCAGGCGAAACACCCCCGGCAGCGCTGCCCGGCCCGCGCAGCGATCTGTAAGAGCTGCGGGAAAAAGGGCCATTTCGCGGCTGTGTGCCAGTCCCGCGAGGTCGCCGCTGTCCCGGGAGAACAGGGAGCCCTGCACGCCGTTTACGCTCCCCAACCCCCCCAGCGCCCCATGTATGACCCGCCGGCGCTACCACTCTGGGTCCCGACCACCGCTCTCCCCGGAGAACAGGGAGCCCTGCACGCCGTTTACGCTCCCCAACCTCCCCCCCCCCGCGCCCCATGTATGACCCGCCGGCACTACCACTTTGGGTCCCGGCCACCGCTGTCCCCAGAGAAGAGGGAGCCCTGCGCGTTCCTCACGCTCCCCAACCCCCCTCAGCGCCCCATGTGCGACCCGCAGGCGCCACCATTTTGGGTCCCGGCCACCACGAGGGGAGGAAGGGCGCCGCCATCTTGGACCACCCCAGACCTGTGCGACGCATGGGGGCAGCCATTTTGTCCACCCCCGCCGCCATCTTGTGACCCCCCAGCCATGTGCGATGCATGGGGGCAGCCATCTTGTTCACCCCCGACGCCATCTTGGACGGCAACAACGGACCCCAGTGTCGACGGCTCCACAGGGTTCGAAGAAGACGCTCAACCATTACAACCACGTCTGGCTTCAATGACGCTGGACCAAGCACGGCCCCGGACGCTCCAGACGACGACGACAACGGTGCTGATAAACGGGCACGAGACACCATGCCTGGTCGACTCCGGGAGCACGGAGAGCTTTATCCACCCCGACACGGTAAGACGCTGTTCTTTGACCATCCGTCCCAGTGCACAAAAGATTTCCCTAGCTGCAGGATCCCACTCCGTACAGATCAAAGGCTTCTGCATAGTTACCCTAACGGTGCAAGGGAGGGAGTTCAAAAACTACAGGCTCTACGTCCTTCCCCAGCTCTGCGCCCCCTCATTACTGGGATTAGACTTCCAGTGCAATCTACAGAACCTAACCTTCAAATTCGGCGGCCCAATACCCCCACTCACTATCTGCGGCCTTGCAACCCTCAAGGTTCAACCCCCATCCTTGTTTGCAAACCTCACCCCGGATTGCAAACCCGTCGCCACTAGGAGCAGACGGTACAGCGCCCAGGACCGGACCTTCATTCGGTCCGAAGTCCAGCTACTAAAGGAAGGCATAATCCAGGCCAGCAATAGTCCCTGGAGAGCACAGGTGGTAGTAGTAAAGACAGGGGAGAAGCAAAGGATGGTCATAGACTATAGCCAGACCATCAACAGGTACACACAACTAGACGCGTACCCTCTCCCCCGCATATCCGACATGGTCAATCGGATTGCCCAATATAAGGTCTTCTCCACCGTGGACCTCAAGTCCGCCTACCATCAGCTCCCCATCCGCCCAAGTGACCACAAGTACACAGCCTTCGAGGCAGACGGGCGATTATACCATTTCCAAAGGGTCCCATTTGGCGTCACAAACGGGGTCTCGGTCTTCCAACGAGAGATGGACCGAATGGTTGATCAACACGGGTTACGGGCCACGTTCCCATATCTCGACAATGTAACAATCTGCGGCCACGATCAGCAGGACCACGACGCCAACCTCCAAAAATTCCTCCAGACCGCTAAAGCCTTGAACCTCACGTACAACGAGGACAAGTGCGTTTTTAGCACAAACCAGCTAGCCATCCTGGGCTACGTAGTGCGCAATGGGATAATAGGCCCCGACCCCGAACGTATGCGCGCCCTCATGGAATTTCCCCTCCCGCACTGCTCAAAAGCCCTAAAACGCTGCCTGGGGTTCTTTTCATACTACGCCCAGTGGGTCCCCCAGTACGCAGACAAGGCCCGCCCCCTAATACAGACCACGACCTTCCCTCTGTCGACAGAGGCTTGCCAGGCCTTCAGCCGCATCAAAGCGGATATCGCAAAGGCCACGATGCGCGCCATCGACGAGTCCCTCCCCTTCCAGGTCGAGAGCGACGCCTCCGACGTAACTCTAGCGGCCACCCTTAACCAAGCGGGCAGACCCGTGGCCTTTTTCTCCCGAACCCTCCACGCTTCAGAAATCCGCCACTCCTCAGTGGAAAAGGAAGCCCAAGCCATAGTAGAAGCGGTGCGACATTGGAGGCATTACCTGGCCGGCAGGAGATTCACTCTCCTCACGGACCAACGGTCGGTAGCCTTCATGTTCGATAATGCACAGCAGGGCAAAATCAAAAACGACAAGATCTTAAGGTGGAGGATCGAGCTCTCCACCTTCAACTACGAGATCTTGGATCGTCCCGGAAAGCTGAACGAGCCGTCCGATGCCCTATCCAGCGGCACATGTGCCAACGCACAAATTAACCGCCTCCAAACCCTCCACGAGGACCTCTGCCACCCGGGGGTCACTCGGTTCTACCACTTTATTAAGTCCCGCAACCTCCCATACTCTTTAGAGGAGGTCCGTACAGTCACAAGGAACTGCCACATCTGCGCAGATTGCAAACCGCATTTTTTCAGGCCGGATGGTGCGCACCTGATTAAGGCTTCCCGCCCCTTTGAACGCCTTAGTCTGGATTTCAAAGGACCCCTCCCCTCCACCGACCGCAACATATACTTCCTTAATGTGGTGGACGAGTACTCCCGCTTCCCATTCGCCATCCCCTGCTCTGACATGATCGCGGCCACAGTCATTAAAGCCCTGAACACCATATTCACACTGTTCGGTTGCCCCGCATACGTCCACAGCGACAGGGGGTCCTCTTTCATGAGTGACGAGCTGCGCCAGTTCCTGCTCAGCAACGGTATAGCCTCGAGCAGGACGACCAGCTACAACCCCCGGGGGAACGGGCAAGTAGAGAGGGAGAACGGCACGGTCTGGAAGACCGTCCTACTGGCCCTACGGTCCAGGGACCTCCCAGTTTCACGGTGGCAGGAGGTCCTCCCGGACGCCCTCCACTCCATCCGGTCACTTCTCTGTACTAGCACTAACCAAACGCCTCATGAGCGCCTCCTTGTCTTCCCCAGGAAGTATCCTCTGGAACGTCGCTGCCGACCTGGCTGGCGGCCCCAGGACCCATCTTGCTCCGAAAACATGTGCGGGCGCACAAGTCGGACCCGTTGGTCGAAAGGGTTCACCTCGACTTCCGGGTGCGGCGATGACCAACTGAGTCGCACGTTTCGGCAGCTCCCTGTGAAACGGACTTTTGGGCTCTTGATAGGAGCCCCAACGGCAATTTTAACGGCTGAAAACACCGTGCGATAAACCAGAAGGGTGTTCCCCCTGGACACGGATGGAAAAAGGAGAGGAAAGTGGCCGGATTGCAGCAGATCCTTTGGAACAACGGCAAGGAAGGCAAGCAGAAACCAAGATGGCGTCGGAAGGTGGCAGTTTCATATGGGGCCCTGAACAACAAGAGTTTTTGAAACGCTGCGTGGAGGAGATAAAAAAGGAAATGAAGAAAGAGTTGTTGGCCCCGATATTACAGGCGATTGAAGGGCTGAAAGAGGAACAAAAGACCCAGGAGCAGGAGCTTCGGGTCATGAAGGCGAAAGCAGCAGAGAATGAAAACGACATACAGGGCCTGGTGGTGAAGTCGGAGATACAGGAGGCACACCAGAAACGATCTGTGGAGAGGTTGGAGGCACTGGAAAATAACGCAAGGAGGAACAACTTGAGGATTCTTGGCCTTCCTGAAGGTGTGGAGGGGGCGGACGTCGGGGCATATGTGAGCACGATGCTGCACTCGTTAATGGGAGTGGAGGCCCCGACGGGTCCGTTGGAGGTGGAGGGAGCATACCGAGTTATGGTGCGAGGACCGAGAGCAGGAGAAGCTCCCAGAGCCATAGTGGTGAGATTTCTCCGTTTTAAGGATAGAGAAATGGTCCTTAGATGGGCGAAGAAAACTCGGTGTAGTAAATGGGAGAACGCGGTGATCCGCGTCTATCAAGATTGGAGTGCGGAGGTGGCGAGAAGGAGGGCGAGCTTTAATCGGGCCAAAGCGGTACTTCACAAAAAAAAGATAAAGTTTGGAATGCTGCAACCGGCAAGACTGTGTCTCACATATCAAGGGAGGCACCACTACTTTGAGACGGCGGATGAAGCGTGGACTTTTATTGTAGAAGAAAAATTGGAATGATTGGACTACGAAAATGAACGTTTGGACAAAGTTTTGGGACGAGTGGGGGGGGGGGGGGCGAAGAGGGATTGTATGATTAATCCTGCGGTATGGTAACTTTTCTTTCTCCCACAGGTGGTGATGGGGGGAGGTGGGGAGGGAGAGGAGATGGGGCGTTGGCCATGGGAGGCGGGGCCGAGGGAGAGGCGCGGGCTTGGTTCCCGCGCTATGATAATTATGGCGGGAATAGAGAAGCAGGAAGGAGGGGGCGCCGCACGGGGCGAGCCGTGATCACGGGGGAAGCCGAGGTCAGCCAGAGTTTGCTGACTTCTGGGAGCAACATGGGGGGAGTAATTACGCTAGCGGGGGGTCTAGCGGGGGGGGGGGGGGGAGGGGGGAATTACTGGGTTGCTGCTGCTGGGGAAAGGGGGGAGTGGGTGCGGGAAAGGATGGGCGGGGGGGCACCGTCTGGGAGAAATACAGCCGCGTGGGAACTGGGCGAGAAGCTGGAAAAAGATGATGGCTAACCGGCAAGGGGGGGGGGGGGGGGGGGTGGGAAGCCCCCCAACTCGGCTGATCACGTGGAACGTGAGGGGGCTTAACGGGCCGATAAAGAGGGCACGAGTACTCGCACACCTTAAGAAACTTAAAGCAGATGTGGTCATGTTACAGGAAACGCACCTGAAACTGATAGATCAGGTTAGGTTGCGCAAAGGATGGGTAGGGCAGGTGTTCCATTCGGGGCTGGATGCGAAAAACAGGGGGGTGGCTATATTAGTGGGGAAGCGGGTAATGTTCGAGGCAAAGACTATAGTGGCGGATAACGGGGGCAGATACGTGATGGTGAGTGGCAAATTACAGGGAGAGATGGTGGTGTTGGTAAACGTGTATGCCCCGAATTGGGACGATGCCAATTTTATGAGGCGAATGCTAGGACGCATCCCAGACCTAGAGACCGGAAAGCTGATAATGGGGGGAGACTTTAACACGGTGTTGGAACCAAGGCTGGATAGGTCGAAGTCCAGGACTGGTAGGAGGTCGGCAGCAGCCAAGGTGCTTAAGGATTTTATGGAGCAGATGGGAGGGGTGGACCCGTGGAGATTCAGTAGACCTAGGAGTAAGGAGTTCTCGTTTTTCTCCTATGTCCATAAAGTCTATTCACGCATAGACTTTTTTGTGTTGGGTAGGGCATTGATCCCGAGGGTGAGGGGAACGGAATATCCCGACACAAGAGGTGCAGGACAGAGTCATCTCAAAGAAATGGGTGGGGGACGGTAAGGTGTCGGATATATATAGGGAAATGAGAGACGAAGGGGAGACTATGATGGACGAACTAAAAGGGAAATGGGAAGAAGAGCTAGGGGAGGAGATTGAGGAGGGGATGTGGGCAGATGCCCTAAACAGAGTAAACTCGTCGTCCTCGTGCGCCAGGCTAAGCCTGATTCAGTTTAAGGTATTACACAGGGCACATATGACTGGAACACGGCTCAGTAAATTTTTTGGGGTGGAGGATAGGTGTGCGAGGTGCTCGAGAAGCCCAGCGAATCATACCCATATGTTTTGGTCATGCCCGGCACTACAGGGGTTTTGGATGGGGGTGACAAAGGTGCTTTCGAAAGTAGTAGGAGTCCGGGTCGAACCAAGCTGGGGGTTGGCTATATTTGGGGTTGCACAAGAGCCGGGAGTGCAGGAGGCGAAAGAGGCCGATGTTTTGGCCTTTGCGTCCCTAGTAGCCCGGCGCAGAATATTGCTAATGTGGAAAGAAGCCAAGCCCCCGGGGGTGGAGACCTGGATAAATGATATGGCGGGGTTCATAAAGTTAGAGCGGATTAAGTTCGTCCTAAGGGGGTCGGCTCAAGGGTTTACTAGGCGGTGGCAACCGTTCGTCGAATATCTTGCGGAAAGATAGATAGGGGAGAACAAAGAAGGCAGCAGCAGCGGCCCAGGACTTGGGGGGGGGGGGAGGGATGGGTGGGGATGGGGGGGGGGGTGGCCTGAGACAAGGCAGTTGCCAATTAGGGCTAGTTTTTATTTTTTGTTATTTAATATTTATTTATTTGTTGTTGTTTTTGTTTAAATTTAAAAAAGGTCATTATTATCTGTATTGTTACAATGTTGTGTAAAGGATGCACAATGTACTGTGTTGGTTGACCAAAAATTTTCAATAAAATATTATTTTAAAAAAAAAGAAAGGGTTCACCTCCTTCACGGGAACCCGCAGTACGCTTACGTGTAGTACCCCGACGGCCGACAGGACACGGTCTCCCTGCGAGATCTGGCGCCCGCCGGCAACACGCACACCCCCCGACACCAATCACCCCCTTCCTGCCACCGCCGCACCCCGCGACCGCCCCCTTCCCAGGAGTGTCGGTCCTCCTCCCAGGCCCGACCAGGAGTGAAGCCCAAGCTGAAACCGTAAGGCTCCCGGAGACGACAACACCGGAACAAGCACCACCACCACCACCGGGGCCGAGGCGATCGACACGGACGACCAGACCGCCCGACCGACTCGTGGCGTCGATCTAACACTACAATATGTGGACTTTTAACGAGAACATTTTGTCTTTTGTTTCCTGACGATTACTGTAAATAGTTCGAAACAAAAAAAAAACCTTGTACATACTGTAATAACATGCGAAAGATTTCCTCCCAGGACCAGCCTTGTGAACCCTTACCACCATGCGAAGCATCACCCCGCCGGGTTCATTTTAACAAGGGGTGAATGTGGTAGTATGCATTAGGGGTCATGTGGGACTGTGAAGCCATGATGTCATTGGCTGACAGATCCCGGGTCCTGGTTGGACATTGACCTCTAGCTCCGCCCTGAAGGTGGAGTATAAGTACCAGGAGTCCTCCCCCGCAGGCAGTCTACTACTGAACTGCGGGGGAACAGTCACGCTTAATAAAGCCTCATCGACTTCACCCTATTCGTCTCTCGGAGTCTTTGTGCGCTACACACGGACTTTCGGGCTCTTTTGAGGAGCCCCAAAGGAAATTTTTTCGAAGACAACCCGTGGGGAAGGGAAGAGAGAGGGCCCCCTTCAACTTTTATGGACCGGACCAGAAGTGAAACGGCCAAAAAAGCAGCATTGGAGCAGTGGGAGAAGCGAGGGAAGAAAAGCAAAATGGCGGCGGCCGGAGACAAAGCGGAGTGTGGGCCGGAGCTGCAGGAGTTCATCAAGCGCTGCTTCGAGGAGCTGCGGAAGGAGATGCTGGCGCCTATGTTGTCGGCAATTGAAGGACTAGGGATGACCCAGAAGGCCCACGAGGTAAAGATCCAGGAGGTACAGAAAAGAGTCAGTGAGAATGAGGACGAGATCTTGGGCCTGGCGGTGAGAGTGGAGGAGCACGAGGCGCTGCACAAGAGGTGGGCGGGAAGGCTCGAAGACCTGGAGAACAGGTCGAGGAGAAAGAACCTGCGGATCCTGGGTCTCCCAGAAGGAGTGGAGGGGGCCGATGCCGGGGCATACGCGAGCACGATGCTCGGGGTGATGATGGGCGCGGAGGCCCCTTCGAGGCCGCTGGAGCTGGATGGGGCACACCGGGTGCTGGCGAGGAGGCCCAAGGCAAATGAGCCACCAAGGGCGATGGTGGTGAGATTTCACCGGTTCACGGACAGAGAGTGGGTCCTGAGATGGGCCAAGAAGGAGCGGAGCAGTAAGTGGGACAATGCAGAGATCCGAATATACCCGGACTGGAGCACGGAGGTTGCAAAGCGGAGAGCGGGTTTCAACCGGGCCAAGGCGGTGTTGCACTGGAAAGGAGTGAGATTTGGAATGCTGCAGCCAGCACGACTGTGGGTCACATACAAGGATCAACACTATTATTTTGAAACGCCTGAAGAGGCGTGGACCTTCATACAAACCGAAACGTTGGACTCAAACTGAGGGTTTGTGAGGGTGGGGGGGATGTTTGATGTGTGATGGTTGTTGTATATAGGGGGTCAATCACGCGCAGGGAATATTATATGGGCTGGGGGAGAGAGACAAGGCCACGACAGGAGCTGCGCCAGAGGGGGCGGGGCAGGCTTTGGAAAGCGCGGGGTTTTTCCCGCGCTAGGGAAGAAAGGCGGGAAGGGGAATGGAGGAACGCATACTGATTGGGAGATTCCCACACGGGGAGGTCAATGGGATGGCGGGGAAGCCGGGGTCAGCAGGTGTCAGCTGACTTACGGGAGGGATATGGGGGGGAGCAAAAAAGCTAGACAGGGGTCTAGCGGGGGGGTGGGGGGTAAGGGGGGGGGGAAGGGTTGCTGCTGCACTGGCCGAAAGGGAATGGGACACAGAAGAGGCGGTTGGGGCGGGGGTCCCCCGGCTGAGGGACTGGAGGGTGAGGGTGGCGCGGACATGGGACTGGCCTAGAAAAGGAGATGGCTAGTCGGCGGCGGCGGTGGGGGGAGCCCCTCCAATCCGGCTGATAACGTGGAACGTGAGGGGCCTGAACGGGCCGGTGAAGAGGGCCCGAGTGTTCGCGCACTTAAAGGGACTGAAGGCAGACGTGGTCATGCTCCAAGAGACACATCTGAAGGTGGCGGACCAGGTCAGGTTAAGAAAGGGATGGGTAGGACAGGTATTCCATTCGGGGGTGGATGCGAAGAATAGAGGGGTGGCAATATTGGTGGGAAAGCGGGTGTCATTTGAGGCCAAGACTATCGTAGTGGATAACGGAGGGCGATATGTGATGGTGGGCGGTAGGTTGCAGGGGACTTGGGTGGTGTTGGTAAACATATACGCCCCGAACTGGGATGATGCTGGATTCATGAAGCGCATGTTGGGGCGCATTCAGGACCTGGAGGTAGGAGGCCTGATAATGGGTGGGGACTTCAATACAGTGTTGGACCCAGCACTGGACCACTCCAGATCAAGGCGGCCAAGGTGCTTAGGGGGTTTATGGATCAGATGGGGGGAGTGGACCCATGGAGGTTTGCTAGGCTGCAGGCCAGGGAATTTTCTTTTTTCTCCCACGTGCACAAAGCCTACTCCCGGATAGATTTCTTTGTTCTGGGCAGGGCTCCTTCTATGGGGAGCTGTATAGATCCCAGCCCCCAGCGGGGGACGAGGGGATGAGACGATTCCTAGACCAACTGAGATTCCCGAGGGTGGAGGAGCAAGAAGTGGCTGGTTTGGGGGCATCAATTGGGTTGGAGGAGCTGAGCAAGGGTTTGGGGAGTATGCAGGCAGGGAAGGCCCCGGGACCGGACGGGTTCCCGGTGGAGTTCTACAGGAAGTACGTAGACCTGTTGGCCCCGCTACTAGTGAGGACCTTTAATGAGGCAAGAGAGGAGGGGACCCTGCCCCCGACAATGTCGGAGGCGACGATTTCTTTGATCCTAAAGCGGGACAAGGACCCACTGCAATGTGGATCATACAGGCCGATCTCGCTCCTCAATGTGGATGCTAAGTTGCTGGCAAAAGTGCTGGCCACGAGGATCGAGGACTGTGTCCCGGGGGTGATCCACGATGACCAGACGGGATTTGTAAAGGGCAGGCAATTAAACACCAATGTGCGGCGGCTCTTAACCGTGATAATGATGCCATCGGAGGAGGGAGAGGCGGAGATAGTGGCAGCTATGGACGCGGAGAAGGCCTTTGACCGAGTAGAGTGGGAGTACCTCTGGGAGGTGCTGCGTAGGTTTGGGTTCGGGAGAGGGTTTATCAGTTGGGTTAAGCTCCTTTACAGAGCCCCGGTGGCGAGTGTAGTGACGAACCGGAGGAGGTCGGAGTACTTTCGGCTGTACCAAGGGACGAGGCAGGGGTGCCCCCTGTCCCCCCTGTTGTTTGCATTGGCGATCGAACCCTTGGCCATGTCATTGAGGGAGTCTAGGAAATGGAGGGGGGTGGTCCGAGGGGGAGAAGAGCATCGGGTGTCGCTTTATGCGGATGACCTGTTGCTGTATGTGGCGGTCCAATGGAGGGGATGGTGGAGGTCATGCAGACTCTAAGGGAGTTTGGGGAGTTTTCGGGCTATAAGCTCAATGTAGGGAAGAGTGAGCTTTTTGTAGTACAGGCAGGGGACCAAGAAAGGGGGATAGGGGACCTACTGCTGAGGAGGGCGGAGGGGAGCTTTCGGTACCTGGGGATCCAGATAGCCAGGAGTTGGGGGGCCCTACATAAACTGAATCTGACGAGGTTGGTGGAGCAAATGGAGGAGGACTTCAAAAGATGGGACATGTTACCGCTCTCGCTAGCGGGTAGAGGGCAGTCGGTCAAAATGGTGGTCCTTCCGAGGTTTCTGTTTGTGTTTCAGTGCCTTTCCATCGTGATCACCAAGGCCTTTTTTAAGAGAGTAGGTAGGAGTATTATGGGGTTTGTGTGGGCGAATAGGACCCCGAGGGGAAGGAGAGGGTTTCTGGAATGCAGTAGGGACCGAGGAGGGTTGGCGCTGCCAAACCTAGGGAGCTACTACTGGGCAGCAAATGTGGCGATGATCCGTAAGTGGGTGATGGAGGGAGAGGGGGCGGCATGGAAGAGGGTGGAGATGGCGTCCTGTAAAGGAACGTGCCTGGGGGCGTTGGTGATGGCACCGCCGCCGCTCTCGCCGTCAAAGTATACCACGAGCCCGGTGGTGGCGGCAACGCTAAGGATCTGGGGCCAGTGGAGACGGCACAGGGGTGCAGTGGGAGCCTTGGTGTGGTCCCCGATCAGGCATAACCACTGGTTTGTCCCGGGGAGGATGGACGGCGGGTTTCAGAGCTGGCATCAGGCGGAGATTAGAAGAATGGGGGACCTGTTCATTGACGGGACGTTTGCGAGCCTAGGGGCACTGGAGGAGAAGTTTTAGATACCCCCGGGAAATGCTTTTAGGTATATGCAGGTGAGGGCGTTTGTGAGGCGACAGGTGAGGGAATTCCCGTTGCTCCCAGCACAGGAAATTCAAGACCGGGTGATCTCGGGTGTATGGGTCGGAGAGGACAAGGTGTCGGCGATATACCAGGTGATGAAAGACGAGGGGGAGGCGTTGGTAGAGGAGCTGAAGGGTAAATGGGAGGAGGAGCTGGGAGAGGAGATTGAGGAGGGGCTATGGGCTGATGCCCTGGGTAGGGTTAACTCATCCTCCTCGTGTGCCAGGCTCAGCCTGATACAATTTAAGGTGATTCACAGAGCGCTCTTGACGGGGGCGAGGCTGAGTACGTCCTTTGGGGTAGAGGACAGATGTGGAAGGTGCTCAGGGAGCCCGGCGAACCATGTCCATATGTTTTGGTCATGCCTGGCACTGGAGGGGTTCTGGAGAGGAGTGGCGGGAGCAATATCTCAGGTGGTGAAAGTCCGGGTCAAGCCAAGCTGGGGGCTAGCAATATTTGGAGTAGTGGACGAGCCAGGAGTGCAGGAGGCGAAAGAGGCCGGCATTCTGGCCTTTGCGTCCCTAGTAGCCCGGCGAAGGATCTTGCTAATGTGGAAGGAGGCGAAGCCCCCCAGCGTGGAGGCCTGGATAAACAACATGGCTGGGTTCATAAAGCTGGAGAGGATTAAGTTTGCCTTGAGAGGGTCTGCGCAGGGGTTCTACAGGCGGTGGCAACCGTTCCTAGACTATCTCGCGGAGCGTTAGAGGAAGGTCGGTCAGCAGCAGCAGCAACCTAGGGGGCGGCGGGGGGGGGGGGGGGGGGGGGGGGGGGGGATGGGGGCTTGCCTGGGAGGGTGGATGAGCAAGAGATAACATGAAGGATTGGGGAAACTGGCACGTGCGGGAGAGAGCCAGTGTACAAGGCTATGTAACATATCATTTTACCATGTATATATCTTGCTTTGCGCGAGTTCTTGTTATTTTGTTACCGGGGGGGTTATTGTTTGTAAAGGTGAAAAATTGTGTTAAAAAACTTTAATAAATATTTTTTTTTTAAAAAAGTATTGCCTCTTCCACTATTGATAGAATCCTGACCTCTGCCCATGGCTCTGTAATGCTCTTGGGTACATTTTTGTATGGTCATGAGGGCTATGTACCCTCAGGTCTGCTCTGCTCGTGAGTTTGCTTCTGGCTATAGACTTGAAGGCCTGGCATCTACATGTAGCATTGCAGTCACCTTGCCAATCCCTAGAAGGTCATTGAAAGGATACCTGCACTGTACCCATGTCCTCCTGACAATGCTGTGGCTACTTGCTTGTTGAGCCACCTCCACCCATGTCTGCTTGATCTGGCTGGCTGTCCTTCTCCTGTCGCCCTCCAGAAACAGAATGCACCGGCGTGACGTCTTCATCCCTAAAAGCTCACGGGAGGTTTCAGTGAATCCTGGGGCTGCCCTTGCACAGATGCCTGTCCGCTGATCTCCTTTTATTTCCGTTGGACAACAAATCTGCAGCCACAATAGTGGCTGCCAGTTTCTGACTAAATTGGACCCGCCACATTCTTCTGCCTTCCCCGCTTTCAACGGCTCCAATTGGACAGGGAACCCAGCACCTGGCCAAGAATTCGCTTATTCTTTGAAAATCGTTTTAACCATCAGATACAGGGTCAGAACCTGGAAATGCTCCTGACTTTGGGGTTTTTGTGAGGGCCACAAAGAATCCAGCATGAGTTTGAAGAATCAAAAGAAATAACTTTATTTACAATTACGTATATACAACAGCAGCAATACTCCACCACTGCTCTCTCCTCTAGCTGGTTTCACACTGGCCAGCTCTATTTATACAGGTGACTCTACTAATGATTTCTCCGCTCTCCTCATTGGGGGAGCTCATATTCACTCAGAATTGTGGGATTGCCATTAGTGCCCAGCCAGTAATAATCAGGCAGGTTATAACAGGGGTCCTGACCAAAAAACAAACATCCAACCCAAATTGTTAATTAAAAACCATGCCCAGGGCTTCCGGGTGCGGCGATGACCAGCTGAGTCGCACGTTTCGGCAGCTCCCGGTGGAACGGACTTTTGGGCTCTTACTAAGAGCCCCAACGGCAATTTTAACGGCTAAAAGCACTGTGCGGTAAACCAGAAGGGAATCCCCCCTGGATACGGATGGAAAAAGGAGAGGAAAGTGGCCAGATTGCGGTGGATCCTTTAGAGCAGCGGCAAGGAAGGCAAGCAAAAACCAAGATGGCGTCGGAAGGTGGCAGTTTAATATGGGGCCCTGAACAACACGAGTTTTTGAAACGCTGCGTGGAAGAGCTTAAAAAGGAGATGAAGAAGGAGCTGTTGGCCCCGATATTACAGGCGATCGAAGGGCTAAAGGATGAGCAAAAGACCCAGGAGCGGGAGCTTCGGGTCGTGCAGGCAAAGGCTGCCGAGAACGAGGACGATACACAGGGCCTGGTGGTGAAGACGGAGATGCACGAGGCACACCATAAACGATGTGTGGAAAGATTGGAGGTGCTGGAGAATAACGCGAGGAGGAATAATTTAAGGATTCTTGGTCTTCCTGAAGGTGTAGAAGGAGCAGACGTCGGGGCATATGTGAGCACGATGCTGCACTCGTTAATGGGAGCGGAGGCCCCGGCGGGTCCGCTGGAGGTGGAGGGAGCATACCGAGTGATGGCGCGAGGACCGAGAGCAGGAGAAATTCATAGAGCCATAGTGGTGAGATTCCTCCGTTTTAAGGACAAAGAGATGGTCCATAGATGGGCAAAAAAAACTCGGAGCAGTAGGTGGGAGAACGCGGTGATCCGCGTATATCAAGACTGGAGTGCGGAGGTGGCGAGAAGGAGGGCGAGCTTTAATCGGGCCAAGGCGGTGCTTCACAAAAAGAAGATAAAATTTGGAATGCTACAACCGGCAAGACTGTGGGTCACATATCAAGGGAGGCACCACTACTTTGAGACGGCGGATGAGGCGTGGACTTTTATTGTGGAAGAAAAACTGGAATAAGCGGGTTATTAAAAAAGAACGTTTGAAACAAAGTGGTGGGGCGCGTATGGGGGGCGAAGAGGGGGGAAAAAGGGGGGGAAAGATGAGTCTTATGTTATTAATCCTGCGATGCGGTAACTTTTCTCTCTTCCACAGGTGGTGGTGGAGGGAGGTGGAGGAGATGGGGCGTTGGCCATGGGGGGCGGGGCCAAAAGGGAAGCGCGGGCTTTGTTCCCGCGCTATGATAATTATGGCGGGAATAGGGAAGCAGGAAGGATCCGAGGTCACGGGGGAAGCCGGGGTCGGCCAGAGTTTGCTGACTTCTGGGAGCAACATGGGGGGGTGTAACTACGCTAGTGGGGGATCTAGCGGGGGGGTGGAAGGGGGGAGTTACTGGGTTGCTGCTGCTGGGGAGAGGGGGGAGCCGGAATGGGGTGGGGTGGGCGGGGGGGCGCCGCCTGGGGGGGACACAGCTGCGTGGGAACCGGGTGAGGAGCTGGAAAAAGGGGATGGCTAATCGACAAGGGGGGGGGTAAAAAGCCCCCCAACCCGGTTGATCACGTGGAATGTGAGAGGGCTGAACGGGCCGATAAAGAGGGCACGAGTACTCGCACACCTTAAGAAACTTAAGGCAGACGTGGTTATGTTACAAGAGACGCACTTGAAACTTATAGACCAGGTTAGACTACGCAAAGGATGGGTGGGGCAGGTGTTTCATTCGGGGCTAGATGCGAAAAACAAGGGGGTGGCAATACTAGTGGGGAAGCGGGTTATGTTTGAGGCAAAGACCATAGTGGCGGATAGCGGGGGCAGATATGTGATGGTGAGTGGCAAATTACAGGGGGAGGCGGTGGTCTTGGTAAACGTATATGCCCCAAACTGGGATGATGCCAATTTTATGAGGCGCATGCTAGGACGCATCCCGGACCTAGAGGTGGGAAAGTTGGTAATGGGGGGAGATTTTAATACGGTGCTGGAGCCAGGGCTGGACAGGTCGAGATCCAGGACTGGAAGGAGGCCGGCTGTAGACAAGGTGCTTAAAGATTTTATGGAGCAGATGGGAGGAGTAGACCCGTGGAGATTTAGCAGACCGAGGAGTAAGGAGTTTTCGTTTTTCTCCCATGTCCACAAAGTTTATTCGCGAATAGACTTTTTTGTCTTGGGAAGGGCGTTGATCCCGAAGGTGAGGGGGACGGAGTATACGGCTATAGCCATTTCGGATCACGCTCCACATTGGGTAGACTTGGAGATAGGGGAGGAAACAGAAGGGCGTCCACCCTGGAGAATAGACATGGGACTAATGGCAGATGAAGGGGTGTGTCTAAGGGTGAGGGGGTGCATTGAAAAATACTTGGAACTCAATGATAACGGGGAGGTTCAGGTGGGAGTGGTCTGGGAGGCGCTGAAGGCAGTGGTTAGAGGGGAGCTGATATCAATAAGGGCACATAAAGGAAAGCAGGAGAGTAGGGAACGGGAGCGGTTGCTGCAAGAACTTCTGAGGGTGGACAGGCCATATGCGGAGGCGCCGGAGGAGGGACTGTACAGGGAAAGGCAAAGGTTACACGTAGAATTTGACTTGCTGACAACGGGTACTGCAGAAGCACAGTGGAGGAAGGCACAGGGTGTACAGTATGAGTATGGGGAGAAGGCGAGCAGGTTGCTGGCCCATCAATTGAGGAAAAGGGGAGCAGCGAGGGAAATAGGGGGAGTGAGGGATGAGGAAGGAGAGATAGAGCGGGGAGCGGAGAGAGTGAATGGAGTGTTCAAGGCATTCTATAAAAGATTATACGAAGCTCGGCCCCCGGATGGGAAGGAGAGAATGATGTGCTTCCTGGACCGGCTGGAATTTCCTAAGGTGGAGGAGCAGGAGAGGGTGGGACTGGGAGCACAGATCGAGATAGAGGAAGTAGTGAAAGGAATTAGGAGTATGCAGGCGGGGAAGGCTCCGGGACCGGATGGATTTCCAGTCGAATTTTATAGGAAACATGTGGACTTGCTTGCCCCGATACTGATGAGAACCTTTAATGAGGCGAAGGAAAGGGGACAGCTGCCCCGACTATGTCGGAGGGAACGATATCGCTTCTCCTAAAGAAGGAAAAAGACCTGCTGCAATGCGGGTCCTATAGACCTATTTCCCTCCTAAATGTAGACGCCAAGATTCTGGCCAAGGTAATGGCAATGAGGATAGAGGATTGTGTCCCGGGGGTAGTCCATGAGGACCAAACTGGGTTTGTGAAGGGGAGACAGCTGAATACAAATATACGGAGGCTGCTAGGGGTAATGATGATGCCCCCACCAGAGGGGGAAGCGGAGATAGTGGTGGCGATGGATGCCGAGAAAGCATTTGATAGAGTGGAGTGGGATTATTTGTGGGAGGTGCTGAGGAGATTTGACTTTGGAGATGGGTATATCAGGTGGGTACAGCTGCTGCATAGGGCCCCGATGGCGAGCATGGTCATGAATGGACGGGGGTCTGCGTATTTTCGGCTCCATAGAGGGACGAGGCAGGGATGTCCTCTGTCCCCGTTATTGTTTGCACTGGCGATTGAGCCCCTGGCAATAGCATTGAGGGGTTCCAGGAAGTGGAGGGGAGTACTCAAGGGAGGAGAGGAACACCGGGTATCTCTTTACGCGGACGATTTATTGGTGTATGTGGCGGACCCGGCGGAGGGGATGCCAGAGATAATGCGGATACTTGGGGAGTTTGGAGAATTTTCAGGATATAAGCTGAACATGGGGAAAAGTGAGTTGTTTGTGGTGCATCCAGGGGAGCAGAGCAGAGAAATAGAGGATTTACCGCTGAGGAAGGTAACAAGGGACTTTCGCTACTTGGGGATCCAGATAGCCAAGAATTGGGGTACATTGCATAGGTTAAACTTTACGCGGTTGGTGGAACAGATGGAGGAGGACTTCAAGAGATGGGACATGGTATCCCTGTCACTGGCAGGGAGGGTACAAGCGGTTAAAATGGTGGTCCTCCCGAGATTCCTCTTTGTGTTTCAGTGCCTCCCGGTGGTGATCACGAAGGCTTTTTTCAAAAGGATTGAGAAGAGTATCATGAGTTTTGTGTGGGCCGGGAAGACCCCGAGAGTGAGGAAGGGATTTTTGCAGCGTAGTAGGGATAGGGGGGGGCTGGCGCTACCGAGCCTGAGTGAGTACTACTGGGCCGCCAACATCTCAATGGTATGTAAGTGGATGGGAGAAGAGGAGGGAGCGGCGTGGAAGAGATTGGAGAAGACGTCCTGTAGGGGGACTTGCCTACAAGCCATGGTGACGGCGCCGTTGCCGTTCTCACCGAAGAAATACACCACAAGCCCGGTGGTGGTGGCTACTCTGAAAATTTGGGGGCAATGGAGACGGCATAGGGGAAAGACGGGAGCCTCGGTGTGGTCCCCGATAAGAAATAATCATAGGTTTGCTCCGGGGAGAATGGATGGGGGATTTGGAACATGGCAAAGAGCAGGAGTAACACAATTGAGAGATCTGTTTGTAGATGGGACGTTTGCAAGTCTGGGAGCGCTGACCGAAAAATATGGGTTGCCCCAAGGGAATGCATTCCGGTATATGCAACTGAGGGCTTTTGCGAGGCAACAGGTGAGGGAATTCCCGCAGCTCCCGACGCAGGAGGTGCAGGACAGAGTGATCTCAAAGACATGGGTGGGGGACGGTAAGGTATCAGACATATATAGGGAAATGAGGGACGAGGGGGAGATTATGGTAGATGAGCTGAAAGGGAAATGAGAAGAAGAGCTGGGGGAGGAGATTGAGGAGGGGCTGTGGGCTGATGCCCTAAGTAGGGTAAACTCATCGTCCTCGTGTGCCAGGCTAAGCCTGATACAATTTAAGGTGTTACACAGGGCGCATATGACTGGAGCACGGCTCAGTAAATTTTTTGGAGTAGAGGATAGGTCTGCGAGATGCTCGAGAAGCCCAGCGAATCACACCCACATGTTCTGGTCATGTCCGGCACTACAGGGGTTTTGGGTGGGGGTGACAAAGGTGCTTTCGAAGGTGGTGGGGGTCCAGGTCGGACCAAGCTGGGGGTTGGCTATATTCGGGGTTGCAGAAGAGCCGGGAGTGCAGGAGGCGAAAGAGGCTGATGTTTTGGCCTTTGCGTCCCTGGTAGCCCGGCGCAGGATACTGTTGCTGTGGAAGGAAGCCAAGCCCCTGGGTGTGGAGACCTGGATAAATGACATGGCAGGGTTTATAAAGCTGGAACGGATTAAGTTCGTCCTAAGGGGATCGGCTCAAGGGTTCACCAGGCGGTGGCAACCGTTCGTCGAATACCTCACAGAAAGATAGAGGGAATGGAAAAGAAGAAGACAGCAGCAGCAACCCGGGGGGGGGGGGGGAGGAACCAGAGGGATTCTCTGGGATGTTAATATATAAGTATATAAGTATAATATGTATAGGTTGTTATAGATAATTGTATATTGGACGGTTAAAACATATTTTTGGAGAAAATCTATCTGGGACAAGGCAGTTGCCATTTAGTTTTGTTTTTGTTTTTGTTTATATATTATTTATTTCTTGTTTATAAAACTGGCCATTGTTATTTATATTGTGATATTACTGTGTAAAGGATACACAATGTACTGTGATGGTTGGCCAAAAATTTTCAATAAAATATTTAAAAAAAAAACCATGCCCACGTTCCATCTCCACATTATCTCTCCCATTTCTCACCGGCCCTACTTTTGCTTAATTTTTCACGCGTTCCTTGGGTTTTTCTTGATTCTACATGCCAATATTTTTTCATGCCATCGCTTTGCTTTTCTAATTCCCTTTTTAATTTCACCGTTGTACTTCCGATACTCCTGCAGGCCTTTGAGCTCTTGGTATCTTAACACAAGTTTACTTTTATTTATTATCCTACTCTGTAAGTTCTTTAATATACAGGGATGTCTAAAATCGAAAGTCTGATTTTATTTCTTTCTGGGAAGATATTTGTTCTCAACCCTCTCGATCTTCTCCTTGATTGTCACCCACTGCTCTGATATTGATTTATCGTCAAGAAGCTCCAGTCCACTTTTACCAAATCACATCTCAGCTTAGTAAAATGGGTCTTTCCCCTCCTGAGAATTTTTACTCCTGATCTATCTTTGTCATTTTCCATAGCTACTTGAATTTGCGTCAGTGCCAAATCAAACCAAACCAGGGGCTAGTTTAGCACAGTGGGCTAAACAGCTGGCTTGTAATGCAGAACTATGCCAGCAGTGCGGGTTCAATTCCTGTACCAGCCTCCCCGAACCGGCGCCGAAATGTGGCGACTAGGGGCTTTTCACAGTAACTTCATTGAATCCTACTTGTGACAATAAGCGATTATTATTATATAATATTATATATTACCAGCAAAATCCTCTCCCATTGATATTACTTCCATCTATACGGCTTTATTTCCTAGAATTGAGTCTAAACTTGCTATTTTCCTTCTTGGGCTTGCTGCATACTGACTAAAACAATTCTCCTGGGTGCTTTTTAAGAATTCTGCACCTTCTATAACATTTTTACACTGAATTTATCCCAGTTAATATTAGGGTAATTGAAATGCTCCACTATTATTGACCAATTGTTTTTTCACTTCAGAAATTTGCCTACATATTTGCTGTTCTATTCATTACCCATAATCCATATGCCCTTATTTGATGGTCTTTCTAGAATATCATTCCTTCCGACAGCTGTGGTCTATTTTTATTCTCCCTCTGTATCCTGTCTGTAAACCCTGTGACCGCAGATGTTGAGCTGGCATTCCTGCCCTGCTTTAAAGCTATGATTCAGTAACAGCCAGGATATCATACTTTCAAGTGTACACCTTCACCTCTTTGGTCTTATTCACTGGATACCTTTCATTGAAGTATATGCCACTAATCACTGAACAACCACTTTGTTGTCTGTTACCGAACATGTGTTTTATCTGCCTTCCGTAGTGAGGGACTGGGAGCCAATGTAAGTAGCAAAAATAGATGTGGTGGTGTGAACACTGGCTAATACCAAGTTAGTGCGGGTCCGGGGAGCAGGAGCCAGGGCAGTGTGGACCAGGAGCCGGAGAGCGAAGACCCATCCTTTTTGTTTTTTTAGATTTTTTTTAGAAAATATTTTACTCAAGGCATTTTCACATATACACACAAAAACTCAGAAGAACAACTCTATGAACAACCACTCCTGCCTGCTCCCCGATGCCAACTTCCCACCACAACTCGCCTTCCTCAGTTTAACCCTCTTATACCTCCCCAAACCCCTACCCCACCTTGCTGACCCCTCAATCCTCCTTCAAGAAATGAATAAACGGCTTCCACCTCCGGGTGAACCCCTCTGTTGATCCCCTCAGGATGAACTTGACCTTCTCCAGCCTCAGGGAATTCTGCCAGATCACTCACCCACACTCCCACTTTCGGAAGGCTCGAGTCGCGTCACGCTAGTAAAATCCGTCTCCAGACCACCAGAGAGGCAAAGGCCAAAACATCGGCCTCACCCCCAGGAATCCCGGGTTTTCGACACCCTAAATATCGGCATCTCTGGCCTCGGAACCACTTCCACACCCAGCACCTCGAACATGACGTCCGAGAACCCCTGCCAGAACCCCATCAGTCTTGGACACGCCCAGAACATGTGGACGTGATTCGTGTGCCCCCCTGCGTGCGCACCGCCCACACCCATCCTCTACCTCCGCAAAGAGTCTATTCATCCTCGCCACTGTCATATGAGCCAAATACTTCACTTTGAACTGGATGAGGCCTAACCTCGCACATGACAAGAACGCGTTCCACTTCCTCAAGGACTCTGCCCATGTCTGGCCCCCATCTCCCCTCCCAACTCCTCCTCCCATTTACACTTAAAGTCCCCCACCAGGGCTCCCTCCCACTCCATCAATTCCTTATAGATATCCAACATCTTCCCATCCACTATTTTGTCCTTTGACAGCATTTTGTCCTGCAATCCCAGGGGCGACCGCCCAGGAAATGAGGTCACCCCTCTCCTTAGGAAGTCCTCCATGTCCTCCAACCCCACAAATCTGCCCCCTGTAAACAGGTCACCGAAGCTCTCAATCCCTGCCTGCCACCACCCCTAAACCTCGCATTCAGCCCCCCGTCGTAAACCAATGGTTATTACAGATCGGCACCCACACCGAGGCACCCTCCATCCCCAAATGCTGCCGCCACTGCCGCCAAATCCTTAGGGCTGACACCATCACTCGGCTCGCGGAGTACCTGGCCGGTGAGAACGGTAAAGGCGTCAACAACCAAGCCCTCAACCATGTACCCCTACACGATGCCGCCTCCACCCGTCCCCACACTGACCTCTCCCCCACGGTCCATTTCCTTATCACAGTAAGGTTCGCCGCCAAATAAAAACTCATCATGTTTGGCAATGCCAGACCCCTGCCTTGCCTCTGCTTCAAGAACGCCCGCAGCACCCACGGGGTCTTCCCCGCCCACACAAACCCAGAAATCAGCCTATTTACCTTCCTAAAAAATGACGGGAATATAGATTGGGAGATCTGAATTACAAACAGAAACCTCAGCAGCACCGCCTTTTTCACTGTCTGCATCCGCCCTGCCAGCGACAGCAGTAGCACACCCTACCTCTTAAAGTCTGCCTTCATCTGCTTCACCACCCGAGCCAAATTCAGTTTATACACCTGCGCCCAGCTCCACGCCAAATACCTGAATACCTGAAACATGCCCCCACCACCTTAAACGGCAATTCCCCTAGCCTCCTTTCCTGCCCTATGGCCTCAATTGGGAACATTTTGCTCTTTCTCATACTCAATTTGTATCCTGAAAACTGGCCAATGTCCCGCAGGATCTCCATAATTTCTTCAATGCTGCCCACTCAGTCCAAAATATATAATAACAGGACGTCAACATACAATGAGATCTTGTGTTCGCCCCCCCACCCCCCTCCACCCCCACCCCATCAACCCCAGGCACCACTGCCAGCGGCTCTATCGCCAAGGCAAAAAACAACAGGGAGAGTGGACACCCCTGTCTCGTCCCGCGATTTGATTTGATTTGATTTATTGTCACATGTACCGAAGTACAGTGAAAGAGTATTTTTCTGCGGGCGAGGAACATACACAGTACCTACATAGTAGACTCAAGAATAATCAACTGAGAACATTGCCAAATAGCACATCGACAAAACAGTGATTGGTTACAGTGCGGAACAAGGGGCCAAACAAAGTAAATACATGAGCAAGAGCAGCATAGGGCGTCGTGAATAGTGTTCTTCCAGGGAACAGATCAGTCCGAGGGGGAGTCGTTGAGGAGTCTTGTAGCTGTGGGGAAGAAGCTGTTCCTATGTCTGGATGTGCGAGTCTTCAGACTTCTGTACCTTTTGCCTGATGGAAGGGTCTGGAAGAAGGCAATGCCTGGGTGGGATGTGGCCCAAAGTACCCTGAAGTCACTCGGTTCGTCTGCACATTCGCAACTGGCACCCTATACAACAAATGGACCCAATCCACAAACCCCTGCCCCAACCTGAACCTCTCCAACACCTCCAACAAATACGCCCACTCCACCCGATCAAAAGCCTTCTCCGTGTCCACTACCTCAATCTCCTGCCCGTCCAAAGGCATCATAATTACATTGAGTAGCCTCCTCACATTTGCTGACAAATGCCTTACCTTCACAAAACACGTCTGATTCTCGTCTACCACACCCAGGACACAGTCCTCAAATTTGCGATGCCAACACCTTCGCTAATAACTTGGCATCCACATTCGTGATGCTCTGCCCCCTCCAAAGCGGCATACTCAGAGTATGCCGCGCACCGTACCGGAGGCCTCAGGCCACTGCCTGAGGCCCGCCTGTCGATGCTCCTCCCCCGACCAGCTGAGTTCCTGATGGCACGGGTTGCGTGCGGTCTCATCCATCGGGAACGCGGCGTGACGGCTGCGGGCTCAATCCAGCACCGCCACAGTCGGGGGAGGGCCGATCTGGGGGCAGGGGGAATTTATTAGCGGCTGGGGGCACAGTGGGGGGAGGTCCGGGACCATGAGTCCGTCGAAGGGGCGGGTACCGGAGGTGGTGATCGCTATGGAGGCTTTTGACCGGGAGTGGTGGTTCAAGGTTTTGGGAAGGTTTGGGTTCGGGCTGAAGTTTGTGGTGTGGGTATGCCTGCTGTACGTGGCCTCGGTAGCGAGTGTACGGACAAACGAGATGAGTTCACAGAGCTTTGGGTTGCACAGGAGAACGAGGCAGGGATGTCCTCTGACGTCATTGTTGTTCACGCTGGCGATGGATCCCTTGGCAATAGCCCTTAGGGGGTCAGCAGAGTGGCAGGGGATTATGAGGGGGAGTAGGGAACACCGGATGTCGCTGTATTTAGAGGACCTGCTGCTGTTTGTATCAGACCCGCTGGAGAGTCTGTGGAGAATTAGGGGCTTATTAGAGACGTTTGGGGCCTTCTCGGGCTATAGGTTGGATGTGGGAAAAAGCAAGATGTTTCCGGTGAACGAGGCCGGTAGGGGGAGCCAATCTAGGGGTTTTGCCATTTAGGGTAGTCAGGGATAGGTTTAGGTATCTCGGGGTCTAGGTGACAGGGGGAGTGGGCGACGATGCACAAATGGAACTGAACAAAGTTGGTGGAGGAGGTAAAGGAGGGCTTTAGGAGATGGGATACGTTACACCTGACACTGGCGGGGAGGGTCCAGGTGATGAAAATGAACGACCAGTCAAGATTCCTATTTGTATTCCAGACCTTCCTGATCTTCATTCTGAAGGCTTTTTTTCGGAAGTTGTGTGCAGTCATTTTAGAGTTTGCATGGGTGGGGAAGGTACCCATGGAATTAGGGCGAAGAGGGCATTGCTACAGTGGCAGAGGCTGAAAGGGGGTTGACATTACTGAATCTGCTGCACTATTATTGGGCGGCAAATGTTGAGAAAGTGAGGCGATGATGGGAAGGAGAGGGATAAGAATGGGTTAGGATGAAGGTGGAATCCTATAGGGGTCCAGCCTGTGGGCCATGGTGATGGCAGTGCTCCCGCTGGTAGTGAGGAGGTATACGGAGAGCCCGGTCGTACAATCCATGATTAGGGTGTGGAACTAGCTGAGGAGACACTTTAGGATGGAGGGGATGTTGGTGTTAACACCATTGTATGAGAACCATGGATTCAAGCTGTGGGAGTTGAGTGGCATGTTTAGGAGGTGGAGAGAGGTGGGGCTGGTGAGGGCGAGGGATTTATATCTGGGGGAGAGGTTTGCAAGTTTGGAAGAGCTGTGGGAGAGGATGGAGCTCCCGAAGGGAAGCAAATTCAGATATATGCAAGTGAGGAACTTTGCATGGAAGGGATGGAGAGGGTTTCCCAAGTTGCTGAAATATACCTTATTAGAACAGTTGCAACTTCCAGACGTGGAAGGGGAGGGTAAGATCGGGGATATGTACAGGTGGCTGGGGAGTGGGGGGTGAGTGCAAGTGATCAGGTTCAATGAGTAATGGGAGGAGGAGATAGGGGAGATAGGTTGAGGAGTGTGGAGTGAGGTGCTGCGCAGCGTGAATTCAACCTCCTTGTGTGCGAGGATGAAGTTGATACAGTTTAAGGTGGATCACAGGGTGCACATGGCTCGGGCGAGGATGAGTGGGTTCTTCCAGGGCATGGCAGACGAGTGTGAGACGTGTGGGCGAGGACAAGCGAACTACGTACATATGTTCTGGGGGTGTGAGAAGTTGGAGAGATACTGGGAGGGCATGTTCAGGACGCCAACAAAGATTGTGGGGTAGAGGCCGGGCCGAACCCTATGGTGGTAATTTCTGGGGTATTGGAAATGCCGGAGCTGATGGAGGGAAGGAGGACCGACGTTGTGGCCTTCACCTCTCTAGTTGCCCGGTAAAGGATTTTGCTGGAATGGCGATCGACAATGCCGCCGGGAGTGGGAGACCTGTACAACTTCCTCCGGCTGGAGAAGATTAAGGTTGAATTGAGGGGTTCAGCGGTGGGCTTTGAGGCATGGTGAGGACTGATCGTGACCATGTTTGAGGAATTATTCATTGTAGGGGGAGAGGGGGAGGAGGGAGAGAAGGGAGGGGGAGGGGATGAAAAGGGGGAACACCTTGTACAAACTGTAAACCATGATATGCGGAGAATGTTCTCTGACTTATTTATGTTTTTGTACTTTTGAATATGTTTGGAATAAAATACATTTTAAAAAAATGTAACACACCAAGATGAACTGAGGATGGTGTGATCCTGTGGTGAGTGTTTCATCGTTCCACAACTAGCCAGAGGACCTCTTTTACAGGAGCTGCATAGCACCCACCCAGGGCAAACAAATATGAAGATGCTGGCAGGTAGCTATGTACGGTGGCCAGGGATTGATAAATTAATCAAATAAATGGCTCCCCTCTCAGACTCAGCAATCACTACCTCCATTGGTGAATCTTCACCCCTGGCAGTGGCTAGGCCACCCATAGACCAGGGTCCATGTTGGCTACACAGGCATTTTTTTGGACAGGATGTTCTTAGTTTGTCCACTCCAAGTGGCTGTCTATACAGGCAATAGAGAGCATCACCTTGGTGGCTACTGTGGGTGCCTGACACCAAATGTTTGCTATACATGGACTGCCAGCATCTATTGTATTTGACAATGGCACCCCTTTTACAGGGACGACTTCCAAAATTTTGTTTGAGTGAACGCCATTCGCCACACCAGGATGCCCCCATTCCACCCTGCGTCCAATAGGTTGGCCGAGAGGGCCATACAGACTTTTTAAAATGCCATGAGGAAACAATCAAACAGGCTGCTACGCCAATTGGCTTCCCAATTTTCTGTTATCATACAACAAAACTGCCTCACACCACCACAGGGATCACAGCTACGCTGCTGATGAGGTGTTGCCTCAGAACTCACTTGGATTTGAAATTTCCTAATTTGGCATGGAGGGTGGAGGCACGTCAGGCCTCCCAGAGAAGTCAACAGGCTATGCAAAGGAGTGACAGATCATTCTGGATGGGTGTCCCGGTCTTGGTTCGAAACCTCACCTTGGGCCTACTGTGGTTAGCTGGACCGATTGTGTCCCGGTCTGGCCCATGATATATGTGGTGAATGTGAATGACAGAACCATAAAAAGCATATTGACCATTTGAGGAGCCGCGGGGCGGCGGCCCCGTTTCAGAGCAGACAGGTGCCACTGGTGTTGTCGACACTCTTGTGAATGTTCCAAAGCAGAAGGAGCTGAGAACTCCTGAGTGAACCCAACCAACTTTGCCGTTGGAAGCCGGTGAGACTAGTTTCCCTACCGAGGAGACGGGGCTCCTGAACTGACATCATCCCTCAAAAACATGACTACATCGCAGGCTGTTGAGCCCGTGGGAGGACTATGTTGGTCTGGGAGGACTATGGCGGTCTGGGAGGACTAGAAGGTTCCTGGACCGATATACTCTTTGATGAACTCTCACTTCCCTGATGTCTCTTGCCATCAATGGGGCAGGCTTGGCAGCCCACATGACCAGCCCGGGTCCAATCGGGCAGGAGCATATAAACCCCGACCAATAGTGGGTTAATGCTGGGCCCTGGGAGAAGGGGCCCGGCTGGTGTGGACCCTGGAGTCAGAGATCTAAGACCCATCCTTTTGTGTTCTTTGCCTGTATATTAGCCAGCCTTTGCCTTTCATTAATAAATCCCTTTGTTACTATTGGAAGCCTCCAGAGTACTGTCTCGAGCCACCACAATAGGTTTAATGAGTGAGAAGCGTTTTTTGATAAGTTGAAGTGTCTGGAGGTGGAAGATGGGTCGACGTCAAGAGAGCATTGGAATAAATTGGCTTGAAGGTCACAAAGGCATGTATCAAGATTTTAGAAGAAGATGCCTTCATCTGTTCTAGTGCACAAAAGCCTTAAAACAACTGTTCATGTCACTGCCAACTGTGAAGATTGCTCATACTTCTGTTTCTCTAGGTTTTATACAGGAAAAAGAATCAGTGAACAATACAATTGCTCAGGCTAACACTATCACTTGCTCAATCCATCCCGAAATAACAGCTCAAGTGCATCCAGACTGGGGAATTTAGAAAGTGAGTGTGGTGGTATGTATTAGGGGTTATGTGGGACAGTGAAGCCGTGATGCTATTGGCTGACAGGTCCCGGGTCCTGGGTGGCTGCTGACTCCTGGCTCCGCCCTGAAGGCGGAGTATAAGAACCCGAGCTTCTCCCCGCCGCTTCATTCTGTTGCTGAACTGCTGGGGACAAGTCTCGCTTAATAAAGCCTGAATCGACTTCATCACTTCTCGTCTCTCTCGTATGTCATTGTGCGCTACAATTTATGTAGCGAGCTTAAAAGACTATGGAGCTCCGGATCGCCCCGGAATGCCTGCGGATCAGCCCCCACGCAGCGAACTCGGCAGCAGTATTTAAACACTGGCAAGCATGTTTTGAAGGCTACCTCCGAACGGCCCCCGGCCGGATCACAGAAGACCAGAAAATGCAGGTCCTGCATTCGAGGGTAAGCCCGGAAATTTACCCTCTCATAGAAGACGCAGAGGATTTCCCGACGGCGCTCGCATTACTGAAGGGCATCTACGTTCGGCCCGTGAACCAGGTCTACGTGCGCCACCAACTCGCAACGAGACGGCAAAGTCCCGAAGAATCGCCAGAAGAGTTCTATGCCGCGCTGCTAATTTTGGGACGGGGCTGCAGCTGCCCGCCGGTGGACGCGATGGAACACACGGACATGTTAATTCGCGATGCTTTTGTGGCAGGTATGAACTCTCCCCAAATCCGCCAAAGACTTTTAGAAAGAGAGTCGCTAGGACTCTCAGAGGCATGGGCCCTTGCAGCTTCCCTAGATGTGGCCTCGCAAAACGCCCGCGCCTACGGCCCCGACCGCGCAGCAGCCCCTTGGGCTCCGTGGACCCCCGTCGCGACAAACCCCCCCCCTCCCCCGCAGGCTTGCACGGTTAAAGCGCCAGACCATCCCGGGGGGGCCCGCTGCTATTTCTGCGGGCAAGCAAAACACCCCCGGCAGCGCTGCCTGGCCCGCGCAGCTATTTGTAAAAGCTGCGGCAAGAAGGGCCATTACGCGGCAGTGTGCCGGTCCCGGGGTGTCGCCGCAATCCCTGGAGAAGAACGAGCCCAGCATAGCCCAAACGCTCCCCAACCCCCCCAGCGCCCCATGTGCGACCCACGGGTGCCGCCATTTTGGGTCCCGGTCACCACGAGGGGAGGATGGGCACCGCCATCTTGTGACCCCCCAGCCACGTGCGATTCATGGGGGTGGCCATTTTGTCCACCCCCGACCACGTGCGATCCATGGGGGCGGCCATTTTGTCCACCCCCGGCCGCGTGCGATTCATGGACGCCACCATCTTGGTTGACAACAAAGGACCCCAGCATCGACGGCTCCACGGGGTCCGAAGAAGATGCCGCAACACTACTACCACGACTGGCTTCGGTGACTCTGGATCAATCACGGCCCTGGACGCTCCAGACGACGACAACAATGGTGCTGATCAACGGACACGAGACATCATGCTTAATCGACTCCGGGAGCACTGAAAGGTTTATTCACCCAGACACGGTAAGACACTGTTTTCTGACCATCCATCCAAGTACGCAAAAGATTTCCCTAGCTGCAGGATCCCACTCCGTAGAGATCAAAGGGTTCTGCATCGCGAACCTAACGGTGCAAGGGAGGGAGTTTAAGAACTACAGGCTCTACGTCCTTCCCCAACTCTGCGCGCCCACATTACTGGGATTGGATTTCCAGTGTAGCCTGCAGAGCCTAACATTTCAATTCGGTGGCCCAATACCCCCACTCACTATCTGCGGCCTCGCAACTCTCAAGGTTGAACCGCCGTCCTTGTTTGCAAACCTCACCCCGGATTGCAAACCCGTTGCCACTAGGAGCAGACGGTACAGCGCCCAGGACCGGATATTTATTCGGTCTGAAGTCCAGCGGTTGCTGAAGGAAGGCATAATCCAGGCCAGCAATAGTCCCTGGAGAGCCCAGGTGGTAGTAGTAAAGACCGGGGAGAAGCAAAGGATGGTCATAGACTATAGCTAGACCATCAACAGGTACACACAGTTAGATGCGTACCCTCTCCCTCGCATATCCGACATGGTAAATCGGATTGCCCAGTATAAGGTTTTCTCTACCGTGGACCTCAAGTCCGCCTACCACCAGCTCCCCATCCGCCCAGGTGACCGCAAGTACACAGCCTTCGAGGCAGACGGGCGTCTATACCACTTCCTAAGGGTCCCATTTGGTGTCACGAACGGGGTCTCGGTCTTCCAACGGGAGATGGACCGAGTGGTTGACCAGCACGGGTTGCAGGCCACGTTCCCGTATCTCGACAACGTAACCATCTGCGGCCATGATCAGCAGGACCACGACGCCAACCTCCAAAAATTCCTCCAGACCGCTAACGCCCTGAACCTCACATACAACGAGGAAAAGTACGTTTTTAGCACAAACCGGTTGGCCATCCTGGGATACGTAATGCGCAATGGGATAATAGGCCCCGACCCCGAACGCATGCGCCCCCTTATGGAATTCCCCCTCCCCCACTGCTCCAAAGCCCTGAAACGTTGCCTGGGTTTCTTTTCATATTACGCCCAGTGGGTCCCCCAGTATGCAGACAAGGCCCGCCCGCTAATACAGACCACTACCTTCCCCCTGTCGACAGAGGCTCGCCAGGCCTTCAGCCGCATCAAAGCGGATATCGCAAAGGCCACGATGCCCGCCATCGACTAGTCCATCCCCTTCCAGGTCGAGAGCGACGCATCCGACGTAGCTCTGGCGGCCACCCTTAACCAAGCGGGCAGACCCGTGGCCTTTTTCTCCCGGACCCTCCACGCCTCAGAAATCCGCCAATCCTCAGTGGAAAAGGAAGCCCAAGCCATAGTGGAAGCTGTGCGACATTGGAGGCATTACCTGGCCGGCAGGAGATTCACTCTCCTCACTGACCAATGGTCGGTAGCCTTCATGTTCGATAATGCACAGCGGGGCAAAATTAAAAATGACAAGATCTTAAGGTGGAGGATCGAGCTCTCCACCTTCAACTATGAGATCTTGTACCGTCCCGGAAAGCTGAACGAGCCGTCCGATGCCCTATCCTGCGGCACATGTGCCAACGCACAAATAGACCGTCTCCAAGCCCTGCACGAGGACCTCTGCCACCCAGGGGTCACTCGATTCTACCATTTCATAAAGTCCCGCAACCTCCCCTACTCTGTGGAGGACGTCCGTACAGTCACCAGGAACTGCCACATCTGCGCAGAGTGCAAACCACACTTTTTCAGGCCGGATAGAGCGCACCTGATCAAGGCTTCCCGCCCCTTTGAACGCCTCAGTTTAGATTTCAAAGGGCCCCTCCCCTTCACTGACCGCAACGCATACTTCCTGAACGTGGTGGACGAGTACTCTCGTTTCCCCTTCGCCATCCCCTGCCCCAACATGACAGCGGCCACAGTCATTAAAGCCCTTGGCACCATATTCACACTGTTCGGTTGCCCCGCATATATCCATAGCGACAGGGAGTCCTCCTTCATGAGTGACGAGCTGCGCCAGTTCCTGCTCAGCAAGGGTATAGCCTCGAGCAGGACGACCAGCTACAACCCCCGGGGGAACGGGCAAGTAGAGAGGGAGAACGGCACGGTCTGGAAGACCGTCCTGCTGGCCCTACGGTCCAGGGATCTCCCAGTTTCCCGGTGGCAGGAGGTACTCCCGAATGCTCTCCACTCCATCAGTCGCTGCTGTGTGCCACCACTAGCCAAACGCCTCATGAGCGCCTCCTTGTCTTCCCCAGGAAGCCCTCCTCCGGAACGTCGCTGCCGACCTGGCTGGCGGCCCCAGGACCCATCTTGCTCCGGAAACATGTGCGGGCGCACAAATTGGACCCGTTGGTTGAGAGGGTTCACCTTCTCCACGCGAACCCGCAGTACGCCTACGTGGCGTACCCCGACGGCCGCCAGGACATGGTCTCCCTGCAGGACCTAGCGCCCACCGGCAACACACACACCCCCCCGACACCGATCATCCCCTCCCTACCACCGGCGCACCCCGCGACCGCCCCCTTCCCGGGAGGATCGGTCCTCCTCCCGTGCCCGCCCAGGAGTGAAACAGGAACAAACACCGAAACGCTCCCGGAGACGACAACGCCTGAACAAGCACCTGCACCACCACCGGGGCTGAGGCGATCGACGAGGAAGACCAGACCGCCCGCTCGACTCGTGGCATCCGCGTGACACCAAGAACGTTGTTGTATTGTAAAAAAAAAAAAATGTTTTTCTCTTGCTAATATTGTAAATAGTTTCGCAAACTTTGTACATAGCCCAGTGTAGGGCTAAAACTGTAGTAACATGTCCGAAATTTTCCTTCCGGGGCCAGCCTTGTAAACCCCTACCACCATGCGAACCACCACCCGCCGGGTTCCTTTTTAACAAGGGGTGAATGTGGTGGTATGTATTAGGGGTCATGTGGGACTGTGAAGCCGTGATGCTATTGGCTGACAGATCCCGGGTCCTGGTTGACTGCTGACTCCTGGCTCCGCCCTGAAGGCGGATATAAGAACCCGAGCTTCTCCCCGCCACTTCATTCTGTTGCTGAACTGCTGGGGACAAGTCTCGCTTAATAAAGCCTGAATCGACTTCATCACTTCTCGTCTCTCTCGTAAGTCATTGTGCGCTACAGTGAGTTAGAAAGAAGTACACTGATTGAGACAGATAACATGAGTGATCAAAACCTGGTAATGGTAACAGAGGAGAAGCAGGAACCGATGATCAATAGATTACCGTGTGGATTAGGACCCTATATGCTATGCAAGGAAAGACGATTTAGGCAATGAACTATTGGTGAACTTATTGGGGATCTTGTCAAGCAATGTGTAGCAGATTGACCTCTGCAGAGTAAAGTTGTGCAGGATGCAATCAATTACAATGATTTTTGGCACCTTAGTCAGTCTGTACTTCAGGCATCCTCCAATCAGTATAAATTCTCCATCAATCTCACTGTCCGTCTGGAGTTTGCACATTCTCCCCTTCAGTGTGGGTTTCACCCCCACACCCCCAAAGGTGTGCAGGGTAGGTGGATTGGCCATGTTAAATTGCCCCTTTAAAAAAAAAATTCTCCTTCAATCTGTTGATTATTACTTTCAGGAAGCATGATACATGTATTTAACGGGTGTACTTAAATGTTGCTTATGTTGTTAGGAGCAACAAGTTATATAGATTTGATCATTCAGGAGTGGCCCTGTCAGTTTCCTTTTGTTTTTTAAATTCATTTACAGGATATGAGGGCCCCTAGCTTGACCAACATTTATTGCCCATCTCTAATTACCCTTCAGAAGGTGGTGGTGAGCTGCCTTCTTGAACCTCTGCAGTCCCTGTGGTGTAGGTACACCCACAGTGCTGTTAGGGAGGGAGTTTCAGGATATTGCCGGTTTCAGGATATTGCCGGTGTCAGTGAAGGAACGGCAATATATTTCCAAGTCAGGATAGTGAGTGACTTGGAGAGGAGAATCCAGGTGGTTACGTTCCCATATACCAGCTGCCCTTATCCGTCTAGATGGTAGCAATCGTGAGTTTGGAAAGTGCTGCTTATAAAGCCTTGGTGAGTTCTTGCAGTGTATTTTGTAGATGGTACACGCTGCTGCTACTGTGCATCAGTGGAGGAGAGTGTAGTGATCTGTACATCTGTACATACATCTGCACATACACCAGGGACTGCAGCACAGATGTGACAGCCACAGCATCACTAGAGGGAGCATCAGAGACGGGTATAAAGGGTCGAGCCCAAGGCAAGATCCGTCTCCTTTAGAAGCACAGAGCTAGTGAGCAGCAGCACACAGTGTTAGCTTAGCATAGGCAGTTTACCTTAGTTTCACTGGTGATACCTCTTGACTGTTTTACATCTAGTTGAGCTCTGGAAGCAGAATGAACCCTTTGAAGAAAGTGGTTGTGTTAACTGTAAGTCTAATCGTTATTCAGAATTAGAGAATAACATACAGTACCAGGAGTGGTTTCAGCAAGCCAGCTAGACACCAGCAAGAGAAGAGAACTTAAACCAGACATTCGACCAAGGAAGGCCTCGCAGCATTCGGACCCTTCAGATACCAATCGGCACGATGGACCCAATCCAACCTCCACACCTGCTCAAGACCACTGGTAATATGCATTCCAATTGTAAACTTTTCATACAACAGTTCAAAATATATCTAGAAGCTAAGGATCTAACCTCAGCGCCTGATGCCAGGAAGATAGCCTTGCTCTTAGAAAGGCATTAGAAATATATAATTCCTTTACCTACCTGGGAGGAGAGGACAAGGGCAAGCTGGAAATAATCATCAAAAAAATTGAAACCCACTGTTGAAGTCACTGAGATATTTGAAAGATTCAAGTTCACCAGGCGCTTGCAAAAACCGGGAGAATCTTTCAGCAGTTTTGTAACTGATTTAAAATTACTAGCTCAATCCTGCAACTTTGCAAACCTCCGTGACTCCCTCATCAGAGAGCAGATAGTCAATGGTATGTCTGATGAGGGACTTAGAAAATGCTTATTAAAACGAACAGACCTAACCCTAGAAACAGCCATGCAAAGATGCTCTACTTCTGAAAAAAGTAAAGAAGAATATGAGGAGTTTACTTACCGGGACCAAGGCCTTCACCACGAGGTCGAGCCCGTCAAAATGGTGGCCCAGGCGTCCAGAAGGCGCACCTCTAGAGGTAATCCTGCGCGCGCGAACCTGGATGCAGGCCACACGCAAGCTCAGTTCTCCCGAAGATTTGACACGGAAGAAAGGCCTACTGCGCATGCCCGAGCGTGGAGGGACAGCATCATGACATGTCCCCGCTGCAGACATGCCCACTTAAAAGGGCAATGTCCAGCTTCTGGAAAACAATGTTTAAAGTGTGGCAAATACAACCACTTTGCCTCACAGTGCAGAGCTTTCATAGAATTTACAGTGCAGAAGGAGGCCATTCGGCCCATCGAGTCTGCACTGGCTCTTAGAAAGAGCACCCTACCCAAGCCCTACCCTCCACCCTATCCCCATTACCCAGTAACCCCACCACCCAGTAACCCCACCCAACACTAAGGGCAATTTTGGACACTGAGGACAATTTAGCATGGCCAATCCACCTAACCTGCACATCTTTGGACTGTGGGAGGAAACCGGAGCACCCGGAGGAAACCCACGCACACACGGGGAGAACGTGCAGACTCCACACAGACAGTGACCCAAGCCAGGAATCGAACCTGGGACCCTGGAGCTGTGAAGCAATTGTGCTAACCACAATGCTACCGTGCTGCACAGCAAATGAAGACAAGACAGAAACACATGAACTTCAACGTAAAAATCATAGACTCAACGGAGCACAAAAAAACCCAATGATGAGTATTCCTCGGATGAGGACAACCTCGCTTGCGACAACTCGTTTGTCGTGACACGATCAAGACAATTGAGGAACATGCGCAACAATCGCCATGCTTCACCCGGTCAACAGCATTGCTTCCAGCAGTGAGTGGACTGCGACTGTGCAAGTCAATGACTTTCCATTAGTCTTCAAGCTTGACACTGGGGCCTCCGCTAACCTCCTCCTAATCTCACTAGTAAGGATCTCCATGCGATTCCAGGAGACCATGAAATCATACCCGCTGCATGTCGGCTGAAGGACTAACACGGTAATCATATCGCCTCAAAGGGATCATGCCATCTCCGGTGGACAACCAGACGATACGCAAGCAGCTACGATTCGAGATTGTAGACGACAATAAATCATCACTGTTAGGTGCTCAGGCCTGCAAAGACTTGCGGCTGGTGCAACACATCTACATGCACACCCAGGATCCATCAAGCCTGTAAACTAAAATCCACAGCATACTACAAGAATACCCCAATTTATTTAAAGGCCTGGGCACCCTACCCTGCCAATACAAAATCATGCTGAAGACAGACGCCAAACCCGTCATTCAGCCGCCCAGGAGGGTTCCAGCTCCACTGCGGGAGAAGTTGAAAGCGGAACTCAACAGACTGCAGTCACAAGGCGTAATATCGCGAGTCACACAGCCGCATTGCTCCATTGTCTGTGTTAAGAAATCTTCTGGAGATCTTCGCATATGCATAGACCCCAAGGACCTGAACCAGAACATTCGCCGGGAACATTACCCCATCCCCAAGCGTGAAGAGATCATATCTGAGATGGCGAATAGTCATATCTTCACCAAACTCGACGCCTCGCAGGGATTTTGGCAGATACAGCTCGATGACTCGAGCAGATTACTGTGTACGTTCAACACGCCATTCGGACGTTTCTGCTTCAATCGCATGCCCTTTGGCATTATCTCTGCGTCAGAGATCTTCCACAGGATAATGGAGCAAATGACCGAGGGCATCGAGGGTGTCATAGTTTATGTGGATGACATCATCGTCTGGTCTACCACTGAAGAAGAACACCTCTGTTGTCTGAAGAAGGTGTTTCAGAGGATTTATAAATACGGTTTGAAACTGAACCAGGCAAAATGCACATTTGCGAAGGAGTCTGTAATCTTTTTGGGTGACACCATATCATCTCAGGGTGTCAGCCCTGATGAGGCGAAAATCACTGCAATATGGACCATGAAGACGGCACACGACAAGAAGGCGGTGCTACGATTTCTGGGCTTCGTCAACTTCCTCGGCAGGTTCATCCCAAACCTGTCCACACGGACGGCAGCTTTACGCAATCTCCTACAAAAGACCACGGTGTTTGAGTGGACACAACGTCACCAAAATGAATGGGTGGATCTCAAACAGCAACTAACGAGGGCACCGACCCTTGCTTTCTTTGACGCAACCAGACCCACCAAGATCTCCACTGACGCCAGCCAGGACGGGATTGGCGCCGTTCTCCTCCAACAGGCCGACCAGTCTGACTGGGTCCCGGTGGCATACGCGTCCAGGGCCATGACCGCAACTGAGTACAGATATGCACAAATCGAAAAAGAATGTCTCAGACTCCTCACTGGGATTCTGAAGTTCCATGACTATGTGTACGGCCTGCCCACGTTGGTCCATATCATAGACAAGGATCTAAATGACATGACACCTCGTCTGCAGCGCATCATGATAAAGCTGCGAAGGTATGATTTCACCCTTGTATACACTCCGGGAAGAGATCTTGCCACTGCCGACGCACTGTCCCGATCAAGTGGCACTGACAACGCACCATCAGCCCCTATCCGAGAAATCGAGGCCCAAACACAGTTATGCATGGAGAATTTGCCTGTTTCGGATGAGAAGCTTTGCCTAATCCGACAGGAGACGCAAAAAGACGCAACCTTACGGAGGGTGCTGCACCTACTCCAGCACGGTTGGACGAGGGGACAATGTCCACAATTTCAGAATGTCAAGTCAGAACTGATTGAAGTTGCCGGCCTGCTGCTACGCAATGCGCAGATTGGGATTCCGGCCACTCTCCGCGCTGAGATGCTACCTAAGATTCATGAAGGCCACCTAGGAATTGAGAAATGCAAAAGGCGAGCACGACAGGCTGTGTACTGGCCCGGCATGAATCAAGACATAACGGACGTGGTCATGACATGTGACTCCTGTCAAAGACATCAACCCGCACAGTGTAAATAACCACTGCAGCAACACAAACTCACAATGGCGCCGTGGACAAAAGTGGGCATTGACCTATTTCATGCCACAGGGCGTGATTACGTCTTGATCATGGACTATTACTCAAACTATCCAGAGGTACTGAAACTCCATGATCTCACGTCTTCACCTGTCATCAAGGCGTGCCAGGAGACATTCGCGCGACGTGGAATCCCACGTGTGGTGATGTCGGATGATGGTAACTGCTTCGCGAGCTGGGAATGGAAAGAGTTCTCAGACCGCTACAGCTTTCGGCATGTAACATCCAGTCCACGCTACCCACAGTCAAATGGGAAAGTGGAAAAGGGTGTCCACATTGTTAAACAACTTATTAGCAAGGCAACAGATTCACACTCGGACATCAACCTAGCGCTGTTGTCCTGCCGAGCAATCCCATTGAGCTCAGGACTGTCGCCAGCGCACATGCTCTTCGGCAGGGACATCTGGACAACCCTCCCGTCGATTCAATTCCGAGACCCCGATAACACTCTGGTGCTCGACAAAATGCGGGTACTACGGTCCAAACAAAAACAATACTACGATCAACATGTGATCCCACTCAAGCCACTGAACATGGGTGACATCGTCAGGATCAGGGACCCAGAAGGCAGATGGTCTGAGCCAGCCACGGTGATCAAGCAGGAGGCACCGCGGTCCTACATTGTCAAGTCGTCGGCGGGAGTACTCTTTTGTCGTAACTGCCGGGATCTGGTAATGCTTCGGCCTACAACGCCGGTGTTTCCCACACTGGACTTGTCCATGTCCATTAGTCCACAGGACGTTCCTCGCCACACAACACCAGACAGTACTCTTGATGACATCAAACCATCATCCCCACCACCACCGTTAAGAAGCTCCAGCAGAAGCCGTAAGGCACCCGACCGGCTAGATTTGTAACGACACTTCAACACACCCACAAGACAAATATGAACATTTCTCACGATGGGACTCATAACACTGTTAATTGTTTCTGTATTACTTTATCATTTTCACAGTGTGCAGCTTTGCTTATTCTCACCACTTGTTATGTACAGTTTTCTTGAGGCCAGTCTGAAAACATATCAAGTCAAAAGGGGGAGGATGTAGTGATCTGTACACCTGTACATACATCTGCACATACACCAGGGACTGCAGCACAGATGTGACAGCCACAGCATCGCTAGAGGGAGCATCAGAGACGGGTATAAAGGGTCGAGCCCGAGGCAAGATCAGCCTCTTTTAGCAGCACAGAGCTAGTGAGCAGCAGCACACAGAGACAGCTCAGCATAGGCAGTTTACCTTAGTCTCACTGGTGATACCTCTTGACTGTTTTACATCTAGTTGAGCTCTGGTAGCAGAACAAACCCTTTGAATAAAGTGTTTGTGTTAACTGTAAGTCTACAGTTGTTAGTCAGAATTAGAGAATAACATTGAGAGAGTGAATGTTTGTGGGAGGGGGTGCCAATCGAGTTGGCTGCTTTGTGTTGTGTGTCGTCAAGCCTCTTGAATGTTGTTGGAGCTGCATCCAACCAGGCAAGTGGAGATTATTCCATCACACTCCTGACTTGTGCCTTATAGATGGTGGACAGGCTTTGGGGACTCAGAAGATGAGTTACTTGTTGCGGATTCCTAACCTCTGTTGATCACATATTGGTGAGAAGTGGGCTGTCTTAGAATAAAAATATTGAGATGAGTTAGAGAAGAATGATTTTATATAATCTTATGCTGATTGCCACAAACAAGCTGAACATTTAGAGTAAAATTATTTCCTGTTTATGTATCTAATGGCATTCTGTACTGGAACATGGTGATTCACAAGTGTGCACTTCTCATGCTGCTGTCAAGTATCCATAGGGAAGGAAATTAAATTGCTGGCCGAAAGCATTAACCACTTGTTTTATAGATCTGTGGACAGATAATTGGCTTATAATAATAATAATCTTTATTGTCACAAGTAGGCATACATTAACACTGCAATGAAGTTACTGTGAAAAGCCCCTCGTCTTCACATTCTGGTGCCTGTTCATTTACTCAGGGAGAATTCAGAATGTCCAATTCACCTAACAGCAAGTCTTTCGGGACTTGTGGGAGGAAACCGGAGCACCCGCAGGAAACCTACGCAGACACGGGGAGAACGTGCAGACTCCACACAGACAGTGATCCAAGCCGGGAATCGAACCTGGGGCCCTGGAGCTGTGAAGCAACAGTGTTACCCACTGTGCTACCATGCTGCCCAGTTATGTTGCTCATATCCACAGTGAAGGCTTCAAATGATTCCAAAGCGTAAGGATGAAAGGTGGTTGTGACTGTGGAAGCCACTTGTAGTACTGTGCGTGTGGAGTTTGGCTGTGTGCCACTTTGGAGTATGTATGTACTCTGCTAAGGCCCCCATTGTAAATCAAAGCCTCTGCAGGAATTACATTTCTGAGCTTTGTGTGCTCAGTCTGGAGATTCACGTGTGAGAGTATTGGTGAGTAGGTACGGTGTATATTTATTACATACAGCCCGACCTGATAAAAAATGGTTTAAAGGGATATGGGGAACAGGTAGCGAAGTGGATTTGAGACTAGGAAGAGATCAGCCGTGATCCGATTGAATGGTGCAGCAGCCTCGAAGGGCTGAATTGCCAACTTCTGCTCTTTACATAGATAGAATTTACAGTGCAGAAGGAGGCCATTCAGCCCATCGAGTCTGCACCGGCTCTTGGAAAGAGCACCCTACCCAAGCCCACACTTCCCTATCCCCATAACCCAGTAACCCCACCCAACCAACACTTAGGGCAATTTTTGGACACTATGGGCAATTTATCATGGCCAATCCACCTAACGTGCACATCTTTGGACTGTGGGAGGAAACCGGAGCACCCGGAGGAAACCCACGCACACACGGGGAGAACGTGCAGACTCCGCACAGACAGTGACCCAAGTTGGAATCGAACCTGGGACCCTGGAGCTGTGAAGCAATTGCGCTAACCACTATGCTACCGTGCTCTTAATTCCTATGTTCCTGTCTAACATTCCTCCTTCCTCCAGAAACCACACATAATTTGAATTTCCAGCAATTGGGTCAGAGATACCTGACTAGCCTCTCTTCATTAACATAACCAAAATAACAGTTTATATAACCGAAGAGTAGAACAGTTTCTTCAGATAAAGAAACATAAAGACCGGAAACGCCATTATTCACTCGTGCTTGTTTTGCAAAACCATTCATTCAAGCTGCTCAGTTCTGTCTCCCAAAATAATCTTCCAATGCACCAATCTATGTTCCGAGGGACTTATTTTGTGTTACTATAGTTACTGGTGGCTGAAGCAAGATGCTGGCATTAAAGCATTGTATTCGGTCTCCAAATAATTATCTGCGTGCAACATCTCAACCTGCTTTTCACAAATTAAATACTCCACATCTTACACTTCTCTGAGAATCCTTTTAGCCTTTTGTAATCTTTTGGGAATGTAGGTATTTTAAAACATCCAACTTAATATGACATGATATATGTTCTCACTGTAATTTAGGGCAGTTTAATTTACGCTGAGGTTTAAAATGCCACATAAAATCACATGGCATACATAGGGCTCAATCTGCACTTAAAAAAAAATCATATATTACCTCCACAGATAGTATTTTTCTTTACATCCAATATTATTTGGATCTTTCTCCAATAATCTATCTAGAAATTTTGTGGACTCTTTGGAATTTATGGTGCAAAATTGCTCTTTGCTATATGAGTATATGATTACATTTTCAGACAAAATCCCCTCTGTAGTGGACAAATTGACATTTCCATTGCAATAAGAATCAAATGAATTTCATAAAAGCATGTTTTGGGATACTGTTGATTTCTGTCTTTTGAGAATAAAAGGAAACATTTACAGGAAAAGCCATCCATTTTGTGACTTTGTGCCTCTGCTGGGGAGCTTTGTTTACTTGGACGTGAATGCAACACATTTTCCAATTAGTGTTCACAGCAAATGAGGAAGTGGAAATTTGGAAACTCACCTCAGATTTTTGGCTGTAACCATGCTAATTTCCAGTTTGTACCATCCATTGTCGATAATATTAGACTTTATCCATTTTATTTCTTTACAGTACATTCTGCGCATAGTGTTAGCTGGGGCTGTCGATTTTAGTCTCAATAAGAGGGTGATGGGTTAAGTTCCACTCCAGGACTTAAGCACAAAAATCTAGGCTGATACTCCACTACACTACTGTAGGGGTGCTGCACTGTCAGCGCTCCTGTCTTTTGGATGAGATGTTAAACTGTGGTCCCATTGGCTCTCTCAGGCTTAAGTAAAAGATACGCTGACACAATTTTAGAAAAGAACATGGGACTTATACCTGGTGTCCTGAAAATATTGATCCCTCAATGAACATCATAAAAATAGGTCATCTGATCATTCTCACAGTGCTGCTCATGGGAGTTTGTTGTGTGTAACTGCTGTGTTTCCTGCATAACAACAGTGCCTAGACTGTAAATGTACTTCATTGGGATATAGCATTTTGGAACATCTGGTGGTCATCGTGGGGCAGATTTCCCCCAAAAGATTCCTAGAGGCGTGATTCTCCGGAAAGATTTCAAAGTGTGGAAGCGAGCAGGAACTGCCACGAACTTCCCAGCCCTCAGCCCAGCGAGGCCGGCAACGCAATTCAACATTATTTGATCCATTTAACGAGGCACCACAGGCTTCAATCCGCAAATGAAAGCTTGCCAGCCGATTCGCCGGGAGTGCGCTCGCCAGCCCTCCCACTAACAGGGGCAGCACGGTAGCATTGTGGATAGCACAATTGCTTCACAGCTCCAGGGTCCCAGGTTCGATTCCAGCTTGGGTCACTGTCTGTGCGGAGTTTGCACATCCTCCCCGTGTGTGCGTGGGTTTCCTCCGGGTGCCCCGGTTTCCTCCCACAGTCCAAAGATGTGCAGGTTAGGTGGATTGGCCATGATAAATTGCCCATAGTGTCCAAAATCGCCCTTAGCATTGGGTGGGGTTACTGGGTTATGGGGATAGGGTGGAGGTGTTGACCTTGGGTAGGGTGCTCTTTCCAAGAGCCGGTGCAGACTTGATGGGCCGAATGGCCTCCTTCTGCACTGTAAATTCTAAATTCTATGATAACAGCCAACCCCACTCAGCTCGCAGCCAGGGCACCAAGACAACCGGCCTCACAGTTGGGGGATGCAGAACTGGGAGGCTCCTAGATGTGGTGGATGCCAGGAGGCATGTCCTGGTCCCCTGAGGGTCCCTAGAGGGTGACTCACAGGGCAGCCATTGCCGCCTGGGATGAAGTGGCAGTGGCCGTAAGCTCGGGCAGCGTGACCAAGAAGACTGGCCTCCAGTGACGCACGGAAGTCGACGACCTACACCAGGCAACATTCCCATCCCCCAAAGGCGACCTTCACCCTCCCCACACCCCAAACCTCCATCTGCCCCACAAACAACCCATCAGACCTCCCTCCCTTCACCTCAACCCTCCCATCACTCCAGCCCTCCCTTCACACCCCTGCCCCCCACCCAGCTCTATGACCCCCGCATGTGGTTAACGATGCACTCTTTGTGTCTCCACAGGATAAGCTCTCCCACAATCGGCAGGAGAGGGCCCAGACTGGCGGAGGGATGCCGGGCATAAGAATCCTCACGACATTCCGAGGAACGGGCCCTGGAGTTGACAGGGTGGCCGAGGACAGAGCGGTCAATGTGGAGGTCACCGCACGCTGCAGAGGTGAGGATCCATCGGGCCCCATCCGGACGGGCTGTCCCACGTGACTTGTTACTGCCATACTGACTGACCCATCCCTCCCACTGACCACATGTTCATTCTCCCGCAAAGGCCAGAACATCAGCCTCTTTCTCCTCCTGGATTCCCGGGTCTTCCGACACCCCAAAAACCGCCACCTCTGAACTCGGTGCCACCCTTGTTTTTAACACCGTGGACATGACATCTGCAAACCCCTGCCAAAATCCCCTAAGCTTCGGACATGCCCAGAACATGTGGACATGGTTCGCTGGTCCTCCCGCACATTTTGCACACCTGCCCTCCACCCCAAAGAATCTGCTCATCCGGTCCACTGTCATGTGAGCCCGGTGAACGACCTTAAATTATATCAGGCTGAGCCTGGCACATGTTGCGGACTCATTGACTCTACTCTACGCGTCCGCCCATAGATCATCCTCTATCTCTCCTCACAGCTCCTCCTCCCACTTGCGCTTCAGCTCCTTGGTCTGCATTTCCTCTGACCCCATGAGTTCCTTGTAAATGTCCGAGACGCTCCCTTCTCCTACCCACCCTCTGGAAACTACCCTGTCCTGAATCCCCCTTAGTGGTAGGAGTGGGAAGGTTGACTCCTGTTTACGTAGGAAGTCCCACACCTGCAGATACCTGAATTTGTTTCCCCTCGCAAACCCAAACTTCTCCTCCGGTGCATATTCGGATAGCTGCCCTCTATAAACATATCCCCCATCCTCTAATCCCTGCTCTCCGCTATATCTGGAAACCCCCATCCATACTTATCGGGGCAAACCAGTGATTATTACAGATTGGGGACCAGACCGATGCTCCCTCCGCTCCCACATGTCTCCTCCATTGCCCCCAGACTCTCAGGACCGCCACCACCACAGGGCTCGTGGAGTATCGTGCCGGCGGGAATGGCAGAGGAGCAGTTACCAATGCCCCCAAACTGGTGCCCTTGCATGAAGCTGCCTCCATGCGCACCCATGCCGACCCCTCCCCCACCACCCACTTCCTGATCATGGCTACATTCGCCGCCCAGTAATAGTTACTAAAATTTGGCAGCGCCAGCCCGCCCTCTCCCCGATTCCGCTCAAGCATTACCTTCCTTACTCGCGGGGTCTTGCCCGCCCAAACAAAGCCATAGATCACTTTGTTAACCCGTTTAAAAAAGGACCGTGGAATAAAGATGAAGAGACATTGAAACACGAACAGGAATCTCGGGAGGACCGTCATCTTCACTGCCTGCACCCTCCCAGCTAATGACAGCGGGAGCGCATCCCATCTCCGAAAATCGTCCTTCATTTGGTCTGCTAGCTGGGCCAGATTTAATTTATGCAGCCTGTCCCATTCCTGCGCCACTTGGATATCTAGATACCTGAAGCTTCCCCCTACTAATCTAAATGGCAGCTCTCCCAATTGCACCTCCTGTCCCCTCGCATGGATCCCCCCCACCCCCCCCTGCCCCTGGACCAGCCCCTTGAGGCTCTTCGAGCAATTGCCAACGGCTCTATAGCTAGCGCGAACAACAGTGGGGAGAGAGGGCATCCCTGTCTCATCACTTGGTGCAGTCTAAAATAGTCCGATGTTGTCCTATTCGTCCGTACACTTGCCATTGGAGCCTGATACAGCAACCTGACCCAGTCAAAAAAGCCCCGCCCATATCCGAACCGTCCCAGTACCTCCCACAGATAATCCCATTCTACCCGATCAAAAGCCTTTTCTGCATCCATTGCGATCACTACCTCCACCTCCCTACCTTCTGGGGGCATCATGATCACATTTAACAGCCTTCTTACATTGGCCGCCAACTGCCTACCCTTAACAAACTCCGTCTGGTCCTCCCCAATAACGTCCGGAACACAATCCTCAATCCTGGAGGACAGAATTTTGGCCAGCAGCTTGGCGTCCACATTCAACAGGGATATCGGCCTGCAGGACCCACGCAGCTCCGGGTTCTTGTCCCGCTCGATCGGGGCCCCCAGCCCTTCTACAAGCTCCCCGTCCACCTTTGGGAAATTCAGCACCCCTAAGAAGTGCCTCATCCCCTCCAGCCCCGTCGGGGGTTCCGACCTATACAGCCTACTGTAGAAATCCCTAAATGCCTTATTCACCCCTGCTGAATCTACAACCAAGTTCCCATCTCCATCATTTCCCTATCTCCCTGGTTGCCTCCCTCTTTCTAAGCTGCTGTGCAAGCATTCTGCTGACCTTCTCTCCATGCTCATAGATCACCCCCTAGCCTTTCTCAGCTGCTCCACCGCCCTCCCTGTGTTTAACAAGCTGAACTCTACCTGTAGCCTCTGTCGTGTTGGGTGTTCCGCTATACAAACGAACCAACACGGTTGTAGATGATACATTTCTGTTTTATTATTCTTGATAACAACAACTGTTAACTCCTGGCTGTGGTTCGTACTTTACCCGTTAACCTGTGGACCCAGTCCTAGCACTATCTTAGAGAGGCACTCAGCACATGGTGTATGTCTGAGTGGCACGCTGTGAGCTCTGTGCTCTAAGCTATCTCCTGCTGGAATGAGCGGGAACTGTGGTGTTCCCTGTTTTATAGTGCATGTGCTCTCACTGGTGATTGGCTGTGATGTTGCGTGCGTGTTGATTGGACCGTTGATCTGTCCATCAGTGTGTGTGTGTGATTGCACCATGATATGTTTATATGAATATCATGACATCCCCCCCTTTTCACAAGAATATGTGCCTATATGGTAATAAATATTGGTGTGTACTGAGTGCAGCTGAATATGTGTGTGCAATATCTACAACATGTACATGAGGCTAAACTATATGCATAGGAAGGTGTCAGGTGCAACATAGCAACAAGGTTGTACCATAAACAAAGCAAGTGCAATCATCAAACATCGAAAGAGAACTCCTGGAATGACAAAAGGAGAAACACATTAACATTGTTGCATTACAATTCAGTGAGTCCAATGTGCAAACAGGCTCATAAGTCCAGCCTAGTAGGTGGGCGACGAATTCGGGTTGACCGCCTCAAGGGTGGGTCCGGATCCACCGGCTGAGGAATGGGCCTGGCCACGGGCGAGAGAGGAATAGGCAGAGTGGCAGGAATCTCCACGAAGTCGACATCAGGGACAACAGGAGGGCGTGGCACCGGTGCATGATCACGTAGCGAGCGCGGAAGCAGCCGAAGGGCCCACCGATTACGCCGGTGAATGGAGCCATCAGGCATACGAACCAGGAACGAGCGGGGAGCCACGCGGCGGAGAACTTCGGCAGTTGCCGACCAGCCACCTTCTGGTAGGTGGATGCGGACGTTGTCTCCAGGCGCCAAAGCAGGAAGATCAGTTGCCCGAGTGTCATGTGCCACCTTCTGCTGAGCACGCTGCTGTCGCATCCCTTGCAGTACTGGAGCATGGCCGGGTTTAGGAACATGAATGGACGGTACAGTGGTCCTGAGGGTGCAACCCATCAACAGCTGGGCTGGTGAGAGGCCTGTGGACAGTGGGGCCGAGCGATAGGCCAGCAGGGCTAAACAGAAGTCAGATCCGGCATCAGCAGCCTTGCAGAGGAGCCGCTTCGCGATATGGACGGCCTTTTCCGCCTTCCCATTTGACTGGGGATGCAGAGGGCTGGACGTCATGTGTGTGAAGCCATACGAAGCGGCAAAAGAAGACCATTCTTGGCTCGCAAAACAGGGCCCATTGTCAGACATGACGGTGAGCGGAATGCCATGGCGAGCGAAGGTTTCTTTGCATGCTCTGATTACAGATGATGATGTCAAGTCGTGCAGGCGTATGACCTCCGGATAATTTGAAAAATAGTCAATTATGATGATGTAGTCCCTGCCGAGCGCATGAAAAAGAACCACACCCACCTTCGCCCAGGGGGACGTTACCAACTCATGGGGCTGAAGCGTCTCGGGGGGTTGCGCCGGCTGAAACCTTTGGCAGGTGGGGCAGTTGAGCACCATGTTGGCGATGTCGTCGCTGATGCCCGGCCAGTACACAGCTTCTCGGGTCCTCCGCCTGCACTTTTCAACCCCGAGATGGCCTTCGTGTAATTGTTCGAGGACCAGCCTGTGCATGCTGTGTGGGATCACAATCCGGTCCAACTTTAGGAGGACACCGTAAATGACGGCCAAGTCATCCCGGACATTGTAGAATTGTGGGCACTGTCCTTTGAGCCACCCTTCCGTCATGTGGCGCATCACAGGTTGTAGAAGGGGGTCAGCCGCAGTCTCCCGGCGAATACGGGCCAGACTTGCATCATAGGCTGGCAGATTGGCTGATGTGAAGGCCACATGCGCTTCAACCTGACAGACGAACCCCCCCGATTCGGGCGGTGTGCTCACTGCTCTGGACAGGGCATCCGCGATGATGAGGTCCTTCCCCGGGGTGTAGACCAGTTGGAAGTCGTACCGCCGGAGCTTGAGCAGAATGCACTGGAGGCGAGGGGTCATCTCATTAAGGTCCTTTTGTATGATGCCGACCAGGGGGCGATGGTCGGTTTCCACGGTGAACTGAGGGAGACCATACACGTAGTCGTGGAATTTATCTATGCCGGTTAACAAACCCAGGCACTCCTTCTCAATCTGCGCATAGCGCTGTTCTGTGGGGGTCATGGCCCGCGAGGCATAGGCGACCGGGGCCCATGATGCAGTGTCGTCCCGTTGCAGGAGTACCGCCCCAATGCCGGACTCGCTGGCATCAGTCGAGATCTTTGTATCTCGAGTAGTGTCGAAGAACGCCAATACCGGGGCTGTGGTGAGCTTGATCTTGAGCTCCTCCCATTCCTTCTGGTGTGTGGGCAGCCACTGGAACTCCGTAGTCTTCTTCACTAGGTGGCGAAGAGCCATTGTGTGGGAGGCTAGGTTGGGAATAAACTTCCCCAGGAAGTTGACCATCCCGAGAAAGCGTAGCACTGCCTTCTTGTCTGCCGGCTGTGGCATGGCTGTAATGGTGCTCACTTTGTCTGCATCCGGACGCACCCCTGACCGGGAAATGTGGTCCCCCAGAAACTTTAGCTCAGTTTGGCCAAAAGAACACTTGGCTCGGTTGAGGCGCAGGCCGTGTTCTCGTATCCGCGCAAAAACGCGCTGGAAACAACTGATGTGCTCCTGTGGTGTGATGGACTAGATGATGATGTCGTCAACATAGACGCACACCCCTTTGATGCCCTCCATCATCTGTTCCATGATTCGATGAAACACCTCGGATGCCGAGATGATGCTAAACGGCATCCTATTGTAGCAATACCTGCCAAAGGGAGTGTTGAAGGTGCACAGTTTCCTGCTGGACTGATCCAGTTGAATCTGACAAAAGCCCTTTGAGGCGTCAAGCTTTGTAAAAATTTTAGCCCGGGCCATTTTGCCACCAGTTCGGTCCTGCGTAGAGCGCGCCTGCGCGTCACGTCCCTCTGTGTCGACGTCTCTTTTGCCGCGTACAAGCGTGGGAGGCCGCGGAAAGCGCGCAAAATGGCCGCCCTCGTCCGGGCCGCGGGCCGGGAGGAACTCGATTGACTGGACCCGCTCGGCCTCGTGGGACCCCTGCCATGCCGATTCGGCCGCCTGGATTTGGGAGTACCGGCTGGTCGCGTTTTCGTGGAGGACGCAGGCTTCGATGGCAGTGGCGAGGGTGAGGCTCTTTCTTTTGAGGAGCTGCAGGCGTAGGGTGCCCGAGGTGACCTCATAAACTATCTGGTCCCGAATCATGGAATCGGAGGTGGCCTCATAGCCGCAGGACTGCGCGAGGATACGGAGGTGAGTCAAAAAATATTGAAAAGGCTCATCCTTACCCTGCAGGCGCTGCTGGAAGAGATACCTCTCAAAGCTCTCGTTCACCTCGACGCTGAAGTGTTGCTCAAGTTTTAGAAGGACCGTCTTGTACTTCGTCTTGTCCTCGCCTTCCGCGAATGCCAGGGAGTTGTAGATGTGGATGGCGTGTTGCCCTGCCGTGGAGAGGAGGAGGGCGATCTTCCTGCTGTCCGATGCATTCTCCCTGTCCGTGGCTTCTAGGAAGAGCTGGAAGCGCTGTTTAAACAGCTTCCAGTTGACGCCGAGGTTTCCAGCGATTTGGAGCGGCTGCGACGGGCTGATGGTGTCCATGGCGCAGGATGGCGGATCGCTGAAGATATGCAGGTAGGTCTCACAGTTGCTGGGTTCCAATCCTGGTATCATGTCGTGTTGGGTGTTCCGATATACAAACGAACCAACACGGTTGTAGATGGTACAACTCTGTTTTATTATTCTTGATAACAACAACTGTTAACTTCTGGCTGTGGTTCGTACTTTACCCGTTAACCTGTGGACCCAGTCCTAGCACTATCTTAGAGAGGCACTCAGCACATGGTGTCTGTCTGAGTGGCACGCTGTGAGCTCTGTGCTCTGAGCTATCTCCTGCAGGAATGAGCGGGAACTGTGGTGTTCCCTGTTTTATAGTGCGTGTGCTCTCACTGGTGATTGGCTGTGATGTTGCGTGTGTGTTGATTGGTCCGTTGATCTGTCCATCAGTGTGTGTGTGTGATTGCACCATGATATGTTTATATGAATATCATGACAGCCTCTGCTGTTCCCTTAGAAGCCCTGCCTCTGTGGTCTCCGCATACCTCCTATCGATCTGTAGTATCCCCTTAACCAGTCGGCTTGCCTCTGCCCTGTCCACCTTCTCCCTGTGGGCCCGGATCTAGATCAGCTCCCCCCTGACCACCGCCTTCAGTGCTTCCCAGACCACCGCTGCTGCAATTTCCCCCGTGTAGTTGACCTGCAGGTAGTTCTGAATACATTTCCTCAGCTGCTCGCACACCCCTTCGTCAGCCAAAAGTCCCACATCTAACCTCCAGTGCGGGCGCTGGTTACTGTCTTTACTAACCTGCAGGTCAACCCAGTGCGGAGCATGGTCTGTCATTGTAATCGCCGAGTACCCAGTGTCCACCACTGCCAGTAAGGCCCTGCTCAAAATAAAGAAATCGATCTGGGAGTACACTTTATGCACGTGTGAGTAGAAGGAGAACTCCTTCACCCTCGGCTGCCCAAATCTCCATGGATCCAACCCCCCCCCACCCCCCCCACCCCCCCATCTGCTCCATGAACCCTTTTAGTTCCTTTGCCATTGCTGGCACCCTGCCGTTTTCAAGCTTGACCGGTCCAAGCCGGGGTCCATAACTCTGTTGAAGTCCCCTCCCATGACCAACTTGTGTGAGTCCAGGTCCGGTATCTTCCCCAGCATCCTCTTTGTAAACTCCACATCATCCCAATTTGGCACATACACATTTACTAGTTCCACCTGCACCCCCTCTAGCTTCCCACTGACCGTAATGTACCGACCTCCCACATCCAAAACTATTCTACCCGCCTCAAACACCACCCGCTTATTGATCAGGATCGCAACCCCTCTAGTCTTTGAATCCAGTCCCAAGTGAAAGGCCTGACTGACCCATCCTTTCCTCAATCTAATCTGGTCAGTTGCTCTAAGGTGCGTCTCCTGCAACATTACCACGTCCGCCTTCAGTCCCCTGAGATGCGCGAACACACGTGCCCTCTTGACCGGCCTGTTTAACCCTCAAACATTCCAGGTGATCAGTCTAGTTGGGGGGGCCCATTGCCCCCTCCACCTTCACCGATCAGCCATCCCCTTTTTTGGGCCCACCTCCAGCCCATGCTCCGCGCCTCCACCGGCCCGCCCCCAGGCAGCCTCTGGCCCCAACCTCCTCTCTGTCCCTTGGCCCAAGTCCCTCCCTCGTCCGCAGAACATTTCCCCCCCCCTCCCCCCACAAGTAACAACACTCTGTAACCCAACCCCTTTGATAAACCGAACATAAGCACCCCCCCGCCCCACTGCGCTTCCGTGAGCTAGCCCGCCCAGCTAGCTTGGTAGCCCCCATCCCTGGCACCGGATAGTCTCCCACCTATTGTTCCCCCCTCCCCTCTCCGCTCGTACAAACATACTCCAACATCAAACAATCCCCACACAATTGGCCAACAGAAGGACACCAAAATCTAAACAAGCACACCTCCATCCCCCAACAGTGCAAATGAAAACCTTAACTCACTCAGCTCTGCCACTGATCTCAAATCAATACAGAAGGCATTACAAACAACTTCCACAAAACAAAAAACGAGAAACTTTTTTTTCAAGAACAGAGAAACTAAAAGAAAAAAAAAAACATGAACGCTGCAGCAAAGTTCAAACGTTCTCAGTCCACCACCAGTCCTTTCCTTTTCACGAAGTCCAGCATGTCCTCAGGCGATTCGAAATAAAAGTGCTGTTCCTCGTACGTGACCCAGAGATGGGCCGGATACAACAGTCCAAACTTCACCTTTTTCTTGAAAAGGATCGACCTAATCTGGTTGAAGCCTGCTTTTCTCCTGGCCACCTCCACACTCAGGTCTTGGTAGGCCCGCAGGATACTATTGTCCCACTTACAGCTCCCTGTCTGCTTGGCCCACTATAGAATGCGCTCCTTATCCAAGTACCTGTGGAATCTCACCACCATTACCCTCGGGGGGTCTCCCGTTCGCGGCTTCCTCGCGAGTGCTCTGCGAGCCCTGTCCACCTCCAAGGGTCGGAAGAATGCCCCATCCCCCACCAGCTTCTCAAACATATCTGCGATGTGTGCCCCAACGTCCGCTCCTTCAGACCCTCCGGGAGCCCAACGATTCTCAAGTTCTGCCAGCGGGACCTATTCCCTAGGTCCTCCACCTTCTCCAGGAGCTTCCTCTGCTGGTCTCTCGGCATCCCCACCTCCAACCCCACCACAGTTTGATGTTCCTCCTGCTCAGCCAGCACCTTCTCCACCTTCTGGATCTCCCGATCTTGGGTGTCCAATCTAAGCTCCAGCCGTTCAATCGGCTCTTTAATCGTGTGCAAGCAGTCCTGTTTCTGCTTAGCAAAGCCTTCCTGAATAACTTGCATCAGCTGCTCCGTTGACTGTTGGGTCGACAAAGCAGAGGTCCGGTCCTCCGCCATGCTGTCTCCTGCTGCAGCTTCAGCCCGAGCCGTCTCTGTCTTTCTGTTTCTGCATTTACGAGCACTTCTAGTCCTTCTCTCCATGCACCGATGTGGGAATTCAGCACACAATTGCCTCTGTCTTCAGTTTTACAGTTCAAGCCTGGTAGAAAATTGGGGGAAAAGGTCCAAAAGTCCGACCCGAGCGGGAGCCACCAAATGTGCGACTTACTCCTTCATAGCCGCCACCAGAAGTCCCTGGATTAGACCCAGTTAACAGGAGGTCTGAACTTGATGGAATTTTTTGGATAGTCAGGGTACCCCTTGGGAGAGGCAAAGAACCCCTTTGGATCTTATCCAAGGGCACCAGTGGGGTAGGTAAGGTAACTTTTGGGATTGTTAAAAATTAACATGATTATACACTTTTTACACACAAACTCATTGGAACTGGCAAGCTGTAAAAGAATTGTAAAGGAACTGTTCAGCTGTCAAAGAACTGTTAAAGAAATGCCCAACTGTCAAAGAACTGTAAAAGCTGTCAACTAATTGTTACACAACTGTTTAGCTGTCAAAGAATAATCAAGGAACTGGCAAAGTTGTCAAGGAGCTGTCCACAGATACAAGGTGAATTGGCATGCGGGGGGGATAAAGGAAAGGGTAGTGTGTAGGGTGCACGGGCATCATGAGTTGGCACTCAGTTCGCCCCTCACTTGGCCATCAATTCCTGGGGTTGAAGCCGAATCCGGAGATTTAGGCTCAGAGGCAGGGATGCTACCCACTTCGCCACAAGACCTCCATATGCATAATATGACATTAACTATTACAAAATGCCAGCCTTGGTTCAGGTAGCAGCGTCATACCTGAGCCAGTTGGTTCAAGTCAGACTCCAAAAGCATAGTACAGGCTGGCACTCCTGTAGTACCTGGGGCGTGCTTCTCCGTCAGAGGCGCTGTCTCATCCGCCCGCTCCGAAGGATGTAAAAAACTCCATACCACTATTTGTGGGGGTGTTCACTGAAGTTCTGTATCCTTCTAATGGACAGAGCACACCAGACACTTACCTGGTCATAATTCTGTCCACGTATAATCAAAATCTTGATAAGACACAAAGTGAACTAATTTGTGCAAGAATTCAAAGACTGAGGCACTGTTCCTGTTTTACCTGCTTATTCCCTGCACCCCATTGAAGAGTGCAGGCTGAACAGTGTATTTCAAAGATAACGAAGAAGTTTCCGGGAGGTTCAACTGGTAGGTTGTTTGCAGGTTTTACGGAAAGCCGATGCCAATAGGTTTGTAAATAAGAGCTCTTCATTGGCCACCAGCAGGCACAACAATTTTCTTAAAGTAGTAATAGCAGCCTGCACCACATTGAGGAAATTTGGAGGTTTACTTTCAGTTGAGCCATGGCTGCAGAAGAGGACATACATGCTGTTAATATTTGGGCTCTCACCATCTTGTTTTTCTCACGAACAACACACTATTATAAACAAGTCTACTCCCTCTGAACAGGGATTGTGACCTGATATGCAAATTGATAACGTAGCATACCTGGGTTGAATAATATACCTCCTATATCACTGTAAATAATGTCAGATGCCTCTTACTCTCTTGCCTCTCCAAATGAAACCTTTCTGACAATTGTAAATCCCAGGCTGTGTACTATAGATCAGGGTGACTATGAAGTAAATTTAAATAGAAGACTATACACAGGTAATTTCATTAGACTACAGTGTAAGAATAGTTGCTTCCTCACCAGAACCGTAAACCCATCAAAAAAATAATGAATATCTCAAAGCTTTGATGATTTTTTGTTTGATAACTTTGGAGGCGAAGCTCCAAGTGAGAATCCACTGTATGCATGCAGTCCTTCAGCCTATCAGTACCCCCATCCCCCCTCACACCCCGCCGCCTGACACTGCACCACCCCCACAGTCCACATCCGTACACCCCACCGCCTGACACTGCACCACCCCCACAGTCCACACCCGCACATCCCACCGCCTGACACAGCACCATCCCCACAGTCCACACCCTCACACCCCACCGCCTGACACTGCACCACCCCCACAGTCCACACCCGCACACCCCACCGCCTGACACTGCACCACCCCCACAGTCCACACCCTCACACCCCACCTCCTGACACTGCACCACCCCCACAGTCCACACCCCGCCGCCTGACACTGCACCACTCCCACAGTCCACACCCTCACACCCCGCCGTCTTACACTGCACCACCCCCACAGTCCACACCCTCACACCCCGCCGTCTTACACTGCACCACCCCCACCCCCCTCACACCCCGCTGCCTGACACTGCACCACCCCCACAGTCCACACCCTCACACCCCGCCGTCTTACACTGCACCACCCCCACCCCCCTCACACCCCGCTGCCTGACACTGCACCACCCCCACAGTTCACCCCCTGACACCCCACTGTCTGACACTGCACCACCCCCACAGTCCACCCCCCCACTACCTGACACTGCACCACCCCCACAGTCCACACCCTCACACCCCACCGCCTGACACTGCACCTCCCCCATCCCACTCACACCCCGCCGCCTGACACTGCACCACCCCACAGTCCACCCCCTCACACCCTGCCGCCTGACACTGCACCACCCCCACAGTCCACCCCCTCACACCGCCCCCTCCACCCCCTCACAAACGACCCCACGTGTCTAACGAAACGTGCCTTACTGTGTTCTCCAGGGCCACACGAGCACCGCTGTGGAACTGCTCGTTCACCCCGCCGCCGTCCTGCCCCAACCTCTTCTGGCCACAGGGACACATGGGACAGAGGGGAAGGAACACGGGCAGGAGGGCCATCCTCTGAGGCCGGGCCATCGAGGCGTGACGCACAGAGGACAGGCAGAGTCGTCAGGACGGACAGTAATGACTCTTATGACAGTGAGACGGACGAGGAGTGAACAGCGAGCCTGGACAGTGACGCACAGAGGACGTCGCGACATTTGAGGCACAGGGGCACGGCACCGGGCCTGGGCCGTGGTCTCAATGCACCAGGCCAAGGTTCCAGCCAGGAAACACCAGACCTGGGTACAGACGAGGACCTAGCGGCCGCGGCACTGCTGTCACACACACCCACCAACATCGCAGATACACTCACCTCGGTTGGGCAAGTGAGTGACGAGGCTTCTGGTTCACAGACTGGTGCGCACCACACAGCCGAACCGGTGCAGCAGGTGGAGGTAGGAGCAGCCGAGGGGCTGGACAGTCGGAGGGCAGGCCAGGCCCAGCACCCAGCTGCTGCCCAGACGGCTCCTGGTTTTCTGGCCATTTCAGGCCCACCCACAGACCCGATGCATTTGCAACCCCAGGGACCAGACGACGGGATGATGGCTGTCTTCCGGCAGCTGCAGACGCAGCTGGAGGAGTCCATCCACGTCCAGGAGCAGGGAGTGGTGCCGGTCATGGCTGCAACCCAGGCCGACACCGCACGGGTGGCGTCCGCGATGGAGGCAATCGGGGAAACGGTTTCGGCCATGGGTCAGGTTCTTCAGGGCGTGAGGGTTAGTGCGCACGCGTCATCCGTGGCGCACGACAGGGCTGCTCACTCACAGGCAGCCATGCTCACATGGACATTGGTGCCACACTCCGGAGTCTGGCCCAGTCTCAGCTGGCCATGACCCTGGCCCAGCAGGCCATCGCTGAGAGCATCGGCGGCCTTGTCCATGTGATGGATGGCGTCACACAGACCCAGCAGGAGGTAGCACTGTCCCTGACAGGGATGTCGCACTCCCTCAGCTCCATCGCCGGGAACATTCAGATCCTGGTCGATTCCACAGCGGGCCTCCAGGGCTGGCAGAGCCAGGTGTCGGTGGTGCAACGGGGCTTGCCTCCGCGCTCACCACCGTCCCTTAGCGAGGCTCGGGGGCCAACGGGCTCCCCGAGGGAGGAGGAAGTCCCGGTGCCTGTCCCGGTTACACCAGCAAAGGAGGGGCCGGAACGTTCGCACTCTCTCCCCACCCCCCCCCCCCCACCCCCCCTGTCCCTGGTGCATTTGGTGGGCAGCGGGCAGAGGAGGGTAGCATCACGCCTTCCAGCACGCCCGCCGAGCAGCCTGGCCCATCCAGGCCGGGCCGCCCTAGGAAGCGCGCGCCGACGGGGAGCCATGTCGAAGGGCAGGAGTCTCAGCAGTCCGCCTCCACTCCTGATGTACCGTCTGGGGAAACACCTAGGCATAGTGGTAGAGCCCGTAAGGCAAAAAAGTTAGGCACGTAGTAAGTTGGCACAGATACGGTCTAGGGCACGTGTCTTTTTCAATGTCACAATTAACATTGTTACACCAAACCTGCATGCGTCTGTCCTACTTCCAGTGCCTGGGGGGGGGGGGGGGGGGGCGTGAGGGTGTCCGGTGACGATGGTGTTCGAGGATCATTGGTGCCCCTCCCCCAACAGATATTCAGATATGGGCATGAGTCAGACATTTAGTCGCGATCTGTAGCTCACAGCTCATCACAGAGCGGGTCGTCATCATCCAACATGGCACTGTTCATAGCCGCTTACGAAAGTATAAGTGTACCAACAGTAACGAGGTGCCGCAGGTGTAGTGTTGCTTGAGAGTGATGCCGTGTGTGGTAGAGTTGTGCGATGGTGCGGGTGGGGGTGGGGGGGGGGGGGGGTGCTGGGTGGCGCCAGTGTGCGCGGTCAATGGTGCGAGTGCCCTGAACAACGATGCCCTCCCCCCTAATGTGCGAATCTTGCGGCGATCAACGCATCGCATACTCGCTGTCCCAAAAGGTGGCGTCGTTGGGCCTCCCGGCCATATCCCGCACCCCGATGGTGTCTGTGCCCCGCTGCCCTCCCATCCTCCCCCTCCTCCTCCCCCTCCTCCTCCTCCTCATTCTCATGTTCAGAGTCGATTAACTCATCGGGCTCACCTGCTCCTTCCTCCTCCATCACATCGTCCCTCTGTTGAGCGATGTTGTGCAAGTTGCAACAGGCAACGACGATTCTTCCGACCCTGTTGGGGACGTACTGCAGAGCGCCTCCAGAGCAGTACAGGCACCGGAACCTCATTTTAAGGAGGCCGAAGCACCTCTCCACTACACCCCTGGTTGCTGCATGGGCCTCATTGTAGCGGGTCTCCACGTTGGTCTGTGGCCTCTGTATGGGCATCACCAGCCACTGCCGCAATGGATAACCCCTGTCGCCCAGCAGCAATCCGGGGGGGTGATCCTTGAAAATTGCAGTGATGTACGACTGCACCAGTATAAAGGCATCATGCACGCTTCCCGGGTACTGGATGCGCATGTGCATTATTCGCATTCCCTGGTCGCATACCACCTGGACGTTCATCGAATATGTCCCCTTCCTGTTCAGGAAGACGTCCCTGTCCCGCGTTGGTGCACGCAGGTTGATGTGCACACCATCCACGACGCCTTGGACCATCGGGATGCCAGCCACTGAGGTGAATTGCGATGCCCTGGCAGCCTGCTGCCCGTGGTCCTCCGGGAAATTGATGTATCGTCCTGCGACGGCATAAAGGCCATCGGTGACTGCCCGGACGCACCGGTGCACCAAGGCCTGACTGATTCCACAAAGGTTCCCGCTTGGCGACTGGGATGGCATGTCCATTCAGGGCGACCGTCACCTTCACCCTCACTGGGAGGGCATGTCCGACCCCAGTTCCACCTGGTTCCAGGTGCGCCATTAGGTGGCATATATGGCCGACCATCTCAGGGCTCAAACGGAGTCTCCTCCTGCATGCCGCCTCCGTTAGGTCCTCGAAGGAAATGCGATCCCTGTACACACGGTAACGCATGGGACGCCTCCGCCGCCTTGGCACGACCGCCTGCTTGTGCTCATCCCCTGGTGACCCATCAGGATCGGTGTCGTCGCTCACTTCCTGGTCGACGCGTGGAGGTGATCCGCACCCTCCGCCTCCTCTTGGACCTGTCGGGCGTGATGGCTTGCAGCAGGAGCGGTTGGCACGGGGCCCTCCGCAGCCACTCCCTCTGCTGCATCCCCCTCTGCTGCATCCGCCTCTGCAGCACCCTCACTGAGCCGCCTGGCTCGCCCGAGACGGATGCCAATCTGCATGATTGCCGCTGCTGCCACGGCGGCGAACCTCGAAGGGGGGGGGATTGGGCGGGAGAGGCAACGTAATTTGTTAGGAGGGCGCTTTGGCACATAGGCAGCCAGGGCCCTTTAGATGAATGGGTGCCCCGGCTGCCTGGTCACTGTTCATTCAGGCAAGCACCGTGCCACCTGCCCACAGTATCCGTATCCCACACAGTTCACCCGTCCCTCCTCATCGCAGCCTTCACCATGCTCTCGAATTGGAAGGGTGTCTTCGCCTGCTTCCTGCCACGGCACTCCAGCTGGGGGTCTCGGTCCAGCAGACAACCATGGAGCCCCCCCCCCTCCAAGCCCACAGCATGGTGGCATCATTTGCCCCGTCCCCTCCCCCTTCCCTCTTCTCAATCCTCCACCCCGCCCCCTTCTCCTACCCCATCCTCCCTTCCCTGTACTCCTTTACACAACCCATCCTCTTTAGCCCTGTCGCCGCCCATCCCAAATCTCCCTCCCCTAACCCCCTTCACCCCCTCCCCCAACCACATCGCCCCTTCCCCTCAACCCCTCCCCCTCGCCCCCAGCCCCTCCCCCATTCCCTTCCCCTTCCCCCCATCACCTCCCCCCAATCCCTTTCTCCCCATCCCCCTCCCCCTCCCCCCCGACCACATCCCCCCTTCCCCCTCCCCCCAAAATACATCCCCCCTTCCCCCCAACCACATCCCCCCTTCCCCCAACCACATCCCCCCTTCCCCCAACCACATCCCCCCCTTCCCCCCATCCTACACCCCCAACCCCCATCCCCCCAAACCCCCTTCCCCCAGCCACAGCCCCCCATCCCAACCCCCCAACCCTCTTCCTCCCCCAAACCCCCTTCCCCCACCCAACCCCCTCCCCCTCTCAACTCCCTCCATCCCCCCCCCATCCCCCTCCCCCACCCCATGGGGGATCATGGCAAACGCTTCAGACAGCCCTCCCCCACCCGCCATTACCGGCCGTGGACGCTACTTCCTGGTTCCTGGGATGGGCCTGCCTACTCACCTCCCTCATCCGCTTCGTCAGCCAGCATGGGCTGGGAGAATCGGCTCTACTGCCTGCTCGGCAGATTCTCCGGCATGCGCGGCGCTGACCTCGATGAAGCCGTTCTCGCCGGTTGGGAGAATGGTGGAACGGTGTCGGACTGGCGTCGCGTGAAAAACTAGCGTGCACAACAATTCTCCCAGACGGCGCGGCCTGGGAGAATCACCCCCTGCAAGCCTGTGCCTGAAGAATGGCAAACTGGACATGTCACTGCATTAAGCATCTGTGAGGATGCTTGCTCTGTTTAGCACATCAAGAATCTCCTAAAGATCAGCATTTCAGGAATACAGGAGGGCTGGTCAGGCACAAATGTTTGTACAATACAAGAACACGACCCACAATCAGCTGCATTCTTTGGGGAAAACTATCTACGAACAAAGAACAAAGAAAATTACAGCACAGGAACAGGCCCTTCGGCCCTCCCAGCCTGTGCCGAACCAGATCCTTTATCTAAACCTGTCTTCTATTTTCCAAGGATCTACTTCCCTCTGTTCCCCGCCCGTTCATATATCTGTCTAGATGCATCTTAAATGATGCTATCTTCCCCGCTGGCAAAGCGTTCCAGGCACCCACCACCCTTTGCGTAAAAAACTTTCCACGCACATCTCCCTTAAACTTTCTCCCTCTCACCTTGAAATCGTGACCCCTTGTAATTGACACCCCCACTCTTGGAAAAAGCATGTTGCTATCCACCCTGTCCATACCTCTCATAATTTTGTAGACCTCAATCAGGTCCCCCCTCAACCTCCGTCTTTCCAACGAAAACAATTCTAATCTACTCAACCTTTCTTCATAGCTAGCACCCTCCATACCAGGGAACATCCTGGTGAACCTCCTCTGCACCCTCTTGAAAGCAAGCACATCCTTCTGGCAATGTGGTGACCAGAACTGCACGCAGTATTCCAAATGTGGCCTAACCAAAGTCCTATACAACTGTAACATGACCTGCCGCCTCTTGTACTCAATACCCCGTCCGATGAAGGCAAGCATGCTGTATGCCTGCTTGACCACTCTGTCGACCTGCGTTGCCACTTTCAGGTTACAATGGACCTGAACTCCCAGATCTCTCTGTACATCAATTTTCCCCAGGACTCTTCCATTGACCGTATAGTCCGCTCTTGAATTAGATCTTCCAAAATGCATCATATCGCTTTTGCCTGGATTGAACTCCATCTGCCATTTCTCTGCCCAACTCTCCAATCTATCTATATTTGCTGTATTCTCTGACAGTCCTCCTCACTATCTGCAACTCCACCAATCTTAGTATCATCTGCAAACTTGCTAATCAGACCACCGATATCTTCGTCCAGATCATTTATGTATATCACAAACAACAGTGGTCCGAGCACGGATCCCTGTGGAACACCACGAGTCACCTTTCTCCATTTTGAGACACTCCCTTCCACCACTACTCTCTGTCTCCTGTTGCCCAGCCAGTTCTTTATCCATCTAGCTGGTACACCCTGAACCCCATACGACTTCACTTTTTCCATCAACCTGCCATGGGAAACTTTATCTCTCCCATTTTGTTCTGTGATGATGCATTCTGTCTTTTCTTGTCCATTATTGTTGTATGTTTATATGACTTGTGACCTTACAGGAGACATGTACATTGTGCATGATGACTAAACAGTTTTCCATCCATATAATTTTTACATAGTAATGCTTTAAGCTAAATCTTTATGGTGGTTTTTGCCAGTTTGGGTTAGGAACCAAATTAAGATTTTTGGTTGGGAAGAAAACACATTTTATTGATGATGTTACTTTCTGAGCAGCATTCCAGCACAAATTTCATAATAGACAATTTATATATCAGTGATTAATGTTATGTGGCCCTGTGTTTTTGTGAAATGGATGTATCTGCATTTTGTACAAAATCTTAATAGCTGGAGGGTTCAGACATCCAGAACACGTTAATTATTTTTAAGTCATGGGGTTCAGATACATTTGAAAGGCAATTACTTTTTAAATAATTTACTCCATTATTCCATTTTTATAAGAGTTGAGAACTCATGCACTGTACTTGGAATCAATGTTTTACCTTTTTTGATGAAATGATAGCTGTTAATGATAGCAGGATTATCCTAAGTATATTCTAACAAGGAGTTTGTAATTAGAGATCCAGCTGAAGGATGTCTATTCTGCAGGATAAGTGGTTGAGTGCTTCAATTTGGCATGGATCTTCTTGTATGTTGCAAAATTAAACCGAGAAAATGGAGTTATATAATCAAGCATCAGTGGGTGTACTATTATATAAGCCAGCATAATTGGGTGCAATATTCTACTCCTGAAGGTGGATCTTTTTTTAATGAGTTTACATTGAAGCATTCTGGATAGGTGATTCATCTGACTTGATGCCAGCATACAACCGCCTTAAGAATCTAACCCCTAGAAATACACTTTATTTTAAAAGCCCATTTCAACAAAATTATACCAAGTGCTCTCTCCCCTGGTACCCTAGCCTCACATCTGTATAAAAATAGTTGAAAATCTCAAAATACCATCGATGTATGATTGGATGGAGTATGAAATACACATCAGTTGGTGTTCTATGAGCAGATACTAGGAGGAGCAGTATGTAAGCAGGCATCAGGAAGTATGATAGATTTTTGTTGCCATAGTTTATTTTGGCTATCAGTCAAAAGATTAAAATACTAAAACGTTGTTTGATTTTTGTAAATATTTTTCAAGTATAAGCAGACTTTAGTTCCCGGATTTCAATAGAGTGCTCGGTGAAAATACTAACTTGAGATATGTGAATATTGTACCTGTTGTGCTCTCGTTACTGTGTGCGTACAATTTATTGCATTCGTCATGCTTCAAACACTTTCGGCACAAAGATGGTAGATGTATATTTATAAATGTCACCCAGCATTTCTCTCCCTCTGTTAATAATAATAATAATAATCACCACTTTTTGTCACAAGTAGGCTTCAATGAAGTTACTGTGAAAAGCCCCTCGTCGCTACATTCCGGCACCTGTTCGGGAAGGCCGGTACGGGAATTGAACCCACGCTGCTGGCCTTGTATGTTGGGTCTGGATTGCTTAGCGTGGCAGAAAAACAAGCATTAATACTTCAGGTTGAAATTGAGAATTAAACAAATTTAAGGAACATAAGAAATAGGAGCAGGAGTTGACCATCGCATCCCTTATGCCTGCTCCACCATTCAATTTGTTCAAGTCTGATCTATTGCTTCAACTCTAGATTCCCGCACACTTCCAATATTCCCTGTTTCCCTGAGAGGTCAAAAATCTGTCCATCTCAGCCTCGAATGTACTGAACGATGGAATATCCATAAATCGCCCGTAGAGTATTCCAAAGTAGAGTATTCCTCTGAGTGAAGAACTTTCTCCTCATCTCAGTCCTTTCCTGAGACTCTAGCCCTGTGTCCTAGATAATTCCCCAGCTGGGTAAACAATCCCTCAGTCTTTACCCTGTCAAGCCTTTCAGAATCTCATATGTTCCAATGAGATCACCTCTCAATCTTTTAAATTCCAGATCGTACATCACAATTTACTCAGCCTCTCATCAAAGGACAATGGCCGCGATTTAGAGGCAGCGTTGCCGTGGGTGCAAATCCTGCAATTGCCGCCACATCTTGCGAGAAGCCTGTGGTAAACCACTGTGTTCTTATATTAAGGGTTGTACGGTAGAACCTGCACTACAGGTTCACCTGGGCCCCTGCATGCTAGCTCCGCCCAGGAGGCGAGTTATAAATATGCGTGGCCTCCAGCTCGCAGCCATTTCGTCAGCTGCTGTGGGAGGCCATGCATCTGATACTAATAAAGCCTCAGTTGGGATTCAACTTCGTCTCAAATTGATCGTGCCTCAATTTATTAGTATCAGATTCAGAAGATGGAACTCCGTATTAAACCAGATTGCCTGCAGCTGGATTCACACTCAAGCGACGCCAGAAAGGATTTCCAGCACTGGCTAGCTTGTTTTGAAGTGTATATCAACGCAGCGCCGACCCCTGTTCCAGAGGCTCAGAAGATTCAAATATTGTACTCCAGACTCAGCTCCAAAGTCTTCCCGCTGATCCAGGATGCGCCCAATTACGCTGATGCCATGACTCGACTCAAAGAAAATTATGAACAGAAGACGAACACGCTTTTCGCCAGACACGCGCTCGCAACGCGTACTCAACTACCTGGTGAGTCAATCGAGGGTTCAGGAGTGCCCTGATCCCACTAGTTCGGGACTGTGACTGCCAGGACGTTACAGCTAAGGAGCACTCGGGTATCCTTATGCGGGACACTTTTGTGACTGGGATTGGGTCCGATGTTATCAGGCAGCGGCTCCTAGAAGGGGCCACGCGCGACCTCGCAGAGACTAAAACACTAGCGCTCTCCATGACGGTCACCCTGCGCAATGTCCAGTCCTATGCCCCCAACCACGCGGCCCACTCCTCCTATGCTTCATGGGCCCCACATGCAGGGGGCGCTACCCACCCAATACGTCTGCGCTACTCGCCAGCCAGTGATCTCCGGGGGGCCCCGATGCTATTTTTGCGGCCAGCAAAAACACCCCTGCCAACGCTGCCCGGCCCGCGCTGCCCTTTGTAAGGCCTGCGGGAAGAAGGGCCGCTTCGCTACAGTGTGCCAGGCCCGCTCAGCGGCCGCGGCCGCCCCCAGCCCCCCCCCCCCCCCCGGTCACGGACAATGGGCGCCGCCATCCTCCTCTCCTCCCAGGGCCATGTGCAACCAATGGGCGCCGGCATCTTCTCCCCCGCACAACACGTGTGTTTCATGGGCACCGCCATCTTGCTCCACCCCCGCAACATGCGTTCCATGTGCGCCACCATTTTGTAATCCCCAGGATCTCCGGGCGCCGCCATCTTGTCCACCCCACAGCACATGGACACCAACGGCGTTCCAGGACCTCAACTTAATGGCCGCCTCACTACCCACCGATCAACCACGGCTTGCCTCCATGGCAATCGACCAGTCCCGACCACATAATCTGACCAACGCATCCACCAGCTTGAACGTCAACGGCCCTGTGACCTCCTGCCTACTGGACTCCGGGAGCACCGAGAGCGTTGTACACCCGAATACGGTAAGGCGCTGCTCTCTTAAGGTACACCCTACCAATCAAAGTATCTCCCTGGCCTCCGGATCCCGTCGCGTAGCGATCCGGGGGTACTGCACGGTCACGCTCACAGTCCAAGGCATAGAGTTCCACGGCTTTCGCCTCTACGTCCTCCCTAAGCTCTGCGCTGCACTTATCCTCGGCCTGGACTTCCAGTGCAACCTCCAGAGCCTGACCCTTAAATTCGGCGGACCCTTACCAGCCCTCACTGTGTGCGGCCTCGCGACCCTAAAGGTCGATCCTCCTTCCCTTTTTGCCAATCTAACTCCAGATTGCAAACCTGTCGCCACCAGGAGCAGACGGTACAGCACCCAGGATAAGGCCTTCATCAGGTCCGAGGTCCAGCGGTTGCTTCGGGAGGGAGTCATCGAGGCCAGCAACAGCCCCTGGAGAGCTCAAGTGGTAGTGGTTAAGTCTGGGGAGAAAAACCGAATGGTCGTGGACTACAGCCAGACCATCAACAGGTACACGCAGTTCGACGCGTACCCCCTCCTATGCATATCTGACATGGTGAACCAGATTGCACAGTACCGGGTCTTCTCAACGGTTGACCTGAAATCCGCTTACCACCAGCTCCCCATCCGTAAATCAGACCGGCCATACACCGCCTTCGAGGCAGGCGGCTGGCTATATCACTTCCTTAGGGTCCCCTTCGGCGTCACCAATGGGGTTTTGGTCTTCCAAAGGGAGATGGACCGAATGGTCGACTGTAACGGCTTGCGGGCCACGTTTCCGTACCTAGACAATGTGACCATCTGCGGCCATGATCAGCAGGACCACGACGCCAACCTCGCTAAATTTCTCCACACCGTCACTCTCCTCAACCTTGCGTATAACAAGGAGAAGTGTGTGTTCCGTACAAACCGCTTAGTCATCCTCGGCTACGTGGTCCAGAACAGAGTTCTGGGGCCCGATCCCGACCGCATGCGCCCCCTCATGGAGCTCCCCCGCCCCCACTGCCCCAAGGCCCTCAAACGCTGACTGGGATTCTTCTCATATTACGCGCAGTGGGTCCCAAACAATGCGGACAAGGCCCGACCACTCATACAGTCCACTCATTTCCCCCTGACGGCCGAGGCCCAACAGGCTTTCGCCCGGATCAGAGCTGATATTGCCAAAGCTGGAATGCATGCTGTAGCCGAAACACTTCCTTTCCAAGTAGAAAGCAACGCATCGGACGTCGCCCTTGCCGCCACCCTCAACCAGGCCTGCAGGCCTGTGGCATTCTTTTCCCGCACCCTCCATGCCTCCGAAATTCGGCACTCATCCGTCGAAAAAGAGGCCCAGGCTATCGTTGAGTCTGTGCGACATTGGAGGCATTACCTGGCCGGCAGGAGATTCACTCTCCTCACTGACCAACGGTCGGTAGCCTTCATGTTCAACAACACACAGCGGGGCAAGATCAAAAATGATAAAATCTTACGGTGGAGAATCGAGCTCTCCACCGATAATTACGAGATTAAGTATCGCCCTGGCAAACTCAACGAGCCCCCAGACGCCCTATCCCGGGGTACATGTGCCAGCGCACAAGTAGACCGACTCCGGGCCCTGCACGACAGCCTTTGTCAACCAGGGGTCACTCGGTTGTACCATTTCATTAAGGCACGAAATTTGCCCTACTCCGTCGAGCAAGTAAGGACAATCACCAAGGACTGCCAGGTCTGTGCGGAGTGCAAGCCGCAATTCTACCGGCCGGACCGCGCGCACCTGGTGAAGGCCTCCCGCCCCTTTGACCGCCTCAGTGTGGATTTCAAAGGCCCCTTCCCCTCCTCCGATCGACACTCATATTTCCTCAGTGTGATCGATGAATACTCCCGGTTTCCCTTCGCCATCCCATGCCCCGACATGACGTCTGCCACTGTCATTAAAGCCCTTAATTCTATCTTCACTCTGTTCGGCTTCCCGCCTACATCCACAGTGTCAGGGGATCCTCATTCATGAGTGATGAGCTACGCCAGTTCCTGCTCAGCAGGGGTATCGCCTCCAGCAGAACGACGAGCTACAACCCCCGGGGAAATGGACAGGTAGAAAGGGAGAATGGGACGGTATGGAGGGCTGTCCAGCTGGCCCTACGGTCCAGAAATCTCCCGGCCTCCCGCTGGCAAGAGGTCCTCCCTGATGCACTACATTCCATTCGCTCATTACTCTGCACTGCCACTAACAGTACACCGCATGAACGTCTTTTTGCCTTCCCCAGGAAGTCCACATCCGGGATATCGCTCCCAACTTGGCTCACAGCTCCGGGAACCGTGCTTCTCCGTAAACATGTGCGGCTCCACAAGGCGGATCCGTTGGTGGAAAGGGTGTACCTGCTCCACGCAAACCCACAGTACGCCTACGTGGTGTTCTCCGACGGCTGCCAGGATACCGTCTCTCTCAGGGACCTGGAACCAGCAGGTTCCACCCCCACACCACCCCCGGCGCCACCCTCCCCTCTCCCGCCGCCCCCATCACCCCCCCTAGGACCGTCCGTCCCCCCCCCCTGCCCACCCCTGTTGATGAAGAGGATTTTGGCACGCTCCCGGAGTCAACTTCGACCACGACAGCGCCAACATTGCCGGCTCCACTTCGTCGATCTCAAAGAACCATCAAGGCACCGGACCGGCTGAACCTCTGACCGGCCCGTCGGATGACTAGAGACATTTTTTTTTGCTGCTCTGTAAATATTAAAAATTGCTAATTGTATATAGTTATCCACCACCCCCGCCGGACTCAATTTTAACAGGGGGTGAATGTAAACCACTGTGTTCTGATATCAGAGGTTGTACGGTAGAACCTGCACTACAGGTTCACCTGTGGCCCCTGCATGCTAGCTCCGCCCAGGAGGCGGGGTATAAATATGCGTGGCCTCCAGCTCCCAGCCATTTCGCCAGCTGCTGTGGGAGGCCACACATCTGATACTAATAAAGCCTCAGTTTAGATTCAACTTCATCTCCAGTCAAATTGATCGTGCCTCAAAGCCCAAAACACGATTTGCGCCTGTGAGATCTCGGTTTAAGGTCTTCACCGCCCCCATCCCCAGAAAGGACGTGAACCTGATTTCATTACATTTTAATCAATTAACATGCACTTACCGGCCTTGCTGCAGTAACGTCTGCCCAAGCTTCATCCTTCCACCCAGTCGGCATGATGCCAAGCTTGCGTGAATCACTACTGGCTTTCAAAAATGAAAACCAGTTGTGATGGTTGAGATACCTATAGCCGCAAGATGGTGAAGGATATGGTAGGGAAGTGCCCTGGCACTGTCCCTTGGCATTGCCAACCTGGTTCCCCTTGTGTGTGGTGAGGGGAGCCCCGATGCCTGGAAAGGGGGAGGGGAAAGAAGCGAAATCCCCAATGCCTGTGAGGGGAGAGTCTCGTTGCCTGTGAAGGGGCAGGGTTTGGGAGGTGAGAACCCCGATGCCTGTGAGGGGCGGGGGAGGGTGCAATGTTGGCGTTATGGTAGGGGGTGCCCTGATGTTGCCTTGTGTTGGTGGTGGGAGGTTCCCCGATGCTTTGGTGGGGCGGGGGAGGATCCTGATTTCCTGGCTGGCCTTGCCAACATTGTTGGGCCCTGCCTATTCAGCTGACAGAGTGTTGTTTAATACAACGAGCCAAGCTGGTTGTGCAGCCTGCGAGCTTGACACCGTTTCTTTGCCTGAGCCAACACTGTGCATTTTTGGAAAGATTCCGCCCAATGTTCTCATCCCAGGAACCAATCTAGTGAACCTTGTGGAGACCACAACTGCATATCGTCCTACAGGTGTGGTTTCACCAAAGCACTGTACTAGTGCAGAAAAACTTTCTTATTTTATACTCCCATCCCCTTGCAATATAGGTCAATGTACGATTTGTCTTCCTAATTGCTGGCTGAACCTGAATGCTAACCTTCTGTGTTCCTTTTCTGCGTTTTCCTTAAATATTAACATTTAGAAATCCCACATATTGAAAAAAATATTTTGCTTTTCTATTCTCACTATCAAAGTGAATAACGTCACACTTTCTCACATTATACTCCATCTACCGCCTTGTTTCCCACTCACTTAGCCTGTCTATATCTTTTGAGTCTTTGGGCAGAATCTTGTGGATGCGAAGGGAGTCCAAACTGCTGGCTGAAGAGACGGTGAGATGCCCGATTAGCCTCTTTTCGGGAAGGTCTAGCACGGTAGCATTGTGGATAGCACAATTGCTTCACAGCTCCAGGGTCCCGGGTTCGATTACCGGCTTGGGTCACTGTCTGTGCGGAGTCTGCACGTACTCCTCGTGTGTGTGTGGGTTTCCTCCGGGTGCTCTGGTTTCCTCCCAATGTCCAAAGATATGAAGGTTAGGTCGATTGGCCATGCTAAATTGCCAATAGTATCCAAAATTGCCCTTAGTGTTCGGTGGGGTTATTGGGTTATGGGGATAGGGTGGAGGTGTGCGGTTGGGTAGGGTGCTCTTTCAGAGAGCTGGTGCAGACTCGATGGGCTGAATGGCCTCCTTCTGCACTGTAAATTCTATGATTCTATGATCATATGCCCGGCAGGCCTTCCTCTAAGATCAAGGGCACCGAGGGTTGGAAATCCTTCCTGCCAAGAGCTGCCAACCAATCAGAGGCCAGCAGCCCTATTGAACCCCAGCACCACTGCTGCCAGTAGGACATCCACGCAACACCTTGCATTAGTCTCTAGATCCCAGGCCAGAGGTGAGTGATGGTGGGAGGAGGTGGGGTCACAGATGCGGTGGTGGGGTGGTTGGTAGTAAAGGCAAGGGTGTGGCTCTCAACAGTCCCAACCCTTTTCAATGCTGGGTCTCTTGATCAGGTACTGAATGCCTTTGAATGAGTGACTCTGCTTAGGAGCTCACAAGCAACATGCCAGCATTTGTTTGTTGTACTTCCTGCCTGGTGAGTCCTCTGCCCGCTGCTGAGTTAACACCAGTAGCAGCAGAATGAGGCCATTATATGGACACTAATTGCATGCTTATGGACCTCAATTGGTGACAGGGTAGGAAAGCCATCTATGGGACTTGCTTTCATGTATTCATTCAAGGTGGAGACAGGAAGGCTGCAGGGTCCACCCACCACCCTCCCGCCTAATTAAATGCCTCCCTGCCACCAAAACTGCCACGGGGAGGGCACAAGTTCTGTCCCCCGTGTCCTTCTCGCAGCTTATATTTGCACCTTTGTTTGAAGTATGAATAAACTTGGATACATCCCTCTTTCTGTCTTTGTTTAAAGCCTGGATTTTTGCAACGATGGAGAGGAACTCTGACTTAATCAAAATGAAGCTGGAACCCCAATTCTGGAAGTTCTGCCCCCAACCCAACACCCAGCATTTTCGTCAGGAAGGGAGGGAAGGGGGGAGAGGTGTAACATGCAAATCCATGGTTGACGGAGGCAGGTGCACGTGTAAAAGTGCCTTCAAACAGATCCAATTTTGCAGGTTTTGAATTTTTCAACAGAAGGTCTAAACTTACTGGAATTATTTGGAGGTAGGGCACCATTTTGGATAGGTCTGGGGACAACTTTTGGAGAGGACAAGTGTCCTTTGGAATTGTTAAGATAGACATGTATATGCATAAAAAGTGGACAAGCTTATTGCAACTATTAAGCTGGCGAGGTATTTAAATCCCCTTGGAACTGTCACACTGTTAAGGTATTAAATTTTTTTTTGTAAAAATAAATCTTGTATTATCTTTCATCTACCCTTGTTCTGAGGGTTGGATGAACTAAAAACAATCTTTTTCCACTGAATTCCACTCAGTACTTGCTATTCCACTCTGTCTGCTGGCATAGTCCGAGGGCTTTCATTGTAGGATTTGAGCTGCATCACTGATTCCACAACCTATCATTATCACAGTGGTGAGTCCAACAGTTCAGTTTGATCGACGGCTCCAAGTACTTATAAAGTCTTTGATATGGGGATACTAATATAAATGCTTGTTTTTTAATAAGGGATTAGATAATTAAAGGAATTTAAATGTAGTGAATGGGCTTAATCAATGAGAGTGATTTTTAAATAGAGAAATCATCAACAGAGGCAATAGAGACTTCCTGGAGAAAGTCCAGAGTGACTTGCCACTTTGCAGAGGGATAGCACTGCGCCGGAGTGCTTCTCGCAGCTCCGGCTGCCAATACGAGGCCCTGTACTTCCGGCTGGGGGCCCGCGCATGCACACGGCGACGGCCATGCGCAACATGGCGGACCCACACCGCGGAGCAGCTCCGACAATATAGGCCCCCACCCGAGATTGCGCGCGTCCGCCGGAGAATCACGGGTCTGATGCCCATTCTCCGCCCCTGCGCCGAGCGCGATTGCAGCGCGGAGGCTCGGAGAATCCCGGCCCATGCTGGTGAATCTACACTGCACCGCTCCTACGGCCAAAATATTGTACCTGAGGTGTGGCGCCCAAGCAGAATGCAATACTCCAGATGGGATCTTGTTAGTTGAAACTTTGCGCCCTCTGCCCAATTGATTCCTAAAATGACAGTAAAGGCCCTGATTTGTGTGTTAAAATGGTCTCTTCCCTACAGGCAGGCGCTCCAGCCACAGAGAACCTGTGTCAATGGGAATGAGCTGGTGATACATCCTCCACCTCTTTTTGGGCCTTGGCTTGTTTTTTGCCAGGTGGGAATCTTCAAAGCTTCCACCATTGTTCAGGCTCGTACATGAAAAAGTGCAATTTGGTTCAAGTTCTGCACTCTATGGCTGCCGACCTAACATATAATGTTACCACCATTTAAACCTATATCAGTTCTTGTTAACAATCCTTTGGCTCATATTTATCTGTGAACTTCAGCAAAAAAAAAGATTCAAATGAAGACTGCCAGAAACCAGAATAATTCCAGTTATTAATTGTGTGATAGATAAGGAAGTACCCCCTTAATGGCAATATTGAAAATTCTGAATGAGTATAATATGTGAGAGGAGAGGACCAAGAGTGCAGAGATCAAAGCTGATACTAGTGGGATTAGTCCACTATTTCCAAATAGATAAATTATCTGCGGGCAAATAAGTTTTGATAATGTTTTCTTATTTTCTACTGAGGAATGTTGTGCATTTCTGTAATTTTGATGGCATTTCAAAGAAATGATTAAGAAACATACTTTCTGGACCAGAATAATATTAGCCCCTTAAGTCCTGGAATTAAGTGAAGAGGGCTATAGAGGTTGGGTAAGTATGGTTAATAATGGTCAAGGCTGAGATAGTCAGATGTTTAATCACTAAGGGGTTATGGAGATAAGGAGGGAAAGTGGAGTTGGGAATTATCATATCAGATAGGGCTTTTGGCCCTACAGCTTATGATCTTAAGAGGAATAATTAGCCTCAGCTATGACCAGTATTGTTATTAGGCTTTCTTGCAAGTAGTGAGGGAGGCACCCAATTTGACAACTTTGCTAATTTAGCTGGTTTAGCACAGGGCTAAATCGCTGGCTTTGAAAGCAGACCAAGGCAGGCCAGCAGCACGGTTCAATTCCCGTACTAGCCTCCCCGAGCAGGCACTGGAATGTGGCGACTAGGGGCTTTTCACAGTAACTTCATTTGAAGCCTACTTGTGACAATAAGTGATTTTCATTTCATTTCATTTTCATTTTATCCCTACTAACAGTAGGTTTTGCCCAGTGTAAGATTCTGTAATGCCCCAGATGTAAAATGCTGCAGGTTATCTTTATTACTGACCCTTTGTCTTTTTAAAAAAATATATTTATTAAACTTTTTTAACACAATTTTTCAACCTTACAAACACCCCCCCCCGTAACAAATAGAAAGAAAACGCACATAGCTAGACATAAGCATGGTAAAACAATATGTTACAAAACTTTATACATTGGATTCCTCCCTTACATGCCAGTTTTCCAGATCTTTCATGTATTATCTTGCTCAAATACCCCCCAAACATACCTCCCTTCCCCCTCCCTCCCTTCCCCCCCTCCCCCCCGCATCGCAATACACCCCCCCCCCCCACCCCCTGGGTTGCTGCTGCTGCAGACCGACCTTCATCTAACGCTCCGCGAGATGGTCTAGGAACGGTTGCCACCGCCTGTAGAACCCCTGCGCAGACCCTCTCAAGGCAAACTTTATCTTCTCTAGCTTGATAAATCCAGCCATATCATTTGTCCAGGCCTCCACGCTGGGGGGCTTCGCCTCCTTCCACATTAGCAAGATCCTTCGCCGGGCTACTAGGGACGCAAAGGCTAGAATGCCGGCCTCTTTTGCCTCCTGCACTCCCGGCTCGTCCACTACTCCAAATATTGCTAGCCCCCAGCTTGGCTTGACCCGGGCTTTCAGCACCTTAGATATTGTTCCCGCCACTCCCCTCCAGAACCCCTCCAGTGCCGAGCATGACCAAAACATATAGACATGGTTCGCCGGACTTCCTGAGCACCTCCCACATCTGTCCTCTACCCCAAAGAACCTACTCAGCCTCGCCCCCGTCAAGTGCGCTCTGTGAACCACCTTAAATTGTATCAGGCTGAGCCTGGCACACGAGGAGGAGGAATTAACCCTACCCAGGGCATCAGCCCATAGCCCCTCCTCAATCTCCTCCCCCAGCCCCTCCTCCCATTTACCCTTCAGCTCCTCTACCAACACCTCCCCCTCTTATTTCATCTCCTGGTATATCGCCGACACCTTGCCCTCTCCGACCCATACACCCGAGATCACCCTATCTTGAATCCCCTGTGCCGGGAGCAACGGGAATTCCCTCACCTGCCGTCTCACAAACGCCCTCACCTGCATGTATCTGAAAGCATTTCCCGGGGGGTAGCCCAAACTTCTCCTCTAGTGCCCCTAGGCTCGCAAACGTCCCATCAATGAACAGGTCCCCCATTCTAATCCCCGCCCAATGCCAGCTCCCGTCCATCCTCCCCGGAAAAAACCGATGGTTACCCCTGATCGGGGACCACACCGAGGCTCCCATCGCACCCCTGTGCCATCTCCACTGGCCCCAGATCTTTAGCGTTGCCGCCACCACCGGACTCGTGGTGTACCTTGTCGGCGAGAGCGGTCGAGGTGCCGTGACCAGCTCCCCCAGGCTCGTTCCTTTGCAGGACGCCATCTCCAACCTCTTCCATGCCGCCCCCTCTCCCTCCATCACCCACTTGCGGATCATCGCCACATTTGCTGCCCAGTAGTAGCCCCCCAGATTCGGCAGCGCCAACCCTCCACGGTCCCTACTGCGTTCCAGAAACCCTCTCCTTACCCTCGGGGTCTTATTCGCCCCCACACAAACCCCATAATGCTCCTGCCTACCCTCTTAAAAAAGGCCTTGGTGATCACGATGAGAAGGCACTGAAACGCAAAAAGAAACCTCGGGAGGACCACCATTTTGACCGACTGCACTCTGCCCGCTAGCGAGAGCGGCAACATGTCCCATCTTTTGAAGTCCTCCTCCATCTGCTCCACCAGCCTCGTCAGATTCAGTTTATGTAGGGCCCTCCAAATCCTAGCTATTTGGATCCCCAGGTACCGAAAGCTCCTTTCCGCCCTCCTCAGCGGTAGATCGTCTATCCCCCTTTCCTGGTCTCCTGCCTGTACTACAAAGAGCTCACTCTTCCCTACATTAAGCTTATAGCCCGAAAAATCCCCAAACTCCCTTAGAGTCTGCATGACCTCCGCCATCCCCTCCACTGGATCCGCCACATACAGCAACAGGTCATCTGCATAAAGCGACACTCGATGCTACTCTCCCCCTCGGACCATCCCCCTCCATTTCCTAGACTCCCTTAACGACATGGCCAAGGGTTCATTTGCTAACGCAAACAACAGGGGGGAGAGGGGGCACCCCTGCCTCGTCCCACGGTACAGACGAAAATACTCCGACCTCCGCCGATTCGTCACCACACTCGCCACCGGGGCTCTGTAAAGGAGCTTAACCCAACTAATAAACCCTCCCCGAACCCAAACCTATGCAGCACTTCCCAGAGGTACTCCCACTCTACTTGGTCAAAGGCCTTCTCCGCGTCCATAGCTGCCACTATCTCCGCCTCTCCCTCCACCGATGGCATCATTATCACGTTTAGGAGCCTCCGCACATTGGTGTTTAGCTGCCTGCCCTTTACAAATCCCGTCTGGTCCTCGTGAATAACCCCCGGGACACAGTCCTCAATCCTTGTAGCCAACACTTTTGCCAGCAACTTTGCATCCACGTTGAGGAGCGAGATCGGCCTGTACGACCCTCCCACACACCGCCTCATCTGCCAGCAGTCCCACATCCAACCGCCACAACGGGCATTGGTCCCTCTCCTCTCCCAGCTCCAGTTCCACCCAGTGCGGGTCGTGATCTGAAATGGCTATGGCCGAATACTCTGTTCCCTCCACTTTCGGGATCAGCGCCCTGCCCAGAACAAAAAAATCTATCCGGGAGTAGGCTTTGTGCACAAGGAGAAAAAAGAAAATTCCCTGGCCTGCGGCCTGGCAAACCTCAACGGGTCCACTCCTCCCATCTGATCCATAAACCCCCTAAGCACCTTGACTGCCGCCGGCCTCTTTCCGGTCCTAGATCTGGAGCGATCCAGTGCTGGGTCCAGCACCGTATTAAAATCCCCGCCCATTATCAAGCTTCCTACCTCCAGGTCCGAAATGCGCCCCAACATGCGCTTCATGAATCCGGCATCATCCCAGTTCGGGGCGTATACATTTACCAATACCACCCACGTCCCCTGCAACTTACCGCTCACCATCACGTATCGACCTCCATTGTCCACTACGATATTCTTGGCCTCAAACGACACCCGCTTCCCCACCAAAATTGCCACCCCTCTGTTTTTCGTGTCCAGCCCCGAATGGAATACCTGTCCTACCCATCCCTTTCTTAACCTGACCTGATCCGCCACCTTCAGATGTGTCTCCTGGAGCATGACCACGTCTGCCTTCAGTCCCTTTAAGTGCGCGAACACTCGGGACCTCTTTATCGGCCCATTCAGGCCCCTCACATTCCACGTTATCAGCCGGATTGCCCCCCCCCCCCCACCCGCCGACTAGCCATCTCCTTTTCTAGGCCAGTCCCGTGCCCGCGCCGCCCTCACCCTCCAGTCACCCAGACAGGGGACCCCCGCCCCGACCACCTCTTCTGTGTCCCATTCCCCTTCAGCCAGTGCAGCAGCAACCCTATTTTCCCCCCTCCCCCTCCCCGCTAGACCCGTGTCTAGCTTTTCTGCTCCCCCCATAGCACTCCCGTAAGTCAGCTGACACCTGCTGACCCCTGCTTCCCCCGCCGTCCCATTGACCCCCCCCGTGTGGGAATCTCCCAATCAGTGTGCACTCCTCCATTCCCCCCCCTCCTTTCTTCCCTCGCGCGGGAAAAAACCTGCGCTTTCCTGAGCCTGCCCCGCCCCCTCTGGTGCAGCTCCTGTCGCGGCCTTGTCTCATTTCCCCCATCCCCGAGCCTCCCCTCCCTCCAGCACCAGCGCCCACTGTCTCGTACGGTCTTCTCACCCGATCCCTTTCCCCATTCCCATCCCTCCCCCAGCCCATGGAACATTGCCTGCGCGTGATTGACACCCTATGTACAACAAACGTCAAACATCCCCCCTACCCTCACAAACCCTCAGTTTGAGTCCAGCTTTTCAGTTTGAATAAAGGTCCAAGCCTCCTCAGGCGTTTCAAAGTAGTGATGTTGATCCTGGAATGTGACCCACAATCGCGCTGGCTGCAGCATTCCGAATCTCACTCCTTTCCGGTGCAGCACCGCCTTGGCCCGGTTGAAACCCTACTGACCCTTTGTCAAGGCTTAAAGTTAAATTATCTCTTTCAAGAATATTTTTCACTCCCATCTTGAGGGATGTAAATGTACAGAGCCGATCAAGCACACACAATTCATCACTATTACTAATTCTTTGCTAAGATTGGGGAAATGTTAATCACAAGATTACTTACAAATTAATTTCTCAAAAGCATAACTTTAAGTGCTTTTGACGTCCATGTGCTCTAACAATTGATTAGCGTTTCCATCACTAATTATTGTTCTCTGAAAATGAACTCAAGTATGGTTATTAGGAACATTTCTTCTTTAAACCAATAAATGTCCACCCTTCCAGCTGCACAGCCTGACATTTCGGTCATTTTAACATCTGGTGTTAAAAGGAGGATCTGTTAGTGACAGGGCGGGATAGTGACTCGAGCACTGTTCTTTCATTTCACTGACCTGGGCCTGAATCCAGCTCAGAATGGGGGTATGAATATCTTCTCCTTGCCACAAGTCCATAACGCAAAACCCGATAATAACTTGCAAGACTTGCACTCGAGCCAAAAAGATAATTGATGTGGGAAATGGGAATGTCACACATCCTACAACCTCCTCCCCTCAGGTTGAGATTGAGGCACTTTGTCGAAGCAGAATAGAGGAAGCTTTATTTCTGCCTTTCCCAAGTGACATGACCTGAGCTCAATAGTGACTCTGGGTGCAGAACGTTGCATTTCCCAGGAGTTACATATCCGGTTTGGTTGAATTACAAAAAAACATTTTTGAGACAATTAAACATTTCTTTTTCCTTATTATTGCCTGAATGAATAGCAAGTTGCCTTTAAAAGGCTTCCATTGATTGCTGCATGATTTGGGGTTTACATTAGTACATGTTACTCCATGAATCTCATAACTGGCATCATACTAATACCCAACGAATATGCTTGTCAACTCAAAATGTCAGTACTTCTTTTCAATACAGCAGAAAAGTTAAAAACAAGTTTCCCATTGTAGTTCTTCAGTTTCTAAGTAACCCAGAGATAATGGATGGTAGATGAACAAAAGCTGAAAAGATAATTGCTAAGCTTTCTTTGATAATTGCCGGCTTTTGCAAAATAATGGCCGCCCACTTCTATTCCTGTTATAATCGGGGCAAATTGTCTCTGAAACATGTTTTTCAGTTTCAAGGTAGATTCTGCATTGAGGTCAACTGTTTGGTGGGGGTGCGTTGTTGCAATGGATATTAAAACAACTCCACCCTGTCCTAATTGGTATCTTTTTCCCGATAATAATTATAATGATACCCATATTTATACTTACCTAATCCTTCGGGATCTCCAGAATATAATTTAGGTTCTATCTATGACGAAGGTTATAAATTACACACTATTAGGCACCACATAGAGTAACAGATGATTGTTAGTGAAGGACATTTTTATCTATTATAAAGTCTGTATAGTGCGACCAATTGTTATATAAATGATCCCCATAAATCATCCACAAAAATACCATATTGGAGAAGAGAAGAAAACCTCACTTCTCGTCTGTTTTCTACTTTAATAACATTCAACAGCATGTTTTCCAAAAACTACATTTATTTTATTGGGTAATATTTACATTACCTAGGTTGCCTAATGTTGAGTGACATTACAATCACTCTGCATTTGTTGAGTTACATTACAGTTACTTTGCATTTGATCTATGCAAAAAAGTTGAGTAATAAGTAATCAAAGCACAGTAACACAGTGGTTAGCACTGTGGCTTCACAGTGCCAGGATCCCAATTCGATTCCCTGCTGGCTCACTGTCTGTGCGGAGTCTGCACGTTCTCCCCGTGTCTGCGTGTGTTTCCTCCGGGTACTCTGGTTTCCTCCCACAGTCCAAAGATGTGCAGGTTAGATGGATTGGCTATGATAAATTGCCCTTAATGTCCAAAAATGATTAGGAGGGGTTATTGCGTTACGGGATAGGGTGGAAGTGAGGGATTAAGTGTGTCGGTGCAGACTCAATGGGCCAAATGACTTCCTTCTGTATGTTCTATGTGAAGCATGTAATACATATAATAGGCTGACTCTTTCTCAAAATACTTAACCATAATGATACATTTCAATACTTTTGGACTCTATCTCAGTTACATTTATTTATATTCACCCTACAATATCTTGCTGTACTCACACGTTAAATTGGCTACAGCTTTGCTGAACTCTCTATATAGAAGGATAGGCATAAAAATTCAATGTATTACCGTGAACTTCTGCTAAACTTGAGAGACGGAAAGGCAACATATTAAACAAAAGTTAAATAGCAGTACAAAGCACGGGAAAGTGCACTCTGGTTTCATTGGGCGGAATCTTACCAAAACTTGGCAAAGTGTCATCTCTGGTGACGAAACCAGTGCTAATCCCGCCGGCAACGGGAAATCTCACCGAACATTGAGCCTCTTTTAACAATTTTTTTCCCCACATGATTCATGCCGCTCTCATGGCAGCCTCCTGCTGATTCGCTCGCCCCGGGATAACTTAATCTCAGCAATCAGCTCTATATAAACGTTTCCTCAGCACTCCCCAGCACTTGGTTCAGATCCAGTCAGGGAACTGGCTGCCAGGAAGCCTGCACCGAGATTCCCCGAGGGAGCCCTCACCAAACTCCTGGAAGGTGTGCAGCAGGGGCAGGACCTCCTGTACTCATGCTCCCATAGCTGTCCTTCCAGCAAGGTCACCACCCTCGCCTGGGAGGCCGTGGCAGCCTTAGTCAGTGCCAGCTCACTGCAGAGGAGGACGGGGCAGCAGTGACGCGAGAGGATGAATGAACTGCATTGCGCAGCCAGGGTAATTCTGCCTCCTCCAGGCTCCTGCTGCACCCCTTCTCACACCTCCAAGGTGATCTCTCACCCAGCCACCTCACGAGTTGCCAATACCTACCAAGGGGCCCTCTCCTCCTACTCCTCAATCCCCATGGTCTCCTTCCAGTAGCTACTTTGCTCTCCACATTCCCACTCACACTCAAGCCCAACACATGTCGCATTTCCTTACCATCTGAACTGGCAGGACTCCCGCATACACACTCCCCATCTTTTTTTTTTAAATTTAGAGTACCCAATTCATTTTTTTCAATTAAGGGACAATGTAGCGTGGCCAATCCACCTACCCTGCACATCTTTGAGTTGTGGGGGCGAAACCCATGCAAACACGGGGAGAATGTGCACACTCCACACGGACAGTGACCCAGAGCCGGGATCGAACCTGGGACCTCGACGCCGTGAGACATCAGGGCTAACCCACTGCTCCACAATGTTGCCCCACCCCATCTGTCGCATTGCAGGACAAACTGGATTGGATTGGATTGGTTTATTGTCACGTGTACCGAGGTACAGTGCAAAGTATTTTTCTGCAGCTCAACAGATCATTAAGTACATGAAAAGAAAATACATAATAGGGCAACACAAGGTACACAATGTAACTATATAACCGGCATCGGGTGAAGCATACAGGGGAGTAGTGTTAATCAGGTCAGTCCAGAAGAGGGTTATTTAGGAGTCTGGTAACAGTGGGGAAGAAGATGACTATCCTCGAGCCTACTGGACACCACAAACATGAGCATCACATCTGTGACCCCCCCACCATCGCAGATACACCTCACAGGTTGGCCCTCGATGTTGCGCCGACCTGTGAAACCAATCTAAAGCCCATCTACACTATTCCATTATCATCCATATGTTTATCCAATGACCATTTAAATGCCCTTAATGTTGGCGAGTCCACTACACTACTGTTGCAGGCAGGGCATTCCACGCCCCTACTACTCTCTGAGTAAAGAACCTACCTCTGACATCTGTCCTATATCAATCTCCCCTCAGTTTAAAGCTATGTCCCCTCATGCTAGTCATCACCATCTGAGGAATAAGGCTCTCACTGTCCATCCTATCTAATCCTCTGATCATCTTGTATGCCTCTATTAAGTCACCTTTTAACCTTCTTCTCTCTAACAAAAACAGCCTCAAGTCCCTCAGCCTTTCCCCACAAGATCTTCCCTCCATACCAGGCAACATTCTGGTAAATCTCCTCTGCACCCTTTCCAATGCTTCCACATCTTTCCTATAATGTGGCGACCAGAACTGCACGCAATACTCCAAATGCGGCCGCATCAGAGTTTTGTACAGCTGCAACATGACCTCATGGTTCCGAAACTCAATCCCTCTACCAATAAAAGCTAACACACCGTAAGTCTTCTTAACAACCCTATCAACCTGGGTGGCAACTTTCAGGGATCTATGTACATGGACACCGAGATCTCTCTGCTCATCCACACTACCAAGAATCTTACCATTAGCCCAGTACTCTGTATTCCTGTTACCCCTTCCAAAATGAATCACCTCACACTTTTCTGCATTAACCTCTATTTGCCACTTCTCAGCCCTGCTCTGCAGCTTATCTATGTCCCTCTGTAATCTGCAACATCCTTCCACACTGTCCACAACTCCACCGACTTTAGTGTCATCCGCAAATTTACTCACCCATCCTTCTACGCCCTCCTCCAGGTCATTTATAAAAATAACAAACAGCAGTAGCCCCAAAACAGATCCTTGTGGTACACCACTAGTAACTGAACTCCAGACTGAACATTTCCCACCAACCACCACCCTTCTCAGACTTCTGTATCTCCTGCGCGATGGAAGAAGTTGGAAGAGTGAGTAAGTCCGGTGGGAGGGGTCTTTGATTATGCTCAAACTTAAGCATAACAGGTATGAGCAAGAATAGCCAGCCAGAGTAATTCCTGAGTTCCAATGCCTCGTGCCCTTTGAGGGTAGAGCCCTTGAGCTGGCTGGAAAGGAGCAAGACTGGGCTTGTGCAGAGGGTAAAGTGGGGGCAGCAGACAAAGGTGAGAACTCTCAAAATCAATGGTCATAATTCAAGCCTCACTTGAGCAAGCGTTCCGCCCATCGGTTATCCCCTGTGATGCACTAATGCCATCGCCCTTCCCTTGAAGGGTTATCAGTCGACCCAGCCTGGACTATCCTCGAGCCTACTGGACACCACAAACATGAGTGTCACATCTGCGACCCCCTCACCCCCACCATCGCAGATACACCTCATTGGGAATATGTAGTAGGCAGGCTTCTGGGGCACTCACTGGTGAGCACCACACAGCTGATGATCAGAGGCAGAGGAAGGGACATCCCAGGGATTTGGCACTCAGAGGGATGCCAGAACCCAGGACTCAGCTGAGCCCCTGGCCGATGACGTATCCTGGATCCGGTCGTACCAGAGCTGCTGGAACTGCAAAGGCAGAGTCGTGAGCATCAGGAAAGGATGACAGCATCCCTCCTCGGACTGTAAGGCTGACTGGAGGAGTTCCGCCGCCTTCTGTTCCAGGAGGTGGGTCCATTACTTGGCGGCCAACACTATGAGAGTGGCAGCTGCAGTGGAGACTGTGGTGCCACGGCGGGTGATGTCCGCTCCATGGATCAGCACACAACCTCCTTGGCTGAGGACATGATTCCATCTGCTGTGCTTCAATTACATGGTGCAGGTACATGTGGGAATCCACAAGTGTCAACGCCAGAGGTCGGCGGGCTTCTGGATTTCACTCCAGTTTTCTCTCTAACCTGTGGAGGAGCACAGGGGTCCCCGGGCACCTGAAGGGAAGATGAACGGCAGTAGCCCAGCCCAGGGCCCTCCACCCAGGGGACCCTGGGGGTGTCCAGCCCAGCTGACACCCCTGTCTCTGTGAGCAACACACCTCCAGCTCAGCACACCGAAGAGGGCAGAACTGCAACATCCGTGCTGTCCGGAAATAAGTGGATACCCGCCAAAGTCATCACAGGCGGAGAGGTTGGAGCAGAAGAGGGTAACAGATGAGATGTTGGAGGTAGATAGGAGGTATGCAGAAGATGGGGACCCAGCGAAGCTGGAAAAGAGGAAGGAACTACCGACTGACTATCCACCAGGAAGGCGGTGCGTCAACTGAGACAAGCAAGGGGTGCAGTTTATGAACATGGAGATAAGGCGTATGTTAGCAGGTCAGTCCGGAGGGAGGCAGCGGCAAGGGAAATTCTTCAGGTGAAGGATAGGGCAGGGAAGTTGGTGGTGGCCCCAGTGCTGATTAACAAGGTTTTTGAGGAGTTTTATGAGAGGTTGTACAAGTCAGAGCCACCCGTGGGAGATCGTGAGATGCAGGAATTTCTAGATGGGTTGGAGTACCCGAGGCTAGGGGAGGGGGACAGGGCTACATTAGAAGGAGCAATAGTGGAGCAGGAGATAAAGGATGCGATTGGGAGGATGCAGTCGGGGAAGGTGGCAGGGCCGGATGCCTATCCGGTGGAATATTATAAAAACTTCAAGGATAGGTTGGCACCCCTGATGGTGGGGATGTTTGAAGAGGCGATAGGGAAGGGGGTGTTGCCGCAACCTTGGGGCAAGCATCAATTTCACTGTTGCTAAAAAAAGATGAGGATCCGACGGAGTGTGAGTCGTATAGGCCCCTATCACTTCTGAATGTGGACGTAAAAGTGTTGGCGAAGGTACTGGCGGGTAGGCTGGAGGAGTGCCTCCCGAAGGTGATAGGGGAGGATCAGACGGGGTTCGTGAAAGGGAGGCAGCTGTTTTCAAACATTTGGAGGGTTTTGAACGTTGTTATGGCACCGGTGGAAGGGAAGGAAACAGGTGGTTGTGGCATTGGACGCTGAGAAGGCGTTTGACCGGGTAGAATGGGGGTACCTGATGGCAGTGCTGGAGCGGTTTGGGATTGGACCAAGATTTGTGAACTGGGTAATGCTATTATATAAGGAGCCGAAGGCGAGTGTCCGCACAAATAATATCAGTTCGAGATATCTTTCTCTCCACTGTGGGATGAGACAGGGATGTCCTATGTCCCCCCTGCTGTTTGCACTTACGATTGAGCTGTCGGCCATTGCATTGAGAAGTTCGGGAGCATGGAAAAGAATAGTGCGGGGAGTGGGGGGGGGGGGGTGGGGGATAGAGCATAGGGTGTCCTTATGTGCCGACGGCCTGCTGCTGTATGTGTCGGAACCGAGTGCGTCGATAGGAGGAATATTGGAGCTACTGCGGGTATTTGGGTCTTTCTCGGGGTACAAGGTGAACCTGGACAAAAGTGAGTATTTTGTGGTGTCTTGGCCGGGGGTGGGGGGGCTGCCTTTCCGTAGGGCAGGGACTTATTTTAGGTATCTGGGGGTGCAGGTTGCCTGGAGTGGGGGAGGCTTCGCGGGTACAACATGACTAGTTTGGTGGGGAGAGTGAAAGCCGATCTGGCAAGTTGGGACGGCCTTCCTCTGTCACTGGCAGGTCGGGTACAGGCGGTTAAAATGAATGTGTTGCCGCGATTCCTGTTTATTTTTCAATGCCTACCAATTTTCCTGCCAAAGTCTTTTTTCAGGGAGATTGAGGGAAGGATTATCTCGTTCATATGGGGAGGGAAGGTGGCCAGAGTGAGAAAGGTGCTGCTACAGAGGGGAAGGCAGGCAGGGGGTTTGGGTTTCCCGAACCTGTTGTACTACTACTGGGCGGCGAATGTGGAGAAGGTGCGGAGCGGGGTCAGAGGGGTTGATTCTCAGTGGGTCAGAATGGAGGAGAGTTTGTGCAGGGGGTCGGGGCTGAAAGCACTAGCAACAGCGCCGCTCCCGATAGCTCCGGGGAAATACTCAGGGAGTCCGGTAATAATAGCTTCATTGAAAATCTGGAGGCAGTTTCGCCAACACTTCGGGTTGGGGCAGGGTCAAGGGAAATGCCGATTTGGGGGAACTACAGATTTGAGCCAGGGAGGTGGGATGGAAGTTTTCGGAAATGGGAAGAGAGGGGGATTAAGACGCTAAAAGATTTGTTTCTTCGGGGTCGGTTTGCAGGATTGAGAGAGCTGGAAGCGAAGTATGGGCTGGAGCAGGGAGAAGTGTTTAGGTACATGCAGGTTCGGGATTTTGCCAGGAAGGAGATACAGAGCTTCCCAGAGGAACCGGCCTCCAAATTGCTGGAGGAGGTGTTGACGACAAGAGGACTGGAGAAGTGGGCAGTGTCAGTGGTGTACGGAGCTATTCTGGAAGAGGATAAGGCACCACTGGAAGGGATCAAAGCAAAGTGGAAAGGAGAGGTTATAGAGGAGGGGGTTTGGTGTGAGGTGCTCCAGAGAGTGAATGCCTCCACCTCGTGCGCGAGGTTGGGGCTGATACAGCTGAAGGTGGTATATAGAGCGCACCTCACGAGGGCAAGGATGAACCAATTTTTTGAAGGAGTAGAGGATGTGTGTGAGCGTTGCGGGCGGGGGCCCGCGAATCACGTTCATATGTTTTGGTCCTGTCCAAAGCTAGGGGAGTACTGGAAGGAGGTGTTTAGGGTAATTTCCAAGGTGGTGCACGTGAAACTGGACCCGGGTCCCCAGGAGGCCATATTCGGGGTGTCGGACCAGCCAGGGTTGGAAACGGGAGCGGAGGCAGATATCATAGCCTTCGCCTCGTTGATCGCCCGAAGGCGGTTCCTGCTGGGATGGAGAGCAGCCTCTCCACCCAGTGCTCTGGCGTGGCGGGGGGGTCAGTTGGAATACTTGACCCTTGAGAAGGTTAAGTTCGAACTGAGGGGAAGCTCGGAGGGGTTCTACAAGTCATGGGCACTATTTATTATGCACTTTCAAGAACTGGATAACATCGAACATTAGTTGGTGGGGGGGATGGGTGGGAGGGTTGGGGGGGGAGGGGGGCTGTATATATTAAGGGTGACTATGGGTAATCTCTGATTCCTTTTTGTCATTTATTTATGTAAACATGCGGGCTGATGTTTGGGAGTTGGTGGGAGGATGGGATCGTTGTTATTATGGGGATTGACATATCTGATGCTGATTATTGTTTATTGTTGATGGGTGTAAATGCGGGAGAAAATGTGAAAAAGGAGGAGAATAAAAATATATTTTTTTAAAAGTCATCACAGGCAACAGGGCATGGAAGACAGCAGGCCACCTCAACCTCAGCTGTGGATCAGTTGGGGATACACCAAGATACAGTGGGAAGGTGAGGAAGATTAAGAAGCTGTAGGCACTTAGTGGGCATTGGTGAACTTAGGCATTGGTTGAGTTTGGTCACCATTGTCATGTAGCTCTAGTATTAAAATCACTTTATTCATCAGCAGATCCTCCTCCTCCTCCTCGGTAGATTGCCCCTCACTCCCGTCCACAACCTGCTCCTTATCAGAAGAGATGTGACACTCGATCTCCTCTTTGTCCAGCCAGTCTCCCCTCTGCAACGCCAATTTGTGGAGAGCACCACAGACCACCATTTGCTGGACACCCTCTGGGGCTGTATTGGAGGGTGTCCCCCAACCAGTCTCTTATCTTTCTTATGCCACAGAACCATATCTTGAGCAGTCCAGCAGTCGCATTGACGCATGAGCCTCGTTGTAGCAAGTCGCTGCAGGTGTCATCAACCTCCTCCTGAGTAGGTATTCCAATCTCCTCCTGAGTAGGTATTCCATATCTCAGGGCAGCATGATGGCGCAGTGGATAGCACTGCTGCTTCACGGCGCCGAGGTCTCAGGTTCTATTCCGGCTTCTGGGTCACTGTCTGTGTGGAGTTTGCACATTCTCCCCGTGTTTGCCTGGGTTTCGCCCCCACAACCCAAAGATGTGCAGGTTGGTGGATTGGCTATGCTAAATTGCCCCTCAATTGGAAAAAATGAATTGGGTACACTAAATTTATAAAAATAAAAGGTATTCCATGTGTGGTAGGCTATATTAGGTGTATCGCGGTACCTAGGTGGGATGTACCTTATACTGTAGTATGAGTGGTGGAACCTGCCTGCAGGTTCTGCCCAGCAGGCGGAGCATAAGAGTCTGTGTTTCACCCACAGCAGTCATTCTGTGCCGGAGCTGCTGGGGTAACTATTTGTTCATTAAAGCCTTCAATTGGACTACAATCTCGCTTCAGTAGTGATTAATCGTGCATCAATTTAATGAACAAGATTGAAGAATGGCTGCTCTCCGCATCAAGCCAGAGTGTCTACAAATCAACCCCCACCCGGCAAATGCAGCAGAATCCTTTAAACATTGGCTGGCATGTTTCAACGGGTACATCAGGATGGCCCCGACTACCCCCACGGAGGAACAGAAAATGCAAGTCCTCCACTCAAGGGTTTGCCCAGAAATCTACATGCTTATCGAAGATGCGGATGGTTTTGAGGACGCAATGACTTTGTTAAAAGAGCACTACGTCCGCACTGTGAATCAGGTATACGCTCGGCATCTTTTCGCTACCAGACGGCAGAACCCAGGTGAATCACTGGACGATTTTTACCGCGCATTGTTAGTGTTAGGTAGAAACTGTAACTGTCCACAAGTCTCAGCCAATGACCACACCAAACTCTTAATACAAGATGCTTTTGTTGCGGGCATGCTGTCCTCTGAAATCCGCCAGCAACTCCTGGAAAACGACACGGTAGGGCTTAAAGAGGCACGGAAACTTGCACACTCCCTAGATGTAGCCTCCCGCAACGCCCAGGCCTACGTTCTGGACCACGCGGTACCCGCATGGACAGGGTGGCCCGGCCGATTCCAAAGCACCCCTAAATTCCCCACAAGCTTGTGCAGTGGGGCAGCCAGGAAACCGGGGGGGGGGGGGGGGGTGGGGGCCGATGCTATTTTTGCGGGAATAACAAACACCCCCGGCAATGCTGCCCAGCTCGATCCGCAATCTGCAAGGGCTGCGGGAAGAAGGGGCACCTCGTGGCAGTATGCCAGGCCCGGTCAGCCGCTGCTGTCTCCACAGGCGAACCGGGCCCGCTGCCATTCCTCTCCACACAGGCCATGTGCAATTCATGGGGGCAGCCATCTTGGATGATGTCTCAGGACCCCGACTCGGCTGGCCATGTATCGCCTGATGATATCTCCCAGCCGGCCATGTGCGATTCATGGGGGCAGCCATCTTGCATGACGTCTCAGGACCCCGACTCGGGTGGCCGTGTATCGCCCGATGAGATCTCTCAGCTTCTGCCACAACTTGCCTCAGTGACACAGGACCAGTCTCGGCCCCGAACGCTTTCAACTGCTATGACATCGGTACTCATCAACGGGCACAAGACATCCTGCTTGATTGACTCTGGGAGCACGGAGAGCGTCATCCATCCCAATATGGTAAGATACTGCTCCCTCGCTGTACACCTGATTAAACAAAAGATCTCCCTGGCCTCTGGGTCCCACTCTGTGTAGATCCGGGGGTACTGCATAGCCAACCTCAAGGTCCAGGGCGTGGAGTTCAATAACTTCCGACTCTACGTCCTCCCCCATCTCTGCACTGCCACACTCCTGGGACTGGACTTCCAGTGTAACCTGCAAAGTTTACCGTTCAAATTCGGCGGCCCCATACCCCCCCTCACTGTCTGCAGCCTCGCGACCCTCAAGGTCGACCCGCCTTCCCTGTTTGCAAACCTTACCCCCGATTGCAAACCCGTCGCCACCAGGAGCAGACAGTACAGTGCCAAGGACTGGACCTTCATTAGGTTGGAAGTCCAGCGGTTACTAAAGGAAGGCATTATCAAGGCCAGCAACGACGCCTGGAAAGCTCAAGTAGTGGTTGTAAAGACCGGGGAGAAACATAGGATGGTCACAGACTACAGTCAGACCATCAACAGGTATACGCAGCTTGACGCGTACCCTCTCCCCTGCATATCGTTTAAACTAGTATGGCAGGGGGGTGGGCACGGGAGCAATAGGTCAGAAGGTGAGAGCATTGAGGGAGAACTAGGGAATCGGGACAGTGTGGCTCTGAGGCAGAGCAGAAAGGGAGAAGTTGCTGAACACAGCGGATCTGGTGGCCTGAAGTGCATATGTTTTAATGCAAGAAGTATTACGGGTAAGGCAGATGAACTTAGAGCTTGGATTAGTACTTGGAACTATAATGTTGTTGCCATTACAGAGACCTGGTTGAGGGAAGGGCAGGATTGGCAGCTAAACGTTCCAGGATTTAGATGTTTCAGGCGGGATAGAGGGGGATGTAAAAGGGGAGGCGGAGTTGCGCTACTGGTTCGGGAGAATATCACAGCTGTACTGCGGGAGGACACCTCAGAGGGCAGTGAGGCTATATGGGTAGAGATCAGGAATAAGAAGGGTGCAGTCACAATGTTGGGGGTTTACTACAGGCCTCCCAACAGCCAGCAGGAGATAGAGGAGCAGATGGGTAGACAGATTTTGGAAAAGAGTAAAAACAACAGGGTTGTGGTGATGGGAGACTTCAACTTCCCCAATATTGACTGGGACTCACTTAGTGCCAGGGGCTTAGACGGGGCGGAGTTTGTAAGGAGCATCCAGGAGGGCTTCTTAAAACAATATGTAGACAGTCCAACTAGGGAAGGGGCGGTACTGGACCTGGTATTGGGGAATGAGCCCGGCCAGGCGGTAGATGTTTCAGTAGGGGAGCATTTCGGTAACAGTGACCACAATTCAGTAAGTTTTAAAGTACTGGTGGACAAGGATAAGAGTGGTCCTAGGATGAATGTGCTAAATTGGGGGAAGGCTAATTATAACAATATTAGGCGGGAACTGAAGAACATAGATTGGGGGCGGATGTTTGAGGGCAAATCAACATCTGACATGTGGGAGGCTTTCAAGTGGCAGTTGAAAGGAATTCAGGACCGGCATGTTCCTGTGAGGAAGAAGGATAAATACGGCAATTTTCGGGAACCTTGGATGACGAGAGATATTGTAGGCCTCGTCAAAAATTAAAAGGAGGCATTTGTCAGGGCTAAAAGGCTGGGAACAGACGAAGCCTGCGTGGAATATAAGGAAAGTAGGAAGGAACTTAAGCAAGGAGTCAGGAGGGCTAGAAGGGGTCACGAAAAGTCATTGGCAAATAGGGTTAAGGAAAATCCCAAGGCTTTTTACACGTACATAAAAAGCAAGAGGGTAGCCAGGGAAAGGGTTGGCCCACTGAAGGATAGGCAAGGGAATCTATGTGTGGAGCCAGAGGAAATGGGCGAGGTACTAAATGAATACTTTGCATCAGTATTCACCAAAGAGAAGAAATTGGTAGATGTTGAGTCTGGAGAAGGGTGTGTAGATAGCTTGGGTCACATGGAGATCCAAAAAGACGAGGTGTTGGGTGTCTTAAAAAATATTAAGGTAGATAAGTCCCCAGGGCCTGATGGGATCTACCCCAGAATCCTGAAGGAGGCTGGAGAGGAAATTGCTGAGGCCTTGACAGAAATCTTTGGATCCTCGCTGTCTTCAGGGGATGTCCCGGAGGACTGGAGAATAGCCAATGTTGTTCCTCTGTTTAAGAAGGGTAGCAAGGATAATCTCGGGAACTACAGGCCAGTGAGCCTTACTTCAGTGGTAGGGAAATTACTGGAGAGAATTCTTCGAGACAGGATCTACTCCCATTTGGAAGCAAATGGACGTATTAGTGAGAGGCAGCACGGTTTTGTGAAGGGAAGGTCGTGTCTCACTAACTTGATAGAGTTTTTCGAGGAGGTCACTAAGATGATTGATGCAGGTAGGGCAGTGGATGTTATCTATATGGACTTCAGTAAGGCCTTTGACAAGGTCCCTCATGGTAGACTAGTACAAAAGGTGAAGTCACACGGGACCAGGGGTGAGCTGGCAAGGTGGATACAGAACTGGCTAGGCCATAGAAGGCAGAGAGTAGCAATGGAAGGATGCTTTTCTAATTGGAGGGCTGTGACCAGTGGTGTTCCACAGGGATCAGTGCTGGGACCTTTGCTCTTTGCAGTATATATAAATTATTTGGAGGAAAATGTAACTGGTCTGATTAGTAAGTTTGCAGACGACACAAAGGTTGGTGGAATTGCGGATAGCGGTGAGGACTGTCGGAGGATACAGCAGGATTTAGATTGTTTGGAGACTTGGGCGGAGAGATGGCAGATGGAGTTTAATCCGGACAAATGTGAGGTAATGCATTTTGGAAGGTCTAATGCAGGTAGGGAATATACAGTGAATGGTAGAACCCTCAAGAGTATTGAAAGTCAAAGAGATCTAGGAGTACAGGTCCACAGGTCATTGAAAAGGGCAACACAGGTGGAGAAGGTAGTCAAGAAGGCATACGGCATGCTTGCCTTCATTGGCCGGGGCATTGAGTATAAGAATTGGCAAGTCATGTTGCAGCTGCATAGAACCTTAGTTAGGCCACACTTGGAGTATAGTGTTCAATTCTGGTCGCCACACTACCAGAAGGATGTGGAGGCTTTAGAGAGGGTGCAGAAGAGATTTACCAGAATGTTGCCTGGTATGGAGGGCATTAGCTATGAGGAGCGGTTGAATAAACCCGGTTTGTTCTCACTGGAACGAAGGAGGTTGAGGGGAGACCTGATAGAGGTATACAAAATTATGAGGGGCATAGTCAGAGTGGATAGTCAGAGGCTTTTCCCCAGGGTAGAGGTGTCAATTACTAGGGGGCATAGGTTTAAGGTGAGAGGGGCAAGGTTTAGAGTAGATGTACGAGGCAAGTTTTTTACGCAGAGGGTAGTGGGTGCCTGGAACTCGCTACCGGAGGAGGTGGTGGAAGCAGGGACGATAGTGACATTTAAGGGGCATCTTGACAAATACATGAATAGGATGGGAATAGAGGGATACGGACCCAGGAAGTGTAGAAGATTGTAGTTTAGTCGGGCAGGATGGTCGGCACGGGCTTGGAGGGCCGAAGGGCCTGTTCCTGTGCTGTACATTTCTTTGTTCTTATATCTGAAATGGTCAACCAGATAGCGCAATACAAGGTTTTCTCCACAGTAGACCTTAAATCAGCCTACCACCAGCTTCCCATTTGCCCGGACGACAGCAGGTACACTGCATTCGAAGCAGATGGGTGGCTCTACCACTTTCTAAGGGTTCTCTTTGGTGTCACAAATGGGGTCTCGGTCTTCCAACGGAAGATGGACCGAATGGTTGACCGGTACGGTCTGCGGGCCACGTTCCCGTATCTTGACAATGTCACCATCTGCGGCCACGACCAGCAGGACCACGACACCAACCTCCGCAAATTCCTCCATACCGCAAAAATTCTTAACTTAACCTATAACAAGGATAAATGCATGTTTAGCACCGCTCCCCTAGCCATCCTCGGCTACATAGTGCATGATGGAGTCATATGCCCAGATCCCGAACGCTATGTGGTCCAGAATGGACTTCTTGCCTGGACTTCTTTTCTTATTACACCCAGTGGGTCCTCAATTATGTGGACAAGGCCCGCCCACTAATCCAGTCCACGGTTTTTCCCTATCGGCAGAGGCCCGCCAGGCTTTCAGTCGCATCAAAGCAGACGTCGCCAGGGCGACGATGCACGCAATCGATGAGTCCCTCCCCTTCCAGGTCGAGAGCGACGCATCAGACGTAGCTCTGGCTGCCACCCTCAATCAGGCAGGCAGACCCGTGGCCTTATTTTCACGCACCCTCCATGCCTCAGAAATCCGCCATTCCTCCAACGAGAAAGAGACCCAACCCATCGTCGAAGCTGTGCGGCATTGGAGGCATTACCTGGCCGGCAGGAGAGTCACTCTCCTCACTGACCAACGGTCGGTAGCCTTCATGTTTGACAATGCACAGCGGAGCAAAATTAAGAATGATAAGATCTTACGGTGGAGGATTGAGCTCTCCACCTATAATTACGAGATCTTGTATCGTCCCGGGAAGCTCAACAAGCCTCCTGATGCCCTGTCCCACGGCACTTTGCCAGTGTACAAGTAGACCAACTCCGGACCCTCCACGACAAACTCTGCCACCCGGGGGTCACCCGGTTCTTCCACTTTGTTAAAACCCGCAATCTGCCTTACTCTATCGAGGAGGTCAGGGCCGTAACCAGAATCTGCCAAATCTGCGATGAGTGCAAGCCACACTTCTACAGGCCAGAGAAAGTGCACCTGGTGAAGGCTTCCCGCCCCTTTGAACCTCTCAGCGTGGATTTCAAAAGGCCCCTTCCCTCCACCGACCGCAACACGTATTTCTTAAACGTGATTGATGAGTACTCCTGGTTCCCTTTCGCTATCCCGTGTTTTGACATGACGGCTGCCACCGTCATTAAAGCCCTCCACAGCATCTTTACCCTGTTCGGTGTCCACACCTACATGCATTGCGATAGGGGGTCCTCCTTCATGAGTGAATGTGGTAGGTTATATTAGGGGTATCGCGGTACCTAGGTGGGATGTACCTTATACTGTAGTATGAGTGGTAGAACCTGCCTGCAGGTTCCGCCCAGCAGGCGGAGCATAAGAGTCTGTGTTTCACCCACAGCAGTCATTCTGTACCGGAGCTGCTGGGATAACTACTTGTTCATTAAAGCCTTCAATTGGACTACAATCTCGCTTCAGTAGTGATTGATCGTGCTTCACCATGTCTCTAAGAAGCCATTCCCCAGCCACTGCTATCCTTCAAAAACAAACGCACCAAGATGTAACTGTTATGGATGTTCCCCAGAAAATGGACACAAATTTGCATTATAAGACCATAAGACATAGAGGAGCAGAATTAGGCCACTCGGCCCATCGGGTCTGCTCCGCCATTCAATCATGGCTGATATTTTCTCATCCCCATTCTCCTGCCTTCTCACCATAACCCCTGATCCCCTTATTAATCAAGAATTATGTGCATCATGTGGCCACAAACGGGTAGGACATTGTGCGAGTGGAATCCCTTTTTTCCATGGAGATGACAGGGCCACATGGGTGCAGTCTATCGCACCCTGCACGTGGGGCGTGCCTGCTAAGCGAGAAAAGCCTAAGGTCCTGGTGACCTGGCTCCCCTGGTCCTGGTCCATGTTTATATTCATATGGGCCCTCGCATAAAGAGCATCTGTTACCTCCCTCATGCATTTGTGTTCAGCTGACTGGGAAATGCCACACAGGTCACCGGTGCTGCCCTGAAATGAGCCACCTGCATAAACATTCAGAGCAGCGGTAATTTAAAACAAAACATTTAGAGTACCCAATTCATTTTTTCCAATTAAGGGACAATTTAGCATGGCCAATCCACCTACTCTGCACATATTTTGAGTTGTGGGGGCAAAACCCACGCAAACACGGGGAGAATGTGCAAACTCCACACGGGCAGTGACCCAGGGCAGTGCTAACCACTGTGCCATCGTGCTGCCTGTGCAGCGGTAATTTTAAGGGCCATGGGCAGCGGGTGTCGTCCCATTCCGTTTGGTGCCAGCTCTTGCAGTACATGGCAAAGGTGATCCACCAATCCCCGGGACAAAGACAGTCTTCTCTGGCACTGGTGCTCCGACATCTGCAGGGAGGGTGTCCCACGTTGGAAGACCCAATGCCGGGACTGTCACCTATGAATCTCCATCGTCGGCGGTACTGCTCCCGAGACAGCTATGGGCTCAGCCTGGCCATGTGCAGCGAAACATTGATGCCTCTGCTGTTGCTCGGTCACTTTGAGTAGAATAGCCAACTCGTCTGGCTCCATGAATCTCCAGAATCAGACACTGAAAAGAAGAGAACACCAGAATGAGTGATGAGAATTCCTGACAGTGTGCTGACCCTCAGTCCTCCACACCCCTGGGACATTCACCCATGCGTTTCCCCCTTGCTCAGTGCCTTTTGAGTAAGCCTCACACCCGACCCCCTCACAACATGCCACTTCACCAGACCTGTCCCTCTAAACTCCACCTCGGTGAGACATGTGGACCCCAGGAGTCTCCATGACATTTTATCCCCAACCATTACCCCTCCAGCCTGCTCCTCCCCAATTCTGGGATTAGGTGAAAGGGCAGTATAGTAGATGCATGGGATCAATGGGGACCTCAAAGACATTAAATCCTGACATTAAATGGAGTGAGTGATGAAAAGCCCTCACCATCACGCCTTGCATAGTGGTACCAATCTATGTAATCTGTGTAATGTTAACACTTGGATGAGCATCGGAGTTTTAAAAAAAAAATTATTAATTTTTTTTCCAATTAAGGAGCAATTTAGTGTGGCCAATCCATCTACCCTGCACATCTTTGGATTGTGGGGGTGAGGCCCATGCAAACTCGAGGAGAATGTGCAAACTCCACAGGGACAGTGACCCGGGGTGGGAATCGAAGCCGGGTCCTTGCCGCCGTCAGTGAGCAGTGCTAACCACTGCACCATCGTGCTGCCCCAGCGACAATTGGAGTTCAAAGCTTCAGGCTAATGCTTTCAAAGGGTTAAGAACTTGTCTCCCGTCAGTGGCACTGATGTTTAACTCTGCAGATTTCTTTGAGGGAGGGCGAGGCAGCATTTCAGACAAATTAATGCCTCTTGTGGCAGACGAGGCACAGTTGATTCACCTCTGTTGTTTTATATAGCTGCATAGAATGTATTTTGATTTTTTAAAGCAGTTTTGCTGACATTAGAGATCATGGCAAATATCCATTTCCCTGCAATTAAATAAAGCAACCTAAAAAGTAGCATTATTGTACTATGGACAGTCATTTACAGGGATATGATATATAGGAACATATGAACAGGAGTAGGCTATTTAGCCCTTTGAGCCTGTTCCATCATTCACTGAGATCATGATTCATCTGTGACCTACTTCTATATACTGCCTTTTGTAGCGCACAAAGACTCCGTGAGACGAATAGAGTGAAGTCGATGAGGCTTTATTAAGCGTGTCTGTTCCCCCGCAGCTCGATAGTAAACTGGCCTGCGGGGGAAGACTCCGGCTTCTTATACTCCGCCTTCAGGGCGGAGCTTGAGGTCAACGGCCAACCAGGACCCGGGATCTGTCAGCCAATGACATTAGGGCTTCCAGTCCCACATGACCCCCAATACATACTACCACATTCACCCCTTGTCAAAAATGAACCCGGCGGGGTGATGTTTCGTATGGTGGTAAGGGTTTACAGGGCTGGTCCTGGGAGGACAAAACATTCACATGGCAATACAGTATTGGACAATTTTGTCCTGTTGCAACTATTTACTGAGGGTATAGGAAGAAAAGCAAAATGTTCTTGTGAACAGGCCATATTTGTTTTACATTGACGCCACGAGTCGGTCGGGTGGTCTGGTCGTCCGTGTCGATCGCCTCGGCCCCGGCGGTGGTGGTGGTGCTTGTACCAGTGTTGTTGCCTCCAGGAGCCGTACGGTTTCAGCTTGGGCTTGATTCTTGGTCGGAGCTGAGGGGAGGGGAACCGATCCTCCTGGGAAGGGGGCGGTCGCGGGGTGCGGCGGTGGCAGGAAGGGGGGGGTTGGGTTGATGGTGTCGGGGGGGGGTGTGCGTGTTGCCGGCGGGTGCCAGATCCCGCAGGGAGACCGTGTCCTGTCAGCCGTCGGGGTACTCCACGTAGGCGTACTGGGGGTTTCGCGTGGAGGAGGTGAACCCTTTCGACCAACGGGTCCGCCTTATGTGCCCGCACATGCTTTCGGAGCAGGATGGGTCCTGGGGCCGCCAGCCAGGTCGGCAGCGACGTTCCAGAGGAGGACCTCCTAGGGAAGACAAGGAGACACTCATGTGGCGTTTGATTAGTGCTCGTACAGCCCCCACGCAGTGAACGCAGCAGCAGCCTTCAAGCACTGGCAGACTTGCTTCGAGGCCTACCTCAGAACGACCACCGGCCGAGTCTCAGAAGACCAAAAACTGCAGGTCCTGCACTCGAGGGTGAGCACGGAGATTTTCTCCCTCATCGAAGACTCGGACGATTTCCAGACGGCGTTCGCAGCACTGAAAAGTCTCTACGTTCGCCCAGTTAACCAAATCTACGCTCGCTACCAGCTCGCGACGAGACGGCAAGCTCCCGGAGAATCAATGGACGAGTTCTACGCCGCGCTGCTGATTTTGGGATGAGCCTGCAGCTGCCCGTCGGTGAACGCAAACGAACACACGGACATGTTAATGCGCGATGCTTTTGTGGCAGGTATGCAATCCTCCCAAATCCGCCAAAGGCTTCTAGAAAAAGAGTCGCTAGGACTCTCAGAGGCCCGGCCCTAGCAGCCTCCCTAGACGTGGCCGCGTGTAATACCCGCGCCTATGGCCCCGACCGCGCGGCAACCCATTGGGCCCCGTACGTACCCGTCGCGGCAAACCCCCTACCCCCCCCACAGGCTTGCGCGGTCCAAACGCCGAGTCGCACCGGGGGCGCCCGCTGTTATTTCTGCGGCCAGGCAAAACACCCCCGACAGCGCTGCCCGGCCCGCGCAGCTATCTGCAAAAGCTGCGGGAAAAAGAGCCATTATGCGGTTGTGTGCCGGTCCCGCGAGGTCGCCGCCGTCCCGGGAGCACAGGGAGCCCTGCAAGCAGTTTACGCTCCCCAACCCCCCCAGCACGCCATGTACGACCCGCAGGCGCAGCCGCTCTGGGACCCGACCACTGCGGTCCCGGGAGAACAGGGAGCCCTGCACGCCGCCTACGCTCCCCAACCCTCCTCCCCGCAGCCCATGTATGACCCGCCGCCGGCGCTACCGCTTTGGGTCCCGGCCAACACTCTTCACGGAGAGGAGGGAGATTTCCGCATCCCTAACGCCACCCTAACCCCCACCCCGCGCCCCACGCCTGACCCGCCGGCGCCACCTACTTGGGCCCCGACCACCGCTGTCCCCGGTGAGGGAGCTCCGCGCGGTCCTAGCGCTCGCGGTCCTAGCGCTCGCGGTGAGGGAGCTCCGCGCGGTCCTAGCGCTCGCGGTCCTAGCGCTCGCGATCCTAGCGCTCCCCAGCCCCCCCAGCACACCATGTGCGACCCGCAGACGCCGCCATTTTGGGTCCTGGCCACCACGAGGGGAGGAGGGGCGCCGCCATTTTGGACCGCCCCAGACCTGTACGACGCGTGGGGGCGGCCATTTTGTCCACCCCCACCGCCATCTTGTGACCCCCCAGCCACGTGCGATGTATGGGGGCGGCCATTTTGTTCATCCCCGACGCCATCTTGGACGGCAACAACGAACCCCACTCCACTACTACAACCACGGCTCGCTTCGATTACGCTCGATCAAGCTCGGCCCCGGACACTCCAGACGACGACAGCGGTACTAATAAACGGCCACGAGACGCTATGCCTAGTCGACTCCAGGAGCACGGAAAGCTTTATACACCCCGACACGGTAAGACGCTGTTCCTTAACCACCTATCCCAGCGCACAAAAGATTTGCCTAGCTGCAGGATCCCACTCCGTACAGATCCAGGGATTCTGCATAGTTACCCTAACGGTGCAGGGGTGGGAGTTCAAGAACTACAAACTAAACGTCCTTCCCCAACTCTGTGCCCCCACCTTGCTGGGATTAGATTTCCAATGCAATCTACAGAGCCTTACGTTCAAATTCGGCGGCCCCATACCCCCACTCACTATCTGCGGCCTCGCAACCCTCAAGGTGCAACCCCCGTCCTTGTTTGCGAACCTCACCCCGGATTGCAAACCCGTCGCCACTAGGAGCAGACGGTACAGCGCCCAGGACCGGACCTTCATTCGGTCCGAAGTCCAGCGGCTACTAAAGGAGGGCATAATCCAGGCCAGCAATAGTCCCTGTAGAGCGCAGGTGGTAGTAGTGAAGACAGGGGAGAAACAAAGGATGGTCATTGACTATAGCCAGACCATCAACAGGTACACACAACTAGACGCGTACCCTCTCCCCCGCATATCCGACATGGTCAATCGGATTGCCCAATAAAAAGTCTTCTCCACCGTGGACCTCAAGTCCGCCTACCATCAGCTCCTCATCTGCCCAAGTGACCGCTAGTACACAGCCTTCGAGGCAGACGGGCGATTATACCATTTCCTACGGGTCCCTTTTGGCGTCACAAACGGGGTCTCGGTCTTCCAACGGGAGATGGACCGAATGGTTGATCAACATGGGTTGCGGGCCACGTTCCCGTATCTCGACAATGTAACCATCTACGGCCACGATCAGCAGGACCACGACGCCAACCTCCAAAAATTCCTCCAGACCGCCAAAGCCTTGAACCTCACGTATAACGAGGACAAGTGCGTTTTTAGCACCGACAGGCTAGCCATTCTGGGCTACGTAGTGCGCAATGGGATAATAGGCCCCGACCCCGAACGAATGCGCGCACTCATGGAATTTCCACTCCCGCACTGCCCAAAAGCCCTGAAACGCTGCTTGGGGTTCTTTTCATATTACGCCCAGTGGGTCCCCCAGTACACAGACAAGGCCCGCTCACTAATACAGACCACGACCTTCCCTCTGTCAACAGAGGCTTGCCAAGCCTTCAGCCGCATCAAAGCGGATATCGCAAAGGCCACAATGCGCGCCATCGACGAGTCCCTCCCCTTCCAGGTCGAGAGCGATGCCTCCGACGTAGCTCTAGCGGCCACCCTTAACCAAGCGGGCAGACCCGTGGCCTTTTTCTCCCGGACCCTCCACGCCTCAGAAATCCGCCACTCTTCAGTAGAAAAGGAAGCCCAAGCCATAGTGGAAGCTGTGCGACATTGGAGGCATTACCTGGCCGGCAGGAGATTCACTCTTCTCACGGACCAACGGTCGGTAGCCTTCATGCTCGATAATGCACAGCGGGGCAAAATCAAAAACGACAAAATCTTAAGGTGGAGGATCGAGCTCTCCACCTTCAACTCTGAGATTTTGTATCGTCCCGGAAAGCTGAACGAGCCGTCCGATGCCCTATCCCGCGGCACATGTGCCAACGCACAAATTAACCGCCTCCAAACCCTCCACGAGGACCTCTGCCACCCGGGGGTCACTCGGTTTTACCACTTCATCAAGTCCCGCAATCTCCCATACTCTTTAGAGGAGGTCCGATCTGCGCGGAATGCAAGCCGCATTTTTTCAGGCCAGATGGAGCGCACCTGATTAAGGCTTCCCGCCCCTTTGAACGCCTCAGTCTCGATTTCAAAGGGCCCCTCCCCTCCACCGACCGCAACGCATATTTTCTTAATGTAGTGGACAAATACTCCCGCTTCCCTTTTGCCATTCCCTGTTCTGATATGACCGCGGCCACAGTCATTAAAGCCCTGAACAGCATCTTCACACTGTTCGGTTACCCCGCATACGTCCACAGCGACAGGGGGTCCTCTTTCATGAGTGACGAGCTGCGCCAGTTCCTGCTCAGCAAGGGCATAGCCTCAAGCAGGACGACCGGCTACAACCCCCGGGGGAACGGGCAAGTAGAGAGGGAGAACGGCACGGTCTGGAAGGCCGTCCTACTGGCCCTACGGTCCAGGGACCTCCCAGTTTCACGGTGGCAGGAGGTCCTCCCGGACGCTCTCCATTCCATCCGGTCATTATTATGTACGAGCACTAATCAAACGCCACATGAGCGTCTCCTTGTCTTCCCTAGGAGGTCCTCCTCTGGAACGTCGCAGCCCATGTATGACCCGCCGCCGGCGCTACCGCTTTGGGTCCTGGCCAACACTCTCCACGGAGAGGAGGGAGTTTTCCGCGTCCTTAACGCCACCCTAACCCCCACCCCGCGCCCCACGCCTGACCCGCCGGCGCCACCTACTTGGGCCCCGACCACCGCTGTCCCCGGTGAGGGAGCTCCGCGCGGTCCTAGCGCTCGCGGCCCCACGCCTGACCCGCCGGCGCCGCCGACTTGGGCCCCGACCACCGCTGTCCCCGTTGAGGCGCATATCGATAGCGCACATCGTGGCCTTTGCGATATCCGCTTTGATGCGGCTGAAGGCCAGGCAAGCCTCTGTCGACAGAGGGAAGGTCGTGGTCTGTATTAGGGGGCGGGCCTTGTCTGCGTACTGGGGGACCCACTGGGCGTAATATGAAAAGAACCCCAAGCAGCGTTTCAGGGCTTTTGGGCAGTGCGGGAGGGGAAATTCCATGAGTGCGCGCATACGTTCGGGGTCGGGGCCTATTATCCCATTGCGCACTATGTAGCCCAGAATGGCTAGCCGGTCGGTGCTAAAAACGCACTTGTCCTCGTTATACGTGAGGTTCAAGGCTTTGGCGGTCTGGAGGAATTTTTGGAGGTTGGCGTCGTGGTCCTGCTGATCGTGGCCGCAGATGGTTACATTGTCGAGATACGGGAACGTGGCCTGCTACCCATGTTGATCAACCATTCGGTCCATCTCCCGTTGGAAGACCGAGACCCCGTTTGTGACGCCAAAAGGGACCCGTAGGAAATGGTATAATCGCCCGTCTGCTTCGAAGGCTGTGTACTTGCGGTCACTTGGGCGGATGGGGAGCTGATGGTAGGCGGACTTGAGGTCCACGGTGGAGAAGACTTTATACTGGGCAATCCGATTGACCATGTCGGATATGCGGGGGAGAGGGTACGCGTCTAGTTGTGTGTACCTGTTGATGGTCTGGCTCTAGTCAATGACCATCCTTTGTTTCTCCCCTGTCTTCACTACTACCACCTGTGCTCTCCAGGGACTATTGCTGGCCTGGATTATGCCCTCCTTTAGTAGCCACTGGACTTCGGACCGAATGAAGGTCCGGTCCTGGGCGCTGTACCGTCTGCTCCTAGTGGCGACGGGTTTGCAATCCGGGGTGAGGTTCGCAAACAAGGACGGGGGTTGCACCTTGAGGGTTGCGAGGCCGCAGATAGTGAGTGGGGGTATGGGGCCGCCGAATTTGAACGTAAGGCTCTGTAGATTGCATTGGAAATCTAATCCCAGTAAGGTGGGGGCACAGAGTTGGGGAAGGACGTTTAGTTTGTAGTTTTTGAACTCCCTCCCCTGCACCGTTAGGGTAACTATGCAGAATCCCTGGATCTGTACGGAGTGGGATCCTGCAGCTAGGCAAATCTTTTGTGCGCTGGGATAGGTGGTTAAGGAACAGCGTCTTACCGTGTCGGGGTGTATAAAGCTTTCCGTGCTCCCGGAGTCGACTAGGCATGGCGTCTCGTGGCCGTTTATTAGTACCGTTGTCGTCGTCGTCTGGAGTGTCCGGGGCCGAGCTTGATCGAGCGTAATCGAAGCGAGCCGTGGTTGTAGTAGTGGAGTGGGGTCCGTTGTTGCCGTCCAAGATGGTGCCGTGGATGAACAAAATGGCTGCCCCATACATCGCACGTGGCTGGGGGGTCACAAGATGGCGGCGGGGGTGGACAAAATGGCCGCCCCCACGCGTCGTACAGGTCTGGGGCGGTGCAAGATGGCGGCGCCCCTCCTCCCCTCGTGGTGGCCGGGACCCAAAATGGCGGCATCTGCGGGTCGCACATCGGCGCCCCTCCTCCCCTCGTGGTGGCCGGGACCCAAAATGGCGGCGTCTGCGGGTCGCACATGGTGTACTGGGGGGCTGGGGAGCGCTAGGACCGCGAGCGCTAGGACTGCGAGCGCTAGGACCGCGCGGAGCTCCCTCACCGGGGACAGCGGTGGTCGGGGCCAAAGTAGGTGGCGCCGGCGGGTCAGGCGTGGGGCGCGGGGTGGGGGTTAGGGTGGCGTTAGGGACGCGGAAAACTACCTCCTCTCCGTGGAGAGTGTTGGCCGGGACCCAAAGCGGTAGCGCCGGCGGCGGGTCATACATGGGCTTGATTCTAGGTCGGAGCTGAGGGGAGGGGAACCGATCCTCCTGGGAAGGGGGCGGTCGCGGGGTGCGGCGGTGGCAGGAAGTGGGGGGGGTTGGGTTGATGGTGTCGGGGGGGGTGCGTGTTGCCGGCGGGCGCCAGATCCCGCAGGGAGACCGTGTCCTGTCGGCCGTCGGGGTACTCCACGTAGGCGTACTGGGGGTTCGCGTGGAGGAGGTGAACCCTTTCGACCAACGGGTCCGCCTTATGTGCCCGCACATGCTTTCGGAGCAGGATGGGTCCTGGGGCCGCCAGCCAGGTCGGCAGCGACGTTCCAGAGGAGGACCTCCTAGGGAAGACAAGGAGACGCTCATGTGGCGTTTGATTAATGCTCGTACATAATAACGACCGGATGGAATGGAGAGCGTCCGGGAGGACCTCCTGCCACCGTGAAACTGGGAGGTCCCTGGACCGTAGGGGTGGTAGTAGTGCCGGTGGCGCATATCGATGGCGCCATGTTACCTTTGTTATGTTATGCGTACGTTACCTTTGACATATGTGCTTTAATTAATACCTTTGATGAACAGAAATATATCGATCTCAGACCTAACATTAACAATTGACTAAGCGTTAACTAATATTTGTGGAGAGAGTTCCAAACCTCTATCACCCTTTGCATGTAGAAGTATTTTTGAACTTCACGCCTAAGAGGCCGAGCTTTATCTTCGTGGTCCATGCCCTGAAGTCCAAGATTTCTTCGATCAATGGAAGTAGCTTCTATCTATTTATCCTATCAGTTCCCATTAATATCGAGAATACTTCAATCGAATCACACCTTAATCTTTTAAATTCCAGGGAATGTACTATTTTGTGTCATCTTTCCTTGTAATTTTGGAATCCAGGGGCGAAATTCTCCGGTATCGGCGCGATTTCCGCCGACCGGTGCCAAAAACGGCGCAAATCGGTCGGGCATCGCGCCGCCCCAAAGGTGCGGAATCCTCCGCCTCTTGAGGGGCCGAGCCCTAACCTTGAGGGACTAGGCCCGCGCCGGACTGATTTCCGCCCCGCCAGCTGGCGGAGGTGCCCCGCCAGCTGGCGCGGAAATGACTGTGCCGGGCGGCGCATGCGGGGGAGCGTTAGCGGCTGCTCACGGCATCCCCGCGCATGCGCTGTGGAGGGAGTCTCTTCCGCCTCGGCCATAGTGGAAATTTAACACTTCCATTTACATTGCTTACAATGCTGCCTATCTTTGTGTCTTTGACAACTTTGGATTTGCGATGTTCTATTCCCAATGTCCAAATGATTAAAAAATAGAGTGAATAGTATATCTGAAAAGTTTGACATCATCCTGCATGAAACGCTGTTCATTTGCAATGATCTGCATTCCAAACATTCCTTTGGGCATAATTTAAAATCTAATGAAAATCACTGACCTGAAATGAAATCACACGGTGCTCAAATCACATCAATTGCTAACCTTCAAAGTGGTCAGAAGCACTCAACTGACATGGAATGAAGTCCAAAAACGTCAATAGCATCAGCAAAGGCAATCACTGACACCCTAAAGGTGGTTTTGGGAACTGTTAGCAATCACAGTTAACAGATAGCAGGGGCTGGATTCTCTATTTCTTTTATTTTCATTTTAAAGTACCCAATTATTTCTTTTCCAATTAAGGGGCAATTTAGCGTGGCCAAACCATCTACCCTGTACATCTTTGGGTTGTGGGGGTGAGACCCACACAGACACGGGGAGAATGTGCAAACCCCACACGGACAGTGACCCAAGGCTGGAATTTGAACCCGGGTCCTCAGCGCCGTAGGCAGCTGTGCTAACCATTGTGCCACCGTGCCGCCCACAGAATTCTCCATTTCTGAGACTAGAAAGGAGCAGGATTTGTGGAGTTCCACGACATCAAAACTGACAATGCCCCTGGACCGATTCAGCTATTGTTAAGGGGCTGGCACCAGCACCACGTGGAACACAATCGATTCCAATGAGAAACGGTGCAGCATTCACCGGTTTTGTGATTGACACTCAGGAGGCTGACAACTTGCAACCACGTATCCACACTTCACTCCCCACACACCATCCCAGCCAACAAGATGGAAGCAAGTAGAGCAACTCCACGCTTCACCGATGCCAAGCTGGAGACCCTCCTGGGCATGGTGGAGGAGAGGAGGATGAACCTGGACCCCAGCCCAGACCCCGGAGAATCGCTGGACCGGCGGCAGGCCCAATTTCGTTGTGAAAGTTGGGTCTCCGCCCCCGTGGCAAACACAATTTTGGCGCGGGGCTGCAGAGCACCTAGCCCAGAGAATGCTGGAAAAATTCAGCAGGTCTTCCAGCGACTGTCGAGAGAGAAGCCGAATTAACCCTTTGAGTCCAATGGAACTCTTCTTTCGAACAGACCTGCTGAACTTATCCTGAATTTTCTGTTTTTATTTCAGGTTTCTAGCAACCTCAATGATTTGCTTTTATTCTCTTCGCAGAGTACTTACTCAGGAAAAGTTAGAGCTACTTTCAACTTCTGGGTAACTATGGTTCTGACCCCCCTCCCAACTCACCAATGGACTTCCCACTGACTGCACGATCTCTCCCAACCCACCTGACACCCCCAGACCCTCCTGACTTGTGGGCCCTCCTGAAACCCCGACCTCTCCTGACAACTGACCCCTCCTGAACCCCCTCCTCACCCCCACCATCCCTGACCCCCCTTAACCCCCGTCCCGCCTGATCCCCCATGCCTCCTGAAACCCCATCCTTCCGGAACCCCCCAATCATCCTGACTCCCCTGTCACCTCTTGAACCTTCTACCCCTCTCCTGACCTACCTACCACTCCACCTGGCAACCCCCTCACCCAGAACAGCTCAGGTCATGGTGCTGACCGGATCCGGAAATTACATCGGGGCTGGCTCTGCAATTCCCCCGCCTTGGGGAAACCAGGTTGCCTAGTCATATATGATAAGAATGCATTGATATTCAGAACTGCTTTTCTCCAATGGACCAATTCTGTCCATCTCATGTGTTGGAAAGCAATAGAGATCACTGGCAGTGGGGTAAGTGAGGTTCTGTTGGCCTAATAGACAGCATTTGTCGCCTGGCACTGTGGACATGTTTGGCAGTACATGAGAATGTTTTTGTGTTGTTGTGGCCAAAACAAATGTGAACCCACCCTCTGGTAAGTTTTCTCCCCGAGCTGCTCTTTGGACAGCTCCTCTGGCTTGATCCAGCTGTGATCCAATCCCTTCAGGCAGGTGTAGGTCTCCTTAGGGGTCTTTCCTGCTGGCGTGGTGGATGCTCTGAACTGCAACCGATCTGTCTCAGCCGAAACGTCAAATTTGGCCAACAGTGCCTCCCTGCATAGCTGTTGGACCAATCCTCATCCATCATGGAATGGGCATCCAATGCCTTCCCAGAAAGCAATGGAACTAGGCGGCAGGCTCATCTCCAGGTCGTGGCCACCCATTCAAATCTGAGAAGATAATTCTCAATGGCTTCTCCTGCTTGTAAGGGCTGCATCTTTGGTCACACTTGTATTGGAGGCAGTATAGCGAAGGTTCACTAAATCGGTCCCTGAAATGAAGGGGTTATCTTATGATGAGGGGATGAGTGAATTGGACTTACTTTTTCTGGAGTTTAGAAGAGTGAAAGGTGATCTCATTGAAAATACAGGATTCTGATCGGTGGACACTGAGAGATTGTTTCCACTGGTCAACGATGAGGAGAAATGTCTTCACTCAAAGCATTGTCAACCTTTGGATTTTCTACCCCAAAGGCCTATGGGTGCTCTGTACATTTAAGGCTGGAATAGAAAGGTTTTTGGTCTCTCAGGGAATGAAGAGATTTGGGGAGTAGGCAGGAAAGTGGAGTTGTAGCCCAAGATCAGCCATGATTGTATTGAATGGTGGAGCAGGGTCTTGAAGGGCCAAGCGGTCTACTCCTGCTCCTAGTTATTGGGCGTGATCCAATGGCCATGCTGTGCTGGAAAGTCAGTTTACCACGGTGCAACATGGCCGATAAAAGCCGGGAGACCCCGCTCCCGGGATCTACTCAGCTTGCAACGTCCCGATAGATCCAACGCAGACCTTTTGGCAAATCTGCACATTGGAGTGAGACAGTCTCACTCTAATGTGCAGATTTCAGAGGTACCTGAGGCTTTGGGATTCATCCCCTTCGCCTCGGAGACCTTGAACGAGTGCCGTCCAGCACTGGTCCCACAAATGTGGACCAGGCAGAATGCCACTTGTGGAGGTTTCCCATGGGACTGGAGGTCCCCAGGTCCTTGCCCTTTGGGAAGGGTGGTGCCCTGGCACTGCTGGTGCCACCTGGACACCCTGGCAGTGGCAGTCTGGCACCTTGGCAGTGCCAACATGACACCCTGGCAGTTCCACCTGTGTGCCAGCCTGGCACTGCCAAGGTTCCCAGATGGCAGTGCCACATTGGCACTGCTGAGATGCCAAGCTGGCATTTTTGGCGTGTGCGCGATTGAGCCGGGGGTGCCCTGTGTGGGTGTTGGGGTGGGGGGGAGGGGGAAGGGGGGCTGAGGACCTTCCCTTAGTGCATTCTTGAACTGAACATTTGCATTACATGAACCTTGGTGTGAAATGATTTCAAAAGGAATTTTTCTTTGGCTTGTTGATTGCCGACATATAGAGGGCACCATCGTCAAGTCTCAAAAGCAGGGTACTGAGAAACCCATGGTGACCGTGCTTCTGTTTGTCCTAGATTGCGTGCATGGTCTCATTGTGTAGGAACTTTTCCAACTAAAATCCAGAGAATTTAAGACATACTGGCAGCAGCCAAGGTATTAACAAATTCCAATGGCAATCAAGGACACCTCAGGCATTTAATTATGTAAAGCAGCATAATTTACCAACAGCCAGTTCTAATAAACCATCTTTTACTGTTGTGGCATTCTCTTACAAGGTTATATTGAGCTAAACGGGAAGAATCCCACCCTTTTGTAATAACCCCCACAAGACCCACGGGGATGACCCAATTGATCTCACCATGGGGGCTCGTGGAATACAAACTCCCCCCTAAGGGATGGAGCCTTAGCAGCAGGTCCCGTTAAATCGGAGAGATATAAGCCAGCCAGGATTGGATCCGGCATCTTCGGAGAGTCCCGGCAGGGGCTGGATCTACTGCCCGCTGCCTTGCGGCCTTGCATTTCTTTAACTGAATAAACTTTTGAGTTTAAACCTTCTCTGGACTCCTGTCAATATTATGGGCGCGATTCTCCGGCCACGTTACGCTCTCGCTCGAACGAAACAAGGCTGGTGAATAGCGGGGGAGGCCAAAAACGATAATCGCGCCAGGAGCCAAACAGTTTGCGATACAACCGGCCTGCTCCCACAGGTGAAATCGGGAGCTCGCCGTAGCTGGCGAAAAATCAAGTATCACCACTTAAGCCCAGTTTCCATACAATTAATGGGAGCCACCCCATATTTAACGGCCTCCTATCATTCATCAGCTTCCCCAGCAAGTGGTGATTATTAGTACTCCTTTTGAAAAACATGAACGTGGCAGGAGGGTTTCTGTGGGGAGCTGAGGAAGGGAGCAGCCATCTTTGGTCTCAGGCAAAGAGCCCGGGGCACTAGGCTTGCTGCCCCTAAGCTTGGCGGGGGAGGGTGGGGGACCCTTGGCTAGGGGTGGTGGACACTCCACAGGGATGGGCTGGGTGGGGAGGAGGCGCTGGTGTATGGGAAACCTGAGGGCAACCGCTGGATCATGTGTCACCGTTCCAGGAGCACCTCTTGTCCCTGCCCGTCTGTCCCACCGACCACCAATAACAACCGCTGACTGCCGAGGCCTCTGGCTGTGCAGCTGAAGGTTATAGGGAATTGGCAATTGTGGTTAAGTGAGCACTTCACACAACCAAAGTGGATTCCTGTGGATAGGCGGGCCAGGTAGCATGTGGGAGTCATTGCCGAGCAACCCAATCATACCTTGATGCCTGGACACTGTGCCTGAACACTGCGGGAGGCAACACCACACACGCAGCAGCCAACATCCGAACATCCCAGGGGATGGGACACAGCTCCGGGGACATGTCCTCGGCAGAGGATGGGTGGGTACACTGGGGAGGGGGAAATGCCTGGAGAGATGGGGCAAGGGTTTGGAGGTTGGCCCGCATTGGGGAAGAAAGTGACAGGGGCATGATGCACAATCAACGACCACTAAAGCGAGGTTGTAGTCCAACTGAAGGCTTTAATAAGCTAGATGTTTCCCCCAGCAGCTCAGGTACAGAATGAAGGCTGCTGGGGTGGCACAGGCTCTTATACCCGCCTAGCAGGGCGGAGCTACCATACACCTTGACCAATAGGAAGCATACAATATCTACCAATGGTGTTCCAGCATTACCAGGTACCGTAATACCTCTACACAGACTACCACATTCACCCCCTGTTAAAAAAAGAGTCTAGCGGGGGTGGTGGCCTGATACTACAGCATGGTAACGTGGTAGAATTATAGTTATGGAGGTACCGTAATACCTCCGTACAGCGTTTTGTAACTATTTACAATTCTATTAACTATTTACAATTTATGATTTAAATTTATAATTTAAAATGAAGCAATCAGTCGACCGGGGGCCCCGGTCGTCCTCTGTAATCGTCGAAGCTTCGGTGGTGACTCCGGTGGAGGCTCGGGCGTCTGTGACTCCGGGAGTGTGGCCTCGATCTCTGTGGCAGCTTGACACCCCTAGATGGCGCTGGTGGGGAAAATGGTTGACCTGGGAAGGGAGTGTCTGCGGGGTGCGTCGGTGGGTGGGGGGGCCTAGACGGGGCCGGCGGAAGGACCGATCCTCCTGTAAGGTGCACTGGTGGAAGGGAGGGTGGGACTGGTGGCTGGGGTGTGCGTGGGGCTCTGGCGGGCACCAGGTCCCGTAGGGAGATCGTATCTTGTCGGCCGTCGGGGTACGCCACGTAGGCGTACTGGGGGTTAGCGTGGAGAAGATGGACCCACTCGACCAACGGGTCCGACTTATGCGCCCGCACATATTTTCGGAGCAGGATGGGTCCGGGTGCTGCCAGCCAGGTCGGGAGCGAGGTCCCAGAGGAGGACTTCCTAGGGAAGACAAGTAGACGTTTGTGAGGTGTCTGGTTGGTTGTGGTGCAAAGCAGTGACCAGATGGAGTGGAGGGCATCCGGGAGGACTTCCTGCCAGTGGGAGACTGGGAGATTCCTGGACCGTAGGGCCAGTAGGACGGTCTTCCAGACCGTTCCGTTCTCCCTCTCTACCTGTCCGTTACCCCGGGGGTTGTCACTGGTCATCCTGCTCGAGGCGATGCCCTTGCTGAGCAGGAATTGATGCAATTCGTCGCTCATAAAGGAGTACCCCCTATCACTATGTATGTATGTGGGGAACCCGAACAGTGCAAAGATGCTATGGAGGGCCTTGATGACGGTGGTTGCGGTCATGTCGGGGCAGGGGATGGCGAATGGGAACCGGGAGTACTCGTCAATCATGTTCAGGAAGTACGTGTTGCGGTCAGTGCAGGGGAGGGGGCCTTTGAAGTCCATACTGAGGCGTTCAAAGGGGCGGGAAGCCTTTATCAGGTGCACTTTCTCTGGCCGGTAGAAGTGCGGTTTGCACTCTGCGCAGATTTGGCAGTCCCTGGTGGCAGTCCTGACCTCCTCGATGGACTGGGGTAGGTTGCGGGTCTTGATAAAGTGGAAAAAGCGAGCGACCCCCGGGTGGCAGAGGTCCTCGTGGAGGGCTCGGAGGCGGTCCACTTGTGCGATGGCACATGTGCCGCGGGACAGGGCATCAGGAGGCTCGTTTAGCTTCCCGGGACGATACAAGATCTCGTAGTTGTAGGTGGAGAGTTTGAACCTCCACTGCAAGATCTTATCGTTTTTTATCTTGCCCCGCTGTGCATTATCGAACCGACTGTTTGTAGCGCACAAAGACTCCATGAGACGAATATAGTGAAGTCGATGAGGCTTTATTAAGCGTGTCTGTTCCCCAGCAGCCCGATAGTAAACTGGCCTGCGGGGGAAGACACCGGCTTCTTATACTCCGCCTTCAGGGCAGAGCTTGAGGTCAACGGCCAACCAGGACCCGGGATCTGTCAGCCAATGACATTAGGGCTTCCAGTCCCACATGACCCCCAATACATACTACCACATTCACCCCTTGTCAAAAATGAACCCGGCGGGGTGATGCTTCGTATGGTGGAAAGGGTTTACAGGGCTGGTCCTGGGGGGATAGAACATTCACATGGTAGTACAGTATTGGACAGTTTCGTCCTGTTGCAACTATTTACAGAGGGTATAGGAAAAAAACCAAAATGTTCTTTGAACAGTCCATCTTTGTTTTACATCGACGCCACGAGTCGGTCGGGAGGTCTGGTCGTCCGTGTCGATCGCCTCGGCCCCGGCGGTGGTGGTGGTGCTTGTACCAGTGTTGTCGCCTCCAGGAGCCGTACGGTTTCAGCTGTCGGTGCAAAGGGGAGGGGGACTGATCCTCCTGGGAAGGGGGCGGTCGCGGGGTGCGGCAGTGGCAGGAAGGGGGGCGGTTGGGTTGATGGTGTCGGGGGGGTGTGCATGGTGCCGGCGGGCGCCAGATCCCGCAGGGAGACCGTGTCCTGTCGGCCGTCGGGTTACTCCACGTAGGCGTACTGGGGGTTTGCGTGGAGGATGTGAACCCTTTTGACCAACGGGTCCGCCTTATGTGCCCGCACATGCTTTCGGAGCAGGATGGGTCCTGGGGCCGCCAGCCAGGTCGGCAGCGACGTTCCAGAGGAGGACCTCCTAGGGAAGACAAGGAGACGCTCGTGAGGCGTTTGATTAGTGCTTGTACATAATAACGACCGGATGGAATGGAGAGCGTCCGGGAGGACCTCCTGCCACCGTGAAACTGGGAGATCCCTGGACCGTTGGGCCAGTAGGACGGCCTTCCAGACCGTGCCGTTCTCCCTTTCTACTTGCCCGTTCCCCCGGGGGTTGTAGCTGGTCGTCCTGCTTGAGGCTATGCCCTTGCTGAGCAGGAACTGGCGCAGCTCGTCACTCATGAAAGAGGACCCCCTGTCGCTGTGGACGTATGCGGGGTAACAGAACAGTGTGAAGATGCTGTTCAGGGCTTTAATGACTGTGGCCGCGGTCATGTCGGAGCAGGGAATGGCAAAAGGGAAGCGGGAGTATTCGTCCACTACATTAAGAAAATATGCGTTGCGGTCGGTGGAGGGGAGGGGCCCTTTGAAATCGAGACTGAGGCGTTCAAAGGGGCGGGAAGCCTTAATCAGGTGCGCTCCATCTGGCCTGAAAAAATGCGGCTTGCATTCCGCGCAGATGTGGCAGTCCCTTGTGACTGTACGGACCTCTTCTAAAGAGTATGGGAGATTGCGGGACTTGATGAAGTGGTAAAACCGAGTGACCCCGGGTGGCAGAGGTCCTCGTGGAGGGTTTGGAGGCGGTCAATTTGTGCGTTGGCACATGTGCCGCGGGATAGGGCATCGGACGGCTCGTTCAGCTTTCCGGGCCGATACAAGATCTCATAGTTGAAGGTGGAGAGCTCGATCCTCCACCTTAAGATCTTGCCATTTTTAATTTTGCCCCGCTGTGCATTATCGAACATGAAAGCTACCGACCGTTGGTCAGTGAGGAGAGTGAATCTCCTGCCGGCCAGGTAATGCCTCCAATGTCGCACAGCTTCCACTATGGCTTGGGCTTCCTTTTCCACTGAGGAGTGGCGGATTTCTGAGGCGTGGAGGGTTCGGGAGAAAAAGGCCACAGGTCTGCCCGCTTGGTTAAGGGTGGCCGCTAGAGCTACGTCGGAGGCGTCGCTCTCGACCTGGAAGGGGAGGGACTCGTCAATGGCGCGCATCGTGGCCTTTGCGATGTCCGCTTTGATGCGGCTGAAGGCCTGGCAAGCCTCTGTCGACAGAGGGAAGGTCGTGGTCTGTATTAGGGGGCGGGCCTTGTCTGCGTACTGGGGGACCCACTGGGCGTAATATGAAAAGAACCCCAAGCAGCGTTTCAGGGCTTTTGGGCAGTGCGGGAGGGGAAATTCCATGAGTGCGCGCATACGTTCGGGGTCGGGGCCTATTATCCCATTGCATACTATGTAGCCCAGAATGGCTAGCCGGTCGGTGCTAAAAACGCACTTGTCCTCGTTGTACGTGAGGTTCAAGGCTTTGGCGGTCTGGAGGAATTTTTGGAGGTTGGCGTCGTGGTCCTGCTGGTCGTGGCCGCAGATGGTTACATTGTCGAGATACGGGAACGTGGCCCGTAACCCATGTTGGTCAACCATCCGGTCCATCTCCCGTTGGAAGACCGAGACCCCGTTTGTGGCGCCAAAAGGACCCGTAGGAAATGGTATAATCGCCCGTCTGCCTCGAAGGCTGTGTACTTGCGGTCACTTGGGCGGATGGGGAGCTGATGGTAGGCGGACTTGAGGTCCACGGTGGAGAAGACTTTATACTGGGCAATCCGATTGACCATGTCGGATATGCGGGGGAGAGGGTACGCGTCTAGTTGTGTGTACCTGTTGATGGTCTGGCTATAGTCAATGACCATCCTTTGTTTCTCCCCTGTCTTCACTACTACCACCTGCGCTCTCCAGGGACTATTGCTGGCCTGGATTATGCCCTCCTTTAGTAGCCGCTGGACTTCGGACCGAATGAAGGTCCGGTCTTGGGCGCTGTACCGTCTGCTCCTAGTGGCGACGGGTTTGCAATCCGGGGTGAGGTTCGCAAACAAGGACGGGGGTTGCACCTTGAGGGTAGCGAGGCCGCAGATAGTGAGTGGGGGTATGGGGCCGCCGAATTTAAACGTAAGGCTCTGTAGATTACATTGGAAATCTAATCCCAGCAAGGTGGGGGCACAGAGTTGGGGAAGGACGTTAAGTCTGTAGTTTTTGAACTCCCTCCCCTGCACCGTTAGGGTAACTATGCAGAATCCCTGGATCTGTACGGAGTGGGATCCTGCAGCTAGGCAAATCTTTTGTGCGCTGGGATAGGTGGTCAAGGAACAGCGTCTTACCGTGTCGGGGTGTATAAAGTTTTCCGTGCTCCCGGAGTCGACTAGGCATGGCGTCTCGTGGCCGTTAATTAGGACCGTTGTCGTCGTCGTCTGGAGTGTCCGGGGCCGAGCCTGATCGAGCGTAACCGAAGCGAGCCGTGGTTGTAGTAGTGGGGTGGGGTCCGTTGTTGCCGTCCAAGATGGCGTCGGGGATGGACAAAATGGCCGCCCCCATACATCGCACGTGGCTGGGGGCTCACAAGATGGCGGCGGGGGTGGACAAAATGGCCGCCCCCATGCGTCGTACAGGTCGGGGGCGGTCCAAGATGGCGGTGCCCCTCCTCCCCTCGTGGTGGTCGGGACCCAAAATGGCGGCGTCTGCGGGTCGCACAACGGCGCCCCTCCTCCCCTCGTGGTGGTCGGGCCCCAAAATGGCGGCGTCTGCGGGTCGCACATGGTGTGCTGGGGGGTCTGGGGAGCGCTAGGACCGCGAGCGCTAGGACCGCGCAGAGCTCCCTCACCGCGAGCGCTAGAACCGCGAGCGCTAGGACAGCGCGGAGCTCCCTCACTGGGGACAGCGGTGGTCGGGGCCCAAGTCGGCGGCGCCGGCGGGTCAGGCGTGGGGCCGCGAGCGCAAGGAGCGCGAGGAGCTCCCTCACTGGGGACAGCGGTGGTCGGGGTCCAAGTAGGTGGCGCCGGCGGGTCAGGCATGGGGCGCGGGACGGGGGTTAGGGTGGCGTTAGGGACGCGAAAAACCCCGTCCTCTCCGTGGAGAGTGTTGGCCGGGACCCAAAGCTGTAGCGCCGGCGGCGGGTTGTACATGGGCTGCGGGGAGGGGGGTTGGGGAGCGTAGGCAGCGTGCAGGGCTCCCAGTTTTCCCGGGACCGCGGTGGTCGGGACCCAGAGCGGCTGCGCCTGCGGTCGCACATGGCGTGCTGGGGGGGTTGGGAGGCATAGACTGCTTGCAGGGCTCCCTGTGCCCCCGGGACGGCGGCGACCACGCGGGACCGGCACACAACCGCATAATGGTCCTTTTTCCCGCAGCTTTTGCAGATGGCTGCGCGGGCTGGACAGTGCTGTCGGGGGTGTTTCGCCTGGCCGCAGAAATAACAGCGGGCGCCCCCGGTGCGACTCGGCGTTTGGACTGCGCAAGCCTGTGGGGTGTCCGGGGGGGGGGGGGGGGGGGGGTAGGGGGTTTGCCGCGACGGGTACGTACGGGGCCCAATGGCCTGCCGCGCGGTCGGGGCCGTAGGCGCGGGTATTACGCGCGGCCACGTCTAGGGAGGCTGCTAGGGCCCGTGCCTCTGAGAGTCCTAGCGACTCTTTTTCTAGAAGTCTTTGGCGGATTTGGGAGGATTGCATACCTGCCACAAAAGCGTCGCGCATTAACATGTCCGTGTGTTCGTTTGCATTCACCGACGGGCAGCTGCAGGCTCGTCCCAAAATCAGCAGCGCGGCGTAGAACTCGTCCATCGATTCTCCGGGAGCTTGCTGTCTCGTCGCGAGCTGGTAGCGAGCGTAGATTTGGTTAACTGGGCGAACGTAGAGACTTCTCAGTGCTGTGAACGCCGTCTGGAAATCGTCGGTGTCTTCAATGAGGGTGAAAATCTCCGTGCTCACCCTCGAGTGCAGGACCTGCAGTTTTTGTTCGTCTGAGACTCGGCCGGTGGTCGTTCTGATGTAGGCCTCGAAGCAAGTCTGCCAGTGTTTGAAGGCTGCTGCTGCATTCACTGCGTGGGGGCTGATCCTCAGGCATTCTGGAATGATCCTGAGCTCCATAGTCCTTTTTAGGCACACTTAATAAATTGTAGCGCACAAAGACTCCATGAGACGAATATAGTGAAGTCGATGAGGCTTTATTAAGCGTGTCTGTTCCCCAGCAGCTCAATAGTAAACTGGCCTGCGGGAGAAGACACCGGCTTCTTATACTCCGCCTTCAGGGCGGAGCTTGAGGTCAACGGCCAACCAGGACCCGGGATCTGTCAGCCAATGACATTAGGGCTTCCAGTCCCACATGACCCCCAATACATACTACCACACTGTTGGTCAGTGAGGAGAGTGAATCTCCTGCCGGCCAGATAATGCCTCCATTGTCGCACAGCTTCTACTATGGCCTGGGCCTCCTTTTTGACTGAGGAGTGGCGGATTTCGGAAGCATGGAGGGTACGTGAGAAGAAGGCTATGGGTCTGCCCGCTTGGTTGAGGGTGGCCGCCAGAGCTACGTCAGACGCGTCGCTCTCGACCTGGAAGGGGAAGGACTCGTCGATGGCGTGCATCGTGGCCTTTGCAATGTCCGTTTTGATGCGGCTGAAGGCCTGTCGGGCCTCTATCGACAGGGGAAAAGCTGTGGATTGGATCAGGGGACGGGCCTTGTCTGCATAGTTGGGGACCCACTGGGTGTAGTAACTGAAAAACCCTAGGCAGCGCTTCAGAGCCTTGGAGCAGTGAGGGAGGGGGAACTCCATAAGGGGGCGCATGCGCCCAGGGTCGGGGCCTATAACTCTATTTTGCACTACGTAGCCGAGGATGGCTAGGCGGTCGGTGCTAAACACGCATTTATCCTTGTTGTATGTAAGTTGTTTTTTAAAAAAATATTTTTTTATTCTACATTTTCACATTTTCCTTCAAAAATTTACACCCCACCCACAAACAGTAAATGGTAACAAATACAAAATCAATCCCCTTAACAATACCAATGATCCCACCCTCCCACCACCCCAAACAACGGCCAATCTGTCAATATATGCATCCAATAAACCAAACCCTCCCACGGTGGAAACAAAAAACAAAAGAGAAAAAGAAGGAGTCCGGGACCGCCCATGGTCACCATTTACCTATAGAGTCCACTCCCCCTCTCCCCTACTCTCAACGCCATCCAGCCTCTGAAGGAGTACCGTACATGATACCCAAGAGTTGTACACCCCCTCCCCCCCCCTCAAGTCTCCAGCTCCTCCCGTCCACTGCCTCTTGTAAAACTCCTCCTCCCAACCTCGGTTCCTTCCCCCCAACTTTCCACCCCGGCTAGACCACTCGGACCCTGTTCTGCCAGGCTCCGATGGCCGCAGCCCCTCCCCCCACCTCACTCCCGTTCACTGGCCGGCTTAAACCGGCCAGCGTGGAGGCCCCCGCCCGGGTCCCTTTCCCACTTGCCCGGCCCTAGGAAAGCCCAGAGATCCCCTTTTAGCACACACAGCCCGCATATCCACCTACACCCCAAAGAGCCCTCATTTCGAGTGAAAGTTCCATCACTTCCCTTGTCCAAATATATACAACATTGGCTCCTTTAGCCCATACACCCGCACGCAGTGAAACAGAAAAGAAGAAAATACAGTCATGAGGTTACATCGGCACATGGCCATTCCTCAATTTGTCAGTTCTGCCACAGTCCTTCTGCCTTCGCCAAGTCCTCCGCTGCTTCTGCCGTTCCAAAATAAAACTCCCTGAGCTTATAAGTCACCCTCAGCTTCGCTGGATATACAATGCCGCACTGCACCTTGCTAATGTACAGTGCCCTCTTCACCTGGTTGAAGGCAGCCCGCCTCCTCGCCAGCACCACCGTAAAGTCCTGGTATACACGTATACCAACTCCAACCCACTGCACCATCCGCTTCTGCTTGGCCCAGCTCAGGACCTTCTCCTTCACCCTGTACCTACGGAAGCACAGAGTCACTGCCCTTGGCGGCTCACTCCCCTTTGGTACAGGCCTCCACGACCGATGAGCCCGATCCAGTTCATATCGGGAAGGATCTTCCCCCTCCCCCAATAGATTCGCCAGCATCGCGGCAAAATACTCAGTCGGCTTCGGTCCTTCAACTCCTTCGGGCAGCCCCACAATCCTCATATTCTGTCGCCTGGATCTGTTTTCCAGGTCTTCCATTTTTCCTCGCAGATCCTTGTTAATGTTCACCACCTTCCACATCTCTTTCCCCATCGAGGCAAGTTGATCACCGTGCTGCAATAACGTCTCCTTCACTTCCTTCAGCGCCTCCCCTTGCTCTCGCACCTCCGCCACTGCGCTCGCCACCTCCGTCCTCACCGGGGAAATCGCCTCCTCCACCAGCGCACTCAAGACCTCCCTCATCTCCTTCCTCACCGTCTCCATGCATTTCGCAAACTGCGCAAAATGCTTTTCGAATTCCGCAGCCATCACCTTAGTTATTCCTTCAGCCGTAAGCACTGCGGCCTCCCCTGGTGCTCCAGCCTCCATTTTCTTTACTGACCCCGCGGTGACCTTTCCACTCCCCAACGGACTTTCAGCCGCTTTTTTCACGGCCATTTTTTTGCTGTTCTTCGACATTCTTCTCCTCTGTGCTGTCTCCCGACTTTTACGGGGTGAGGTTCGTAAACAGGGAAGGCGGATCGACCTTGAGGGTCGCGAGGCCACAGACAGTGAGGGGGGTATAGGGCCGCCGAATTTGAAAGTTAGACTTTGGAGATTTTTTACTGCCGTCGCTGGCCCTAGGACCGGGCGTTAACCCCCGACAATGCCGTTCCCGAACTGGAGCCCTCCAACGCGCGGCTGCCTCCCGCCTGCCGTCACCGGAAGTCCTCTTGTTGTATGTAAGGTTAAGGATCTTTGCGGTCTGGAGGACTTTTCGGAGGTTGGTGTCGTGGTCCTGCTGGTCGTGGCCGCAGATGGTGACATTATCGAGATACGGGAATGTTGCCCGTAAACCGTACCAGTCAACCATTCGGTCCATCTCGCGCTGGAAGACCGAGACTCCATTGGTGACACTGAAGGGAACCCTTAAGAAGTGATAGAGCCGGCCATCTGCCTCGAAGGCAGTGCATTTGCAGTCACTAGTGCGGATGGGGAGCTGGTGATAGGCGGACTTAAGATTCACCATGGAGAAGACCTTATAATGCGCAATCCTGTTTACCAGGTCGGATATGCGGGGGAGAGGGTACGCGTCCAGCTGCGTAAACCTGTTGATGGTCTGACTGTAGTCGATGACCATCCTGTGCTTCTCCCTGGTCTTTACCACCACTACTTGAGCTCTCCAGGGACTGTTGCTAGCTTCAATGACTCCTTCCCTCAGTAGCCCTTGGACCTCTGACCTAATAAAGATCCGATCCTGGGCACTGTGCCATCTGCTCCTGGTGGTGACGGGTTGGCAATCCGGGGTGTGGTTCGTAAACAGGGAAGGCGGATCGACCTTGAGGGTCGCGAGGCCGCAGACAGTGAGGGGGGTATAGGGCCGCCGAATTTGAAAGTTAGACTTTGGAGATTACACTGGAAGTCTGAACCTAGGAGTGTGGCCGCGCAGAGGTGGGGAAGGACGTATAGCCGGTAATTTTTAAACTCCCTTCCCTGGACTGTGAGGTTTGCTGTACAAAACCCCTTGATCTCTACTGAGTGGGAACCGGAGGCCAGGGAGATTTTTTGATTAACGGGGTGGACGAGGAGGGAACAGCGCCTTACCGTGTCGGGGTGTATGAAGCTCTCCGTGCTCCCAGAGTCGATTAAGCAGGACGTCTCATGCCCGTTGATTAGTACTTTCGTTGTAGCAGTTGAGAGGCCGGGACTGATCCTGAGTCACCGAGGCTAATCTCAGCAGTTGAGTGTTCTTTTCGGGCGGTGTGTGGTCAGCCGAGCTGGGGTCCTGGGAATCCATCCAAGATGGCGGCTCACATTGGTCGAACATGGCTGGGGGTGCACAAAATGGTGGCACCCATCCATCTAACGTGGCGTCCGTGGGACAAGATGGCGGCGCCCGGGGGCCGAACTTGGCCCTGGAGTAGGAAGATGGCGGCGCCCGCTGGCCGCACGGGGACCGTGGAGAGGTTTGTGGTGGTGTTCCGCATTCGCCGCCGGAGACCGCGGCGACCGCACGGGCCTGGCATACCACCACGAAATGGCCCTTTTTACCGCATCCCTTGCAGGTGGATGCGCGGGCCGGGCAGCGCTGGCGGCGGTGCTTGGCCTGCCCGCAAAAGTAGCAGCGGGGCCCCCCGGGGTTGCCAGGCCACCTTGCAGCACAAGCTTGTGGGGGGATGGGGGATGTCTCGGGGTCGGCTGTGGAGGGGTTCCACGCTGCCCAGGGGGCTGCCGCGCGGTCAGGAACGTAAGCGCAGGCATTTCTGGAGGCCGCATCCAGGGAGCCAGCAAGGGCCCGTGCCTCCTCGAGGCCTAGGGTGTCTTTTTCCAGCAATCGCTGGCGGATCTCGGAGGACAGCATACCTGCCACGAAAGCGTCCCGGATCAAGAGTTCTTTGTGGTCGCTCGCCAAAACTTGCGGGCAGCTGCAGTTTCTCCCCAACACCAGGAGTGCACAGTAGAATTCTTCCAGCGATTCCCCAGGGATTTGTCGCCTCGTTGCCAGCAGATGTCGAGCGTAGACCTGGTTTACTGGGCGGATATAATGTCCTTTTAGCAGCTCTATTACCGCATCGAAGTCTTCCGCGTCCTCATTGAGGGTGTAAATTTCTGGGCTCACCCTCGAGTGCAGGACTTGCATTTTCTGTTCTCCTGTGGGTGTGTTTTTGGCCGTTCCGAGATATCCTTTAAAACATGCCAGCCAGTGCTTGAAGATTGCTCCTGAGTTTGCCGCGTGGGGGCTGAGTTGCAGACACTGCGGCTTGATTCGGAGCTCCATCCTTTTAAATCTAGCTTATTAAATTGATGCACGATCAATGACCACTAAAGCGAGGTTGTAGTCCAACTGAAGGCTTTAATAAGCTAGATGATTCCCCCAGCAGCTCAGGTACAGCATGAAGGCTGCTGGGGCGGCACGGGCTCTTATACCCCGCCTAGCAGTGCGGAGCTACCATACGGCTTGACCAATAAGAAGCATACAATATCTACCAATGGTGTTCCAGCGTTACCAGGTACTGTAATACCTCTACACAGACTACCACAAGGCATCATACTGGTTGTGCACAAAGTTGTTTAATGTGCAATACAATTCCCCATTCTCCCGATGGTGCTGCCCCCCCCCACCCTCCCAACCCCCACCCTCCCACCACACCTTCCCCACGGTGGATGCGCGGGCCGGGCAGCGCTGGCGGAGGTGCTTGGCCTGCCCGCAAAAGTAGCAGCGGGACCCCCCGGGGTTGCCAGGCCACCTTGCAGCACAAGCTTGTGGGGGAATGGGGGATGTCTCGGGGTCGGCTGCGGAGGGGTTCCACACTGCCCAGGGGGCTGCCGCGCGGTCGGGAACGTAAGCACGGGCATTTCTGGAGGCCACATCCAGGGAGCCAGCAAGGGCCCGTGCCTCCTCGAGGCCTAGGGCGTCTTTTTCCAGCAATCGCTGGCGGATCTCGGAGGACAGCATACCTGCCACGAAAGCGTCCCGGATCAAGAGTTCTGTGTGGTCGCTCGCCGAAACTTGCGGGCAGCTGCAGTTTCTCCCCAACACCAGGAGTGCACGGTAGAATTCTTCCAGCGATTCCCCAGGGATTTGTCGCCTCGTTGCCAGCAGATGTCGAACGTAGACCTGGTTTACTGGGCGGATATAATGTCCTTTTAGCAGCTCTATTGCCGCATCGAAGTCTTCTGCGTCCTCGATGAGGGTGTAAATTTCCGGGCTCACCCTCGAGTGCAGGACTTGCAGTTTCTGTTCTCCCGTGGGTGTGTTTTCGGCCGTCCTGAGATATCAGTTGAAGCACGCCAGCCAGTGCTTGAAGATTGCTCCTGAGTTTGCCGCGTGGGGGCTGAGTTGCAGACACTGCAGCTTGATTCGGAGCTCCATCTTTTAAAATCTAGCTTATTAAATTGATGCACGATCAATGACCACTAAAGCGAGGTTGTAGTCCAACTGAAGGCTTTAATAAGCTAGATGATTCCCCCAGCAGCTCAGGTACAGAATGAAGGCTGCTGGGGCGGCACGGGCTCTTATACCCCGCCTAGCAGTGCGGAGCTACCATACGGCTTGACCAATAAGAAGCATACAATATCTACCAATGGTGTTCCAGCATTACCCCCCCTTCCCCCCACACACACACTCCCAACCCCTCCCCTGGTGCCCTCAAGTGACCCTTGATGTGCTTGGCCCACCTAGTTCTACCACTAGGTGGGGACAGTCAGCTGCCCCACTGAGGTGGAGACAGTCAGCTGCTTACTCATCCCGTGGCCTTCAATGCCCCTGGCCAGCGTCCTCGGCGGACGCTGGGGCCGGAGGGACCCGGTGTATTTGTCGGTGGCACATGCACAGTCCTGTGCCGCCCTGTGCCATGTGCTGACTGTGAGATGCGGCCTCATCAGGGGGGTGGAACTCAGGGAGCTGCACTTCCATTGCCACCCTAGCATTGTTGGCCTTAGTGCCACGCATTGCCGGCAACATCTCCTGCGCCCATAGCCTCTGGGACTCCTCCAATCGGCTATGGGTCTGCTGGAGTGATGCTGACATTTCCCTCTGAACGTCCTGGCCGCTCGCTAACGTCTCCATCAGCTCCGGGAAAGTCTGTGCCGGGGCGCAGCATCAGGCTGGGATCCAGCAGACCTCCGAATGCTGTCTTGCCTGGGGGTTCCTGTCTCAGTGTGGTGCTCACCAAATTGTGCCCCAGAAGCCTGACCACTGATATGTCCCACTGAAGTGTGTGTATCTGCACTGGAGGAGGGTGGGGATGACAGCTGTGCCACGGCTATTACAGTGGCATCCTCGGCGCTCTCCGCTGAGTTAGTCTCCTGGGAGGCTGGAGAGGGTGCCACCCGGCAGGGTCCGCTGCCTGCGGAAGAATTCTGCATTCTGGACTTAGTGTATTGTAATGAGCCAGACTTGATAAAAGATCTTAAAGTAAGGGAACACTTAGGAAGCAGTGATCATAATATGGTAGAATTCAGTCTCCAATTTTAAAGAAAGAAGGTAGAATCCGATGTAAAGGTGTTACAGTTAAATAAAGGGAACTACAGGGGCATGAGGGAGGAACTGACGAAAATCGACTGGGAGCAGAGCCTAGTGGGAAAGACAGTAGAACAGCAATGGCAGGAGTTTCTGGGAGTAATTGAGGACACAGTACAGAGGTTCATCCCAAAGAAAAGAAAGGTTATCAGAGGGGGGATTAGGCAGCCATGGCTGACAAAGGAAGTCAGGGAATGCATCAAAGCAAAAGAGAAAGCCTATAATGTGGCAAAGAGTAGTGGGAAGTCAGAAGATTGGGAAGGCTACAAAAACAAACAGAGGATAACAAAGCGAGAAATAACGAAAGAGAGGATCAAATATGAAGGTCGGCTAGCCAGTAACATTAGGAATGATAGTAAAAGTTTATTTAAATAGATTAAAAACAAAGGGGAGGCAAAAGTAGACATTGGGCCGCTCCAAAATGATGCTGGTAATCTAGTGATGGGAGACAAGGAAATAGCTGAGGAACTAAATAAGTACTTTGCGTCAGTCTTCACAGAAGAAGACATGAGTAATATCCCAACAATTCAGGAGAGTCAGGGGGCAGAGTTGAATATGGTAGCCATCACAAAGGAGAAAGTGCTAGGGAAACTAAGAGGTCTAAAAATTGATAAATCTCCGGGCCCAAGTGGGCTACATCCGAGCGTTCTAGAGGAGATGGCTGAAGAAATAGTGGAGGCATTAGTTATGATCTTTCAAAAGTCACTGGAGTCAGGGAAAGTCCCAGAGGATTGGAAAATCACTGTTGTAACCCTCCTGTTCAAGAAGGGAACAAGAAAAAAGGTGGAAAATTATAGGCCAATTAGCCGAACATCGGTTGTTGGCAAGATTCTAGAATCCATTGTTAAGGATGAGATTTCTAAATTCTTGGAAGTGCAGGGTCGGATTAGGACAAGTCAGCATGGATTTAGTAAGGGGAGGTCGTGCCTGACAAATCTGTTGGAGTTCTTTGAAGAGATAACAAATAGGTTAGACCAAGGAGAGCAAATGGATGTTATCTATCTTGACTTCCAAAAGACTTTGATAAGGTGCCTCACGGGAGACTGCTGAGTAAAATAAGGGTCCATGGTATTCGAGGCAAGGTACTAACATGGATTGACGATTGGCTGTCAGGCAGAAGGCAGAGAGTGGGGATAAAAGGTTCTTTTTCGGAATGGCAACCGGTGACGTGTGGTGTCCCGCAGGGTTCAGTGTTGGGGCCACAGCTGTTCTCTTTATATATTCACGATCTAGATGACGGGTCTGGGGGCATTCTGGCTAAGTTTGCCGATGATACAAAGATAGGTGGAGGGGCAGGTAGTATTGAGGAGGTGGGGAGTCTGCAGAAAGATTTAGACAGTTTAGGAGAGTGGTCCAAGAAATGGCTGATGAAATTCAACATGGGCAAGTGCGAGGTCTTGCACTTTGGAAAAAAGAATAGAGGCATGGACTATTTTCTAAACGGTGACAAAATTCATAATGCTGAAGTGCTAAGGGACTTGGGAGTCCTAGTCCAGGATTCTCTAAAGGTAAACTTGCAGGTTGAGTCCGTAATTAAGAAAGCAAATGCAATGTTGTCATTTATCTCAAGAGGCTTGGAATATAAAAGCAGGGATGTACTTCTGAAGCTTTATAAAGCAGTAGTTAGGCCCCATTTAGAATACTGTGAGCAATTTTGGGCCCCACACCTCAGGAAGGACATACTGGCACTGGAGCGGGTCCAGCAGAGATTCACACGGATGATCAGAGGAATGGTAGGCCTAACATACAATGAACATCTGAGGATCCTGGGATTATATTCATTGGAGTTTAGGAGGTTGAGAGGAGATCTAATATAAACTTACAAGATAATGAATGGCTTAGATAGGGTGGACGTAGGGAAGTCACGTCCAGGCCATGCTCCTCGAAGGTGGTGTGTATTCTTAGGTCTGGCACACCACCGCCAGCTGGGTCCTCTCTCCGTGATTATGGGAGAGCTTTTCCTGAGGAGACACAGAGAGGGCATTGTTAGCCACACGCGTGATTCACAGTGGTGGGAGGGTGTGTGTGTGAAGGGAGGGTTGGGGATGGGTTGAAGGGGGAGGGGTGGATAGAGGGTTGGAGGTCGTATGGAGATTTGGGGGATGGATGCTCCCGTGGGGGCGGCAGGTCTCGGTGGGGGGGGGGTTGGTGTCTACTCACTCGTGCTGCCCGGTGCAGGTCATTGACTTTTTTGCGGTACTGGAGCCCAGTCCTCCTTGTCACATTCCTGGCGCTCACAGCTGCCGCCACCTTATCCAAGACAGCACTGGCTGCCGTATGGCTAACGCTCCAGGACATTCGGGAGAACATAGAATGTACAGTGCAGAAGGAGGCCATTCGGCCCATCAGAACAGGACATCCCTCCTGGCCTCCTTGGCGTCTAGCAGCCTCCCAGGTCAGCATCCCCGAATCTTGGGGCTGGTCTCCACGGTGCCATTGTTGCGATCTAGCTGGGGTCAGCTGAGCAAGTGCAGCTTAACTGCTGCTCAACCTTGTTAGCGGGGGGCTGGTGAGTGCGGTCCCGGCGAATCAGCTGGCGAGCCTTCATTTGCGGCGAGAAGCCCAAGGGGCCTCGTTAAGTGAACCAATTAACGTTAAATAGAGTTGCCGGCCTCGCTGGCTAAGGGTCGGAAAGCTCGCGGCAACTCCCGCTCGTTACAATATCGGCTCAGATACTGAATTATGAAGTCTGCCATTGAGAGGTGGTTCAGTTCCAATCTCCATATGGAAGCAAACTATCTTACAGCCATTTTAACGCCAAAGAGATTCTGCTTATCCCTTCTTCTTCCAAAAGGGAATGGTTATTAGATGGCCATTAGATATTATAATGTGAAAACATACTGTACCTCAGAACATTTGTTTGTTTTATTCTATCACAGGATGTGGGCTTCCAGGCAAGGTCAACATTTCTTGCCTCTTAACCTTGTGAAGGTCACAGTGTGTCAAGGTGGCAGTGAGCCAGCTGTTTGACAATTGACTGGCTTACTGGGTCATTTTGGAGGATCATTGGAAGTCGATCACATTACTTTGGGTTGAGATTGATATAGGTAGTGTTTAGATGGGGTGACAGGAGTCTTAGCCCTGAGAGCCCTGCACCACCTCTTTCCAGGAAGGCCTGCTTCACCTTGTGCTACTCAGGTACCTGAAAGGCCAGCGGTGGGTGGTCAAGGATCTCAGTGGCAGAAGTTGCGCCCACCAAGAGCTGCTGGTCAATCAGAGGCCGGCAGCTTTTCTGTTCTCAGCAGCGCCTCCAGGGAGGTGGATGCTGCTGGTCCTCCACCCACCCAAGACCTTGGATTGAAGAGCAACCTAGATGCAAGTGAGTGATGACAGGAAGGGGTTGTGGTGGGGTTTGGGGAGGAAGGAGGTCAGCAGCAAGAGCAAGGGGCTCACTCTCCTCAGATTACTCAGAAGGAGGCCATTCGGGCCATCACGTCTTCACCAACCAATGCTGCCACCTCTCCCCACCACTCCCAATGCCAGGTCTTTCAATCAGGTACTGTGTGCCTTTTAATGAGACAGCCCTTCCACCAGAAGCCCACGTGTAAACCCTTCAGTGTTTTTTTGCCACGCTCCCTACATGGTGAGTCCCCCCCCAACCCCACTCGCTGCTGGGTTAGCACCAGGGCAGGAAGAGACCATTAAGTGGGCATTAATTGATGGTGGGATGGGAAGGCCTTTTGACCATGAACTTAATTGGCATGGAGGTTGGAAGGTGGTGGGTCCCCATCCGCCACCCCCTCCCCCGCCCCCTCTCCCCACCTGATTAAATTCCCCCACCATCAAACTCGCCATCAAATTTAGCCCAGACCAGCTAAGGTCAACAGATTTCTTCCCTAAAGGACATGAGTGAACCTAATGGTTTTTTATGACAATTCAGCAGTTACACTGTGAGCGTTACCGATGCTATCTTGTTTAATTCAAGATTTATTTTATTAATTGAACTTAAATTCCCAGTCTATCTTGTTGGAATTTGAACTCATGCCTCTGGATCATTAGTCCAGGCTTTGAGATTACGAGCCCAGTAACATAACCATTCTGTTAACATTTCCAATATTCTTGATTTTTGTAACATAAATGCTGCATTAGTTTTGGAACATTTCATATAATCTTCTGATTGAAAACCACATACAGAAACCTGCCTAACATTTTCTGTGAGGTGTCAGCCATCCTTTTATGCATTTCCATCGTTGCAGGTTTATTTTGCTTCAGCAGTTCTTGTGGTTTTTCTCAGTTGCTACAAATTTGCATTACTGGATTGCTGTCAATGGCAGATCTGAAGTCCATGTAGATGTTCACTGTAGAAATCACCAAACCATATAAATAGGACAGTTTCTACAGCAACAAGAGCTCCAGCCAATATGACAGAACCAATGCACAAAGCAGTGTTCTGGTTTAAATGCAGCGTTGCCTTTGTAACTCAAGCTGTACATCAAGCTGTAATTGTGCACCCTCACCATAACTGAACCCTGTGATTGATGTTAAAGTACTAGCCCAGCTGATAAATTCATGGACTCCAAAGTAACGGACCCTAAAGTACAGAAAATCAAGGAAACAAAACCTCTGCTACTGTTTTATTTGCGTCGGCATCACAAGCTAATATCTGTGTTATTCTATCAACAATTATGTGGGTAGAACTAACTAAGCCAGGCACGACCTGCTGAAATGAAGCTTGACACCATCCAGGTCAAAGCGGCCCATTTGATTGGCATCCCATCGATAAACATTCACTCCCTCTACCACCGACACACCATAGCAGCAGTGTGTACCATCGACAAGGTGCTTGCAGGAAGTCCCCAAGGTTTCTTAGACAGCACCTTCCAACCATGGCCCCTCCCATCTAGAAGGATGCGGGCAGCGGATGTAAGGGAACACCACCACCTGCAAATTCCCCTCCAAGCCACACACCATTCTGCCTTGGAAATATATCACCATTCCTTTACTGTCGTGGGGTTCAAAATCCTGGAACTCCCTCCCTGACTGCTCTGTGCGTGTAACTACACCACATGGACTACAGCGGTTCAGGAAGGTAGCTAACCACCACCTTCTCAAGGACAATTAGGGATGGGCAATAAATGCTGACCCAGCCAGCGACACCCACATCCCATGAATTAACTTTAAAAAGATGGCCCTGACAATGAAAGCTTTTAAATGGAAATAATCTAAATAGGGTCTTGAAGATTTCAAGTGATGGGTTCGTGACTGTTTCCTTTGATAGCTTGCTTCATTGTGAGATCGCTCTTGGAAACAATGAGCTGAATTCTCGGCTGGCGGGATTCTCCGTTGCGCTGGCAACGCACTCACACCCGGGGATTTCCAGGCGGAGTGGGGCTGCCCACAATGGGAAAACCCATTGGCCTGCTGGCGGGACAGAGAATCCCGCTGCCAGCGGGGGTGCGTCGCACCAAAAGACTGGTGTGGCGGGACGGAGAATCCCGCCCAAGGTCTTTGTGCTTTGTGTGAATGGTTATCTCGTGCCTTGTTCTTGTCAGAGGGCACCGGGTAACTCTTCCTGTCAATTTCCACCGGTCCATTCCACATTGTACTGAACACAATCAGCCTATTTTTCTTCCTTCTTTGCTGTAGTGATTCCCATTCCAAACCTTTGATCGAGGATGTAAAGGAAGAGTTTCAGAGGATTAACTTTACGATTTATGTAGTGTTAATCAGGGGTAATGCATCTTTCATTCTTTTGTCACTTACTCAACCTGATGACTGATTGGTTTGAGTTAGTTGGAAATGACTCCATGGTATGTGTCGTTGGTTGACACACTTTAATACAGTCTGTGGTGCAGGTTATAAATACATCCAACATGTACATGTAAAATGTGAATGTACAAATGTACTAAAATGAGTCGAAATAGTGAAACAATTTGTAGAAAAGACATTTGTGCTGGCTGAAATTTATTACATAATAGAAGATGAATTATCGATAGTGGAAGTGCGACGTGTTTGAGGGTAGATTCCTATCAATGTGCGAATTGGGCTTCAAAGCCATATATATGAGGCACGATTTATCCACCACGCTGCGCCCGGCTCGGATCCGGGCACGCCGGCTAAATAGTGGGAAAGGCCAAAATCAAGATTCGCGCTAGATACAACGTGGTGGTCGCCGGGCGCGAATCAGTTTGCAACCCAACCATTTCATTCCCGATAGTGAGTTCCGGATCTCTCCCAAAAATGTCCAGCATATCATTAACCCTCATTTGCATTCATTTCCATTTCATTGGCGAGATTGAAGTCAAATGCAACAGCCTCCTCGGAATTAACCAGCTCTCCAGCGCAAAATCACGGGAGCGGCGTTTAGTGAAGCTGCCGCAATGGATGCTGATGGGAACCGAGGAGGTGAGTAGCCATTTCTATTTTCCGGCATGCAGCTCAAGGCCACTGGAGCTGCTGGCCAGTGTTCAGGGGGTGGGGAGGGAGCTCATTTGGGAGATGAAGCATTGCAGGTCGGGGTTGCCCTTAGGGAGGTGAGGGGCTTTGCGTCTGTGAGGCCTTCAAGCCATCTTTCAATATTGTGGAGACACATAATAGGAGAAAACATAGCTGGAGCCTATCTGACCTACCAAACACTTCCAGGACAGAGCCCTGTTCTTGATTCTATGCTGACGGTCACTTTAACTCCCTTTTTTAAAAAAAATATATTTATTAAGAATCTTTCAACAAAATTTTCAACCATACAAACAACCCCCCGCCCGTTACAAAAAGAAAGAAAGCTCGCATAGCAAGACATGAACATGGCAAGTCAATAAGATACAGAACTTTGTACACTGGATTCCTCCTGTACATGTCAGTTTTCCCGATCATTCATGTGTTTCCTTGCTCAAATGCCCCCCAGAAAAAAAAACCTTCCCCCTCCACATTAACAAGATCCTTCGCCGGGCTACTAGAGACGCAAAGGCCAGAATGCCGGCCTCTTTCGCCTTCTGCACTCCCGGCTCGTCCACTACTCCAAATAGTGCTAGCCCCCAGCTTGGCTTGTCCCGGACCTTCACCACCTTAGATACTGTTCCCGCAACTCCCCTCCAGAACACCTCCCGTGCCGGGCATGACCAAAACATATGGACATGGTTCGCCGGGCTTCCTGAGCACCTCCCACATCTGTCCTCCACCCCAAAGAACCTACTCAGCCTCGCCCCCGTCATATGCGCTCTATGAACCACCTTAAATTGTATCAGGCTAAGCCTGGCACACGAGGAAGAGGAATTAACCCTACTTAGGGCATCGGCTCATAGCCCCTCCTCAATCTCCTCCCCCAGCTCCTCTTCCCATTTACCCTTCAGCTCCTCTACCAAAGCCTCCCCCTCTTCTTTCATCTCCTGGTATTTCGCCGACACCTTGCCCTCTCCGTCCCATACGCCCAAAATCACCCTGTCTTGAATCCCCTGTGCCGGGAGCAGCGGGAATTCCCTCACCTGCCACCTCACAAGCGCCCTCACTTGCATGTACCTGAAGGCATTTCACTTTAACTCCCTTTGACTGTGAGCAGCCTCTAACTTCACAGTTGAAGGCTATTGCTAATGAAGAATTGGCCTTGTTAGTTATGTGAGCACTTCACAGTTGCAAGTTGTGTTTGCTACTTGCTCCTGCTGGTGCCAGCAATGCCTGGAGGCTGATGTTGCTGTTTCCTTTCTTTTCTGTAGCTGGAAAGAAGGACAATTTTTTCAAAGATACCTGGGCTCAGGGGAACATAAGAGTGCAAAATACAATCTAGTTTGAAGCAAGAAGACGCTGCGGGACCTGGTGCGTGACATTGATCCACATGGGCCACATGGTGACGTATTTGAAGAAATGCTTTTGCAGATTGCTGATGCTTTTGTTGCTGGTGTGGTGAGTGCTGCCTGTCACTGGCACTTCACCGCGGGTTAAACACACTGGAAAGCAAGATGTTCAACTGCACCTTGAGCGCCAGTGGACTATGTGGACGCCAGGATTTGGTTCCGGTGAGATTGGGCCGTGTGGGAGGGCCTGCACAGCTGCGGCTCCTGGATAGAGAACCAGAGCACAGATCCCTAATGTTCCTGACAGAGGTTGGGCCGATGTGGCTGGAGGTGAGTGTGCAGAGTGAGGTTCTCCAGCACAACTGGCTTGGTAGATAGCACTCTGAGAGAAAGCAGGACACGTAAGGGTGGGGGAGGCTTGGGGGATTTGAGCGTCCCAGGGTGTAAGCTGATTGTCAACCTGTCTCCTTCCCCAATTCCTTACAGATACCAAAATGGATGGTGTTGTTGGTCCACAGAGGCTGCCCTCGTGGTACTGGTGGCAGTCCAAGTGGCCATATGCCGGAGGAGGCAGCAGCATCGACACAGGATGGAAGCAGGATGTGTGCAGGGGGCTGCCACCCACCCTGAAGTCCCGGCCGCCCATCAGGCGGGCGAGGCCAGCCGCGGCCCAAGGTGGACAGGCATCTTGTGATGAAATGACAGATTGCATGTGCGGCAGGAGACTCCGTCTCAACAAAGAGACAGTGCACCGCACCCTCGTGGACATGGCACCCGTGGAGGAGGAGGACAACCACTTCTGGTGGCCATGAAGATCACCACAGCCCTGGACATTTATGCAACTGGATCATTCCAGGGCTTTAGAGGGACTTGTGCGGCATTTCCCATGAGGTCATGAATGGCCTATATGCGCGGGCATTCAACTATATCAGCTTTGAGCTTGACCGCACTTTCGCTGGTGGCCATGAGCTGAGAGGTTGCATGAAATGTGGCTCTCGTTTAAGAACTTCGACTATGGCCTTTTGCCCCCAACAACTGAGCACCAAAAGTACTCATAATCCCTTCGACCGCACTGCCAAGCAGGATGAGAAAGAATCAGCCACCCAGCTGAAAAGTCACTGAAGACGAGGGGAGGAAAACCTCAGCTTCGGAGCAGGGAACCGCACAAGGAAGCGCAGAACCGGTGAGGGTCGACCTCACAGAGCTCCCAGCACAGATCCAGGCGCCAATGGACAAATTGACATGCTTCATCACATCTGAACTCCAGTGACATAGGGAGGAGATGAGAAACGACCACATGACAGCTGTCGAGACAGCAGAGAAAGCCGCAATGGCCTTTTGAGGGAGGCAATGGATAAAATGGAGTGGACGCTAGGAGAAGCCCAGGAGACGACGACAAGGGATCTCGAAAAAGCTGCCATGGACCAAGGGAACCGGAAGGTGGCACTTGAGTCCGAGGTAGTGAGCCTGGTCAAGACCCAAAAGGGGTTGAAGGATAAAGTTGATGACGAGGAGAACCGATTGCGCTGGCAAAACCTGAGAGTCGTGGGGCTACCAGGGAGGAACGGAGGGGAGAAGCCCCACAGAATACCCCACAGTAGCAGCGATGCTTGGGAAGCTGGTCAAGCCCCGGAGGTAGACAGGGCCCACAGGATGCTTTGGCAGCAGCCCAAGGCTGGGGAACCACCATAGGCGACAATTGTGAGGCTCCACAGGTAGCAGGACAAAGGACGGATCCAAAGGCGGGCGAAGTGCCTGAGAGGGTGTCAGTGGGAAGGGCATTCCATCCGCTTGTACCAGAACATTGGTGCTGACCTGGCAAAGTGTAGGGCAGAATTCAATAGTGCCAAATCCGTGCTGTAAAAAAGTGGGGTGCGGTTTTGCATGTTCTACCCTGCCAAGCTATGGGTCACATACCAGGGTAAAGAACACTACTTTGATGGCCCGGAGGAAGCCAACATGTTTGTCCAGAAAAATGGACCAGGCAACCAACAATAGAGGGCAATGGCCAGAACGCTGGCTGCAGGAATTTGAGAGGGGCAGGGGTGAACACAGACAGCGGTGTGGGGAGAAGGGGGGAGAGAGTAGACACGGGTTAAATAAGGGAATCTGACTGTTGGGGAGCCACTACACTAGCGAGCAGGCTGGTGTACAGAAGTACAGCGAAGGAAGAGGCCATGGCAAGCCTTCCAGGAGGGAGGGAGGGCCTGGTCAAGGGGAAGGGAAAAACAGAACTTCAGGGGAACAAAGGGTAAGGGGGGGGGGGGTAGAGAAGGGGGTAAAGCCAAGAGGGAAGGGGGGCCTGGGATGGGATGGGAGAGAGCACAAGGGTAATGGATACAGGGGGAGAAACCGAGGGGTGGGAGTGGGGAGAGGGGGAGGAGAGAGGGGACGGGGAGAGCACTGGTTGCAGCCGACAACACGTGGAGATGACGAAGATGAGGAAATAGTCGGTGGCTATCCTGAATGGCCTATGAGCCGGGGCAAGCCTGGATGAACAGGGCCAGGCTCACAGGGTGACTCCACAGGTGAGGGGGGCAGCTCCCCCATCCGGATAGTAACATGGAACATGAGAGGTAAAGGGCCTCAATGGGCCGGTGAAGAGATCCAGAGTCCTCGCCCATCTCAAGAATCTGAGGGTGGTCGCAGCCTTCCTATAGGAGACACACTTAAGAGAGAGGGACCGACTGTGGGCAAGGAAGGGCTGAATGGGATAAATGTTTCATTCATGTTTCGATACAGGACAAGGGGAGTGGCCATACTATTCATTCACGGTGACGAGCACAGTGACGGACCAGGAGGGTGATATGTGATGGTCAGCAGGACTCTGTAGGGGCCCCAGTAGTCTTGGTAAATACATATGCCCTGTGCTGGTATCGACTTCTTTGTCGGGGGAAAATGGTGTTTCCAGGGGTAACAAAGGTGGAATACTCAGCAATTGTAATCTTTGACCACGCGCCACTTTACATGGACATGATGTTGGAGACGGGCTGGGCCCAATGCCCCCCATAGAGGCTGGACACAGCTCTCCTCGCCGATAAGGAATTTTGGACAAAGATATCCCAAGCAATCGACGGTTGTGTAACCTGCAATCAGGTACGGGGAGGACTCACCCTTCACGTTCTTGGAGGCACTGAAGGCGGTAGGCAGGGAGGAAATCATAGGGACAGGAAAGAAAGGGCAGCCAAGCAGCTGCCGATCGACTGAATACTGGAGGTGGATCGGCAGTACTCCACAGCCCCAACCGTGGTACTGCTGGCAGAGAGGAAAAAGCTGCGGATGGAATTTGATCTGCTCTCCACAAAGGAGGCAGTCCACCAACAAGGAGACACGGCATGCCGCAGGCTGGCACACCAGCTAAGAAAGCAAGCAGCTGCAAAAGAGATAGCACAAGTTAGGGACAGAAATGGTAGGGTGGTAGCAGACCCAAACGGGGTTAACAAGGCCATTGCAAACTTCACTAGGGTTATACCCCTCCGAACCCCCGGAGGGCGACTCGGTGATGGACCAGTTCCTCGGCAGGCTGGATAAACCGGTCGGGTGGGGAAGGACAGGAAGAAAGTCGAGGATTTGTCGCTAGAACTGAGTGAAATCGTGGAATGCATTAATTCCATGCAGTTAGGGAAAGCGTCGGGACCGGATGGATTCCTGGTGGACCTTTACAAAGTACTTACAGCAGCACTGGCCCCACACCTGTGGGAGATGTTCAACGACTCACTGCCGAAGGGGGCCCCAATGCCCACGCAGGCCCAGGCCTCGATCTCATTGATCCCCAAAAGGAGAAAGACCGACAGAGTGTGGAGCATACAGACCCATCTCTCTCTTAAACACCGATGCAAACGTCCTAGCGAAAGCTCTGGCAAAGCACCTGGTCAGCTGTCTGTCAGAGGTGACGCGGAAGATCAGACCAGGTTTGTCAAGGGCAGACAGCTAACAGCGAACATCAGACACTTGCTGAATGTAATAACGACCCCACCCAGGAAGACGACACCAGAGGTGATCGTCTCCCTGGATGCTGAGAAAGCCTTCGATCGAGTAGCATGGAGGTACCTCATGGAAGTACATGAATGGTTTGGGTTTGGAGCAGAGTTCACCACGTGGGTGAAGCTCCTGTACAGCGTTCCTACAGCAAGCGAACGGACGAACGCCACCAGCTCTGAATACTTTCAACTGCCCAGGGGAATGAGGCAGGGATGCCCACTATCCCTGCTCCTGTTTGCACTGGCAATCATACCACTGGCCAACACCCTTAGATTGATGGAGTGGGGTGCGTTGTGCATCTGGAGAGGGAGCAGAGAACATAGAGTCTCACTCTGTGTGGATGACCTGCTCCTCTCGGTCTCGAACCCCCTAGCCAGCATGGGAAAGATAACAGGACTTCTTAGGGAGTTTGGTGCCTTTTCGGGTTCCAAACTCAACCTGGGAAAGAGCAAAATGATCCCGTTGAACCCCCGAGAAGGAGGAGCGGAGCTGGAGGAGCTACAGTTTAATGTGAACCAAACCAAGTTCCGGTACCTGAGATCCAAGTGGCCCACACCTGGACGAGGCTCCTCAAATGAAACCCCTCCAGACTGGTGGAGGAGGTGAAGAAAGACCTGAAAAGATGGGACTCTCTCCCTCTTTCCCTGGCAGGAAGAGTACAGCCGGTCAAAATGAACGTGCTGCCTAGGTTCCTCTTCGATTTCAGTTCACTGCCGATCTTCATCCCCAAACCCTTCTTCACCAGGGTCGACAAGTTAATCATGGCCTCCGTCTGGGGGGGGGGGCAGAGTTCCAAGCATACACAAGACCATCTTACAGCGATAGCAACCCGTGGGGGGCCTGGCCCAACCCAACATCCTATTCCACCACTGGGCGGCAAATGCGGTGAGGGTGAGGGGGTGGCTAAGGGAATCGGAGGCGGACTGGATCCGAATGGAGGAGGCCTCTGCAAGGGGACTGGCCACAGCATCAGTCCCCCCCCCCCCCGCTGGCCCCCCACCCTCCCCCACCACACACTTCAGAAGCCCGGTGGTAGGAGCCACACTAAGGACATGGAACCAGTTCAGGCATCATTTCAAGCTTGGTAAGTTGTCCATAAAGGCCCCCATCTGCAACAACCATAGGTTCACACCGGTGAGGATAGATGCCACATGTGGGACATGGAGAGAGGACAGAGGGGCACTGAGAGTGAAGGACATGTACGTGGACGATAGACTGGCAATCCTGGGGGAACTCTGGGAGAGGCGCCAACTGCTGAAAGGAAATGAGTTCAAGTACCTGCAGCTGCACGACTTTCTCCGCAACGAGACGAAAACATTCCCCCAGAGATCCGGACACACATTTCTGGACACAATGGTAGGGCTGGACAGGTTAGGAGATGATAAATGTGATGACATCTACGGACAACTCATTGAAAAGATCAGGACCCCACTGGACGAGATTAGACGGGAATGGGAGGAGGAGCTGGAGATAGGGGGCGGACTCTGGATCGAGATGCTGCACAGGATCAACCCCACCTCCTCCTGCACTGGCCAAAGACTGATGCAGCTCGGGGTGGTGCACAGAATGCATCTTACAAAGACATGCATGAGTGGGTTCTTCACAGAGGTGCAAGTGGTGCCAGGAGGGCCCGGCCAACCACACCCACATGTTTTTGTCCTGCCCCAGACTCAGGGAGTCCTGGATGGCCTTTATTGAGGCCATGTCCAGGGTTGGCGGGGTCGAGATGGAGCCGTGCCCATCTGTAGCGATCTTTGAGGTGTTAGAGCATCCAGAGCTCTGGACAGGAAAGTGGGATGATGCCCTGGCCTTCGCCTCACTGATCGCCAGGCAGAGACATCTGCCAGGCTGGAAGATGGCAGCGCCATCCAGGGCCTCGGAGTGGCTCTCAGACCTGGCTGCGTTCCTGCAACTCAAAAAAATAAAATTCTCAATAAGGGGGTCCAAAGAGAGATTGCACGACATATGGAAGAAGGTCAAAAACCTCTTTGCAGACCGTTGCAACCAGCAACTAACCGTTGGGGGCAGCAGATAGGAAGGTGGGTAGAGAGGGGGGCAGGGAGCACCGCCCGGGTGAAAGGCAGCTCACGTACAGCGGAGAACGAACAGGGAGGAAGGCCACTCTCAGGAGGAGAAACAAACACCTCCCACATAGGCCAAACAGGGAAGGCAACCATCCTAACTTCCCTCCAGAACTCAATGGGGGGGTACAGGACTTCCCACCCCCAGCGAAACAAATGTAATTATAAACGATGTAAAGAGCCCTGGCAGTTTTTGGAAATACATATGTAAAGTTGCATATAATTCTTACTACTAAACGTTAAAAATCCCAATAACAATACTTCTTAAAAAACTGTATGCTACACACTAATATAAATAACGAAAGGGGAGGGCAGCACGGTTGCACAGTGGTTAGCACTGCTGCCTCACGCCGCCGAGGTCCCAGGTTCAATCCCGGCTCTGGGTCACTGTCCGAGTGAATTTTGCACATTGTCCCCACAACCCAAAAGATGTGCAGGGTAGGTGGATTGGCCATGCTAAATTGCCCCTTAATTGGAAAAAAAATGAATTGGGATTCTAAATTTATATATTTTTTTAAATGAAAAATAAATAAATAAATAAATAACGTAGGGAAATGATAGTCCTGGGATTACTGTCGCCAACGTAGTGGCAACTTGTGACACTTGCGTTGGTGTTGTTATTGTTTTGGTTATTATTATTGTTTCTATATTGTTCCACAAAGCTTTGAAATTAAGTGCAAAAATTCCAATCAAATTATTGTTAAAAAACTTTGAGCTGGACCAGGCCCACCAAAATGCCCGGGCTGCAGGATTCTCCACCATCGCTGGGAACCGTGTCAAGGGGAAATCAATGGCGTTGTGCGCATTTGGGCATCAGGGAGTGTCTTTCATTAACAGGGAGGGGTTTGACTTCCTCAATGTTCAACCCGCGTGTCACCACTGCCTCCGGATCATGACAGCTGCATCCTGGGACACCCGGAGATTCTTGGCATCTTTGAGGATCAGCCCAGGATGATAGGTTGGCTCTTCAGAGGATAACGGGTACCCGCTGAGGTCCTGGCTGATGGCGTGAGTGCAGAGGCTGGAGACCGAGGCAGGGACCTGATATAACAAAGCCCAGACTGCCACCTGCCACCCTGCTGTCATTGAGCAGTGCATCAGACTGCTCAACATGCGGTTCCAATGCTTGGACATCTCTGGTGCTGCACCACAGTGCACACCCAAGAGAGTCTCCTGGTTTCTGGTGGTCTGCTGTGCCCTTCATAACTTGGCACAGCAGTGGTGCAACATGCTGGAGGAGGAGGAGAGGCACATGTGACCTTGCCTGAGGAGGAGGAGAAGCTGGAACAGGAAGGGCTAGAGGACGAGCCCGGGATGGACCCCCGGGAGGAATCGGAGGATGGCGGACAGGCGGAGGCAAGTTATCCGGCATGCCTGGAGGACCAGGGAGACTCTCAACCTCACCTAATTCTCATAGGACGAGGATTTGTCCGTCAGCTCACCCCCTCTCCCCCTTCCAATCCATCCTTCCCCCAAATCCCCCTCCCCATTCCCTCCTTCCCACACAATCCCCCCTCCCCCATTCCTCTCCTTCTCCCCCTCCCCCATTACCCTCAACACCCCTCCCCCCCATTCACTGACCCCCACCACCCAACATATCCTCCCCAACTACCCCGTTTCACCCTCCAAGTGTCAGGTGTTACATGTTTTAATAGTGAACATTTGACATTTCTATTCGTCCTAACCTCCTTACACCCTCCCCTGCTCCCAGTGCCCTCTCAGATCTCCTCTCTCTTCTTGATCTTTCGTGGTCCAGTGCTGCGTCTAGGTGTGTCCCCAGGATGCACATTATCGGTGGAGGCAGCCTGCTACTTTCCACGCCTTGTGGCCTTTGAGGGCCTGGAGCTGGAGGGCCTGGCTGACTTACCGGTGTCACAGGCATTGCTGTGCCACCCTGTTTGTCTGCTGCCCGGTGTCGGCGAGGGGATTCAGAAGAGCTGGAGACTGCCCTTGTCTTGTTGGTGGCGGTGCCTGTCACGGACTGAGACATATCTTGGGCACCACCACTCAAGATGCGAGCGTCGTTCTCCAGGCTTTCCTCTGTGGTCACCACCCTAGTAGTGTTGGCCTCGGTGCCACGCATTGCCGGCATTATCTCTAGCTCTCGTCGCCTTTGGGACTCCTCCAATCGGCTAAGCACTCACTGGAATGTCACTGGCATTCCCTCCTGAATCTCACAGCTCGGCATCTGAGTGGGAACCAGTTGAGTCCTGGGATTCAGCAGATCAGCGACTGCTGACTCCCATGGATGTTCATGCCTCCACTGATGTGCATCAGCTACTGTGGCGCTCACCAGATTGTGCCCCAAAAGCCTGTCCACTAATGTCGGCCACTGAGGTGTGTGTCTCTGCGTGGTGGAAGGTGGGGGGGGGGATAACCATGACGCATCGATGGTGGTCCCCTCGGAGCTCGCTTCAAAGTGGGCTCTTGAGTGGCAACGGGGGGGATCTACTCCAGATGGACCAGCTCCATCAGATGGAAATCCTGCAACGGGGGGGATCTACTCCAGATCTACCAGCTCCATCAGATGGAAATCCTGCAAGTCAATGGACATGTGGTCAGTGAGAGGGAAGGATAATTCTATTTGACATGAACAACTCACTTGAGACAGGTCATCTGGATGAAGGGGCACAGGCCAACCACGGTGTCGGTAACTGCTATCTCCACGAACAACCCCGCGATCCCTGGGGCCCATTCCTCATAGAGGTTGACGACTCGAATCTCTGGCACTCCACCGCCCCATCTTGGCCCTTTCCCGCATATTGTGGGCTATCTTCTCCTGTGGAGACAAAAATAGGGCATTGTGAGCCGCACGTTTGATGGGTCGGGCGTGGGTGGGGGGGGGGTCTATAGCTAGTGGTATGTGTGGGCACCGCAACTGGATATGAACGGGTAGTTGGTGGGTGTGAGGGAGTGCTGAGGAACAAGCATGAAGATCCAATGTGGGGAGTGTGCGAGGTGTCAGCCAGTGATTGGGGGGGGGGGGGGGGGTTGTTGTATTTGAGGGGTGGCAGGTGGAACTGATGCCAGGAGAGAGGTGGTAACTTACCCGTGCAACTTTGTGAAGGTTGTTGGTCTTCTTCCGACATTGGATGGCAGTCTTCCTTGTCATGCTGCCCGCACTGACAACCACTGCCACTGCCTCCCAGGCGGTATTGGTGACCCTGCTGCTGGTCCTCCAGTCCCCTCGGGAGAACAGGATTCCCTGACTCTCATCGTCGATGTCAGGAAGCCTGGCCAGGTCGGCATCCCCAAATCGAGAAGCAGGGCTGCACACTGCCATGTTTTTGTGTTGACTGGGAGTGAGTGGTGAGGGAGCGTTTCAAAGCGGCTCATCCTGGTTAGTGGCGTGACGCTGAGGCGCGAGTCTGGCGAATCAGATGGCGAGACAGCCAGTAATGTCTCATCGAGAAGCTCGTGGCAGCTCATTTTCAGCACTAAATGCCGTTAAATACGGGCCGCGATGTCGCCAACGCGACCGTCGAGAAACACCCCACCAATTGTGCCCAAAATGACACTTAGAAATGTTTCCGTTAAATCACGCCCATGATATACACAAGTTAACTGTGAATTAGCAGCTAACAGCAGGCCAATTCTAAAGTGTGTACACCGAGTCCAGTGTGTAGGCGCAACGCTCAGTGTGATAGCTCCCCGGGGTGTTTGTTCGCTGTAACCTGTTTTGATACATGTTTTTAATAAAATACATTTTTTTAAATGATAGCTGATTTAATATTTTTAATTAAAATTTTAAATTAAATCCTGAACGTTCTGCAGTAGTGAGAGATGTAACCAAGCCCAGGGTTCCTGAATGTGAAAATTACAATGCTTTCTCTCCATCCTTTGCTGCAACCTCACTGGGTGATTTGTGGAAAACCAGGGAAACAGTTGCTGATGAACAGAAGGATCGCCAGCCACTACTACCTCCTCACATCCCACCTCTTTCTCCAATGCTCCCAATAACAATTGAACCTGTCATTTGCATACGCATCCTGGGAAAGTGACCTTAGTGCCTGGACATAGTCAATGATATTCCTCTATAATTATTCTTCTTTACCCTGGACCCATGGGATCTGAGTTAAATGATTCAGGCAAGGGGACACTTGTCCATTTCTCACTTGTGTATAGGAACCAGTATTATTACATGCGAGGCTTTCCTTCACATTTCACTGTGGCTCAAAGCCTGTCTCTAACTCTTGCAATATATGCTGCCATCACCCTTAATTGCATGCAGCCATTTGAAAATTAGTTATCCACTTGAATAGGAATCTAGCAGTAGATCTGTATTAATAAAGTGCTGATGCCACCTGGGAGAAAGCTTACTTTCTGGCATCACCTAATGCATTCAGTTCCTTTAGGAATATCTCCCTTTCTTCCTTTAGGCTGTTTCTCAAAACCTATCTTTAGAACATAGAACATAGAACATTACAGCGCAGTACAGGCCCTTTGGCCCTCGATGTTGCGCCGACCTGTGAAACCACTCTAAAGCCCATCTACACTATTCCCTTATCGACCATATGTCTATCCAATGACCATTTGAATGCCCTTAGTGTTGGCGAGACCACTACTGTTGCATGCAGGGCATTCCACGCCCTTACTACTCTCTGAGTAAAGAACCTACCTCTGACATCTGTCCTATATCTATTTCCCCTCAATTTAAAGCTATGTCCCCTCATGCTAGACATCACCATCCGAGGTAAAAGGCTCTCATTCTCCACCCTATCCAATCCTCTGATCATCTTGTATGCCTCAATTAAGTCACCTCTTAACCTTCTTCTCTCTAACGAAAACAGCCTCAAGTCTCTCAGCCTTTCCTCATAAGATCTTCCCTCCATACCAGGCAACATTCTGGTAAATCTTTGCACCCTTTCCAATGCTTCCACATCCTTCCTATAATGTGGCGACCAGAATTGCATGCAATACTCCAAATGCGGCCGCACCAGGGTTTTGTACAGCTGCAACATGACCTCATGGCTCCGAAACTCAATCCCTCTACCAATAAAAGCTAACACACCGTACGCTTTCTTAACAACCCTCTCAACCTGGGTGGTAACTTTCAGGGATCTATGTACATGGACACCGAGATCTCTCTGCTCATCCACACTGCCAAGAATCTTACCATTAGCCCAATACTCTGTCTTCCTGTTATTCCTTCCAAAATGAATCACCTCACACTTTTCTGCATTAAACTCCATTTGCCACCTCTCAGCCCAGCGCTGCAGCTTATCTATGTCCCTCTGTAACTTGTAGCATCCTTCCGCACTGTCCACAACTCCACCGACTTTAGTGTCATCTGCAAATTTACTCACCCATCCTTCTACGCCCTCCTCCAGGTCATTTATAAAAATGACAAACAGCAGTGGCCCCAAAACAGATCCTTGTGGTACACCACTAGTAACAGGACTCCAGTCTGAACATTTCCCATCAACCACCACCCTTTGTCTTCTTCCAGCTAGCCAATTTCTGATCCAAACTGCTAAATCTCCCTGAATCCCATGCCTCCGTATTTTCTGCAGTAGCCTACCGTGGGGGACCTTATCAAATGCTTTACTGAAATCCATATACACCACATCAACTGCTTTACCCTCATCCACCTGTTTGGTTACCTTCTCAAAGAACTCAATAAGATTTGTGAGGCACGACCTACCCTTCACAAAACCGTGTTGACTATCTCTAATCAAATTATTCCTTTCCAGATGATTATACATCCTATCTCTTATAAACCTTCCCAAGATTTTGCCCACAACAGAAGTAAGGCTCACTGGTCAATAGTTACCGGGGTTGTCTCTAATCCCCTTCCTGAACAAGGGGACAACATTTGCTATCCTCCAGTCTTCTGGCACTATTCCTGTAGACAAAGGTGACTTAAAGATCAAAGCCAAAGGCTCAGCAATCTACTCCCTAGCTGCCCAGAGAATCCTAGGATAAATCCCATCCGGCCCAGCGGACTTATCTATTTTCACACTTTCCAGAATTGCTAACACCTCCTCCTTATGAACCGCATGCCCTTCTAGTCTAGTAGCCTGAATCTCAGTATTCTCCTCGACAACACTGTCTTTTTCCTGTGTGAATACTGACAAAAAATATTCATTCAGCACCTCTCCTATCTCCTCAGACTCCACGCACAACTTCCCATTACTGTCCTTGACTGGCCCTACTCTTACCCTAGTCATTCGTTTATTCCTGACATATCTATAGAAAGCTTTAGGGTTATCCTTGATCCTACCTGCCAAAGACTTCTCATGTCCCCTCCTGGCTCTTCTTAGCTCTCTCTTTAGGTCCTTCCTAGCTAACTTGTAACTCTCGAATGCCCTAACTGAACCTTCATGTCTCATCTTTACATAAGCCTCCTTCTTCCTCTTGACAAGTGTTTTGACTTTTTTAGTAAACCACGGTTCCCTTGCTCGCCAACTTCCTCCCTGCCTGACAGGTACATACTTATCAAGGACACGCAGTAGCTGTTCCTTGAACAAGCTCCACGTTTCCATTGTGCCCATCCCCTGCAGTTTTCCTCTCTATCCGATGCATCCTAAGTCTTGCCTCATTGCACCATAATTGCCTTTCCCCCAGATATAACTCTTGCCCTGCGGTATATATCTATCCCTTTCCATCACTAAACTAAACTTAACGAATTGTGGTCACTATCACCAAAGTGCTCATCTACCTCCAAATCCAACACCTGTCCTGTTTCATTACCCAGTACCAAATCCAATATGGCCTCGCCTCTCGTTGGCCTATCTACATACTGTAGGAAACCCTCCTGCACACATTGGACAAAAAACAGACCCATCTAAAGTACTTGAACTATAGCGTTTCCAGTCAATATTTGGAAAGTTAAAGTCCCCCATAACTACTACCCTGTTGCTTTCGCTCCTATCCCGAATCATCTTTGCAATCCTTTCCTCTACATCACTGGAACTTTTCGGAGGCCTATAGGAAACCCCTAACAGGGTGACCTCTCCTTTCCTGTTTCTAACCTCAGCCCATACTACCTCAGAAGACGAGTCCTCATCAAACGTCCTTTCTGCCACCGTAATACTGTCCTTGACTAACAATGCCTCCCCTCCTCCTATTTTACCACTTTCCCTGAGCTTACTGAAATATCTAAACCCCGGCACTTGCAACAACCTTCCTGTCCCTGCTCTATCCATGTCTCCGAAATGGCCACAACATCGAAGTCCCAGGTACCAACCCATGCCGCAAGTTCACCCACCTTATTCCGGATGCTCCTGGCATTGAAGAAGACACGCTTTAAACCACCTTCCTGCCTGCCAGTACACTCCTGCAACTTTAAAACCTTACTCATGACCTCACTACTCTCAACCTCCTGTATCCTGGAGCTACAATTCAGGTTCCCAAGCCCCTGCTGAACTAGTTTAAACCCCCCCGAAGAGCATTAGCAAATTTCCCCCCCAGGATATTGGTACCCCTCTGGTCCAGGTGTAGACCATCCCGTTTGTAGAGGTCACACCGATCCCAGAATGAGCCCCAATTATCCAGAAATCTGAAACCCTCCCTCCTGCACCATCCCTGTAGCCACGTGTTCAACTCCTCTCTCTCCCTATTCCTCGTCTCGCTATCACGTGGCACGGGTAACAACCCAGAGATAATAACTGTTTGTCCTAGATCTAAGTTTCCACCCTAGCTCCCTGAATTCCTGTCTTACATCCCTATCCCTTTTCCAACCTATGTCATTGGTACCTATGTGGACCACGACTTGGGGCTGCTCCCCCTCCCCTTAAGGATCCCGAAAACACGATCGGAGACATCACGCACCCTTGCACCTGGGAGGCAACACACCAACCGCGAGTCTCTCTCGTTCCCACAGAATCTCGTATCTATCCCCCTAACTATGGAGTCTCCAATGACTAATGCTCTACTCCTCTCTTCCCTTCCCTTCTGAGCAACAGGGACAGACTCTGTGCCAGAGACCTGTACCCCATGACTTACCCCTGGTAAGTCCCCCCCCCCCAACAGTATCCAAAGCGGTATACTTGTTACTAAGGGGAACTACAGGGTTTCCCTGTACTGACTGCTTCCTCCCAGCTCCTCTCACCGTCACCCATCTATCTTTATTCTTCGGAATAACTACATCCCTGAAGCTTCTATCTATGACCACCTCTGCCTCCCGAATGATCCGAAGTTCATCCAGATCCAGCTCCAGTTCCCGAACGCGGTTTCTGAGGAGCTGGCGATGGGTGCACTTCCCACAGAGGAAATCAGCAGGGACACTAACGCCGTCCCTCACCTCAAACATTCTGCAGGAGGAACATTGCACTACCTTCCCTGCCATCCCCTCTAGATAAAAAAAAGAAAAAGAAAGAAAAAGCTTACCTGTTATTCACTCCCCTTCTCAGCAAGCACTCACTCAGCAACCTCTGCGCCCCGCACGATAACACCTGAGGGAAAAGAAAAGAAAAACTACTTACCAGTCACCAGCCAGTCCCTTACCTGCAGGGTGTGATGTCACGGTTCAACTTCTTTCGACTTCTACCTGCCCTCGAGCCTTACTCTTGATCTTAACAGCGGTTGTTTTTTTTTGGTTAGAGGAGGGGGTAGGGAGGGAAACCTTTGTCCAAACTTTGGATCATCTGCTCTAATGTCTCATTGTCAGGTACTAATGTTTGTTTGATAGTGCCCCTGCGAAGCACCTTGAGGCATAAAGGTGCTGTAGAGATAAAGTTGTAACTCCATTCCTCAATATCGATGACTATGCAAATGAGGTGGGTCCAGCAATTGAGTTTGGGCTGCGACTTACTGATGGCACCACCTCTGGAGTGTGAGAACGGTGTAAATGCCCCCATTCATTTTCAAGGCCAATGTATTTTTGCTCTTTTGTCTTATACTTCAAGGAGGGCACTATTAGGATTTACATTTTATCTTTGGTGCAGATGGATGTACAAGTGTTTGAATGGTTATGATTGCTGATACATGTGACATCATTTTTCCAGAATCAAATTATGCAAAACTAAATGTGGCAGTTCTGGCTGATTTCTTAATACGTCACCTCTGAATAATTGGGAGAGTTCATGTGAGAAATGATGGCGTATCCTTTTTTTTGTCAGATGGCACCAATACTGCAAGACACAACTTACCGTGTCTTGCATCAGTTGGAAGATATAAATAGAGCTACACTTACATTCTGATAGGAACCAACAGTTTTAATATAGAAGTGCTAACAATTACACACCCACATTGCTGATGCACGATCTTTATTTTGTTCTGATCCCACATTGCTTGGGTGAATTCATTGGACATTTATAGTCAGCAGGAAATGTTAATATCGCCTACCCTCTTCTATCCAACTCCATATGGATATGAATAATGCAGACATGATGCAGCCTCTGTGACTAAGTTAGATTCGAGAAAAAAATTACTCCTAAGAGTCATACAGACTCACCGTTAACTCTGTTTCTCCCTCCACAGATGCTGCAGACCTGCGGAGTTTATTCAGCATTTTCTGTTTTCATTTAAAACATATTCACAGGAATACAATTTCTAAAATTCTCCAATTTTAGCCCTCTTCAAAAACTCTCCGAATACCACTCGGATTTTTAAAAAGGGTTTTGATGAGTTGCATTGCTCTTCACAAGCATTATGGAGTCAATTTAATGGCCATGTCGTGCTTGAGCGAGAACGCAATGTGGCCATTAGATCGCGGGAGAGTCCAAAATCAGGAAACGCGCCGGGCGCCAATCGGTTTGCGATTGTTTCATAGATTGTCATAGAATTTACAGTGCAGAAGGAGGCCATTCGGCCCATCAAGTCTGCACCAGCTCTTGGAAAGAGCACCCTACCCAAGGTCAACACCGCCACCCTATCCCCATAACCCAGTAACCCCACCCAACACTAAGGGCAATTTTGGACACTAAGGGCAATTTATCATGGCCAATCCACCTAACCTGCACATCTTTGGACTGTGGGAGGAAACCGGAGCACCCGGAGGAAACCCACGCACACACGGGGAGGATGTGCAGACTCCGCACAGACAGTGACCCAAGCCGGAATCGAACCTGGGACCCTCGAGCTGTGAAGCAATTGTGCTATCCACAAGGCTACCGTGCTGTTATAACCTGCCTGCTTACCATTGGCTGGGGACTGATGACAATCCCACAATCCTGTGGGAGTATGAACTTCCCCAAAGAGGGGGGCGAAGAAATCATTAGCAGACTCCCTGTATAAATAAAGCTGGCCAGTTTGGAACCAGCAGGAAGGTGTGAGCAACAAGCGAAGTTGCTGCTGCTGTTGTATGTATATGTTATTGTAAATAAATGTTATTTCTTTGTATCCTTAAACCTCGTGCTGGATTCTTCGTGGCACTCACAAAACTGGCGACGAGGGTTAAAGTGAACAGCTGTCTACACTGCTGAAGCCACCGCCCTGGATTTTTGTTGGATACAGGTTGGAAGTTGTTTTCTATTACACCATGCCTCTGGACGGACGTTTTGATGTTTTTGATGCTGCGCTGGAAAGCTGGAGCCAGTACGCACAACGGATGCGTTACTATTTCCGGGCAAACAATATCACCGAAATCGAGCGGCAGGTGGTCATATTGCTCACCGCCTGCGGCCCGCATACGTTTGGGGGTGATTAGGAACGTTACGTACCCAGCTGTGTCGGACACCAAAACGTTTGACAAACTTGTGAATTTAGTGGGGCAACATTTTAACCCAACCCCGTCCGCAATAGTTCAACATTACCGGTTTAATACCGCTGAGAGGACCCCAGGAGAATCCCTTGCCGACTTTCTATCCAGGCTACGCAGGATTGCGGAGTACTGTGGCTATGGTGAGACCTTGTCAGAAATGTTACGCGACCGTTTGGTTTGCGGTATTAACAATGTGGCCACCCAGAGAAAGTTGTTAGCTGAGCCAACATTGACTTTTCAACAGGCTATTCAAATAGTATTGTCCCGAGAGAGCGCAGAACGAGGACTGCAGGAGCTACAGGGAATGGAGGTGCATGCCTTGGGGTGCAACCCCTTCCGTCCGAAAACATCTCCCTGCACTCCTGCGGTACCTTAGGCAAGGCGACGACCAGATCGACGCCAGTGGCCGCCGGACATTCCTCCCCGAAGGGAGCCTTCTCCAGAACCAATGGGTGAGGAGCCATGTCCGTGTCAGACTTGTAGGCGCCGACCCCGTCACGGACGGCGGTTCGTTCCGACCAAAACTGGGACCAGCCCAGGGGCCGTACCTTCCATGTGGATAAACCTGCGGTGACTACTCCTGAGGACGTGGAGACGGAGGACGACTGCTTGCAGCTGCATTGTGTGGCAGCTCCCAGTGTGGCCCCCATTAAGGTGACAGTACGGGTCAATGGCCACCCGCTTGAGATGGAGTTGGACACTGGCGCAGGGGTCTTCGTGATCGCCCAGAGGACATTCGACCGCATCAAGCAGGGTATACAGACCCTTACATTAACCGACTCACAGGCCAGGTTTGCCACCTACACGGGGGAACCACTGGACATTGCAGGAACTACAATGACCCCTGTTGTTTATGGACGCCAGGATGGGCGTTTCCCACTTATCGTGGTGCGCGGCCATGGGCCCAGCCTGTTGGGTCGGGACTGGTTGCGCCATTTGCGGTTGCAATGGCACCACATCCTCCAAACAGTTTCTGGAGGGTTGACTGAAGTGCTAGGACGACACCCAGATGTATTCCAGCCCGGTTTGGTGAAAATATAAGGGGCCGTAGTCCATATCCAAGGCGAACCAGGAGCCACGCCGCGCTATTTGCGGGCGCGCCCGGTGCCTTATGCCTTGCACGAGAAGGTAGAAGGGGAGCTCACTCGTTGGGAGACTTTGGGTATTATCAGGCCCGTCCGTTTCGCTGACTGGGCAGCACCAATTGTACCTGTAATGAAGCCAGATGCCACAGTTCACTTGTGCTGCGACTATAAACTTAGAGTGAATACGGCTTCCCGACTTGACCGATATCCAATTCCTCGCATAGAGGATCTCTACGCGAAGCTTGCAGGCGGACTCTCGTTCACAAAATTAGATTTGAGTCACGCCTACCTACAGTTGGAGCTGGACCCTGCCTCCCGATCATATGTAACGATTAATACACACCGGGGCCTGTATGAATATACAAGGTTGCCCTTTGGAGTATCCTCTGCCTGTGCTATTTTTCAACGTGTTATGGAGGGCATTTTGAGTAGTTTACCGCGTGTCGCTGTCTACTTAGATGATGTTTTGATCACAGGGACGTCAGAGCAGGAACATTTGGAAAATCTGGAGGCTGTCCTTAGACGCTTTTCGATGGCTGGAGTCCGTTTACGCTGCACAAAGTGCGTATTTCAGGCAAAGGAAGTAGTCTACCTGGGTTATCAGGTGGACCGTGAAGGTTTGCACCCCGTCGCGCGATTCAACAGGCCCCCGCCCCGACTGACACTTCGCATCTTCGTTCTTTTCTCGGCCTCGTAAACTATTATGGGAAGTTCCTCCCCAATCTGGCAACTACACTGGCCCCATTGCTAAAGAAAAATCACACCTGGGTTTGGGTTCAGCCGCAAGAAACCGCTTTCCGGCGGGTAAAACAATTGTTGTCGTCTGGGTTACTAATCCACTATGATCCTGGAAAGCCTTTGCTCGTCACATGGTCACATGTGATGCATCCCCGTATGGTGTTGGGGCCGTCCTGTCCCACAAGATGGAGAACGGGGCCGAGCGGCCGATAGCTTTTGCCTCCCGCACATTGACTGCAGCGGAACAAAAGTACGCGCAGATCGAGAAGGAGGGCCTGGCAGTGGTCTTTGCGGTGAAACGTTTCCACCAGTACGTGTATGGCCGCCACTTCACTATCGTGACTGATCATAAGCCTCTGCTGGGACTTTTCAGAGAAGATAAGCCAATACCGCCCATTGCTTCTGCACGGATCCAGCGCTGGGCTTTGTTGCTTGCTGCATATGAGTATTCTCTGGAGCACAAACCAGGTACGCAGATAGCAAATTCTGACGCACTGAGCCGCTTGCCTTTATCGACCGGCCCCATGTCGACCCCCACGGCCGGTGAGGTGTTTGCAACCCTACATTTTATGGACACCTTGCCTGTCACGGCATCACAGATCCGTGAGTGGACCAAGACGGAGCCAGTACTGTCAACGGTTCGGCACATAGTCCTGTATGGTGGGCAGCACAGACAGCTCCCAGGCCAGTTGCGGGCATTTTCCTCCAAGCTGTCAGAATTCAGCGTGGAAGACGGTATCCTCTTGAGGGGGATGCTTGTGATTGTCCCGGAAAAAGGCCAGGAGCTGATACTAAGAGACTTGCACAATGGGCATCCAGGTGGGACCAAAATGAAAATGTTGGCCCGGAGTTATGTCTGGTGGCCAGGCCTCGACACCGACATTGAGAAGGTGGCCCAAAACTGCTCCATTTGCCAGGAGCATCAGAAGCTTCCGCCGGCCGTGCCCCTACATCACTGGGAATGGCCAGGGCGGCCTTGGGAGCGCTTGCATGCGGATTTCGCCGGCCCTTTTCAAGGATCCATGTTCCTTCTATTAATCAACGCCCAGTCTAAATGGCTAGAGATGCATTAGATGCTCGGCACAACGTCCTGCGCAACAATTGAGAAGATGCGTTTGTCTTTTAGTACGCATGGCCTCCCCGAGGTGCTGGTCACGGATAACGGCACTCCATTCACAAGTGAGGAGTTTGCGAGGTTCATGAGGATGAACGGCATACGCCATATCCACACCGCCCCATACCACCCGGCTTCAAATGGGTTGGCGGAGCGCGCAGTGCAGACATTCAAACGAGGCCTAAAGAAGCAGTCTTCCGGGTCAATGGACATGAGACTGGCTCGCTTTTTGTTTTCGTATAGGACCACCCCCCCATGTGGTGACTGGGCAGCTCCCACAGAACTCCTAATGGGCCGGAGACTTCGCACCCGCCTGAGCATGGTTTTCCCGGACATTGGCGCAAAAGTACGCCGCACACAAGAACGGCAGGGACATGGTTTTTCTCGGCATCGGCCGATTCGGCAGTTTGGGCCCGGTGACCCATTGTTCGTTTGGAATTTTGCTGGTGGTGCCCAGTGGGTCCCTGGCGTAATCTTCCACAAAACGGGCCCTATATCTTACCAGGTGCAAGCCCAGGGTCGTCTCCAGCGCAAACATGTAGACCACGTTCGGTCCAGAAGACTATCCCTTCCAAAGATTCCCCGCCCCCGGAGCTCATTTCTACAGCCGCAGAGACCAGAGACAAGGGAAAGTAGTCCTCACAATCTTCCTCTGGTGCCTCACTCAAAGCCTGCGCAGGTCGTTACAGAACTGCGTGGAGATAGAGACGCCGAGATGACGGAGGCAGCAGATTCTGACTCCGAGATGGAGACACAGGATGCATCAGAGGAGGAATCCTCGGGCCCACGGGCTGTGGATGTACAACCATTTCGCCGTTCATCACGGAAGCGCCGGTCTCCATCTCGTTACAGGCCGCCCGATCCAGCGCCTCGTGCAAATGGTGTCCGGCCTGCGGCAAAACGAGTCCGACGCCCTCCTTCGCCAAGGTCTTCGGTGGATTCCTTGGACTTTGGGGGGGAGGGATGTTATAACCTGCCTGCTTACCATTGGCTGGGGACTAATGACAATCCCACAATCCTGTGGGAGTATGAGCTTCCCCAATGAGGGGGGCGGAGAAACCATTAGTAAACTCCATGTATAAATAAAGCTGGCCAGTTTGGAACCAGCAGGAAGGAGTGTGCAGCAAGGGAAGTTGCTGCTGCTGCTGTTGTGTATATATATGTTATTGTAAATAAATGTTATTTCTTTGTATCCTTAAAACTCGTGCTGTATTCTTCGTGGCCCTCACAAAAGCGATCTAACCGGCCTCTCCCCGTTGCTGCGTCCTCGAACCGAATCCCGCCGTGGCGTGGTGAGAAACCAATAATCACCAATTAAAGCCAATCTCCATACCATTAATGGGAACAACACGCTATCTAAAGGCCTCCCATGATCTAACCGCCTCCACAGCAAGTGGTCACGGGGGCGCGGATTAGTACGCCTTTTTAAAAACGTGAAGCTCGAGGAATGGCTGTTGTGGGGATCCGAGGAGGTGAATGGCCATCTTCGATCCTGGCTAGTAACCCTGGGAGCACTGGAGGTGCTGTCCCAGTGCTTAGGAGGGAGGCGGGGGGGGCATCATTGGTGGAGGGGGGGCACCCCTGAGCTGAGGATGGGGGTGTTGGGCGTCTCAGCATCCGCAGGTCCTCCATGACTCCTCCTAGTGTTGATTCCCAAATGTCTTTATCCGTCAGTCTGGCCTCAATAAAAGTCGAGAGGGATTTGCAAGTATAACAAAAGTTATTTTATTCAGCTTGCAAGCTACCTAGTCCACAGTGATACAGATAACATGTTGCTTTCTGCAGCCCTGGGAACTAAGTGAATGTCCCAGATAAAGAGATCAGTACTGATACATTCAAATGGCATCAAGTTTCACATACTCGACACCCATAGGTCATCCTATGTCCCTCCTGACTTGTTTGATCTATTCTGATTGGCTCACTTCCAATCCCTTTCTCCGGCCCCTCTCAATTCAGCATCACTCTCATAGACACACCTCTTCCTGCTTTTTCCCATGCGGTCTAAAATCCTTTGTCTCTACTTGCCAGAATCAAAGTGGCTTATTTCTACATTACATTAACTAATATCTCTAAAGTAACTATTTTATATCACATTCGTCACTAGGATCATGTGTGCCCAAAGTGGAGGCGACTCTATCTCCTGCCTATCTATCCCACCAACCACCCACAGCTCGCACTAACCGTGGCTGCCCCTGGCCTCGCAGCTGAAGGTTATTGCTGGGGAATTGGCAATCGTAGTAAAGTGAGCACTTCACAGCTCCTAGGTGGATTCCCGTGGGTAACCGCGCCATGCCACAGGTGAGAGTGGGGGGGGGGGGGGGAGGGGTGCCATGGGGAACTGGAGAGTCCTGGTGGAAGACACCACTGGTTGTCAGTCTCTCAGCCTCTCCAATTCCTTTCAGTTATTACACAAGACGGATGATATCTTGGACCCCGCGGAAGCTGCCCTCGTGGTGCTGGTGGCAGGCCAAGCGCCCAGACGCCGGAGAAGGCAGCAGCAGCGTGTCAACAGAGTCTGAAGGCAGTGGTCCATCTGCAGGACCCCCGCCCCACATCCTGAGGACCTGGCCGCCCATCAGACCAGGGGGGGACTCAGAGGGGGAGGCTGGTGACGGGCCAGGGTGTATAGGCATCACTGGTCTTTCGAACAGATGACAGACACCGTGTGCCGCAAGAGACTCCACCTCAACAAGGGGACAGTGCGGCACCTGTGCCATGTCCTTGCCGCTTGGCACCATGTGGAGGAGAAGGGTACCTGCTCCCGGTGGTAGTCAAGGTCAATGCAGCCCTGAACTTTAATGCCTCAGGATCATTCCAGGGCTCGGGCGGGAACTGGTGTGGCATTTTACAAGCTGCAGCCCACAAGTGCATCCGTGAAGTCACGGATGACCTGTTTGGCCAGGCAGCTACCTACATCAACTTTGATTTGGACCAGGCCCAACAAGATGCCCGGAGGATTCTCCGCCATCACCGGGGTGCCCCATCTCCAGGGGGTAATAGATGGCATGCATGTCACTTTGTGTGCACCGGTTGTCAGGGAATGGCAATTCACTCCCTGAACGTACAGCTCATGTGCGACCACCACAAGAAGATGATGTACATGTGTGCACACTCCCCAGCGAGTGTGCACGACAGCTGCATGAAATGAAATGAAATGAAAATCGCTTATTGCCACAAGTAGACTTCAAATGAAGTTACTGTGAAAAGCCACTAGCCGCCACATTCCGGCGCCTGTTCGGGGAGGCTGTTACGGGAATTGAACCGTACTGCTGGCCTGCGTTGGTCTGCTTACATCCTGGGACAGTCGGAGATCCCTGGTCTCTTAGAGGACCACCCCAGGATGGCCGGTTGGCACTTGGGGGATAAGGGCTACCCACTTAGGATCAGGTCAATGATGCCAGTATGGAGGCCGGTGACCGATGCAGAGAGGATAACAGATACAACGGGGCCCATGTGGCCACCTGGGCTGTCATTGACCGGTGCCTCGTACTGCTCAAAATGCGGTTCTGATGTCTCGACCGTTTTGGTGGGAAGAACATGCAGCTACCTCCGAGGAGGAGGCCGGGTAGGTGCTGGACCTGGAGGAGCTGGAGTACGACCCGGGAGGACCTGCAGGATCAGCTGGAGGATGGAGGACAGGTGACAGCGGCGAGGGGCTGGCATACCCGGAAGGTCAGGGAGGCCCTCACCTTCGACAATTTCTCATCGGACATGGCTTTGCTTGTCATCTCCTCCCCCTCCCCGCTTCCCACCCACCATTCCACTACACCCTACACCCCATTCCCCACCCGGCCCATGTCACCGCCACCCCACAAATCCCCTTCCACCCCCACCCAATTCCCCATCCTACCCATTCCCCCTCCCCAGGGCCTGTGTTACATCACTCCAGAGAGATGGGACCGTGTCGGCACTGTCAGTGGGTCACTGTTGAAGGCAGGGGGGCGGGGGGGCGATGATAACCCGCTGTGAGCTGAGCGCCGGTGCTCCTCAATCCCCCATCACCTGCACATGGTATACCTTGCGGGGGGAGAGGGGGCACGGGTGCGGCTGGGAGGATCCAGAATTGCTATGCCCAGGGGGCTGGGACAGGGGCTTGGAGATCAGCTCACATTGTGGAATAACATGCCAGACGCATTACATGACTTGGGTGCAACATGTTTTAATGACTCAGGTCGGGCAAGATCCAGGCAGCTTAGATCTCCGAGGCCCAGCACCTTCAAAGTGAATGAGGACATGCCTTCTTTTTTACAGCACTAAGTGCTGTAAACCAATTAAGTCGAAGGTCCCATTGAAATTTGAAGGTCCTTGACAGGCCAGGGAGAAGGTAAGTGTCTAAGGTAAGTGGATAGAATTTGAGGGATAGAAGTGATTGGAGGTCCGGGGTGGGGGCCGACATTGGTGGGGCTTTGAGGTTAGGCCTGATTGGAGGTTAGGAGGGTATTGGTAGTTGATGGAATCAGATTTCGGGGAGGAGGTGTCAGAGCTTGAGGGAGGGTGGAGGGCGGGTCGAACCTCAGAAGTACTGATCACACTCTATGGTGGGGGTGGGGGGTGGGGGGGCATGGCGGTGGCGAGTGAGGAGGTAGGGAGGGGGGCTGGGGGGGATCGGGGATGTTGGAGGAGTTTGGTGGGTGGGTGGTATGGTTAACCATAGAAGAAGTTCTTCTAGCTTTTTCTCACCAACTATTGGTGTAACCCTGTCGGAATTGTCCGAGGTTAGCAAAATAATTGCATTTTCAGATGGCTCCCAGTCCAGGGCAATTGCTCAAAGGAAGTGTGCACTTCTGGGCAATTGCCGTGTAAATTGTGCAATTGTGGGCAGCACGGTAACACAGTGATTAGCACAGTTGCTTCACAATTCCAGGGTCCCAGGTTCGATTCCCGGCTTGGGTCACTGTCTGTGCGGAGTCTGCACGTTCTCCCCATGTCTGCATGGATTTCCTCCGGGTGCTCCGGTTTCCTCCCACAGTCCAAAGATGTGCAGGTTAGGTGGATTGGCTATGCTAAATTGCCCTTAGTGTCCAAAAAGGTTAAGTGGGGTTACTGGGTTACGGGCATAGGGTGGAGGTGTGGGCTTGAGTAGGGTGATCTTTCCAAGGGCCGGTGCAGATTTGATGGGCCGAATAGCCTCCTTCTGCACTGTAAATTCTATGAAACCCTTACCATTGAAGTTCCGAGAGGGGTTTCGCAGTGCATTTTTGGTGTACCCCTCCCAATCCAATGGGTTGTTCGGAAGGTATGGCCCAATATGTATTTTCTTGTTACATGCACCTTACATCACAATCATTGATTTTTCTGTTGCCACCTGTATTGACTTAGTAACCAGAGGATTTTCATACTGTTTGTATTCCTCTCATTGTAGTTGGCCTTATTTTTCCTCTCTGTTAAGTGTCACGAAGCAAGGAGATGCAGAGGAAGGTGTTAAACACCAGGCACATCCTGCAGTTTTGATGTGAACATTGCTGTATGCACACCATCATTCTCCAACTCAGATCCTCACCCTGACTCCCAAAGTGCAGGGATGGATTCTAGGGGACAAGGGATATCCCTGGAAGACATGGATTTGGATTTTTTAAATTTATTGTCACGTGCACCAAGGTACAGTGAAACATATTTTTCTGAGAGCAGCTCAACAGATCATTAAGTACATGAAAAGAAAAGGAAATAAAAGAAAATACATAATAGGGCAACACAAGGTACACAATGTAACTACATATCACCGGCATTGGGTGAAGCATACAGGGGTGTAGTGTTAATGAGGTCAGTCTATAAGAAGGTCGTTTAGGAGTCTGGTGACAGCGGGGAAGAAGCTGCTTTTGAGTCTGTTTGTGCGTTTTCTCAGACTTTTGTATCTCCTGCTCGATGGAAGAAGTTGGAAGAGTGAGTAAGCCAGCTAATCAATCCTCTACAGGAACTCCCAGACAGACGCAAAGAGGTGCTACAACCAAAGCCTTCTGCTCATGCAGACCGCAATCGAACAGGCCATCGGGCTTTTCAAGATGTGGTTTTGGTAGTTGGACTGGTCAGGTGGTGTCCTCTGAGGGTGAGAATGTTGAGGCTACCCAGTGTTTCTCATTGCGCAGCACGTTATCAGATTGGGTGGAGTTACATTGCACCCCCTTATTGACTCCTTTGCCCTCTGAAATCACCAGATCCAGCAAGCTGACTGCTTCACCTTTCATTATCCTGGTTATCTTTTTTTTTAGAAAATATTTTATTGAAGTATTTGTAATTTTCACAGTTTAACACATTAATATTTCTTAACATTTCTTAAACAACCGCGGGTCCCGACACACGCAAAACATCTAAATGAACAAAAACAGAAAACAAAGTCTCTGTCGTGTTAATCACCCAGGGGTAACACGGACTGCAACTGGATGCAGTTGTACAGTGCACACAGCTCGCTGTGGATTTGACACTCTACTAATCTAAGCGTGCTAACTATAACTAACTAGACCAGACTAGCTCTGAGCCACGTGTAGAAGGTGCTAACTGATATGTACACCCTGACTGTCACTACAGTTGTCACCAGTGGAAAGAGGCAGAGTGTTGATGCCTCGTGTGTTTTATAGTGGGAGACCACCTTCTAGTGTTCTGCCTGGTGATTGGTTGTGTTCTTTCCTGTGTGCTGATTGGCTGTACTGGGTGTCTGTCACTGCCTGTCTGTATCTCATTATGTGCATGAGTGCATATCATGACATCTCCCCTTTTTTAAAAAAAATGTTGGTTGCTTGGAGCATATGCGACTGTATTTACATGTAGAACTATTTACATTAAATGGCGAGTGGATGAATATATACATAAGAGGTGTCTAGCGAGCAGATACAGAACAAAATTTACAAGATAAATGTCTGTAAGTCCAATCTTTGGGGTTGGCGTCAGATCCTTGTCGACCGCCTGAGAGGTGGAGGTGGGGGCGACGGCGCCTTGACAGGCGGGATTGCTGCCAGATTGGTGGCCTCGTGGTGCGAGGTGTCCGGAGGAGGCACGACAACATATGAAAATGTAGGATCTGGTGGTGGGCAGGCAACGTTGCGCAATGCCCTTCTGTTGCGCCTGACAATGGAGCCATCAGCCATACGAACTACAAACAATCTGGGAGCAGCCTGTTGAACAACGACAGCTGGAGCTGACCAGCCTCAATCAGGTAGCTTGATCCGAACAACATCTTCTGGAGATAGCACAGGCAAATCGGTAGGATGAGCATCGTACGTCAGCATTTGCCGGTTCCTGAGTTGCTGCACCTTTTGCAGCACTGCGAGGTGATCCAGGTCTGGTAAGTGTATGGCCGGAACAATCGTCCGCAGGTCTCTATTCATGAGGAGTTGTGCCGGAGACATACCGGTGGACAGAGGGGTTGTCCTGTACCCCAGCAGCACAGGGTTGAAGTCAGAAGCAGAGTCCACAGCCTTGCGGAGCAGTTGCTTCACCAAATGGACCCCTTTCTCAACCTTCCCGTTGGACTGTGGGTAGTGTGGGCTTGAGGTAATGTGGTTGAATTGGTACAACTTGGCAAAATTGGACCACTCTTGGCTGTGGAAGCAGGGACCATTGTCACTCATGACAGTGAGTGGAATACCATGCCTGGCAAATGTCTCCTTGCAGGCCTTGATGACTGTCCTTGATGTGAGGTCTGACAGCTTCACAACTTCCGGGTAATTTGAGAAGTAATCTATTATGAGTACATAGTCACTCCCTTTGGCATGAAAAAGGTCGATTCCCACCTTGGACCACGGAGAGGTCACGATCTGGTGTTGCTGGAGTGTTTTTTTTGTTTGAGCAGGCTGGAATCGCTGGCAGGTCGCACAATTGATGACCATGTTGGATATGTCCTGGCTGATGCCAGGCCAATAGACAGCCTGCCGGGCCCTGCACCTACACCTTTCGACACCTGGGTGTCCCTCGTGGATTTGTTTGAGCACTAAGCTCTGCAGACTGTGAGGAATAACGATACGATCTAGCTTGAGGAAGATCCCCTCGACGACTGTCAGGTCGTCCTTCACATTAAAGGACTGAGGGCATTGTCCTTTTTGCCAGCCATTTGTGAGGTGGTGCATTACACGCTGCAGAAGAGGGTCCTTGGCAGTCTCTTCTCGAATGCTGATTGTCACAATATACATCAGTACATTATGGTGCAATCACATACACACACTGATGGACATGCAGTAGGACCAACCAGCATACATAACACCGCAGCCAATCACCAGCGAGAGCACAAGCACTATAAAGACAGGGGACAGGAGAGTTCACGCTCATTCTAGCAGCAGCCAGCTCAGAGCACAGAGCTCACAGCCTGCATCACAGACATTCACCATGTGCTGAGTGCCTCACCATAGCTAGTGATAGGAAAGGGTCCACAGTTAAGCTGGCATTGCTTATACCCACATTTACAGTATGTCAGCATAGTTTAACAGTTAATAAAATAGCGTTACACCACTTCCAGCATTGTTGGCTTGTTTGTGAACCAGAACACCCAACACAACATGGTACAAGGAGTGGCCGCAATCTAGCACTTGTGAGACCTACTTGCAACTTCTCAGCATTCCGGCATCCTACAGTATGGAGAACATCAACCCGCCGCTCCGCATCGCTGGCAATCTCGGGGTAAATTGGAAGACATTTAAACAGCGCTTCCAGCTCTTCCTCGAGGCCACAGATAGGGAGAATGCATCGGACACCAAGAAGATAGCCCTTCTTCTCTCCACAGCTGGGCAACATGCCATCCACATCTTTAACTCCCTGACATTCACGGACGACGAGGACAAGACCAAGTACAAGACAGTGCTCCTCAAATTCGACACACATTTCAGTGTTGAAGTCAACGAAAGCTTCAAAAGGTACCTGTTCCAGCAGCGCTTGCAAGGTAAGGACGAGCCTTTCCAATCCTATTTAACACACCTCCGCACCCTCGCGCAATCCTGTTGCTACGGGCCCACCTCCAACTCCATGATATGCGACCAGATTGTTTTTGGGGTCATGTCGGACACCCTGCGTCAGCAGCTCCTTAAAGTTAAGCAACTAACGCTAGCGACTGCCATCGAGATCTGTGTCCTGCATGAGAATGCCACCAACCGGTACTCCTACATACAGGCAGCTGATACGGCAAGGGCCTCATAAGGCGGAATGGGTCCAAACGATCGAACACCTCCCGGGCTGCAGTCTGGAGGAGGGCGGCCATTTTGCGTGCTTTCCAAGGCTTCCCGCGCTTGTACACGCCAAATGAGGGGACGGTGATGTGGTGGAACGCGATGCGCAGGCCCGCACCACGCAAGACCGTACCGCACATGCGCGGTGGCGCAACGAACGCACTGACGTCACGACGTGCGGCAACTGTGGATCCGCCCACTTAAAGCGGCAATGCCCTGCAAAATCACGTCAGTGCCTACGCTGTGGCAGGCTCGGCCACTATGCTGCCTGCTGTCGAGCAGCCCAGCCTGCCAACTCACAACGATTTAACCAGCCTCGCAGGAATGTTCGGGCAATCCAACCCACCTTCACCGAGTCCGATCCTGACTTCATGCAGACCAGTGACACCGAGGGCAGGGAGCCTTTTCGAGTCGCTGTCATAACCAAGAACAGGCTGTCCCCGAATCGAAAGCACCAGCCGCTGTTGGTGCACAGCAGTGATCTGGACGACGAGTGGTGTGCCACCCTGACGGTCAACCGATCCCAGATCAGATTCTGTCTGGACACTGGTGCTTCCGCCAATCTCCTCGCATGGTCAGCATTTCAAACCCTGGGGGTCAAACCAACAATTCTTCCATCCAATTGCCAACTGGTCGACTATAATGGTAACATCATCCCCGCAACCGGGTCATGCCAACTCGAGGTGACGCACAACTTGCGAAAAGTCACCCTACCCTTCGAGATCGTGGGCTCCTCAAAGGACTCCCTGCTAGGCGTACAGGCGTGCAAGCTCCTCAACCTCGTGCAGCGCGTACATTCCCTCTCTCCAGAGGACACGTCTGACTTCCAAGATGCAGACTTCAGGGCGCAACTAAGTGCCATCATCACTCAATACCGAGGTGTCTTCGAAGGCATGGGCAAACTTCCCTACACATACAAAATCCTGCTCAAACAGGACGCCACGCCTGTGGTTCATGCACCTCGCAGAGTCCCAGCACCCCTCAAGGACCGCCTCAAGCAGCAGCTGCAGGACCTCCAGGACCAAGGAGTGCTTTCCAGAGTGACGGAACCAACCGACTGGGTCAGTTCCATGGTGTGCGTCAAGAAGCCTTCCGGCGAGCTCCGGATCTGTATCGACCCGAAGGATTTAAATCGTAACATCTTGCGGGAGCATTACCCTATCCCCAAGCGTGAGGAGATCACGTGCGAGATGGCTCGAGCCAACATATTCGCCAAGCTGGATGCATCAAATGGTTTCTGGCAGATTCAATTGGACAAGTCCAGCAGAAAGCTGTGTACTTTCAACACCCCATTTGGCAGGTACTGCTACAATAGAATGCCATTTGGAATCATATCAGCATCTGAAGTGTTCCACCGCATCATGGAGCAGATCGTGGAGGGCATCGAGGGTGTGCGCGTTTATGTGGACGACATCATCATCTGGTCCATCAGTCGCCTCCAAAGCATTTTTAAGCGAATACGGGACCAAGGCCTGCGCCGAAACAGAGCCAAATGTTCTTTCGGCCAGACTGAACTCAAGTTTTTAGGAGACCACATCTCCCGGTTGGGTGTGCGACCGGATGTGGACAAGGTGGCAGCCATCACAGCCATGCAGAAGCCGGCAGATAAGAAGGCGGTGCTCCGGTTCTTAGGAATGGTCAACTTGCTAGGAAAGTTCATCCCGAACCTCGCTTCCCACACCACGGCTCTCCGCAACCTAGTTAGGAAGACGACGGACTTCCAGTGGTTTCCCGCCCACCAGCATGAATGGGAGGAGCTCAAGGTCAAGCTGACTACCACCCCGGTATTGGCGTTTTTCGATCCTGCAAGGGAGACGAAAATTTCAACGGACGCTAGCCAATCTGGCATAGGGGCGGTGCTCCTGCAACGAGATGACGCCTTGTCATGGGCCCCTGTTGCCTATGCGTCATGGGCCATGACCCCCACAGAGCAGCGCTATGCGCAAATCGAGAAGGAGTGCCTAGGCCTGTTGACCGTTGTCGACAAGTTCCATGACTACGTGGAGGGCCTTCCCCAGTTCACTGTGGAGACCGACCATCGCCCGCTGGTCGGCATCATCCAAAAAGACTTCAATGACATGACCCTTCGCCTACAACGCATTCTGCTCAAGGTCCGGAGATACGATTTCCAGCTCGTGTACACACCGGGTAAGGACCTGATCATAGCCGACGCTCTGTCCAGGGCAGTCACCACTCCGTCCGACCCAGAGGGGTTCGTTTGCCAAGTCGATGCCCATGTGGCCTTCACGGCCGCCAATCTGCCGGCCACAGATGAACGCCTAACCCACATTCGCCATGAAACTACGGCTGACCCCCCTGCTACAACGTGTGATGCGCAACATGACTAACGGATGGCTCAAGGGACAATGCCCGCAGTTCTATAATATTCGAGACGATCTGGCAGTCGTTGATAGCGTCCTCCTGAAGCTGGACCGCATCGTGATCCCACACAGCATGCATCACCTGGTTTTAGAGCAGCTGCACGAGGGCCATCTCGGAGTAGAGAAGTGCTGACCGAGGGGCCGAGAGGCTGTCTACTGGCCTGGCATAAATGAGGACATTGCCAACACTGTGCTCAATTGTCCCACCTGTCAGCGGTTCCAGCCGGCCCAACCACGGGAGACCCTTCAGCCCCATGAGTTGGTCACGTCCCCTTGGTCTAAGGTAGGCGTGGACCTGTTCCACGTGCTCAGCAGGGACTATGTTCTCATAGTTGATTATTTTTCCAGCTATCCCGAGGTTGTACACCTTCACATCATGTCATCGGCTGTTATCCGTGCCTGCAAAGAGACCTTTGCTCGTCACGACATCCCACTCACTGTGATGAACCTGCACATCTTTGGACTGTGGGAGGAAACCGGAGCACCCGGAGGAAACCCACGCACACACGGGGAGGATGTGCAGACTCCGCACAGACAGTGACCAAGCCGGAATCGAACCTGGGACCCTGGAGCTGTGAAGCAATTGTGCTATCCACAATGCTACTGTGCTATGATCCTGTGGAAGATTTCAGATGCTGAGACAATGCCGAACAGCATTCAGTTATAACAGTACCTGCCAAATGGTGTGTTGAACGTGCAGAGCTCCCTGCTGGACTCGTCCAGTTGTATCTGCCAGAAACCACGCGATGCATCTAGCTTCATGAAGAATTCGGCGTGTGCCATCTCACTGGTCAGTTCCTCCCGCTTCGGGATCGTGTAGTATTCCCGCATTATGTACTGGTTAAGATCTTTGGGATCCATGCATATCCGCAACTCTCCTGTGGGCTTCTTCATGAAGACCATCGAGCTGACCCAGTCAGTCGGTTCCGCCGCTTTGGAGATGATGCCCTGGTCTTGGAGCTCCTGTAGCTGTGCCTTTAAACGTTCCTTCAGAGGAGCCGGCACCCGGCATGGTGCATGGAGTACAGGCGTGGCATCAGGCCTGAGTAGGATCTTGTAGCAGTATGGCAGCATACCCATTCCACTAAACACATCTGGGTATTGCGCCAGGATGTCATCAATGTCAGCCTGAAGATCCACATTGGAAGAAGACATGGCATGGACTCGCTGTACGAGAGTGAGTAGCTTGCAGGCATGGGCACCGAGCAGGAATGCCTTATCAGGCTTGACGATTTCGAATCGCAGTGTGGCATTGATGGTCTTGTTGGAGACGAATAGATGACAAGATCCTAGTGCAGTGATGGCATTGCCATTATAATCGAGGAGCTGGCAGGCTGGCGGAAGAATTTTGGGTTGCTTTTTAATGCGGTCAAAATCAGCTTGAGAGATGAGATTGGCAGAAGCACCAGTGTCCAACTTGAACCGGATGCTGCATTGGTTAACGTGTATGACAGCACGCCATTCGTCCGCAGAATCCACTTACAGGATAGATAGGTGTCTTGCTGAATTTGAAGAGGCATATTCACATGTAATGATGATGCCTACACGATAGGGGGACTCCAGGCAGTCGTCCTCTGGATCCGTCGTGCTACCAGGATCAGAATCCAGTAAATCTTGCTGTACACGCGCTTGCGTTGGAAATGGGATCGCTGGCCCTTGACTGGTGGTGCAGACCTGCACAAGGCTGCATAATGTCCAGGCTTCCCGCAATTTAACCATCGCCTGCCTTTTGCAGAGCATTGCCGCTTTAAGTGGGCGGTGCCGCATTCGGGCACGTCATGACATTGACGTTGTTATGCTCCGTGCGTCGTTGCACATGCGACGTTCGCACCTGCGCAGTTTTGTTTTCGGCTGCTTCGTTCTCCCGTTCGTGTTGCGCATGCGTGGGGCTCCGAGAAAAGCGCACGAAATGGCCGCTTTCATCGATACTGAGGCGCTGCATCCGGGCGATGGCCTGTACACGCTCTGCCTCGTGGGAGGCACGTTTTTCGTATTCTGCCGATTTGAAACAGGAGTAGCGATTTCTCACACGCTCATGCACTATACACGTCTCGATTGCGACTGGCAGGGTCATGTGCTTAATTATGAGGAGTTGCTCCTGCAAGGAATCGGAGTGCATCCCAAACACGACCTGATCCCTGATCATGTATTCATCGGTTGCACCATAATTGCAGGACTGCGCTAATATACGGAGATGAGTTAGAAAGGATTGGAATGGTTCATCCTTACCCTGAAGGCGTTGCTGGAAGATATAGCGCTCAAAGCTCTCGTTTGTTTCGAGTTCACAGTGACTGTCGAACTTCTAAAACGGTCTTGAATTTGGTCTTGTCCTGGCCATCGGTAAAATTAAGCGAGTTGAAAATCTGGATGGCTTGGTCCCCCGCAGTTGACAGGAGCAGCGCAATTTTTCTGGCATCGGACGCATCCTCGAGGCCTGAGGCCTCAATGTAGAGAAGGAACCTTTGCTTGAAGATCCGCCGAGATTGCCGAAGATCCGTAGCTGTGGAGGGGCCTGGATCTTCTCCATGCCGCTGGAAGGCACTTGCTGGTCGTCACGGAATCACTCGACGTGAGCCACTTAGAGATAGTAGACTACTGGTACCATGTCGTGTTAATCACCGAGGGGTAACACGGACTGCAACTGGATGCAGTTATACTTGAAAGTAGATTCCAAACTTTGGTGTTGGTTCAATATGCTTTATTGAACTTGTTAAGCAGTGCACACAGCTCGCTGTGGGTTTGACACTCTACTAATCTAAGTGGGCTAACTATAACAAACTAGACCAGACTAGCTCTGAGCCATGTGTAGAAGGTGCTAACTGATATATACACCCTGACTGTCACTCCAGTTGTCACCAGTGGAAAGAGGCAGAGTGTTGATGCCTCGTGTGTTTTATAGTGGGAGACCACCTTCTAGTGTTCTGCCAGGTAATTGGTTGTGTTCTGTCCTGTGTGTTGATTGGCTGTACTGGGTGTCTGTCACTGCCTGTCTGTATCTCATTATGTGCATGAGTGCACATCATGACAGTCTCCTACTGCCCTATTCCTTAATTACCCGTATACTAAGTTCCCTGTCCTTATCTAACATTGCCATGCCTCCTGTTTTCCTCCCCCCCTGCGCTTCCCCCCCACCCCCCTTACTGCTGACGTTCAATTTTCCTTGAAGAAATCGATGAACAGCTGCCATCTCCAGGCGAACCCCTGAGTTGATCCTCTCAAGGCGAACTTGATTTTTTCCAGACTGAGACCCCTGCCATATCGCTGACCCACACTCCTGCCTCCGGGGCTCCGAGTCCCTCCATCCTAGCAAAATCCATCTCAGGGCAATTAGGAAGGAGAAGGCCAGGATATCGGCCTCCCTACCCGCCCCGCCTCCCGGATCTTCCGATACCCCAAATATTGCCAGTTCTGGACTCGGGGTTACCCTCCCTTCCAGGACTTCTGACATAACATCCGCGAATCCCTGCCAGAATCCCCTCAATTTCGGACATGCCCAAAACACATGTACATGGTTCGCCGGGCTACCCCAATACCGCCCACATCTGTCCTCCACCTCCTCAAAGAACCTGTTCATCCGGGCTGTCGTCGTGTGGGCCCTGTGGACCACCTTGAACTGGATAAAGCTAAGTCTGGTACAAGATGAGGATGAATTGACTCTCTTCAAGGCTTTTTCCCCACAGTTCAACTTCCAGCTCTCCTCCCAGCTCCTCTTCCCTCTTCCTCTTCACCTCTCTGATAGGGGCCCCTTCGCACTTTAACAATTCCTTGTATATCTCTGAAACCCTCCCCTCTCCAGCCCCTGTTTTTGACATCACCTTGTCCTGTAGTCCCCTCAGGGGGAGGCGAGGAAAGCTTGGAACCTGCCGCCGTACAAAGTCCCGGACCTGAAGGTACTGAAACCCGTTCTCACCCGGCAACACAAACTCCTCCTCTAGTACCTCCAAGGTCAAAAAGCCCTCCTGGATGAATAGGTCCCCAAATCTCTCAATCCCTGCCCACTGCCATCTCTTAAAGCCCCCATCCAGTCCCCCTGGGGCAAACCGGTGGTTGTCACAAATCGGTGACCACACTGACTCCAATATTATGTGTTGCCTCCATTGCCCCCACACCCTTAGGGCCGGCGAGAACGGCAGAGGCGTTAGTAAAGCCTCCAAACCCGTACCCTTGCAGGATGCCGCTTCCACTCGCTCCCAGACCGACCCCTCCCCCACTACCCACTTCCTGACCATCAATATGTTGGCTGCCCAGTAATAGCGAAGGGCAGGCACCTGACATCCAATATTAGACGGCTTCTTAATGTTCTAATGATGCCAGCGGAGGAGCGCGATGTTGAGGTGGCAGCAGCCATGCACATGGAGAAGGCTTTCGACTGGGTGGAGTGGACGTACCTATGGGATATCCTAGGCAGGTTTGGGTTTGGGCAGGGATTTGTGGATTAGATCCGGCTGCTATATCAGGCTCAGGTGGCAAATGTAAGAACCAACCAAGTCTGGTCAGAATACTTTAGTCTCTGTAGGGGGACAAGGCAGGGATGCCCGCTCTCCCCATTACTGTTTGCCCTGGCCATAGAGCCCTTAGCAATGGCCCTATGCGGACGACTTGCTGCTCTATGTCACAGACCCGGTGGGGGGGCGGTGGCCGAAATCATGGAGATACTAGGAGAATTTGGGTGATTTTCAGGCTACAAGTTAAATATGGGAAAGAGCGAGATGTTCGTGATCCAGGCACGGGGGCAGGAAAGGAGACTGAGGGAGTTACCTTTTAAAGCGGCTGAGAGGAGTTTTAGATATCTGGGGATTCAAGCTAAGGATTGGGGGCAGCTTCATAAGTTAAATCTGGGCAAAGCGGTGGATCAAATGAAAAGGGACTTCCGCAGATGGGACACGCTCCCGCTGACGCTGGTGGGGAGGGTGCAGACGGTGAAGATGACGGTCCTTCCGAGACTGCTCTTCCTTTTTCAATGTTTCCATCTCCAACCTCCTAAAAGTCCCCATGTCATCAGCAGTCCCCTCCCACCCCCCTCCTCCTCCCCCTCCCCCCTACCCCGTCTCTCTTCAGCTCTCTATCCTGGTTATCTTGGATGCTGTTTGCTCCATTGGAATAATTAATTAAGAGAATGGCACCTCTCCTCCCGTGTGGACCCTCACGCTTGCCTTGTCTGCCCATTTCTTCTGCAAAGACAAAGACAATAAGATAAGGCACAGCAGTCCTCTGCCCAACGTCACCTGCCCCTCGCCACTAGGGGCTGCATGTCTCAGTGGTGGTGTGAACCATTGTAAGGGATGAGTAAGTAGCCTCGGCGCACACCCTTCCCATTCTCAGGAGCAGCGTGCCCCTGAGGCTCCTCAGGTTATATGTCTGGTTGAGGGTGCAAGCCCTGTGACCTGTCCAGAGGGTTGCAGTTGCACTGACCATTTCAGAACGACTGAGGTTGTTGAACCTTTTACGGCACTGGATCCAGGTTCTTCGTGTCTCGCTACTGTGGCTGATGGTGCAGCCATCTCTAGTCAGGCCTCATGATTTTGAGGCCTCCGTTGGCCGCTCTCGGGGAGAGGACCACCCTCCTCTCCCTCATGGCCTCCAGCATTATATTCAGGTCCGCTTCAATGAACCGAGGTACAGCCCTGCCCTGGATGCAAAGCCCATGGCTCTCTTCACTCATCTTCCCCCCTTTGGAATACGAGCCAGAATTACCTTCTTCAGTACAGCCAATCTCCATCTATATCTAGGGCTCACGCATGTGAAAATTGTGACTTTAACCAGTTTCTAACCCTAAAGCGATAGCATTGTGACTAGCATTGTTGCTTCACAGCGCCAGGGACCCGGGTTTGATTCCCGGCTTGGGTCACTGTCTGTGTGGAGTCTGCACGTTCTCCCCGTGTCTCCGTGGGTTTCCTCCGGGCGCTCCGGTTTCTTCCCACAAGTCCTGAAAGACGTGCTTGTTAGGTGAATTGGACATTCTGAATTCTCCCTCGGTGTACCCGAACAGGAGCCGGAGTGTGACGACTAGGGGATATTCACAGTAACTTCATTGCAGTGTTAATGTAAGCCTACTTGTGACACTAATAAAGATTATTATTATAAAGAAACACGGCTCCATCGCAAAAGTACAGCCCAATTCTGTTATTTTGAGGGGCATGCAGAAGCAGAGGGACCTGCTGCATATTAACAACTCCTGTGAAGCTGGCAGCAAAGACTGTAAACCAGTCATGTATTTACGCAAAGAGCGGTTAACTCATTATCCCAGGGAGAAATTCTGAATGAATTTAATTCATAACTTATGAAAAAGGACAACTTACTATTTAATATTTACTTACGTTAGAGCTCATCAAAAACACTTCTCAAAATGGTATCAATTAAATAAATCAGGACCAACCTACTTTGCAATCAGCTACATTTGAAAAGATTAACAAAATGTGTTTTGGAATTCTCAAGTTGCATCCATCAACTCACTATTCAAACCAGCACTGCAACATAAACACACATTTACACCAATGACAGATACCCTGTCCAATAAGCAACTGACATACGAGTCACTTTGTTTCTCATGAATTACTCACACCGAGGTTCGGCAATCTAACTATATTGGGATTTAATTTCTATCAAGTTATGGGCGCTTATAGCTGATAACTCTGTTGAAATCAATTAAAATATCTTGAAATTATTTATAGGATAATTGCTTCTGAATGCTGAACATGCTTGTCGGCCTTTCGTGCTTCCTTCCACTTTAGTAGAGGCATGAACAGATTTGAAATAGGAGTTCATCAGCCATATAACTCGAACTTTCCTTTTAAATACAAAACAATAAATATTAAGTGATCTCCTGTGCAATTGTTTACAGGTAGTTTTGAGGCTGGACTTATGAATCAGCCTGTGCCTTTAAGGCCACTGTGCTAACTGAAAATCCTTGGTATCATAGAACATAGAACATAGAACAATACAGCGCAGTACAGGCCCTTCGGCCCACGATGTTGCACCGAAACAAAAGCCATCTAACCTACACTATGCCATTATCATCCATATGTTTATCCAATAAACTTTTAAATGCCCTCAATGTTGGCGAGTTCACTACTGCAGCAGGTAGGGCATTCCACGGCCTCACTACTCTTTGCGTAAAGAACCTACCTCTGACCTCTGTCCTATATCTATTACCCCTCAGCTTAAAGTTATGTCCCCTCGTGCCAGCCATATCCATCCGCGGGAGAAGGCTCTCACTGTCCACCCTATCCAACCCCCTGATCATTTTGTATGCCTCTATTAAGTCTCCTCTTAACCTTCTTCTCTCCAACGAAAACAACCTCAAGTCCATCAGCCTTTCCTCATAAGATTTTCCCTCCATACCAGGCAACATCCTGGTAAATCTCCTCTGCACCCGCTCCAAAGCCTCCACGTCCTTCCTATAATGCGGTGACCAGAACTGTACGCAATATTCCAAATGCGGCCGGACCAGAGTTCTGTACAGCTGCAACATGACCTCCCGACTCCGGAACTCAATCCCTCTACCAATAAAGGCCAACACTCCATAGGCCTTCTTCACAACCCTATCAACCTGGGTGGCAACTTTCAGGGATCTATGTACATGGACACCTAGATCCCTCTGCTCATCCACACTTTCAAGAACTTTACCATTAGCCAAATATTCCGCATTCCTGTTATTCCTTCCAAAGTGAATCACCTCACACTTCTCTACATTAAACTCCATTTGCCACCTCTCAGCCCAGCTCTGCAGCTTATCTATATCCCTCTGTAACCTGCTACATCCTTCCACACTATCGACAACACCACCGACTTTAGTATCGTCTGCAAATTTACTCACCCACCCTTCTGCGCCTTCCTCTAGGTCATTGATAAAAATGACAAACAGCAACGGCCCCAGAACAGATCCTTGTGGTACTCCACTTGTGACTGTACTCCATTCTGAACATTTCCCATCAACCACCACCCTCTGTCTTCTTTCAGCTAGCCAATTTCTGATCCACATCTCTAAATCACCCTCAATCCCCAGCCTCCGTATTTTTTGCAATAGCCTACCGTGGGGAACCTTATCAAACGCTTTGCTGAAATCCATATACACCACATCAACTGCTCTACCCTCGTCTACCTGTTCAGTCACCTTCTCAAAGAACTCAATAAGGTTTGTGAGGCATGACCTACCCTTCACAAAGCCATGCTGACTATCCCTGATCATATTATTCCTATCTAGATGATTATAAATCTTGTCCCTTATAATCCCCTCCAAGACTTTACCCACTACAGACGTGAGGCTCACCGGTCTATAGTTGCCGGGGTTGTCTCTGCTCCCCTTTTTGAACAAAGGGACCACATTTGCTGTCCTCCAGTCCTCTGGCACTATTCCTGTAGCCAATGATGACATAAAAATCAAAGCCAAAGGTCCAGCAATCTCTTCCCTGGCCTCCCATAGAATCCTAGGATAAATCCCATCAGGTCCCGGGGACTTATCTATTTTCAGCCTGTCCAGAATTGCCAACACCTCTTCCCTACGTACCTCAATGCCATCTATTCTATTAGCCTGGGGCTCAGCATTCTCCTCCACAACATTATCTTTTTCCTGAGTGAATACTGACGAAAAATATTCATTTAGTATCTCGCCTATCTCTTCAGACTCCACACACAATTTCCCATCCCTGTCCTTGACTGGTCCTACTTTTTCCCTAGTCATTCGCTTATTCCTGACATACCTATAGAAAGCTTTTGGGTTTTCCTTGATCCTTCCTGCCAAATACTTCTCATGTCCCCTCCTTGCTCGTCTTAGCTCTCTCTTTAGATCCTTCCTCGCTACCTTGTAACTATCCATCGCCCCAACCGAAACTTCACACTTCATCTTCACATAGGCCTTCTTCTTCCTCTTAACAAGAGATTCCACTTCCTTGGTAAACCACGGTTCCCTCGCTCGACGCCTTCCTCCCTGTCTGACCGGTACATACTTATCAAGAACACGCAGTAGCTGATCCTTGAACAAGCCCCACTTATCCAGTGTGCCCAACACTTGCAGCCTACTTCTCCACCTTATCCCCCCCAAGTCACGTCTAATGGCATCATAATTGCCCTTCCCCCAGCTATAACTCTTGCCCTGCGGTGTATACTTATCCCTTTCCATCATTAACGTAAACGTCACCGAATTGTGGTCACTGTCCCCAAAGTGCTCTCCTACCTCCAAATCCAACACTGGCCTGGTTCATTACCCAAAACCAAATCCAACGTGGCCTCGCCTCTTGTTGGCCTGTCAACATATTGTTTCAGGAAACCCTCCTGCACACACTGTACAAAAAACGACCCATCTATTGAACTCGAACTATATATTTTCCAGTCAATATTTGGAAAGTTAAAGTCTCCCATAATAACTACCCTGTTACTTTCGCTCATATCCAGAATCATCTTCGCCATCCTTTCCTCTACATCCCTAGAACTATTAGGAAGCCTATAAAAAACTCCCAACAGGGTGACCTCTCCTTTCCTGTTTCTAACTTCAGCCAATACTACCTCGGAAGAAGAGTCCCCATCTAGCATCCTCTCCGCCACCGTAATACTGCTCTTGACTAGCAGCGCCACACCTCCCCCTCTTTTGCCTCCTTCTCTTAGCTTACTAAAACACCTAAACCCCGGAACCTGCAACATCCATTCCTGTCCCTGCTCTATCCATGTCTCCGAAATGGCCACAACATCGAAGTCCCAGGTACCAACCCACGCTGCCAGTTCCCCTACCTTGTTTCGTATACTCCTGGCATTGAAGTAGACACACTTCAAACCACCTACCTGAACGCTGGCCCCCTCCTGCGACATCAAATCTGTGCTCCTGACCTCTATACTCTCATTCTCCCTTACCCTAAAACTACAATCCAGGTTCCCATGCCCCTGCTGCATTAGTTTAAACCCCCCCAAAGAGCACTAACAAATCTCCCCCCCAGGATATTTGTGCCCCTCAGGTTCAGATGTAGACCATCCTGTCTGTAGAGGTCCCACCTTCCCCAGAAAGAGCCCCAGTTATCCAAAAATCTGAAACCCTCCCGCCTGCACCATCCCTGTAGCCACGTGTTTAAATGCTCTCTCTCCCTATTCCTCATCTCACTATCACGTGGCACGGGCAACAACCCAGAGATAACAACTCTGTTTGTTCTAGTTCTGAGCTTCCATCCTAGCTCCCTGAAAGCCTGCCTGACATCCTTGTCCCCTTTCCTACCTATGTCGTTGGTGCCAATGTGGACCACGACTTGGGGCTGCTCCCCCTCCCCCCTAAGGACCCGGAAAACACGATCCGAGACATCACGTACCCTTGCACCTGGGAGGCAACATACCAAACGTGAGTCTCTCACGCTCCCACAAAATCTCCTATCTGTGCCCCTGACTATAGAGTCCCCAATTACTAATGCTCTGCTCCTCTCCCCCCTTCCCTTCTGAGCAACAGGGACAGACTCCGTGCCAGAGGCCCGTACCCCATGGCTTACCCCTGGTAAGTCCCCCCCCCCACAAGTATCCAAAGCGGTATACTTGTTTCTCAGGGGAACGACCGCAGGGGATCCCTGCACTGACTGTTTTTTCCCAGTCCCTCTTACAGTTACCCACCTATCTCCAATCTTTGGTGTAACTAATTCCCTGAAGCTGCTATCTATGACCCCTTCTGCCTCCCGAATGATCCGAAGTTCTTCCAACTCCAGCTCCAGTTCCCTAACTCGGTCTTGGAGGAGCTGGAGATGGCAGCACTTCCTGCAGGTAAAATCAGCAGGGACACTAACTGCATCCCTCACCTCAAACATCCTGCAGGAGGAACATTGCACTCCCTTCCCTGCCATTCCTCTAACTTTCTACCAAGATCTGGTATCTTTATTTCTTCACTTCCCTTTGGCCCTGGACCTCCAGTGCTAACATGTAAACACAGGACAATTCTACCTAGTGGCAGGATTAAAGATACAAAGAGTATTTATTTTGTCTGTATTTACTCCTCTGCACAGAGGCTCTGCTGACCACACATTTACAGGGCTCCCATGCATGCTGCCTAATATAATCTCCGTCTATATCAAGAATAATGCCTCCTGACTCTCCTGTCTGCGATCTTCATTGTGTTCTTTGCATTATTGCATACACACCACTGTTGCTGCCTCTCAGGCAGAAGACGATGGGTTGGTGCTGGCCAATGCCCTCAGTCCCCGTGAGACTGCATCTGTTGCTAAGTGAAACTGCTGCTCAACTCTGGCAAAGGGGCATGCTGCCATTTACGTGATGCCACTAAGATCTGCGGCTGATCCTTGGAAGAAGCCAGAAGCTAAAACGTTCAAGACTACTGGCAGCACAAGGGCACCTCCGTAACAAATGTGGACTCACCCTCTACCCTGCTGACCCTCTAACGGGGCTGGGTGATACTGTGTGGCAGCCATGACTGGCTCCCGACTCTGTACCTGCCTCTCTTTGGCTGATCGGCAAAGGAGAATGCATGGAACGCATGTGCCCCTTCAGATTTCCACCCTGCAAATCTAAATTGCTTTCATTGGCCTTATAATGGAGAAGAATGAGATCCTTGCTGATGCGACCATCAATTCACTCGAGACGGGAGTAGAAGTAAACTGTGGCTTTAATCAACTTAGAACAGTGCCTGCCTGCGACTGATCCAATACTGAGAACCGCCTACAGGTCGACTGCTCTTTATATCTCCCTTCAAGGGGAGGAGCCATGGGCAGAGCGCATACAGGCCCCAACATGTTCCCCTATGGATAATGCCATACAATGGCCCATAGGAGGAGCCCACAAGGGCAACAGCATAGCACAGATACAAATACAAGGGCAACAGCACAGATACAAATACAGTGGTGGATTATTGGCATAATACATTCTCCACATTCACCCCCTGTTAAAAAATGAAGTCCGGCGGGGGATGGGTTCATAAGTTCAGCCGGTCCGGCGCACCGATTGTGCGCTGTGAGCACCGGAGCTCTGGCGTTGTTGCTGGCCCGGGTGTCGAGCTCGTCCGTGCTGGCATCGGTAGTGAGGGCGCCGGTGCGGGTACAGACGTGGACTCCAGGAGCGTCTCTTCTGGAGCTTCATTCCTGTGGATCAGTGAAGGGGGGATGGCTCCCAGATGATTTCTGGGAGGTAAGTTTCTCCTTTAAAAACACTTACCTTCACAGGAGCAGGCCAGTCGATTTCAGCGGGAGCGGTGCGCAAGTGATTTCTGGGAGGTAAGGTTCTCCTTTAAAAGCACTTACCTAGTCCCGTTTCTGTTCTTTTCTGTTTTTTTTTTAATATAAGGCAGGAACCGGACATTCGACTTCTGGGAGGCCCCCCCCCCCCCCAACCAATAAATTCTGGTGGAGAGGAAACCAGAGACACTACACGTGTAGTGTCTCCCACCCGCCCTCCTCCTCTAATCTAATAATAAGGTCCATTGGTGTGACGTAAGTGCCATATTATATTATTATTATTAGCATTATTATATTATATTATTAGCATTGCACAGGTCAAGGAGACACAGCATGAATGAGAGAGATACAGACAGTGAGAATTTGGTAATTTGGTGCAGTGAGGTAACCAGAAAAGGTAAGTGGTTAATCTAATTGTGCTGTTTTTCAGTTAAAAGTGCAGTGTAGATTAGTGTCTGATTGGCTGAAGCTGCCCCCACCATAAACTTAAATTAAACTAATTAATTAATTAGTGATGGCTGGTCAGGTGATGTGCTTGAGCAGCTTGATGTGGGAGCTGGCAGATCCCATTGTGAGCTGCAGCGACCACATCTGCAGTAAGTGTTGGCTGCTCGAAGAGCTCCGGCTCAGAGTTGATGAGCTGGAGTCTGAGCTTCAAACACTGAGGCACATCCGGGAGGGGGAGACTTACCTGGACACTGTGTTTCAGGAGGCAGTCACACCTGTCAGAGTAAGTAGTATAAATCCTGCCAGTGGCCAGGGACAGCAGGGTGTGACTGCAAGTCAGGCAGGTAAAGGGAACCAGCAGTCAGGAACTCAGGAGCCTCAGCCCTTGACTCTGTCCAACAGGTATGAGGCACTTGCTCCCTGTGTAGATGGCGAACAGGGTTGCAGGAAGGATGAGTCAGCTGACCAAGGCACCATGGTTCAGCAGGCCATTCAAGGGGAGGGAGTAAATAGGCAAGTTGTAGTTGTAGGGGATTCTATTATCAGAGGGATAGATAGTATCCTTTGTGAGCAGGATAAAGAGTCCCGCATGGTGTGTTGCCTGCCCGGTGATAGGGTGCGGGACATCTCTGACCGGCTTGAAAGGATACTGGAGAGGGAGGGGGAGGATCCAGTTGTTGTGGTCCATGTCGGTACCAACAACATAGGCAAGTCTAGGAAAGAGGACCTGTTTAGAGATTATAAAGAGCTAGGATTCAAATTAAAAAAACAGGTCCTCAAGGGTCATAATCTCCGGATTACTGCCCGAGCCACGTGCAAATTGGCATAGGGAGGCAAGAATAAGGGAAGTTAACACGTGGCTGAAAGAGTGGTGTGGGAATGAGGGGTTCCTTTTCATGGGACACTGGCATCAGTTTTGGGACAGGGGGGACCTATACGTGTTGGGATGGTCTCCACCTGAACCGAGCTGGGACCAGTGTTCTGGCGAAAAGAGTAAATAGGGTGGTCAATAGGACTTTAAACTAAAGATTGGGGGGGAAGGGAAAGTCAGGGAACCAAGAGGTGAAGGAATCAGTGGGGAGCGTAGCTGCTTAGGAATACAAAAAAACACGAACAGACAAAACTCAAGAGTGGTTACGATTGTCCCCATCCCACAAAATATGACACAGTGTATGTAAACGCTCAGTAAACCAAGGTCCACCACACTAAGAAAACAAAAAGGGACGGTCAATAGAGAATTAAAGGTGCTATATTTAAATGCACGCAGTGTACGGAACAAGGTAGATGAGCTTGTGGCCCAGATTGTGACTGGTAGGTATGATGTGGTAGGCATCACAGAGACATGGTTGCAGGGGGTTCAGGACTGGCATTTAAACATCCAGAGATTCACAACCTATCGAAAAGACAGAGAGGCGGGCAGAGGGGGCTTGTTAATTAGGAATTAAATTAAATCAATAGCACTAAACGACATAGGGTCAGATGATGTGGCGTCTGTGTGGGTAGAGTTGAGGAACCACAAAGGCAAAAAAACCATAATGGGAGTTATGTACCGGCCTCCTAACAGTGGTCAGGACCGGGGGCACAAAATGCACCACAAAATAGAAAGTGCATGTCAGAAAGGCAAGGTCACAGTGATCATGGGGGACTTCAATATGCAGGTGGACTGGGTAAATAATGCTGCCAGTGGACCCAAGGAAAGGGAATTCATTGAATGCTTACAGGAGGGCTTTTTGGAACAGCTTGTGATGGAGCCCACGAGGGAACAGGCCATTCTGGACTTAGTGTTATGTAATGAGCCAGACTTGATTAAAGATCGTAAAGTAAGGGAGCACTTAGGAGGCAGTGATCATAATATGGTTGAATTCAATCTCCAATTTGATAGAAAGAAGGTAGAATCAGATGTAAAGGTGTTACAGTTAAATAAAGGTAACTACAGGGGCATGAGGGAGGAACTGACGAAAATCGACTGGGAGCAGAGCCTAGTGGGAAAGACAGTAGAACAGCAATGGCAGGAGTTTCTGGGAGCAATTGAGGACACAGTACAGAGGTTCATCCCAAAGAAAAGAAAGGTTATCAGAGGGGGGATTAGGCAGCCATGGCTGACAAAGGAAGTTAGGGAATGCATCAAAGCAAAAGAGAAAGCCTATAATGTGGCAAAAAGTAGTGGGAAGTCAGAAGATTGGGAAGACTACAAAAACAAACAGAGGATTACAAAGAGAGAAATAAGGAAAGAGAGGATCAAATTTGAAGGTAGGCTAGCCAGTAACATTAGGAATGATAGTAAATGTTTCTTTAAATACATTAAAAACAAACGGGAGGCAAAAGTTGACATTGGGCCGCTCCAAAATGACGCTGGTAATTTTGTGATGGGAGACAAGGAAATAGCTGAGGAACTGAATAAGTACTTTGCGTCAGTCTTCACAGTAGAAGACATGAGTAATATCCCAACAATTCCGGAGAGTCAGGGGGCAGAGTTGAATATGGTAGCCATCACAAAGGAGAAAATGCGAGAGAAACTAAGAGGTCTAAAAATTGATAAATCCCCGGGCCCAGATGGGCTACATCCTAGAGTTCTAAAGGAGATAGCTGAAGAAATAGTGGCGGCGTTAGTTAGGATCTTTCAAAAGTCACTGGAGTCAGGGAAAGTCCCAGAGGATTGGAAAATCGCTGTTGTAACCCCCCTGTTCAAGAAATGAACAAGGAAAGATGGAAAATTATAGGCCAATTAGCCTAACCTCGGTTGTTGGCAAGATTCTAGAATCCATTGTTAAGGATGAAATTTCTAAATTCTTGGAAGTGCAGGGTCGGATTAGGACAAGTCAGCATGGATTTAGTAAGGGGAGGTCGTGCCTGACAAACCTGTTAGAGTTCTTTGAAGAGATAACAGATAGGTTAGACCAAGGAGAGCCAATGAATGTTATCTATCTTGACTTCCAAAAGGCCTTTGATAGGGTGCCTTACGGGAGACTGCTGAGTAAAATAAGGGTCCATGGTATTCGAGGCAAGGTACTAACATGGATTGATGATTGGCTGTCAGGCAGAAGGCAGAGAGTTGGGATAAAAGGTTCTTTTTCGGAATGACAACCGGTGACGAGTGGTGTCCCGCAGGGTTCAGTGTTGGGGCCACAGCTGTTCTCTTTATATATTAACGATCTAGATGACGGGACTGGGGGCATTCTGGCTAAGTTTGCCGATGATACAAAGATAGGTGGAGGGGCAGGTAGTATGGAGGAGGTGGGGAGGCTGCAGAAAGATTTAGACAGTTTAGGAGAGTGGTCCAGGAAATGGCTGATGAAATTCAACGTGGGCAAGTGCGAGGTCTTGCACTTTGGAAAAAAGAATAGAGGCATGGACTATTTTCTAAACGGTGACAAAATTCATAATACTGAAGTGCAAAGGGACTTGGGAGTCCTAGTCCATGATTCTCTGAAGGTAAACTTGTAGGTTGAGTCTGTAATTAAGAAAGCAAATGCAATGTTGTCATTCATCTCAAGAGGCTTGAATATAAAAGCAGGGATGTACTTCTGAAGCTTTATAAAGCATTAGTTAGGCCCCATTTAGAATACTGTGAGCAATTTTGGGCCCCACACCTCAGGAAGGACATACTGGCACTGGAGCGGGTCCAGCGGAGATTCACACGGATGATCCCGGGAATGGTAGGCCTAACATACGATGAACATCTGAGGATCTGAGGATCATTGGAGTTTAGGAGGTTGAGGGAAGATCTAATAGAAACTTACAAGATAATGAATGGCTTAGATAGGGTGGATGTAGGGAAGTTGTTTCCATTAGCAGGGGAGACTAGGACCCGGGGGCACAGCCTTGGAATAAAAGGGAGTCACTTTAGAACAGAGATGATGAGGAATTTCTTCAGCCAGAGAGTGGTGGGTCTGTGGAATTCATTGCCACAGAGGGCGGTGGTGGCCGGGACGTTGAGTGTCTTTAAGACAGAAGTTGATAAATTCTTGATTTCTCAAGGAATTAAGGGCTATGGAGAGAGAGCGGGTAAATGGAGTTGAAATCAGCCATGATTGAATGGTGGAGTGGACTCGATGGGCCGAATGGCCTTACTTCCACTCCTATGTCTTATGGTCTTATGGCGGGTGGGAGGGAGTGCGGGAGCCATATAGGGGCGGGGGCGCTGGTCATGGTAGGTTGGGCGGGGTATGGTGGGGGGGGGGGGGTGGTTGTGGTGGTGGAACCGGCGGGCGCCAGATCCCGGAGGGAGACCGTATCCTGTCGGCCATCGGGGTGTTCGATATAAGCGTACTGGGGGTTGGAGTGTAGGAGCTGGACCCTCTCTACCAGAGGATCGGACTTATGGCTCCTGACATGTTTCTGACTAGGACTGGCCCCGGTGTCTTCAGCCAGGACTGAAGCGAGGCCCCTGAGGTGGATCTCCTCGGGAAAACAAACAAGCGGTCATGAGGGGTCTCGTTTGTGGCCGTGCAAAGGAGGGACCTGATAGAGTGGAGTGCATCGGGGAGGACCTCCTGCCAGTGAGAAACTGGGAGATTCCTGGACCACAGGGTCAGTAGGACAGTTTTCCAGACCGTCGCGTTCTCCCTCTCCACCTGCCCGTTTCCCCTGGGGTTATAACTGGTAGTCCTGCTCGAGGCGATGCCCTTACTGAGCAGATACTGACGCAGTTCGTCGCTCATGAATGATGAGCCTCGGTCGCTGTGGACGTAACTGGGGAAACCAAACAAGGTGAAGACACTATGCAGGGCTTTAATGATGGTGGACGTGGTCATGTCAGGGCAAGGGATTGCAAAGGGGAAGCGGGAGAACTCATCAATAATGTTGAGGAAATATGTATTGTGGTTATTGGAGGGGAGTGGCCCTTTGAAATCGATACTGAGGCGCTCAAAGGGCCGGGACGCCTTCACCAGGTGGGCCTAATCTGGTCGATAGAAGTGCAGTTTACACTCCGCACAGATCTGGCAGTCCCTGGTCATAGCTCTGACCTCCTCGGTGGAGTAGGGCAGGTTGCGGGCCTTGATATAGTGGATAAGCTGGGTGACCCCTGGGTGGCAGAGGTCATCGTGGATAGCCCGTAGTCGGTCATCTTGCACGCTGGCGCATGTGCCGCGGGACAGGGCATCTGGGGGCTCACTGAGCTTCCCAGGATGATATACTATATCGTAATTATAGGTGGAGAGTTCGATCCTCCACCTCAAGATCTTATTGTTCTTGATTTTGCTCCGCTGCGTATTATCGAACATGAAGGCTACCGATCGTTGGTCGATGACGAAGGTAAACCTCCTACCAGCGAGGCAGTGCCTCCAGTGCCATACGGCTTCCACGATGGCTTGGGCCTCTTTTTCGACTGAGGAGTGCCGAATTTCGGAGGTGGTGAGGGTGCGTGAAAAAAACGGTACCTGTCTGCCTGTTTGATTGAGGGTAGCGGTGAGAGCGACTTCTGATGCGTCGCTCTCTACCTGAAAGGGGATGGACTAGTCCACCGCGCACATTGCGGCTTTGGCGATGCCCGCCTTGATGCAGCTGAAGGCCTGGTGGGCCTCAGTCGCCAGTGGGAAGATGGTGGCCTTGATTAGTGGGCGGGCTTTGTCCGCATAGTTGGGGACCCACTGGGCATAATATGAAAAGAACCCGAGGTACCTCTTCAGGGCCTTGGGGCAGTGGGTGAGGGGGAGTTGCAGGAGGGGGCGCATACGGTCAGGGTCGGGTCCTCGGACCCCGTTTTCTACGATGTAGCCGAGGATGGCTAGTCTGGTTGTGCGGAAAACACATTTCTCCTTGTTGTACGTGAGGTTTAGGATTTGGGAGGTTTGGAGAAATCTGTGGAGGTTGGCGTCGTGGTCCTGCTGATCATGGTGACATTGGCCAAGTACGGAAATGTGGCCCGCAGCCCGTACCGGTCCACCATTCGGTCCATTGTTCTTTGGAACACCGAAACCCCACTCGTGACGCCAAAGGGGACCCGGAGGAAATGGAAAAGGCGGCCGTCTGCCTCAAAAGCCATGTGGTGGCGGTCCTCCGGGCGGATTGGGAGCTGGTGGTATGCAGGCTTCAGATCCACCGTGGAGAACACCCGGTAGTGTGCGATCTGGTTTACCATGTCTGCAATCCGGGGAAGGAGGTACGCATCGAGTTGCGTGTACCGGTTTATGGTTTAGCAGTAATCTACAACAATCCGGTTCTTTTCCCCAGTCTTGCCGACCACCACCTGAGCTCTCCAGGGGCTATTACTAGCCTCGATGACTCCCTCCCGCAAGAGTCACTGGACCTCGGAACTGATAAAAGTCCTGTCCTGTAAGCTATACCACCTGCTTCTGGTGGCGACTGGTTTGCAGTCGGTGGTGAGGTTTGCGAAGAGTGGGGGAGGGTCGACGTTTAGGGTCGCGAGGCTGCATACGGTGAGTGGGGGTAGGGGTCCTCGAACTTCAGGGTTAGGCTCCTGAGGTTGCATTAGAAATCTAGTCCCAATAGGAGAGGAGGCAGAGGTCTGGGAGCACATATAATTTAAAATTGGCGTACTCGGCACCCTGTATTGTGAGGGCTGTGGTAATGCACCCTTGGATTTGCACCGAGTGCGACCCAGAGGCAAGGGAGAGGGTTTGGTGCACAAGGAAAATTGGGAGTGAGCAGCGTCTTACCATGTCCAGGTGAATGAAGCTCTCTGTGCCCCCGGAGTCGAAAAGGCAAGGCGTCTCGTGCCCGTTTACCCAGATGGTCATCATGGAGCTCCGGAGGTTCTTGGGTCGCGACTGGTCCAGGGTGACCGTGCTGAGTTGCGGGTAGCCGGCGTGGTCGGAGGTGCTGGGGCGGTTCCGCGATGGCTGCCCTTGTTGATCGTACGTGTCGAGGGCGTAGCAGATGGCAGCCAAGATGGCGGCCAATATGGCAGCCCCCATGGATCGCAAGTGGCCAGCCGCGTGGGGGAGGATGGCCAAGATGGCGGCCCTCGTGAGTTGCACGTGCTGTGAGGGCTGGAAGATGGTTGCCCCCACGGATAGCACGAGGCTGATGATGCGTCTACAGGGGGCGGAGTCGGCAGACACGTTGCCACACTGCGGGGTCTGCGGGCCTGTGAGTCTGAGGCTCGGGCCTGTGAGTTAGAGTTCTTGGACCTGGCCAGGCAAACTTTGGCGAAATGTCCTTTTCTCCCGCAACTGCTGCAGTTCGGGTTCCGGGCCGGGCAGTGCTGCCGGGGGTGTTGGGACTGGCTGCAGAAATAGCAGGGTAGCCCCCCATGGTGGGCGGGCGGCCGCGCAGCCGCGCGGCACAGGCCTGGGGTTGTCTTTGGTCGGGGGTCCACGAGGGGGTTGCGTGGTCAGCCGGGAATGCGTTAGGGCTCTGGAACGCTACTTCCAGAGAGGAGGCTAACTTTACCGTCTGATCCAGGTCCAGGGCCCCCTTTTCGAGTAGGCGCTGTCTCACGTAGTTGGACCGGACTCCCGCCACGTAGACGTCTCGGACGGCGAGTTCCATATGTTGAGTGGCCGTAACGACCTGGTAGTTGCAGCTGCGTGCGAGGGCTTTGAGGTCGCGTCGGTCGTCTTCTAGCAATTCCGCGGAGCGCTGGCGGCAAGTGGTGAGGATGTGTCGCGCATCGACCTCGTTCACGGGCCGTTCTTAGAGGCGTTCGAGCATCGCGAGGGCACCTGTGTAGGAGGAGGCCTTGTCGAGTTGAACAGAGATTCGATAGCTCACCCCTGCGTGGAGGAGGCTCAGTTTCTGTTCGTCAGTGACGGAAGGCGTGGATGCAGCTGTGAGATAGGCCTTTAAGCAGCAGAGCCAGTGCGGCCTGCGGATCGAGTTCCAGTCGGTCAGCTTTGAGGGCCGATTCCACAGTTGTGTTTAAGTTGATTAAATTGATGCGACCATCAATTCACTCAAGGCGGGAGTAGAAGTAAACTGTGGCTTTAATCAACTTAGAGCAGTGCCTGCCTGCGACTGATCCAATACTGAGAACCACCTACAGGTCGACTGCTCTTTATACCTCCCTTCCAGTGGAGGAGCCATGGGCGGAGCCCATACAGATCCCAACATGTTCCCCTATGGATAATGCCATACAATGGCCCATAGGAGGAGCCCACAATGGCAACAGCATAGCACAGATACAAATGTAAGGGCAACAGCACAGATACAAATACAATGGTGGATTATTGACTTAATACATTCACCACACTTGCGCTGTTCCCTCTCTGCCCTGGTTAACATTGGCGGCATTTAGAATGATAGCCTGAAACTGACACGCCAGCCAACATCGATCTGTTCAGAGCTCCCCTGCCTCTGTTCCCGCCTGAGGAAGCTCCGAATATTCAAGCCCTTGTGTCTATCCATTTGAATGAAACTGAATCATTTTTATTTAAATCTGAAATGTCCTATAAGGGGCAGCCTTAAACGCAGTAAAGAATGAACACAACTAAAATAGAAAGCCAACTGCTTTTTGCTTGCCTTTTGAAATGAGCAGCCAGCAAGTGCAGTAAAAACAAGAGCTGTGGGTTTTAAAACAGAAGATGTAACAAATCTGGGTCGCAGAAAGATGTGAGCATGATGGAGATAATTAAGGTTTAGAGTGAAAGGGATTTCGAGAAAATAATGGTTGAGAGCTCCCCACAGGATTACCACAATACACTGACTGGCCTTGATGGACCAGAAAGCCTTTAATCAACCATTAATTCTTATATGCCTATGTTAGCAGAGGGATGCAGTATAGTGTGAATGTTAGATCTGGTCATGAGGATATACCATGTTCATTCATTAGCGAACTGATCTAATAAATCAATTGTACCATAACCTGTATTGACTGAAGCAGAAAAATATGCAAATTACTGTCTAAAGGATGTGTATAAGTCACACAAATCTTTATGGTTGAGAAACTAGAGCCTGGATTTTATCACCCAGCAAGGGTAAAGAAACTGATTTTCAGTAAGTCCCACCGCCTAAGTCATTGCAAAGTAACACTCAGTAGAGATATGAAGACTTAAAAAACAACAGCTATTCTGAACTAAACATCTCCAGTGTCGAACCAATATCCTAAAAACATCTCAGTAATGATGCTGATCAAATTCTGCTGAGTTTAGATCATCAAGTACCTGTAAGAACTGTGCATTTTAGTTGCTCGTTTATTTGAAAGGGGAGGAATTAAGTCCAGTAATTATTTCATGCATTAGGGTTACTCCGGTATTATTTTCTTGGAAATAATAGCAGTGAGCATGCACATGGAAAATTGCTCCTGCCTTGGGCAGGATGCACTTTATTGCTCATTTGAAGTGACAATGCCAGACAGCAGCACAGTGTGCGGTGATGCTTTGACACATTTGTCATTCCACACACAGTTAACCTTTTCAACTAAATACATGTGAAAAAGCAGTAAATCTTGAGCACTGGTTACTCTTGTTATACTACTGTTTCTATCCATCCCACCGGTTAGTGTTTGAACCTGTTATCATATGTGTGAAATGTTGGGAACAGATCAATAATAATTGATTCATGTTAGATGCAATTCTACTTTAACTGCATGTTCTTCCTATGGGCTGTGAAATGGCAACTAATGGCTGAGGACTGTAGGTCACTTATTTAGCTGTTGACATGGAGCACATTGCTTTTTATTCTAAGATTAAATCAGTGTAAATGTGTAAAAATGGGGGTGAGCTTTGTGCCATTCCAGTCGTGAAATGTATCCATCAGCTGAGAATTGTCAGACCTCTTTAAATAAAAATGAAATACAGAATGATTAACAGCGACACATTAAAAGGTGGGCACATTTTGAAGGATTAAGGTCATGCCAAAGATTCGAGCACAGACACGTGAACAATGCAACATTAAACTACTGAAATATACTGATCAGTATGGATTATTCATCAAGTCAGGATGTGCAAAGATAATGCAGTCCAATCGAACCTGCAAAACCTTCCTCACTAATATCTGGAGACTGGTGCTAAATTTGAGAGAGCTGTCCCCCAAACCTGTCGAGCTTCTCACTGTCAGCCAATGTCCCAGTTTGCAGGATAAATTATCAGAGGTGGGCCACTGTGATGTACAGTCAGGAAGGAATGACTGTGGGAATTCTCAGCATTGTAACAGGATCCTATGTGGCATTATGACTGCAGGTGAAATATCTGCTGCCGTCCCTTACTTGAATCAGTACTCTTCCATGTACATCATAACTTAGATAAGCCCTTAGGTTGGCAAAGGCATTGGAAGTATGCGCATTGGAGGACATCAACATCTATCACCTAGTATTTCCTCCACTGATTGAGCTGATCAAACCTCGAAGGACATAGAATCATCGAATCATGGAATAGTTACAACACAGAAGGGCATGGCTACCAGACTGGGCTTGTGGCAACTGTTGAGAGAAACAAGATTGCCTCTATTTTTTTTCAACTGCATGGACAATTTCTTTAATTTGGCTTGTGCACACTCTGCACAGAGTCCTTTGGGTTGCTCTGTGGCCACACACAGTTTAGAGTGAACCAGCAGAAACATACTTCACCTTATACTCACCAATCTACAAGTGCCATTTTGAACAATGGACTGTTTAACCACCTCACTGTGGTTAGGGGTAGTACGGTACCCAGTGATGCAGAGAGGCTATTGGTGGACAGACACTGGGTTCTGATTGGATCTGCCGCCTACTGGCTCCACCCAGTAAGGCGGAGTATAAGAACCCGGGTTCTCCCAGCAGCCGCATTCTGTAACCGAGCTGCTGGGGAACAAGTCTGCGTAATAAAGCCATCGATTGACTTCATCTCATCTCGCCTCGTGAGTGATTGATTGTGCTACACTCACCTTGAGATTCAATGGCATTACTATCAAATTCCTCCACTAACACAATTGACCAGAAACTCAACTGGGCAAGCCACATACGTTCTGTCACTGCCACAAGACGTTAAAGGGTATTGGTCACCTCCTGACTCCAAGATGCCTCTCCATCACCTTCTTCAGTGCCATCTCAAAAACTTGCAACCTCTATTACCTAACAAGCTAAGGACAGGTGCATTGGAGCTTCAGCACGTCAAAGCTTCCCTCTGAGGAAGAATCCTGATTGGACATATCCAATCCCTTCATATCCAATCACAAAGTCAACTCCTTGGAACTCCGATGTAAAAGCAGTACAGGCTTACTTTTACCAAACTTTTTAAGGAAAAGGCCAACAACCACCTTCTCAAGGGCAACTAGAGATGGGCAATAATTACTGGCTTGGCCAGCATGACCAGATTCCAAGAATTAAATATGCATTGGCTGGGATTCTCCGTTAGCCGACGCTGAAATCGGGAAATGCGATTTGACGGAGAATAGCTTCCGACGCCAAAATTGCAGCAGGCACCAATTTGATGCCAAATTGCGATTCTCCGTCACCTCGACAACGGCGTCAATGCGTTTCACTCCACATGCACAGTAGGCACCATTTGCATATTATTAGCGGGCCTGACCCGGTATTCTCCAGGGCCTTCTCGAATCTCCGCCTCCAATGGGCCGAGTTCCCGATGCCGTGGTTCACTTTTGCTTTTAAAAATCGTTAATTGACGTTGCTGAGGGAGAGAGAGGGGGTACGGAAGGTGTCCAACATCGCCATAGTTTGCTGACAGTTGTGCCGCTGGCCGGGGAGGCTTCTGCCAGAGCTGGGGGACGTAGTGGGGATGGCCAGGAGGTGGGCTGTGGGATGGGGGTTGACGGGGGTTGACGGGCACTGAACACCATTGCCCCAGCTGGAAAGGCAACCATGCAGCTGCACACACCGTTAACAGCCCACTTTGAACCCGGTGCCACCAGGGCAGCCCCCTGGGTGCCTTCTGGCCCCAGATGACCCATCAGCTGTATGGGCGCACTCCAGCTCAACCAGTGCCATCATTTTGGCTGGGATAAATGTCTGTAAGGAGTGTAATGTGTACATGCGGCTGCAACTTGTCAGCCTCCTGAGTGTTGATCACGAACTTGGTGATTTTCATTGGAATGGAGTGTGTTGGCACCGGTGCTAGACCCTCAACGGTAGTCCACGCATTTTTAACAGTCATTAGCACTTTTTTTTGTTCAGGTCTTCCTACAGTGTTAAGAAATCTGAATATATTTATACCTGGTGTACTTTACAATGTGGAAAACAAAATTAATCCCCAGTTGATCATCCTGGACTGGAGAGCATTCAATAGTTTGTCCTAACTGCAGTGATAGCCTCAAAACAGAGCAGCAAACATGGGTAGGATTAATGATTGTGCAAATTTATTAAGTGTGGCTGCTGATGAGGAATTTGTACAATGATTAATCCTTCCATGAAGACATTGCCAAACACATCTAGGTTATTGATTGTTTATGTCAGCAGAACACCCAGGCCTGAATTTTACGCTCCCCACTGGCAGGTTTTGAGAGGGGGTGGTGCATGAAATTGCATGGACAGAATTCCTTCTGGGATCCCACCCACCCTGACCTGGAAGCAATTTTATAGTGGGGCGGGCAAGGCTTCGGATGAGAAGCCCACCCTTGCCCTAATTAACATCCTCAAGTGGCCCATCAAGTAGCCTAAAATTTTAGGCTAGTGGGCGTCGAATAGATAAGGGGCAGGAAATAGAAACATTTTAAATACTCAATCTTGGGTTGGAAGGTTGGGGGGGATTGGGCACCTCCATCAGAAGCCCCCTTCTAAGTGGAGACACCCTCCCCTGAAGGATCAGACACCTCCGGACCTCCATAGAACTATAGAATCCCTACAGTGCAGAAGGAGGCCATTCGGCCCATCAGGTCTGCCCCACCCCACCCCACTCCCCTGCCCTATCCCTGCAACACCGTAACCACCTGTCCCCACAGCCTCTCCTTCCCGGGACCCTTTCCACTTTCCTGGCCTCCATGAACCGATATTTAGTCCCAAGCACGTTGCTGAAGTATCTCTTCTGGCCACTGCAGTGCTGTCCATCAGCCAAACTGATAGGCCAGCAGGTCTACAAGGCGGGACTTCCGTCCAAGTGAGGATGGAAGGCCCGCCTGATGCCAATCAACACTCATTAAAACTTGAACACCTCCATCCTAAAAATCTAGCCCCATATCTACAAAACAACCAAAACAATGGTCTGAAAATAGTATAAAACTGACATTACTGATTATACAAGGCCCGAATAATGTAAGCAATGACCAACAAATGGTGCCAACTGTTCAATTAGTTGTTCACAGACTTATGATGAGTTTTTGCTCTGGAATCTGCAGTGATTAGCGATCCATTTCAACAGTGTCCTCATTAGGGGATCCAGAGCGCATCTGAACAGGAAAAGCAACTGTGTGGGCTGGAATTCCACGGAGTTGTGGAGACCCTGCAGGCTTTTTAAAATGGTGGATGGAACCCAGATCTGGAAGTCCTTCCCCTATTTCCAACAAATCCCATTTTCTCTGGTAGAGGAAAGGGACAGGACGGGACTCACACTGGTGGGAAAATCTGGGCCATTTAAACTCAGTGCTAAGATTAAACGGGCCTCATTTTAAATCCGTTTGCACGGAATTGTTAGGGCGCAAGAGGCCATTTGGCCCATCGTATTAGCATTGGCTCTCCAAATGAGCACCATGATTTATTTTGTGGATTATTAGGATTAACCAGAACATGGAGTTTTCTTTTTGAAGCAGAATACCAGTGGACTTTGTTTCAGCAATGCTATAGATTTTGTGAGTGGGTGAACAGAGGAGGCAGAAAACATGTTTGCACGCTGACACGTAATAAATGTGAGTTATTTGCTTAGTGAGAGTGGGAGCTGTGGTGAGGGAAGGCTCTAATTAAAGAACGGTGCGTCGGATGTCTGATTGGCTGGCAAGTTGCTGCATGGATAACTCAAACTAATTATGCAATTTGTGATGTGGAAAAATTACAGATATCTATTCCATACTTTTGCACTTACATCGGGTTATAAAAAATGTAACCTCTCAATAAGGAAGTGCGAAAAAGAGCAACCATCCAGCAGAAGCGTTTAAAATGCCATAATGAGACCTACTGCTGCAGTTTCCAGACTATTTATTATCTTTAGCGTCATCTGGTGTTCAAAATGTAACAAACATACATTTGCAAATTCTCATTAGTGTAACAGAGCTGTTGTCCAAATGGCTCCAACCATTAAAAAAATCTTAATGTGCATATTTAAGTGAAGTGTACATTTGCACAATTCAAATATAATTACAAAGTACTGACCAAAATAGGATTACCAACACTGATATAAAAATGATTGAGGTTAAAAAAAATAAGTCATTTCTAATTGTAAGCATATTAAAACAAAAACTAACAGAAAGATTTATGTTATATTTTCTGAAGGTGTAACTTCTCTGCTAATGCTAATGAAAGCGATGAAAGAATCACAGATTGCTTTCTGTGAAAGTGACAACTTGAAGATGGGAATGTTTCCTGATGTGATGTTGGGCTCCGAATCACTTCCTGTGGTTCTGTGGCAGATGGAAATTTTTTTCTGGCAGATGCTTCTGTTCAGAACTCGCATTGCGTTTGGCTAGGTCTATACCTGGGAGGCAGTTGGGTTTTTCTGTAAACCCCTCATGCGAAAGCTACATTTAATGATTTTAAAACATTTGCAAAATTCCAGCATTCCATTAGTTGCCTGACAAAAAATTGCTTTTTTGCTTTTGTTCATCTGATGTGGGCATGATGCTGGGCCAGCATTTATTGCCCATTCCTGAGGGCATTTAAGAGTCAACCACATTGTCGTGGCTGTGGGTCTGTGCCAGACCAGGTCAGAATGAAAGATTTCCTTCCCTAAAGGACATTAGTGAACCAGGTGGGTTTCTACAACAATCGACATTGGTTTCATGGTCAGCTTTAGACTTAATTCCAGATTTTTAAAAAATTGAATTCAAATTTCACCATCTGCTGGGATTTGAACCTGGGTCCCCAGAGCATGATTCTGGGTCTCTGGATTACTACACCAGCAAAAATACCACTGCCGCCCCTCCCCTCCCATCTGAAATATCCATCGCAATCCATACATGAGAACTGTGAAATTTAGAAACAGAAAATCTTTGATGGGGAAAGCCAACGAAGGGACTACATTATTAAATGGTGCAAACAGGAAAATAAAGCAAGTCTGCTATTGTGCATGTTCTTTTAATTATACATCATTTTATTCTAATGCTAAGCCATAAATAGCTAACGCTAAACAGGAGTAAAAACGTGCCGTATCCTGTCATTAGTCAAAGCAATGATTGAAACATTTATACATATCAAAGTCTTGTGATCCATGCATGACTGTCACAAATCCAAGCATCATACCTGATAGTGTAATGCTTTGTCATGCAATGCACTGAATTGCTCAAATTTATTTATAAAATTTCAACACATTTAAAGAACATTCAAACATTTCTGGCTTCAGAGGTACAAGTATAGTGAACAAATGCTACACAAAGATCCAGATTTTCATGGTGTTGGAAAGACTCCGCATACCTTTAGAAATGGCAGGCGGGGCCTGGATGCACATTGCCGTTTCCAATAGGTTCAGTTTTTGCCGGTACTGGGCGCGAATCACAACCTGAACTCAGCAGGGCCATTTGAACTTACTGCTGAGTTCAAACAAACCCTATTTAGGCTGTTGTACGAGGCTTAGCCCACAGTATGTGTGTCAAAAATGGATGGAGTAGACATAGACACTCTAGAAGTGTGGATAAGGTCTGCTTAAGTTTCATGATCTTAAGTTTTTTAAAATCCCCTGGTCTGTAAAAATGAAAAAAGCAGTTGAAGCTGTCAGTGCGAGTTAAAAAAACTCTATGCTTGACTGTTTTGATTGACAAGCCATCTGGGGAGACAGTGGGGTAGTGGTATTGTTGCTGGACTACTAATCCAGAGCCCCAGAGTCACACTCGGGGGGGCCAGGGTTCGAATCCTGCCATGGAGATGGTGAAATTTGAATAAAATAAAAATCTGGAATTAAAAGATTGTCAGTAAAAACTGATCTGGTTCATTCATGTCCTTTAGGGAAGGAACTCTGTTGTCCTTACCTGGTCTATCCTACACGTGACTCCAGATCTGACTCTTAAATGGAGGGATGGGCAATAAATGTTGGATCAGCCAGCCAAGGCCACATCCATAGATGAATTTAAAAAAAATCTGGAGTAGGATAACAACCATTGCTATTTCAATAAATGTTTTTATTGATATTTCCCCAAAGGCTATTATTATTACATAATTATGAATGTTTGGCTGAGCTCCAATTATTTGAATTCACAGTTTGATTGACAGCTTAAAGAAGCTATTATGGGATTAACTGTCCTCAAGAACAGAAGTGTTTGGTTGTAGAGAAATTAACCACTTGAGGAGATTTAAATGCTTTGAATGGATTTCTTCAATGGAAGTTTTTCCACTATCAATTGCGTAGGAGTGAGAGAGCTGTATTAGATTGTTAAGTTTATTTTTTTTTCACAATGCACCTGAGGCCTGCCAGGTGGATACTGGGTGAGTGGCTATGAAATTGAAGAACACTCGCCACCGGGGCCACGTACAGCAGACGCACCCATGCCACAAACCTTAGCCCAAACCAAAACCTTCCCAGACCTTGAACAGGTACTGCCACTCCACACGGTTGAAAGCCTTCTCCGCATCGATAGAGACCATTACCTCTGATACCCGCCCCTTGGTTGGGGTCATGATCACGTTTAGTAACCGCCCAATGTTACTGGAAAGTTGCCTGCCCGTTACGAAACCTGTTTGGTCCTCTGCAACCAGCCCCGGAACGCATCCTTCCATCCTCACCGCCACGAACTTAGCCAACACTTTCACATCCATGTTTAACAATGATATGGGCCTGTATGACACACACTTCAGCGGTTTCTTCCCCTTCTTTGGAATTAGCGTGATCGCCGTCTGTGTCAGTGTCTCCGGCAGCTCCCCCTTCTCCAGCACCTCGCTAAATGCCCCCAATCGATGTGGTGCCAACTACGTTGTAAACTCTTTATAGAACACCGCCGGGTAACCGTCCGGCCCCGGGGGCTTTCCCTGACTTCATCCCTTTTACGCTACCCATCACCTCCCTCAACAGGGCTCCTCCAGCGCCTGCCTCCTCTCCTCATTCAGCCGTGGGAATTCCAACCCGTCCAAATAACCATGTCCCCTTCCTCACCACCCAGATCAGCCCTATACAGCTTCCAACAGAACTCCCTGAACGCCTCATTTCTCTTTCCCGGCTCTGACACTACCTCCCCTTCCCTGACCACACTCTCAGGATTTCTCTGGCCTTCCTTCGTATCTGATGGGCTATGTGCGGCTTGCCTTTTCTCCATATTTATACTGCCCCCCTCACCCTCCATAGCTCCCCAATAGTCTTTCCCATCATCAGCCTGTTGAACTGCCCCTGTAACTTCCTTTTCTTTGCCAATCCCTCCTTGGTGGAGGCCCTCGAATATTTTCTGTCCACCTCGACTATCTCACCCAATAACCGTCCATACGCCTCCCTCCTTCTCCTATCTCTGTGAGCCTTGAATGAGATAATATCCCGCTGAACCACCGCCTTCAATGCCTCCCAGAGTGTAGCTGCCGATACCTCCCCATCCTGGTTCAACTCCACATCGTCCTTAATCACCGACTGCACCTTGTCACAGAATCCCTTGTCCTCTAAAAGCCCCGGGTGTGACCTCCATCCCGGCCTCTGTTCCTGCTTTGAGCTAAGTCGAACCTCCAGCCAGTGCGATGCATGGTCAGAAATCACGATTCCCGCATTCTCTGCCCCACCATCCCCACCAACACCTCTAGGCTGACTACATAAAAGCCAATTCTGGAGTATTTCCTGTACACGTGCGGGAAGAAGGAGTACTCCCTCTCCCCCGGGTTCTTAAACCTCCATGGATCCACCATTCCCATCCTTTCCATAAACCCTCCCAGCTCCTTTGCCATCCTTCACCTTCCTATTGACCTGGGGCTCGACGTGTCCACCCTCGGCTCCATTACATAGATAAAATCTCCTCCCATGATCAACCAGTGTGTGACCAGGTCTGGAATCGCTCCCAGCAACCCCTTCGCAAACCCCATGTCATCCCACTAAACATTCACTAGCACCACCGGCATCCCCTCCAACACCCCACTCACGTATTTCCCCCCCTGGATCCCGCACTTCCTTGGCACCTACAAACCCCGTCTATTTGCTCAGCAGGATGGCCACCACCCGCGACTTTGAATCGAACCCCGAGTGAAATACCTGACCCACCCATCCCTTTCTCAATCTGACCTGATCCTTCACTGGGAGGTGCGTCTCCGGCACAAAGACCACCCCCGCCTTCAAGCTCCTCAAGTACGCAAAGACCCCAAACCTCTTCACCGGCCCATTCAGCCCGTTCCATGTTATGAACCTTGCCGGAAGCTTGCGCCTCCACTCCCCTCTACTGTCCACCATCCTTCCCCTCCGGTTCTGGCCCCTTTAATATTGCCCTAAACCGCTCCATCCAAGATGGCCACCTTCTCCATCCATGACCTTGCTCCTACTCCATCACAGCCACCTCGCATCTGCCCTCCTCCTTGGCCAACCCCCCTGACACCTCCCCCACCTCACTTCCGTTCACCAGCATTACCTGCCAATGTGTCAGTTCCTGCCTGAAGGCTCCACCGTTCTATCCCTCCAGCTCCTCCCCCCTCCACCCTTCCCTCCTTGGAGTGTGCAAACGGCTCCCTATCTCCCCCTCCCCATCCAAGCAAAGGCGCATCCAAAATCACAGGTCATCTCCTCCATGGGCGGCCGGAGGCATTGGGGGCAGTCACCCCCTTACAAACTTATTGCCCCTTAGCAAACAATCACAACAAGAAAATCACCCCCACCCTCCAACCCCCACAATACCCGCATCTTCCAAACTCTGTTGTTCCAACTCCCTTGAACGTTAAGTTCTCCCCCAAAATAATACTCCCGGCCTTCAAAAGTCACCCATAGTTTGCCGGGTACAGCACCCCAAACTTGGTCTGCCTTTGGTAGAGAGCCTCTTTGGCCCTGTTGAACTGAGCCTGCCTTTTCGCCAGTTCCACTCCAATGTCCTGTAGATTTGGACCCTGTTCCCCTCCCATTCGCAGTTCCGCTTCTCCCTGGCCAACCTCAGGATCATCTCCTTCTCTGCAAACTTGTGGAGCCTCACAATCACTGCCCGTGGCGGCTCCCCCGCTCTTGGCTTCTGCCTTAGAGACCTGTGCGCTCTATCCACCTCTGGGTTCTTGTCCAGCACGCACTCCGCCACCAGTCCCGGCAGCGTCCTTGAGACGGAGCAACCGTGCCTTCCACACCTTCAGGCAAGCCAATGATACACAGGTTCTGCCTTCTAGCTCTGTTCTCCTGCTCCTCTACCTTTGCCCTTAACGACTTGCAAAGATCCCCAAGGAGCCCCACCTCCCCCTCCAGTGCCACAACCTGATCACTGTGGTCGGACATCATCCTCTCCATCTCCCGGATCTGCGACCCCTGTGCCTCCAAGCACTTCTCAACTCTCTCCACTCCTTCGATGGCCTTCAATCGGCCCTCCTGCATCTTCCTGCGTTGCTGGTGGAACTCTCTCTGATGAATGCCATCAATTGCTCCATCTGGGGTTTTCCAGCATGTGACACCCCATCCTCCTTTGCCACCTTTCCAATTGTTGCTGCACCACAGGTCTCTCCCAGCTCCTTGGCCAGGTTGTTAACTTTCTTCTGCCGGGTCTGATAACCAGAAGGCATGGCACTCCCGGGGGGAACTTCTCCTCCACATCTTCAGCTCTACTTTCCTATCAAAATTCCCCTATTTTCGGGTAAAGAAAAATCTAAATTCCACGCTTTTGAGCCGGAGCTGCCCTGTGTGCGACCACTCACACCATAGCTGCCACCGGAAGGCATGCTCAGACAATGTTAATAAACACATCACATATTGTTAGCTTGGTTCAATTGTTAGCAAATTGCCTCTAAATTAGAAGGCCTTAATTTCAATGTTTTAAATATGTTCCAAATGTAAAATGTGTCTCATAAACGGCTGTGACTTAGGAAACAAAGGACTATAGGTATTGTCTAGTTAGTACAGTACTAAATCAGATAGACCTGGCTTGAAATAATTGGAAGTGCTGAAATTACTCGGCTCCAGCAGCATCTGTGGAGAGATGGGCAGCACGGTTAGAACTGCTGCCTCACAGTTCCAGGGGGCCGGGTTCAATTCCGGCCTCGGAACTTTCTCCAGGTGTCTGCGTGGGTTTCCTCCGGGTCCTCCGGTTTCCTCCCACAGTCTGAAGATATGCAGGTTAGGTGGATTGGCTATGCTAAATTTCCCCATAGTGTCCAAAAAAGGATGGGGGGGTTACGGGGATAGGCGTGAGCTTAAGTTGGGTGCTCTTTCCAAGGGCCGGTGCAGACTCGATGGGCCGAATGGCCACCTTCTGCACTGTAAATTCTATTATTCTATAAAGAGAGTTAATATTTCTGGTTAGTGACTATTCAACAGATCAGGACCCATATGTCCATATTTAGTTCAGTGATATTGTATTAGGCAGAAATTAGGATGTCACATTGGTTTCCACACCCCAGTACGAGGATGGGGAAAATTAACCATGGCTCCCACTATATGATTCCTACTCAGCTGAAAAGTGCATGTGTGATTTCAACTCAGAACAGAATTGGACTCAGCTTTGAGTCGATAATGGCACTATTGAGATTCACACACCAAGCACGAGCTTTTGGGTAAATTACCTGAAGAATTCAGTGAACTGAAATTAAGTGTCTTCAGGATACGAGCAGAGAAAATTGGCAACAAAACCTAAGAAGCAGGCAGGAACTGCAGGGCTGTTACTGAGAAAACAACATTATGACAGGGGTGTTGATTATGCGGTGGTATGACTTGCATACAAGTCTTTAAAGAGCTTATTTGTGCTGTTTCTGCTCTGAAACGCTATACTGCTTTCTTCAGTTGATGCATTTCTGCTCTTTTATAAGTCCTTGATGATATTAAATTGCTTCTGCTTTGGACGGGCTGTTGTGCCTGCTGTGGATACTCCCTTTTAGCACCAGCTGGGGGAGTAGTTCACCATTAAGCATTGCCAAATGTCCGGTTTGATTAGCTTTTATTCCTTCCACAATTGTAATACCAACAAGCATGGTATCGACTCCCTTCCTCATTAACAATGTTATCTAAGGATACGCATGTAACATTTAATCTCAAATGCTTTTAGCTTGCCATTGTTCTGTCTTTTTTTAAGCTTCTGAGCCTTGCTTCCAAATGATAGGATGCAACGCAGTGAGTCAATGCATCTATTATTATTAACATTTAAAAAACCCCACTGCAATTAAAATGTAAGATGGATAATTTTTCACCCCGACAAGAAATCACTGATCCATTTGGGAGGCACCAGGTTATAAGAAATGTACGTGTTATTTCGTCAATGATGATGCCACTGAACAAGATCAAGCAGAGGTCTTTCTCACTCTCCCGCAGCGATACCAAAAATAGCAGTAGCTGAAAAGCACCAGCAAGCTGCGAAGAATGATAGGAAATAAAATTTAAATAATTCACTCCCTGTACTTGTGTCATTTTCTTTTGGTTTCTCACGTCGAGAATTTGCCAATAATGTATGGTAACCAATCAATAAGTTATTTTGACACGATGATTAGACTTTGTTTGGAAAATATTTCAATGAGGCATTTATAATTTTAACGCTTTTCAACAATAACATCCAACAGAACCCACAACGCAAATAACCATCATCCCCCCAAACACAAACCCCAGCCAACTTGGCTTATAACGACACACCACTTCCCGGCCCTGCCGCCATTAGATTATTTACCCTCATTCGTCAATTCCGGGCGAACCCTGTAACAAACCCCTCAAAGCAAATTTAATTTTCAAGTTTGAGAAACCCCGCCATGCCGCCCACACAAACCCCCGACTTCGGGGGCTCCAAGTCCCTCCATCTCAGTAAAATCCGTCTCCAGGCCACCAGGGATGCAAAGGACAAAATGTTGGCTTTTCTCACCCCCTGGGCCCCCGGATCTTCCGACACTCCAAAGATCGCCACCTCTGGACACGGCACCACCCTCCCGTGCAAGACCTCTGACATGACGTCCGCAAATCCCTGCCAAAAGCCCCTCAGCCTTGGACACGCGCAAAACATGTGAACATGATTCGCAAGACCTCCCTCACAGCGCCCACACCTGTCTTCCACCTCCGCAAAGAATCTGCTCATCCGCGCCACAGTCATATGAGCCCCGTGGGCCACCTTGAATTGGATCAGGCTGAGCCTGGCACACGACGAGGACAAGTTAACTCTCCGCAGGGCCTCCTCCCATAGCCCAGCCTCCAACTCCCCCCCCAACTCTTCTTCCCACTTTCTCTTCACCTCCCCTGTTGGGGCTCCCTCCCACTCCATCAGCTCCTTATAGATTTCCGAGATCTTCCCCTCCCCAACTCCTGTTCTCGACATCACCTTATCCTGTAACCCCCTTTGCGGGAGGCGTGGCAAGCTCGAGACCTGCCTCCGTATAAAATCCCTCACTTGCAGGTACTGGAACCCATTCCCACCGGCAACTCAAACTCCTCCTCCAGCTCCTCCAAACTCACAAAACCCTCATCAAGAAAGAGATCCCCAAATCTCTCGATCCCTGCCCGCTGCCATCTCCGAAACCCCCCCTCCAGCAACCCCCCCCCCCCCCCCCCCCCCCCCCCCCCGGTGCGAAACGATGGTTATCGCATTTTGGTGCCCACATCCTCGCCCTCTCCAAACCTCTGTGCTGCCGCCACTGTCCCCACACATTCAGGGCTGCCACTACTACCGGGCTTGTGGAGAACTGAGCCAGCGAGGACGGCAGAGGTGCCGTTAACAATGCCCTCAAACACGTGCCCTTACAGGATGCCGCCTCCGCCCGCTCCCACACCGGCCCTCCCCCACTACCCAATTCCAGACCATCGATATATAGTTAATAAAGTTAGGAAGAGCCAGCCCCCCGGCCCCACGCCCCCGCCCTCACACGCGGGGTTTTACCGGCCCAAATGAATCCCGGAATTACCGCAGTCATCTTCCTAAAAAACACCTTGGGGATAAAAATTGGGAGACACTGAAAAACAAACAGCAATCTCAGGAGGACTGTCATTTTCACAGTCTGTACCTTCCCCGCCAGAGACAGTGGGAGCACTTCCCACCTCCGGAAGCCCCCCTTCATCTGCTCTACTAGCCTACCCAGATTCAATTTGTGTAGCTGACCCCATTCCCATGCTACCTGGATACCTAAGTACCTAGAGCTCCTTCACACCACCTTGAATGGCATTTCCCCCAATCTCCTCTCCTGCCCCCTTGCCTGGATCGCAAAAGCTCACTTTTACCCATATTCAATTTATGCATCGAGAACCGGCCGAATTCCTCTAGTATCCCATAATCCCTCCAATCATCCCCCAACGGGTCTGGTATATGTAAGAGCAAATCGTCCGCATAGAGCGAGACCCTATGCTCCCCCCCCCCCCCCCCCCCAGCCCCCCCCCCCCCCCCCCCCCCGGCACTATCCCCTGCCAGATCTTTGAAGTTCGCAGCACCATTGCCAAAGGTTCTATGGCCAGGGCAAACAGCAGTGGGGATAGTGGACATCCCTGCCTCGTCCCCCCGGTACAGGCTAAAATATTCTGGCCTCACCCGATTCAAGCGCACGTTTGCCACCGGTGCCTGATACAGCAACCGGACTCAGTCCACAAATCCCTGCCCAAACCCGAACTGTCCCAGGACCTCCCATAAGTACACCCACTCTACCCGGTCGAAGGCCTTCTCTGCGTCCATGGCCACCACCACCTCAACCTCGCGGCCCTCTGTACGCATCATGATAACGTTCAATAGTCTCCTAATATTGGTCGCCAGGTGCCACCCCTTAACAAACCCTGTCTGAATGAAATTAAAAATGAAAATCGCTTATTGTCACAAGTAGGCTTCAAATGAAGTTACTGTAAAAAGCCCCTAGTTACCACATTCCGGCGCCTGTTCGGGGAGGCTGGTACGGGAATTGAACCATGCTGCTTGGTCTGCTTTCAAAGCCAGCAATTTAGCCCTGTGCTAAACAGCCCCTGATCTTCCCCTATTACCCCTGAGACACAATCCTCGATCCGAGTGGCCAGTATCTTTGCCAGCAGTTTGGAATCCACATTTAATAAGGAAATTGGTCTATATGACCCACAGTTTTCCGGGTCCTTGTCCCGCTTTAAAATGAGAGAGAGCGACGCCTGTGACAACGTCCGGGGAGCACTCCTAACTCCTTTGCTTCGTTAAAAGCCCTTACCAACAACGGTCCCAGCACCCCCAAAAACAGCTTATAAAATTCCACTGGGTACCCATCCAGTCCCAGGGCCTTACCCGATTGCATCGCCTCTAGTCCCTCCATTACTTCCCCAAGCCCGATTGGGGCCCCAGGCCTTCTACCAGCTCCCCGTCCACCTTGGGAACTCCAACCCTACCAAAAATCACCTCATCCCCTCTTCTCCGGCTGGTGGTTCCGATTTATACAGTTTGCTGTCGAAATCTCAAAACTCGCCATTCACCCCCGCCGGATCCAAGACCACCTTCTCCCCTGTACCCCTCACTTTCCCGATCTCTCTCACCGCTTCCTGCTTCCTCAACTGATGCGCTAGGACCCTGCTCGCTTTCTCCCCATACTCATACACCGTCCCACTCACCCTCCTCAGCTGTCCTGCCACCTTGCCGTGGATAGGAGACCAAATTCCAATTGTAGCCTCTTGCGCTCCTTCAAAATCCCTTCCTCTGGGATCTCTGCGTACCTCCTATCCACCTGTAGGATTTCTCCCACCAGCCTCTCTATCTCCAACCGTTCCATCTTCTCCTTGTGTGCCCGAATCAAAATAAACTCCCCCCTGATAACTGCCTTCAGTGCTTCCCAGACTGTACCAACCGACACCTCCCCTGTATCGTTGATCATTATGTACCCCCGGATGGTTTCCCTCACACGCTCACACACCTCCTCCTTCTCCACTAACAACCCCACATCCAACCTCCATTGTGGGTGCTGGGCCTCCTTCCTTTGCTCACTCGTAGGTCCAGCCAATGCGGGGCGTGGTCCGACACCACTATTGCTGAATATTCAACATCTATCACCTCTGCCAGCAGCGTTTTATCCAGCACAAAGAAATCTATTCGGGAGTACACCTTGTGCACATGGGAGTAGAATGAAAATTCTTTCCCCCTCGGCCTCCCAAATCTCCACGGATCAACCCCCCACCCTCCCAGTGGGCTCCATGACGCCCCAGAGCTCCTTAGCCATAGCTGATACCTTCCCCGACCCAGGGCTCGACCGGCCCAGCCTTGGATCCAGGACCATGTTGACGTCTTCCCCATAATCAGTCGATGAGAATCCAGGTCCGGAATCCTCCTCAGCACCCTCCTCATAAATTCCACATCGTCCCAGTTCGGGCATAAATATTCACCAATACTACGGCATTCCCTCCAGTTTCCCATTAACCATGACATATCTCCCTCCTGGATCCACCTCTATATTCCCCACCTTGATCACCACCCGCTTCTGGACCAAAATCGCCACCTTCCCTCGTTTTAAAGTCCAACTCCGAGTGGAATACCTGCCCAACCCATCCCTTCCTCAACCAGATCTGGTCCCCCATCTTCAGGTGTGTCTCTTGCAGCATGGCCACGTCCGCCTTCAGTCGCCTCATGTGTAAACACACGGGCTCTCTTGACTGTCATGATATTCAAACACACACATCATGATAGACACACCAACAGACAAATCAGAACACACAACACCACAACCAATCACAGAAAGATATAAAAGCACAAACACGACACCTGGTGGTCAGTATTAGCTGGAGACGAGGACCAGGACAGACCTGCTACACGACACACTCAGGGAGACAGCACGTGCAGAGTATCCAGAACGAACAGTATACAAGAGTTAAAATAAAATAGAGTTGTACCACATACAACTGTGTTGGCTCATCTGTGCACCAGAGAACCCAACACCACATGGTACAGGAGTGGATCGATACCTGCCGGCATACCTCAGTGTACACAGACAACCAGCAGTGCCCAGGCAAAATGATAGAGCTCCCGGTTCCGCAGCCACTCCAGTGCCACGGCGATCTCCGCGAAACCTGGCGGCGATTCCGGCAAGTGTTCGAATTGTTCCTGGTGGCAGCTGAACTCCAAGACCTGGATGATAGCGAAAAAATTGAATTTCTCCTCACCATCGCCGGTGCAAGGGCAAGAGAAATATTCACAAGGTTCAGGTTCTTCAGGAGGCAGCAAAGGTACGATTACCAGGCAGTCCTGGACAAATTCTCCAAGTACTGTGAAGAAAACGCAATCCAATCGGCAAGTAAAGGTAAGAAAAGCGGCAGTACTCACCTCGTGGCTGGGATCCCGGAGCCCGAATTCCCAGAGGCCGAAATCCCGGGCCTGAGAGAGGGCTGGGTCGAGGTCGGCGGCCATCTTGCTAAAGGTATCACGCTAGCACAGTTGCGCGAGCAGTGCGCAGAACCGGAAGTTTTGTTTGCGCATGCGCGAGATGCTGCGCATGCGCAGTCAAGAAAACGGCCATCGGTAAAGGAACAGCGATCTGAGCATGCGCAGTCGCTTCCTACGTGCTACATACCGAGCATCAGGATGTCAGAGGCCCCAGACCGCACCAATTTAAAGGGGAAACGTCCCAAATCCAATATAAAAGGGAAACGTCCCAAATCAAAAAAACAAAAATCTGTTAAAGCTGTAAAACAACCTTCCCTCACCTGGAATGACAGCACATTGCCGCAAATTGACCCAGGAGATGAATTTGACCTCCGAAGAACCCTCTGACAAGCAGTTACCTACGCACAAGCCGATGATTCCGACCTCGAATACTTCGATGACGATCTTTACAGTGTTTCCGGACCTCGTGAGCCCAATGATTGCTCCGTGGTCCTATACGACTATGACTCGGACGGACCTTTCGTGTTGCACATTGGCGGCCCCCACATTGAATCCGACGCAGATGCGGATTCATTTTTCGGATTTGAGGATCTTCAACCCAGCAGATATGACGTCCCAACTTATCAGTACCGGATGATGCTGCAGCCTGACATTAACAGACAGGGAGTGGTGCAAGCACACGGAGAGCGCCCTGCTGCCACACAGAGCATGGTCCACGTCCCGCTCAACGTTCCCGACTCTATGAAAGAAGACATGCAAGACTCCAGAGCGCAGTCCTCGCATGAACCAGAAGTGACTCCAGAGTCACAAGCCTCCACAGCAAGCTCGTGGACAGACTCCACAATTGCAGAAACGCAAGACTCCAGAGCGCAGTCCTTGCACGAACAAGAAGTGACTCCAGTGTCACAAGCCTCCACAGAGAGCTTGTGGACAGCCTCCACGATAGAAGCAACGCAAGACTCCAGAGCGCAGTCCTTGCACGAACAAGAAGTGACTCCTGTGTCACAAGCCTCCACAGAGAGCTCGTGGACAGCCTCCACGATAGAAGCAACGCAAGACTCCGATGTGCGGTCCTTGCAGGAACAAGACCATGAGGGTCTAGCAACCTCTCCTGACCAACCAGCGGCAGACGATGCAAGTCTGCCATGCTCACGTGAACAGCAAGAAGGCTATAACAGCCTACCATGCTCCACTACACAGCAGCATGACCATGACGGTCTCTCATGCTACAATGAAGGGCACAGCGCTGAAGACTGTTCCAGCCCAACTGAAGACAAGCCAAAGGAATCGCCTCTTCCAAGCCCGAAGAAAAAAGGTTTATGCGCTGACCTTCAGGATCATTATAGCCGAACAGAGATTAATAATGCTGCACGGTCACAGAAGGATGCTGAGGATTTGCTAAAGAAATTAATTGAATGTTTAACTTGCAAGGAGCAGACTGAGAATTGCCAGTGTTTTAGTACGGATCGAAAAAATGGACAAGACATTGATCCTCAGGTAATGGAAATAACACAACCTGAATCTTATCTACAGCAGGGACAAATGTCTCCCTTCAACACAACGCCGCAAAGTTCCAACTTCGGAGACCAGCAGTTAGTCAGTAATGACTCTTCAAACCTTGAGGGGAACATTAATTGCATTGAACCTATACACACTCCACTGATAAATGAGCAGAACATTGGAGCAAGAATCCTGAGGACACCGACATCGAGTAGCCAGATAACGAATTTAAAACCCGCAGCAGTTTCAAGTGAACCAAGTGTGCTTTCCACTAATTGTGAAGATGCAGATAAGGTCGACCCGATTATCCATTGTACCACACTAACCCCAGTGATTAAGCAGTTATGTATGGGGAGTATAATGTGGGCAATTGAGAACAGTAAAAGAGAGACTGTGACCATGCCAGTCCCAGCAAAATCAGACCCAGAGACCATGAAGGCATGTACATTAGACAAAGATACATATGAGGTACCTGAGAAGAAAAGTGAAACGGAATGTTCTTTGGAAAATAGTACAATGTCGATAGAAACATTGGATCCTATATTCGAGACCATACATATGGGAGAATTTGGGGGTAATAAACAAGGTTCTGCAATGTCTGGGGGAAGATTTAAAATTCCAAAGAAGAAAAGCCCAAATGAAGGACAACGGCAAGACAATGACAGTCCACCGACATGGTGTGCACCACCAGATGAAAACTCTGACAATTTACCCAACCCTAGTGAACAGCAAGCTGCTAATGAGGATCTATCCACGGGATGTGAGACGAGTGACGACAGCATCCCACTTCCCATGCAAAAGGTGCAAGGTGACAGACCTCGCCTAGTGCGTACCGAGGCACTCGACGATCACGGTGGGACCACTGACGACTGCGGTGGCGGAGCACCGCTTCCACCCTCGATGGCTCGAGCCTCTCCACTGGTCGGTGCATTCCTGCATGTTCCGACTCCAGAAGTGCAGCTTCAGGGAATCTCGGCTGCCTCCAGTGAACCTGTTGGGACTCCACACGGGGAGCATCGACGGAAGGCAGACCGGACTCCAGATGGGGAGCAGCCAAGCGCCGACTCTGATTCGCGCACGCCAGACCTTGCTCCGGACGGGCGGTGTCGCGGCCTCGGTGATGGCACGCTCAGGGTGACGGCGGATGCCACGGTGACAGGGAATGGATCGCGTGGCAGTCCCACTGGGTCGGCAGTGGCGACCAGCACCGGCGGTCCAAGACGGACACACCAATTCGGGCCATCGCCAGACGTTGATGCGAGCAACAATTCTCTCTCCAAGGCGACATGCTTCGACGTTTCTCTGCGGAGTCGCCCTTCCGGCACAGCAGGTGGCCGGATCCAGCGTGCACGGTCTCGGCCAACTTCCACATCTGGCATAGTCATCGCCTTGCATGATATTAGTGATCGTGCTTCTTCGATGGCAACGACCCATCGGCTACAAGATGCCGTCCACCACAAACATAAAAAGAAAAAAGACTCCACCTTGTTCCTGGCATGCAGGGCGGATGGATTGGTGCGTAGGCGCAATCAGCGAGCTTTGCGCCGCCTTCCACGCTCGCAACTGAACCGTACGCACACGCCGGGTCCTCCACTGGTTCCCAAGGATGACTTTGTGGAGATGCCACGGATCATGCCCCTTCCATCGCCACCAGAACCAAACCACAGCCAAAGCAACATTAACAAAGATGTTGAATGTTATATTTGCACGAATGAAAAACCAAGCACTGCACGAAGTACAACAAATGGAAAAGTAGAGACTTCGGCAGCAGCATCACCTCCAACAGTCCAAGGTGAACCAGTGTGAACCCAAATCTCCACAGCTGAACCGGCTTGAGGACCAGCCTATTCTTGAGGCGGTCACCCATTAGACTGGACTTATAACGCTGTTCATGCGTTCAAAAAGTCAAACACTTCTGTATTATAACCTGTTGTTGTTTATCGTTCCAGATATCGTCTGACCGGACTACTGTTCAAGTTGTTTTTTTTCTCGCATTCATGTTTTGTTATGGTACAACCTTGTTAGTGTGACACACCCGACATCGCCCCATGTAAATAGTTACGTCATATACACACGCTGTACACAACACACACACACACTCTTAGATGCACTCACGACACGATTATATTTATAACCACGTAGGCACATATCTTTGTAAAAAGGGGGGATGTCATGATATTCAAACACACACATCATGATAGACACACCAACAGACAAATCAGAACACACACCACAACCAATCACAGAAAGATATAAAAGCACAAACACGACACCTGGTGGTCAGTATTAGCTGGAGACGAGGACCAGGACAGACCTGCTACACAACACACTCAGGGAGACAGCACGTGCAGAGTATCCAGAATGAACTGTATACAAGAGTTAAAATAAAATAGAGTTGTACCACATACAACTGTGTTGGCTCATCTGTGCACCAGATAACCCAACACCACATTGACCAGTCCATTTAAACCTCGAACGTTCCCCATGACAAGCCTGGTTGGAGAGGCACCCTGCCCCCCCCCCCCCCTGATCAGCCATAGCCCTTCGTGGTCTTGGGCCAGCCTCAGGCCCATGCCCCGCACCTCCCTTGGCCCGCCCTCGGGCACCCACTGTCATCAACCCAGCTCCTCCTCCATTTTAAAGGCCCCACCTCTGTCAGCAGCACTCCCCTCCCCTTGCTAACCTTCAGCTCATCCCCCACTGTGCTTCCGTGAACTAGCGCGCCCAGCTAGCCTGGCAGCTCCCGCCCCTGGCACCTAGCATCCTACCCTCACTGATTCCCCTTCCCCCGCTCAACCATTAGTGCAAACAATCAATAAGAACAGAAAAAGCAAACAACCCCCCATCCCTTAACAAAGAACAAAAAAAAGAGAAAAAAGCAGAACTTAAGTCAAAAACAAGTGGAAAAAAAGACATTGCCCCGAACAAAAGTTTTTACAGCAGCATCACAACACCTCCATCAGAGTTCAAGGTCCAACTTCTTCTGCCAGTCCATTGTCTCTCATAAACTCCGCTGCCTTCTCCGAAGTTCCAAAATACAGTTCCGGTCCCCATAAGCACGCCAAGTACAATAGTCCAAACTTCACCCCCTTCTTGTAGAGGGCTGCCTTGACCTTATTAAAACTTGCCCTCTTCTTGGCCAGCTCTGCACTCAGGTCGAATCTCACTGCGCTCCCAGGCTCAGCGCCTCGCCTGCCTGGCCCACCTCATGATTTGCTCCTTATCAAGGAATCGGTGCAGCCGCACCACCGTCACCCTCAGCGACTCATTCCTCTGGGGACTCCTCATCAACGCCCTGTGTGCTCGGTCCACCACCAACAGCCGGTCAAATGCACCTTTACCAAGCAGCTTCTCCAGCACCTTCCCCACGTGCGCGCCAGCATCGGCTCCTTCGCTCCCCTCCAGCTGACCCACGATCCAAATATTCTGCCTGCGTGACTGGTTCTCCAAGTTCTCCACCTTCTCCTCCAACCGTTTCTGGTGGCCCCATGTCCGCTGCCATTGAGGCGAACTGCTCGTCGGGTTCCCCCATCAGCTCCTCCAACTTCTGGATTGCCTGACCCTGAGCTGCCAGCCTCATCTCCACGTGGTCAACCACCACCTTGATCGGGTCCACCGCCTTGGCCAGGTCCTCCAGACTCTCCTTTCGTTGCTGGGTGAACTTCACATTCAAGAAGCTCACTAGCTGCTCTGTCGACCATTGAACTGGCAGGGTCATTCCCTGATCCTCCGCCATCTCCACGTGCATGGCCAGCTCCACACTCACTTTGACTGGCTTATTCCTTCTTTTTCGGGCACTTCTGGCCCTCAGCTCCATAAACTAGAGGGTCAATCTCCTCTACTCACACTCTTGCATCTTTTTCCGTCAAACTTTCACTTGAAAACCAGGGAAAAAGCCCAAAAAAGACCGCCACGATTGGGAGCTACCAAATGTGTGACCACTCACTCCATGGCCACCACCGGAAGTCCGGAAACAGAAACCTATGGTGCGATTCAGCGAACTGCAGTTGGAGTACACTGAACGGCGCGTTTGTGGGATGTTTCTCGATGGCTGCAGCACCGAGAACCACCCCTCTATGCCCTCAAGGAGGTTCTCCCCACCAAGGCTCCAATTAGAAAGATTTCCTGTTGGCCAGCTGTAGCTCGTCAGCGGGATAGGCTCCTCGCAGATTGGGGCTCCATTTTGTCCGACAACCACGGCATTTGGGCCCCCCCCCCCCACCAAGTTTTTGAGCCCCTCTCTCCCCGTCAATCTTGAGGAGGCCCCCGGGAACCCCCTCTCATCCACCCCTTACCTGACAAGCCACACAGGTGCCGCTACGACAGGTGCATGTTTCTTCCTCAGTTTATTCAGCAATAACCCACTCCGAATAAAAACTCCTGCAGTTTAAAGATTTCTACCTGTACTTAGAAACAAATAGGAATATAACAGAGGAAGTGATTAAAAGGCACAAAAACAGAAAACACTGGACAATCTCAGCAGGTCTGATAGCATCTGTGGCGAGAAAAGGGAGCTAACATTTTGATGATTCTTTGTCAAAGCGATTAAAAGGAATGTCTTATGACGGAGCTGGGTCAGAAGGGTTGACTCCCAGTGGGTCAGAGTGCAGGAGAGTTTATGCAGGGGGTCGGGATTGAAGGCGGTAGCGACAGCGCCGCTCCCGGCGGCCCCGAGGAACTATTCAGGGAGTCCGGTAATAATAGCTTCATTGAGAATTTGGAAGCAGTTTCGCCAGCACTTCGGGTTGGGGGCAGGGTCAAGGGAAATGCCGATTCGGGGGAACCATAGATTTGAGCCAGGGCAGTGGGATGGAAATTTTCGGAGATGTGAGGTGAAAGGAATTAGGACACTAAAAGATTTGTTTCTTGGGGTCGGTTTGTAGGATTGAAGGAGCTGGAAGCGAAGTAAGGGCTGGAGCAGGGGGAAATATTTCGATACGTGCAGGTTCGAGACTTTGCCAGAAAGGAGATACAGAGCTTCCCAGTGGAGCCGGCCTCCACATTGCTGGAGGAGGTGCTGACGACAGGGGGACTGGAGAAGGGGGTGGTGTCGGCGGTTTACGGAGCTATTTTGGAAAAGGAGAAAGCACTGCTGGATAGGATCAAGGCAAAGTGGGAGGAAGAGTTGGGAGAGGGTATGGAGGAGGGGTTCTGGTGTGAGGTTCTCCGGAGGGTGAATGCCTCCACCTCATACGCGAGGTTGGGGCCGATAATAATAATAATCACTTATTGTCACAAGTAGACTTCAATGAAGCTACTGTGAAAAGCCCCTAGTCACCACATTCCGGCGCCTGTTCTGGGAGGCCGTTACAGGAATTGAACCTGCGCTGCTGCCTTGTTCTGCATTACAAGCCAGCTGTTTAGTCCACTGTGCTAAACAAGCCCCTGGTACAGCTGAAGGTGGTATATAGAGCACAACTCACAAGGGTGAGGATGAACTGAATCTTTGAGGGGGTGGAAGATGTGTGTGAGCGTTGTGGGGGCGGGGGGGGGGGGGGGGGGGGGGGCGGGGGGCAGCGCTAATCAAGTTCATATGTTTTGGTCCTGTCCAAAGCTGGAGGATTACTGGAAGAAGGTTTTTAGGGTAATCTCTAAAGTGGTCCGCGTGAAACTGGACCCGGGCCCTTGGGCGGCCGTATTCGGGGTGTCGGACCAGCCGGGGTTAGAAACGGGTGCGGAGGCAGATGTTGTAGCCTTCGCCTCGTTGATTGCCCAAAGGCGGATCCTGTTGGGATGGAGATCAACCTATCCACCCTGTGCCCTATGTTATTCTCTAAGTCTGAATAAAGATTGTAGACTTCCAGTTAATACAAATACTTTATTCAATGGGTTTGTTCTGTTTCCAGAGCTTAACTAGATATAATACAGTCAAGAGGTATGACCAGTGAAGCTAAGGTAAACTGCCTATGCTGAGCTGTTTCTGTCTGCTGCTGCTCACTAGCCCTGTATTTCTGGAATAGGCGGATCCTCCCTTGGGCTGGACCCTTTATATGCTGCCCTCTAGTGATGTTGTGGCTGTTACATATGTCTGTAGTTCCTGGTGTATATGCAGATGTATGTACAGATGTACAGATCACTATATTCCCTGGCTTGGCGGGGGGACCTTCTGCAATCTTTGACTCTTGAGAAGGTCAAATCTGAACTGAGGGGAAGGATGGAGGGGTTCTACAATTCATTGGCGTTATTTATGCACTTTCAAGAATTGGATTATATCGAACATTAGGGGGGGGGCAGGGTTGGGAGCGTTGGGGTAAGGGGGCTGACTGTATGTGTTAATGGTGACTATGGTGATTCCTGGTTCCTTTTTGTTATTTGTTTATGTTCACATGTGGGATGCTGTTTGGGGGTTTGGTGGGAGGATGGGATTGTTGTTACTGATATGGGGATTGACATTGCATTTGTTACTGATTATTTGGGAGAAAATTTGACAAAGGAGGAGAATAAAAATATTTTTTAAAAATAAAATAAAATAAATAAAACAGTCAAAAAAAAAGGAATGTCTTATATGGTGAATAAATTATTCATTCGAGCCTGGCCTTTTATTTTTGAGTGTCCGTCCTTTAATTCAAAGCAGGTTGCGGTAGGATTGGTTGTCGTTGAACTATGTGGAAAACGGGACTAACAAACAAATTTGCAAATGTGCACAAAGGAAGCTTCAAAAACATCCAACACCATATTGTCCTTGGATCTTCAGGCGTACTGGACAGTTGGTTAGCAGACGTGACCGGCCTCAGCTGCTTGCTGTGTAATTAAAATGTGGCCTGAGGCCCAACTTCAGGTGAGCCTTGGGTCTCTGGCGTCCACTTGCAGCCATTTACTATTTTAGGCCTGAAAATGAGCCAGAACCTATTTCTACCTGATTATGTATAATTTGACGAGATTAGTCTTAATTCTGTGGTGCAAAGTGACTCACTGACTAGAGTAAATTGATTCCGCAAGACCGTGTTCTCAGCAAAAATACAATTAAATTGGTAAACTGGATGTAGTTGATGTCTTATAGGGCCGACAATGAGATGTTTCATTGGAGATATAAATCAAAAGATGATTTATACTGTATCATAGTTAAATTTTCTCAAAACTATCTTCATTAAATTTTTATCCTTTATCAATTGATGAAAAAGATATTACTATTGGGTAATAGATTGCATTGTCTGCTTTTTAATCAAGTACTCCAAGGCCATTTCAGGTTAGATGCAGAAATAAATCCTTTTTTAATCCTTTATCTACAACACGGTTAAACATCAACCTTAAGACACTAACCTCACCAGTGCGACATTTCTGGATCTGATGTTAGGCAACTTTCTGGGCTCTCAGATAATGCCAACTTAGATAAAATGTGAGGAGTTTTGATATTGCTGACCTATAAAGAACTGACTGGCTGAAAACCCTAATAATATATTTCACATACAGTAAAATCATGACAAGTCGAGTCCAAGGGGATCTGCCATAAATTTGTGTTAACATTCACTTCTGGGGCTGCCTTGAACCACATTCATGGGCAGCACGGTAGCACAATGGCTAGCACTGTTGCTTCACAGCGGCAGGGTCCCAGGTTCGATTCCTGGCTTGGGTCACTGTCTGTGCGGAGTCTGCACGTTCTCCCCGTGTCTGCGTGGGTTTCCTCCGGGTGCTCCGGTTTCCTTCCACAAGTCCCGAAAGACGTGCTGTTAGGTGAATTGGACACTCTGAATTCCCCCTCTGTGTACCCGAACAGGTGCCGGAATGTGGCGACTAGGGACTTTTCACGGTAACTTCATTGCAGTGTTAATGTAAACCTATTTGTGACAATAAAGATTATTATTATTAGCAGAACTTCTTCACGGCAGCTGTTCTCACTCTCTTCCTTGCTGGAGAGAAATGCCTGATGGTCAAATTGTCCCAAAATATTTGCCTTGATGAGACATTTAACTTCCTCACAGGTTTAGCCATACTCACAGGCTTTCCTGTCCTTCCACCGGGAGAGTCTGAGATTAAATGATGTCTTGCCAAACGCTCCATGATTTCTCGCTCTTACGTAGTCTTCTGATTGGTCAGCACAGTCATATGAGAAGCTTAGAGAAGTTCAGCTAATCCACAGATGTGCGGAATTTCAGCTTATCATGGGATTTTTCTATGGGATTTGCTATTCTGCCGGCAGGAATGGCCGACGACCTCGACGTAACCAGAATTGTGCGTCATCCAAGTTTAACTCATTGCGATTTCACTGTAAAAGGCATGAGCCAGATTCACAAAACATGGGAATCATATTTTGAGTTGGCTGGTAATTGCGGGCGCGATCTGTAGCCATCTGGGATGGCCACTTACAACTAGGTACAGAGAAACTCGCAAAGCCTGGCGGGTAAAATGGACAAGGCAGGCTCAGAGCCTGAAAGCATATTTGCAAGCAAGAAGTCCAGACGGTATCGAAACTCCAACCAAGTAGCATTTTAATGGGGCCGATTAGCATTTGATGGCCCATCTTCACCGAGACAAAGGACTGGTACTCGAGCAACCGGGACAGTCCCAGACATTTCGGCGCCACTCCCTGTTCAAGGGAAACGCAAACAACGGGGTCAGTGACCACTTGGGGCACGCCCATCCATGCAGATCCCCGCCCACTTATTGGTTAGGAATCGAACAGAGTGATCAGGGATCACCCAATTAGTGGGGCCCAAACTGAAGGACCGCCCAAAAGAGCGCGAAAACCCCCAAGGATAAGAAGAAGAGTTCGCCACATGTTCGTCCTCTCTTGGACCTGGTGCCCCAGTCACGGCCATCTCCAATTGCAGCAACACCAGGAGCAAGTACAAGTTCAACGCTCGCTACCAGACGGATGAGCCCAGCTGAGCAGCAGTTACTCCTTTGAACCCGATGGATCCAGAATCGAACAGCGGCCACTGTTTCTCTGACCTGAGCCGGGTGCCCAAAGTTAAGTACAGGTTGTCTTAGTCGATAGGTGTAGTTAACTAGTAGTGTTTATGTTGCATGACTAATTGTGTGCAAATAAAGTACCCTTGACCTTGAACTAACTAACCGGTGTTTGGCTCTTTGATCGATAGCCAGTTGAACCTTGTGGTGGCATCATTTGATACCTGGCGACTCTGAGCATTAGAACATAGATATCAAAAGAAAGGAGGGCAAACTCACTGATTGCCATAATTGGAACAGAGCCACAGAAAAGACAGAGTAAAAGAAAGCACAACAGATCGAACGGACACGCAGTGCCCGAAAAGCAGCATGGCCGACAAGCTGGGAGACCCCGCTTCTTGGATCGAACTGGCTCGCAATGCCTCGTGAGATCTAATACGATCCTGCAAGATGTTGCGATGTAAGTCCCGCCCATTGTGGGCGGAATCACTTTTTAGCAAATTTGTATATTAAAGTGAGACAGCTGGTTTCACATTAAACTGCACAGTCCTGAGTTACCCGAAGCGTGGGATCTACCTCCTTCGCCTCGGAGACCTTGGGTGAGCGCCGTTCAGCAATGGTCCCCACAACCCGATGGAACGGCCCTTGTGGGGTTTCCCTGGGGATTGGAGGCTCCCAGGTGCATGCCCCTTGGGCAGAGTGGTACCCTGGCACTGCTGGCACCACTCGGGCACCGCCACTCTGCGAGCACCTGGAAACATGAGGTTAAATGTGCTCGTTATGGGATTTTGTTCCCTTATAGTTAAATCGCGCTCCATATTTACTAATATATTTAAAATCTTGCACTCAGTGTGCGATTCTTCTCACACACTATTCTCATCACACTCCTCTGAGAGATTGCTAAGAGGACATGTCAATCTTTTAAAATAAAATTAGAGTACCCAATTCATTTTTTTCCAGTTAAGGGGCAATTTAGTGTGGCCAATCCACCAATCAAGCACATCTTTTGGTTGTGGGGGTGAGACCCACGCAGACACGGGGAGAATGTGCAAACTCCACACAGTCAGTCACCCGGAGCTGGGATTGAACCCGGGACCACAGCGCCGTGAGGCAGCAGTGCTAACCGCTGCTCCAACATGCCACCCTTTAGCACATGTCAACCTTCAAGGATGGTGACTTTTGTAAAGGGCAACGAAGAATCCACAACGAATAGTTTCAAAAGTTTCAAAAAGAAACTTACTTTATTATACTATAACTATTGTATATAGCTCCAGGAGATCCCTACTGGGTCTTCTCTAGTTTTTTTACTGGATGACTCTATTTACACAAAGTCAAGTATCATTGAGGGTCCCCCGCCCCCTTTATCGGGGGAGTTCATATTCTGCAAGATCCATGGGGTAGTTAATCATCCCTATCCCGTAAGAGCCAGTGGGTTCAAATATCCCCCCCCCCCAAAGTCGAAAGAATCCTCCAAAGGCCACGGTGAAAGAGGGTGCCAGACCCCTTTGGCATCTGGATGGGTGTCATGCACCTGAGGTGCTGGATCGGGCGGCGTGCATCTCAAAGGTGAACGCCGCTTCCGACATGAACGACATGGCGGCTGCAATTTCCAAGGCTGTGGATCTGAGGACTCCACATTGGAGACCTCCTGCATCTCCATCTCCAGTCATCTCAGTGCCTTGACCCCCTTGGGGTTCTGCTGTGGCCTGAGCAGGCAGACAATGCGGTTCTAGAAGAGGTTTCCGAGGACGAGTAACTTTCCAAAAACATCACCAGGACTGAATATGCTCAAAATGCTTTTGCATAGTATTACCCCGGGCGTGCACCTGGTAAGAAACCAGCACTGTCTGGTTAAGGATAAAGCCGGAGACCCACTGGGCGCCGTCAGTGAAGCTTTGAACAAGCACTGAGTCACTGGTACAAAGTGTCTGGAAGGGCGACTTCGAATGGGGCAATGCCCTTGCTTCTCCTGGTGAGGTGCACTTTCTCACCTATGTCAGGAAAAATCATGCTAAGGCTGGTACGAAGTCTTCGTCCCGTCACTAGTTCAGCGCAGGGATACCCCAGTCACTGCAGGCGAAGTGGTCCTGTACCAAAGCAAGGATCGAACCAGCCTAGTGTACATTGTTCCTTAAAACTGAAATTCTTGAGGTCCCATTTAAATGTTTGGTCCACTCGCTCCGCTAAGCCATTAAAGGTCAGGTGGTGTAGGCGGTACAAAAATGCCGCACCCCATTTGCCTTCAAAAATCTGGAGAACTCACTTGCGAAAGGAATGCCATTATCGGTGACTCGTACTTCAGGATGATGTGTGTGCAAAATGATAAATGCAACTTCTGAATAGTAGCCCGGGACGTGATTCCTGCCATCTTGTGCACTTTGAGCCACTCCAAATGGACGTCAGTCAACAAAAGGTTGGGGCAGCACGGTAGCCTTGTGGATAGCACAATTGCTTCACAGCTCCAGGGTCCCAGGTTCGATTCCGGCTTGGGTCACTGTCTGTGCGGAGTCTGCACATCCTCCCCGTGTGTGCGTGGGTTTCCTCCGGGTGCTCCGGTTTCCTCCCACAGTCCAAAGATGTGCAGGTTAGGTGGATTGGCCATGATAAATTGCCCTTAGTGTCCAAAATTGCCCTTAGTGTTGGGTGGGGTTACTGGGTTACGGGGATAGGGTGGCGGTGTTGACCTTGGGTAGGGTGCTCTTTCCAAAAGCCGGTGCAGACTCGATGGGCTGAATGGCCTCCTTCTGCTCTGTAAATTCTATGAAAAGGAACATGATCGTGATCAGCAAACGAGTGGCATTCGAGGCAGGGAGAATTGTGTCAGACAAGGGGGTAGGTACATAATGGTGATCGGGAAGCTGGAGGGGGTGCGGGTGGTACTCGTGAACATATATTCTCCGAATTGGGATGATGTGGAATTTATGAGGCGGGTTTTAGGTAAGATCCCAGACTTAGAGTCACATAACCTGATCATGGGAGGAGACTTTAACACAGTCAATGATCCGGAATTGGACCGGTCAAAATTCAGGACAGGGAGGAGGCCAGCTGGGGCAAAGGAATTGAAGGAGTTTATGGAACAGATGGGAGGAGTAGACCCATGGAGGTTTACACGGTCAAGGGCGAAGGAGTTTTCCTTTTTCTCACATGTCCACAAGGTATACTCTCGCATCAACTTTTTTGTTCTGAGCAGGGCGCAAATACCAGAAGTGGTGGATACTGAGTACTCGGCAATCACAGTATCGGATCATGCCCCGCATTGGGTGGATCTACAGGTTAATGTGGAGAGAGGGCAACGCCCGCTATGGAGACTGGATGTGGGGTTGCTAGCGGACAAAGCGATCTGTGGGCGGGTTAACAAGACAATCCAGAAGTACCTGGAAACAAATGATACGGGGGAGGTCTCCGCAGCGACGGTTTGGGATACTCTGAAGGCTGTGGTCAGAGGGGAATTAATCTCGATATGGGCCCACAGAGAAAAGACGGAACGGGCTGAGAGGGATAGATTAGTGGAGGAGATACTCCAGGTGGACAGGAGATACTCGGAATCCCCGGACGCGGGGCTACTGAAGGAGCTGCGGAGGTTACAGGCGGAGTTTGGGCTGTTGACCACAGAGAAAGCGGTGGAACAGTTGAGGAAGGCAAGGAGGGCGATTTATGAGTACGGGGAAAAGGCAAGCAGAATGTTGGCACACCAGCTCAGGAAAAGGGAGGTGGCCAGGGAGATAGGTAAAGTAAAGAGTAGAGGCGGGAATACTGTCCTGGACCCAGCAGGGGTGAACAAGGTGTTTAAGGACTTCTACAGTACATTATATGAGTCGGAATCCCCGGCTGGGGTGGAGGGGATGAGGCAGTTTTTGGATCAGTTGAGGTTCTCGAGGGTAGATGAGGAACCCCAATTGAGATTGAGGAAATAATCAAGGGGCTGGAGGGCATGCAGTCGGGCAAGGCCCTGGGGCTTGACAGCTACCCAGTGGAATTCTATAAGAAGTTTTCAGAGATATTGAGCCCACTGCTGGTGAGGACATTTAACGAAGCAAGAGAGAAGGGAATCCTCCCACCAACAATGTCGCAGGCCTCGATTTCATTGATCCTGAAATGAGAGAAGGATTTGGAGCAATGAGGGTCCGATTTCTCTACTGAATGTGGACGCCAAATTGCTGACTAAGATACTGGCCACAAGGATAGAGGACTGTGTCCCGGGGGTGATGGGGAAGACCAGACGGGATTTGTTAAGGGCAGGCAACTCAAGGCTATTGTTCGAAGGCTTTTAAATGTTATCATGCTGCCCTCAGAAGGAGAGGAGTTGGAGGTGGTGGTAGCGATGGATGCGCAGAAGGCTTTTGATCGGGTGGAGTGGAATTACCTGTGGGAGGCGCTGGGAAGGTTTGAGTTTGCTAAGGGCTTTATTGACTGGGTGCGGTTGCTCTATCAGGCACCAGTAGCGAGTGTGCGTACGAACCAGCTGAGGTCGGGGTACTTTAAACTACACCAAGGGACGAGACAAGGGGCACCCTCTCCCCGTTACTGTTTGCTCTGGCCATAGAGCCGTTGGCCATGGCGTTAAGAGCCTCTAGGAACTGGAAAGGGCTGGTTCAGGGAAGGGGGGGTGGAGCACCGGGTCTCGCTTTACGCAGATGACCTGTTCTTGTATATTTCAGACCCGTTGGAGGGGATGGGGGAAGTAATGCGAATCTTGGGGGAATTTGGCAGTTTTTCGGGGTATAAATTGAACATGGGGAAAAGCGAGATGTTCACGATCCAGGCAAGAGGACAGAAGAGACTGAGAGAGCTGCCGCTTAGAATGGCAGGAAAGAGCTTTCGGTATCTGGGAATCCAGGTGGCCCGGGAATGGGAGGCACTGCACAAGTTTAACCTATCACGGTTGGTAGAACAAATGGAAGGGGACTTTAAGAGATGAGTCATGCTCCCGCTATCACTGGCGGGGAGGATACAGACCGTGGGAATGACGGTCCTCCCCAGATTTCTGTTTATCTTTCCATGCCTCCCCATCTTCATCCCAAAGGCTTTTTTCAAGCGGGTGAACAAGGTTATTTCGTGCTTTGTGTGGGCGGGTGAAACCTCGCGAGTGAAGAAAGTGTTGCTGGAGCGCAGTCGGGGGGAGGGCGGGTTGGCGCTGCCGAACTTCTGCAATTACTACTGGGCAGCTAATGTAGCCATGATTAAGAAGTGGGTAGTGGGGGAGGGGTCGGCATGGGAGCGGATGGAGGCGGCATCATACAAAGACACCAGTTTGGGAACACTGATAACGGCACCTCTTCCGTTCTCGCCGGCCCAATACTCCACAAGTCTGGTGGTGGTGACAGCTCTGAGAATCTGGGGCAATGGAGGAGATATAAGAGAGTTGAGGGAGCATCGGTTTGGACCCTGATTTATAATATCATAGGTTTGTACCGGGTTGGCTATATTGTGGGTTCCGGAGATGGCAAAGGGCAGGAATTAGAAGGATGGGGGATCTATTTATAAATGGGAGCTTCCCCAGCTTGAAAGCCTTGGAGGATAAATTTGAATTGCCAGCAGGGAATGGGTTTAGATATTTGCAAGTGCGAGACTTCCTGAGAAAACAGGTGCTGGCCTTTCCACTGCTGCCGCCACGGGGGGTACAGGATAGAGTAGTATCCAGTACCTGGGTGGGAGAGGGGAAGGTTTTAGATATTTACCAGGAGCTTTCGGAGGTGGAAGAGCTTAAGGGCAAGTGGGAGGACGAGCTAGGAGGAGAGATAGAGGCGGGTCTATGGGCGGATGCCCTAAGCAGGATTAATACATCCTCATCATGTGCCAGGCTTAGCCTGATACAATTTAAGGTAGTCCACCGGGCACATATGACAGCGACTAGGATGAGCAGGTTTTTCGGGGTAGAGGACAGGTGTGCGAGGTGCGCGGGAAGCCTAGCAAATCATGTCCACATGTTTTGGGCATGCCCGAAGCTTGGAGGGCTTTGGCAGGGTTTTGCTAAGGCAATGTCCACGGTGCTAAAAACATGGGTGGTGCTGAGTCCAGAGGTAGCGATCTTTGGAGTGTCGGAAGAGCCGGGAGTTCAGGGGGCGAAAGAGGCCTTTGCCTCCCTGGTAGCCCGGAGACGGATCTTATTAATGTGAAGGGACTCGAAGCCCCCGAGTGTAGAGGCCTGGGTTAGTGACATGGCTGGGTGTCTCAGTCTCGAGTAAATAAAGTTTTCCTTCAGAGGGTCAACGGGTGGGTTCACCTGGAGGTGGCATCCGTTCGTCGACTTTCTCGGAGAAAATTCAAATGTCAGCAGATGCAGTATTCCAAGGGGGCGGGTAGCGGATTGTTGTATGGTTGGGATGTGTGACGATTGAGAGGGGGGGTGGGAAATGTTTATTATACCATGTTGATGTCATTGTCTATGTTATTTTAATAAAAATTTTCAAATACCTTAATAAAAATAGTTTTTTAAAAAACAAAAGGAACATGGACCGGCAACATCGGCATGCAACTGCACCTACCACCGGCCTGCCCATTTCCAATGATGCAGCAGCGCGGCCGACGGGAGCTATTTATGCTCTTAGCATACGGAGCATTGTTGGGCCATCTTCTCAACGTCCGCTTCAAGGCACGGTCACCATACGTAACTGCGTGAAAGCATTTTCATTTTGGACACGTCTGGATGACAGATGTGGAGGTCTTTTAAGATCAATTCCTGTCCTTTGTCTGGGATGACCACGCGCATATCCCACAGCAGGATCCCATTCTTGTCACCAGTTTTGTAAAGGGCAACGAAGACTCTACACCAAGTAGGTTGAAACAAAAACTTACTTTATTTTACAGTAACTATTATGTGTAGCTCCAGTAGATTCCTACTGGGTCTTCTCTAGAATCATAGAATAGAATCATAGCTCAGAAAGAGGCCATACAGCCCATCTTGCCTATGCCAGCCCGAGGACATCCAGGTGTCCTTTCTAATCCCACCTTCTTGCACCCAGTCCATAGCCCTGTATCCGACAGCACTTCAGGTGCAGATCCTGGTACTTTTTAAATGAGTGCGGGTCTCTGCCTCCACCACCGACTCAGGCAGCGAATTCCAGACTCCCACTACTCACAGCGTAGAAAAGTTCTTCCTCATGTCCCCTCTAGACCGTCAGTCTCTTATCTTGAATCTATGTCCCTGGTTCTAGAATTTTCTACCAAGGGAAACAACTTTATTCTGCCATTCTATCTCTTCCCCTCTAGTCGGTACCTTACTGGCCGACTCTGTTTGTACAAAGCTAAGTATCTTTAAGGGTCCCCATCCCCTTATCAGGGGAGCTTGTACTCTGCAAGATCCAAATGGTAGTTAAACATCCCTGCCCTGTAAAACGTGGGTGGGTCATAACAGCGACCTTCTTGGTTGTCTTTACCGTTGTTCATCAGGTTGGTTCAGCCATGTGAGGAAAGTATTCACAGTCCATTGCATAGAGCCTTTCAACGTTATGCGAAACCACCAGATAGAAAGGGTCAATTTGACTTGTGCAATGACTATTTTTCAATGATTGAGTTACTTAAAGGAAAATAAATAATTTGAAATTATATAGTGCCTTTTATATTGAATCAATGTCTTAAAGTTTTTCACAGCCAATGAGCACTTTTGAACTATTGTAAAGTACACAATGTGAGAGACAATTTACAGACAGCAATATCTTTAAAACCACACTTAGATAAATGACCAATTTCTTTTCGCATTTTATTGATGATAGATGGTGGCCAGGAGGGAGCGCCGTTGATCTTTTTAAAAGAGTGCCTCTGCATCCACCTAAACAAGCAAACACCTGAACAGCTTATGCAAAATGCAACATCTTAAACTTCCCCCTTAATGATAGAGCATGTCCACAATTGCAACAATCAGTTTGGATTAAGTACTCAAATGTAAAAGTGAAACTTGAACATTCAAACGTCTGACTTTGGTGAGAAAGCTACCATGGAACTAAGGCTGGCTCAGACTTAGAAAAGAAGAATCCTGATCAAGGTTTAGAAACACTGTCCTTTGGAAAAGCTGCCCTTTAAGCTTGATTACAGAGAAATGTCTGTTGCCCATTTAAAAATACATTTATTTTCAGAATTGTTCATGAGCATTTTTAACTTGATAACAGTTTGCCAGCCATGCTACCATGAGATATAATTCCTTCACACTGCTTGCATGTGCAGGATTGGCTGTGGGAGTGCAGAGGTATAAATCAGGCAGAACTTGCCCATTTTTCCTTCCATTTAGATTGATGGAAGGAAAGTTAGGCAGGCTATCCTCTCCGCTTGATTTCCATGCCTGTGGTACACTGGGAAAAGGTAAAAATGTATTACAAACCATTCTGTTCAGTTCAATAATTGTTGACATGTTGCGATATTTATAACGCTTGATACTATAAGATAGAATGTCATTTGGAGGATACTTACAGCAAATTTAGCTTAGTCTTGTGTCAACACAATGGTTAGCACTACTGCCTCACAGCTCTAGGAACCCGGGTTAAATTACGGCCTCGGGTGACTGTGTGGAGTTTGCACTTTCTCCCCCTGTCTGCGTGGGTTTCCTCCCACAGTCCAAAGATGTGCAGATTAGGTGGATTGTCCATGCTAAATTGTTCCTTAATATCCAAAAGGTTAGGTGGGGTTACGGGGATAGGGTGGAGGCATGGGCTTAAGTAGGGTGCTCTTTCAGTGGGTCGGTGCAGACTCAATGGGTCAAATGGCCTCCTTCTGCACTGTAAATTCTCTAATTCTATGAACCTTGTCTCCAGATTTGTAAAGGGCAACGAAGAGTCCACACCGAGTAGGTTGAAACAAAAACTTACTTTATTTTACTGTAACTATTATATATAGCTCCAGTAGATCCCTACTGGGTAGCAATCTTATCTTTTGAGTGGGAAGGATGTGGGTTGAAGACTCGACCACAAGCAGTTAGCCTGAGAAATCAATACAGTGCAGCATGTTAGAAATTAGTCCTTTTTCGTGAGGCATGAAACCACAAGACCATAAAACATAGGAGCAGAATTAGGTCACTCGGCTCATCGAGTCTGCTCCACCATTCAATCATGGCTTATATTTTCTCATTCACATTCTCCTGCCTTCTTCCCATAACCCCTGATCCTCTGATTAATCAAGAACCTATCTAACTCTGTCTTAAAGACACTCAATGATTTGGCCTCCACAGCCTTCTGCGGTAAAGAGTTCCACAGATTCACCACTCTCAGGCTGAAGAAATTCCTCCTCATCTCAGTTTTAAAGGATCGTCCCTTTAGTCTGAGATGGTGTCCTCTGGTTCTAGTTTTTCCTACAAGTGGAAACATCCTCTCCACGTCCATTCTATCCAGGCCTCGCAGTATCCTGTAAGTTTCAATAAGATCCCCTCTCATCCTTCTAAACTCCAACGAGTACAGACCGTTCCTCATATGACAAGTTCTTCATTCCAGGGATCATTCTTGTGAACTCTTCTCTGGACCCTTTCCAAGGCCAGAACATCATTCCTTAGATACGGGGTCCAAAACTGCTCACAATACTCCAAATGAGGTCTGACCAGAGCCTTATAAAGCCTCAGAAGTACATCCCTGGTCCTGTATTCTAGCCCTCTTGACATGAATGCTAACATTGCATTTACCTTCTTAACTGCCAACTGAACCTGCACATTAACCTTAAGAGAATTATGAACAAGGACTCCCAAGTCCCTTTGTGCTTCTGATTTCCTAAGCATTTCCCCATTTAGAAAATAGTCTATGCCTAAATTCCTCCTTCCAAAGTGCATAACCTCACACTTTTCCACATTGTATTTCATTTGCCACTTCATTGCCCACTCTCCTAGCTTGTCCAAATCCTTCTGCAGCCCCCTTGCTTCCTCAATACTACCTGTCGCTCTACAGATCTTTGTATCATCTACAAACTTAGCAACAGTGCCTTCAGTTCCTTCTTCCAGGTCATTAATGTATATTGTGAAAAGTTGTGGTCCCAGCACAGACCCCTGAGGCACACCACTAGTCACCGGCTGCCATCCTGAAAAAGACCCCTTTATCCCCACTCTCTGCCTTCTGCCAGTCAGCCAATCCTCTATCCATGCCAGGATCTTACCCTTGATACCATGGGCATTTAACTTATTTAACAATCTCCTATGTGGCACCTTCTGGAAATCTAAATAAATCACGTCCACCGGTTGACCTTTGTCTAACTTCCTTGTTACCGCCTCAAAAACTCTAACAGATTTGTCAGACACGACCAATGCCCTGTTTGACTGTACGAGTAAATATTAAGATTCCATGATCTTATTGGAAGATCAGAAGGGGATGTTCCCATGTTCCGGATGACATTTCAACCAACATTCCAAAGCAAAAGAGCTGTGAGAAGGATGCAGAGATGCTTCAGCACGATTTGGACAGGCTGCTTGAGTGGGCACATGGATAAATGTGAGGTTATCTGCTTCACTACCAAAAATAGGAAGGCAGATTATTATTTGAATGGGTGTAAATTGAGAGAGGTGGATACTCAGCAAGACCTTGGTATCCTCGTGCATCAGTCGCTGAAAGCAAGCGCACAAGTACAGCAGGCAGTAAAGAAGGCAAATGGTTGTTGACCTTCATAGCGAGAGGATTTGAGTATAGGAATAGAGATGTTTTACTGCAAATGTAGAGGGCATTGGTGAGGTCACATCTGGAGTATTGTGTGAAGTTTTGGTGTCCTTATCTGGGGAACATAGAACATTACAGCGCAGTACAGGCCCTTCAGCCCTCGATGTTGCGCCGACCTGTGAAACCACTCTAAAGCCCAGCTACACTATTCCCTTATTGTTCATATGTCTATCCAATGACCATTTGAATGTCCTTAGTGTTGGCGAGTCCACTACTGTTGCAAGCAGGGCATTCCATGCCCTTACTACTCTCTGAGTAAAGAACCTACCTCTGACATCTGTCTTATATCTATCTCCCCTCAATTTAAAGCTATGTCCCCTCATGCTAGACATCACCATCCGAGGAAGAAGGCTCTCACTGTCCACCCTATCCAATCCTCTGATCATCTTGTATGCTTCAATTAAGTCACCTCTTAACCTTCTTCTCTCTAACGAAAACAGCCTCAAGTCCCTCAGCCTTTCCTCATAAGATCTTCCCTCCATACCAGGCAACATTCTGGTATATCTCCTCTGCACCCTTTCCAATGCTTTCACATCCTTCCTATAATGCGGCGACCAGAATTGCACGCAATACTCCAAATGCGGCCGCACCAGAGTGTTGTATAGCTGCAACATGACCTCATGGCTCCTAAAGGATGGTATTGCTCGGGAGTGCAGCGAAGGTTTACGAAGTTTATTCCTGGGATGATGGGACTGACATATGAGGAGAGACTAAATCGGTTAGGATTATATTCATTGGATTTTAGAAGGGTGAGAGGGGGTCTCATAGAAATGTATAAAGTTCTAACAGGATTAGACAGGGTAGATTCAGAAAGAATCTGGTGGGGGAGTCCAGGTCTAGGGGTCACAGTTTCAGGATAAGGGGTAAATCATTTAGGACTGAGATGAGGAGAACTTTCTTCACACAGAGACTGGTGGATCCGTGGAATTCACTACCACAGGAAGTAGTTGAGGCCAAAGGTTGTATGATTTTAAGAAGTGGAGATGCTGGCATTGAACTGGGTGGGTACAGTAAGAGTTTTCCAATACCAGGTTAAAGTCCAACAGGTTTGTTTCGAATCACTAGCTTTTGGAGCGTGAGTGAAGAGGTGGGTTCCACAAACACATTTAGGCAAAGTCAATGAAGCAAGATGATACTTTGAATGCGAGTCTTTGCAGGTAATTAAGTCCTTACAGGTCCAGACGGTGCGACTGGAGAGAGCAATAATCGCAGGTTGAAGAGGTATGAATTGTCTCAAGCCAGGACAGTTGGTAGGATTTCGCAAGCCCAGGCCAGATGATGGGGGTTGAATGTAATGAGACATGAATCCAAGGTTCCGGTTGAGGCCGCACTCATGCATCCGGAACTTGGCTATCAGTTTCTGCTTGGCTATTCTGTATTGTCGCGTGTCCTGAAGGCCGCCTTGGAGAATGCTTACCCGAAGATCAGAGGCTGAATGCCCTTGACTGCTGAACTGTTTCCCGACTGGAAGGGAACATTCCTGGCGATTGTCGCGCTATGTCCGTTGATCCATTTTTGCAGCGTCTGCATGGTTTCGCCAATGTACCATGCCTCGGGACATTCTTTCCTGCAGCGTATGAGGTAGACAACGTTGGCTGAGTCGCACGAGTATGTACTGCATACCTGGTGGGTGGTGTTCTTGCGTGTAATGGTGGTACCCATGTCGGTGACCTGCCATGTCTTGCAGAGGTTGACATGGCAGGGTTGTGTGGTGTCGTGGTCACTGTTCTTCTGAAGGCTGGGTAGTTTGCTGCAAACAATGGTCTGTTTGAGGTTGCGTGGTTGTTTGAAGGCAAGTAGTGGGGGTGTGGGAATGGTCTTGGCAAGATGTTCGTCTTCATCGATGACGTGTTGAAGGCTGCGAAGAAGATGTTGTAGTTTCTCCGCTCCGGGGAAGTACTGGACAACGAAGGTACTCTGGCGGTTAGGTCCTGTGTTTATCTTCCGAGGTTGATGCGTTTTTTTGCTATGGCGCGTTGGAACTGCCGATCGATAAGTCGAACCCCATATCCCGTTCTTACAAGGGCATCTTTCAGCATCTATAGATGTCTGTTACGTTCTTCCTCGTCTGAGCAGATCCTGTGTATATGGAGGGCTTGTCCATAGGGGATGGCTTCTTTAATGTGAGTTAGTTCCATCTGACCAAAAGACTCACCATGGACTACTCTCCAGAATCGGTTGCATTCTTGGATACACGCCTCTCCATCAAGGACAACCATCCCAGCACTTTGCTTTACTGCAAGCCCATGGATAACCTCACGATGCTCCACTTCTCCAGCTTCCACCCTAAACACATTAAAGAAGCCATGATGTGGAGATGCCGGCGTTGGACTGGGATGAGCACAGTACGAAGTCTTACAACACCAAGTTAAAGTCCAACAGGTTTGTTTCGATGTCACTAGCTTTCGGAGCGCTGCTCCTTCCTCAGGTGAATGCAGAGGTCTGTTCCAGCAACACATATATAGACAAATTCAAAGATGCCAAACAATGCTAGGAATGCGAGCATTAGCAGGTGATTAAATCTTTACAGATCCAGAGATGGGGTAACCCCAGGTTAAAGAGGTGTGAATTGTATCAAGCCAGGACAGTTGGTAGGATTTTGCAGGCCAGATGGTGGGGGATGAATGTAATGCGACATGAATCCCAGGTCCCGGTTGAGGCCGCACTCATGTGTGCGGAACTTGGCTATACGTTTCTGCTCGGCGATTCTGCGTTGTCGCGGGTCCTGAAGGCCGCCTTGGAGAACGCTTACCCGGAGATCAGAGGCTGAATGCCCTTGACTGCTGAAGTGTTCCCCGACTGGAAGGGAACATTCCTGCCTGGTGATTGTTGCGTGATGTCCGTTCATTCGTTGTCGCAGCGTCTGCATGGTCTCGCCAATGTACCACGCTTCGGGACATCCTTTCCTGCAGCGTATGAGGTAGACAACGTTGGCCGAGTCGCACGAGTATGTACCGCGTACCTGGTGGGTGGTGTTCTCACGTGTAATAGTGGTATCCATGTCAATGATCTGGCACGTCTTGCAGAGATTGCCATGACAGGGTTGTGTGGTGTCGTGGTCACTGTTCTGAAGATTGGGTAGTTTGCTGCAAACAATGGTTCGTTTGAGGTTGCGCGGTTGTTTGAAGGCAAGTAGTGGGGGTGTGGGGATGACCTTGGCAAGATGTTCATCGTCATCAATGACGTGTTGAAGGCTGTGAAGAAGATGACGTAGTTTCTCCGCTCCGGGGAAGTACTGGACGACGAAGGGTATTCTGTCGGTTGTGTCCCATGTTTGTCTTCTGAGGAGGTCGGTCCGGTTTTTCGCTGTGGCGCGTTGGAACTGTCGATCGATGAGTCGAGTGCCATATCCCGTTCGTACGAGGGCATCTTTCAACGTCTGTAGATGTCTGTTACGCTCCTCCTCGTCTGAGCAGATCCTGTGTATACGGAGCGCTTGTCCATAGGGGATGGCTTCTTTAATGTGTTTAGGGTGGAAGCTGGAGAAGTGGAGCATCATGAGGTTATCCATGGGTTTGCGGTAAAGCGACGTGCTGAGGTGACCGTCCTTGATGGAGACGAGTGTGTCCAAGAATGCAACTGATTTTGGAGAGTAGTCCATGGTGAGTCTGATGGTTGGATGGAACTTATTAATGTCATTGTGTAGTCGTTTCAGTGAGTCGCTTCATTCTGGATCACAACGTCTTCACCTTCGACAACAAGTTCTTCATCCAGACGCACGGAACAGCCATGGGGACCAAATTCGCACCCCAATACGCCAACATCTTCATGCACAAGTTTGAACAGGACCTATTCACCGCACAGGACCTTCAACCGACGTTATACACTGTAGCACACAAAGACTCCATGAGACGAATATAGTGAAGTCGATGAGGCTTTATTAAGCGTGTCTGTTCCCCAGCAGCCCGACAGTAAACTGGCATGCGGGGGAAGATACCGGCTTCTTATACTTCGCCTTCAGGGCGGAGCTTGAGGTCAACGGCCAACCAGGACCCGGGATCTGTCAGCCAATGACATTAGGGCTTCCAGTCCCACATGACCCCCAATACATACTACCACATTCACCCCTTGTCAAAAATGAACCCGGCGCGGTGATGCTTCGTATGGTGGTAAGGGTTTACAGGGCTGGTCCTGGGAGGATAGAACAGTTACATGGTAGTACAGTATTGGACAGTTTCGTCCTGTTACAACTATTTACAGAGGGTATAGGAAAAACAAAATGTTCATTGAACAGTCCATCTTTGTTTTACATCGACGCCACGAGTCGGTCGGGCGGTCTGGTTGTCCGTGTCGATCGCCTCGGCCCCGGCGGTGGTGGTGGTGCTTGTACCAGTGTTCTCGCCTCCGGGAGCCGCACGGTTTCAGCTGTCGGTGCAAAGGGGAGGGGGACTAATCCTCCTGGGAAGGGGGCGGTCGCGGGGTGCGGCGGTGGCAGGAAGGGGGGCGGTTGGGTTGATGGTGTCGGGGGGGTGTGCGTGGTGCCGGCGGGCGCCAGATCCCGCAGGGAGACCGTGTCCTGTCGGCCGTCGGGGTACTCCACGTAGACGTACTGGGGGTTTGCGTGGAGGAGGTGAACCCTTTCGACCAACGGGTCCACCTTATGTGCCCGCACATGCTTTCGGAGCAGGATGGGTCCTGGGGCCGCCAGCCAGGTCGGCAGCGACGTTCCAGAGGAGGACCTCCTAGGGAAGACAAGGAGACGCTCGTGCGGCGTTTGATTAGTGCTTGTACATAATAACGACCGGATGGAATGGAGAGCGTCCGGGAGGACCTCCTGCCACCGTGAAACTGGGAGATCCCTGGACCGTAGGGCCAGTAGGACGGCCTTCCAGACCGTGCCGTTCTCCCTTTCTACTTGCCCATTCCCCGGGGGTTGTAGCTGGTCGTCCTGCTTGAGGCTATGCCCTTGCTGAGCAGGAACTGGCGCAGCTCGTCACTCATGAAAGAGGACCCCCTGTCGCTGTGGACGTATGCGGGGTAACCGAACAGTGTGAAGATGCTGTTCAGGGCTTTAATGACTGTGGCTGCGGTCATGTCGGAGCAGGGAATGGCAAAAGGGAAGCGGGAGTATTCGTCCACTACATTAAGAAAATATGCGTTGCGGTCGGTGGAGGGGAGGGGCCCTTTGAAATCGAGACTGAGGCGTTCAAAGGGGCGGGAAGCCTTAATCAGGTGCGCTCCATCTGGCCTGAAAAAATGCGGCTTGCATTCCGCGCAGATGTGGCAGTCCCTTGTGACTGTACGGACCTCTTCTAAAGAGTATGGGAGATTGCGGGACTTGATGAAGTGGTAAAACCGAGTGACCCCCGGGTGGCAGAGGTCCTCGTGGAGGGTTTGGAGGCGGTCAATTTGTGCGTTGGCACATGTGCCGCGGGATAGGGCATCGGACGGCTCGTTCAGCTTTCCGGGTCGGTACAAGATCTCATAGTTGAAGGTGGAGAGCTCGATCCTCCACCTTAAGATCTTGTCATTTTTAATTTTGCCCCGCTGTGCATTATCGAACATGAAAGCTACCGACCGTTGGTCAGTGAGCAGAGTGAATCTCCTGCCGGCCAGGTAATGCCTCCAATGTCGCACAGCTTCCACTATGGCTTGGGCTTCCTTTTCCACTGAGGAGTGGCGGATTTCTGAGGCGTGGAGGGTTCGGGAGAAAAAGGCCACGGGTCTGCCCGCTTGGTTAAGGGTGGCCGCTAGAGCTACATCGGAGGCGTCACTCTCGACCTGGAAGGGGAGGGACTCGTCGATGGCGCGCATCGTGGCCTTTGCGATGTCCGCTTTGATGCGGCTGAAGGCCTGGCAAGCCTCTGTCGACAGAGGGAAGGTCGTGGTCTGTATTAGGGGGCGGGCCTTGTCTGCGTACTGGGGGACCCACTGGGCGTAGTACGAAAAGAACCCCAGGCAGCGTTTCAGGGCTTTTGGGCAGTGCGGGAGGGGAAATTCCATGAGTGCGCGCATACGTTCGGGGTCGGGGCCTATTATCCCATTGCGTACTATGTAGCCCAGAATGGCTAGCCGGTCGGTACTAAAAACGCACTTGTCCTCGTTGTACGTGAGGTTCAAGGCTTTGGCGGTCTGGAGGAATTTTTGGAGGTTGGCGTCGTGGTCCTGCTGATCGTGGCCGCAGATGGTTACATTGTCGAGATACGGGAACGTGGCCCGTAACCCATGTTGATCAACCATCCGGTCCATCTCCCGTTGGAAGACCGAGACCCCGTTTGTGACGCCAAAAGGGACCCGTAGGAAATGGTATAATCGCCCGTCTGCCTCGAAGGCTGTGTACTTGCGGTCACTTGGGCGGATGGGGAGCTGATGGTAGGCGGACTTGAGGTCCACGGTGGAGAAGACTTTATACTGGGCAATCCGATTGACCATGTCGGATATGCGGGGGAGAGGGTACGCATCTAGTTGTGTGTACCTGTTGATGGTCTGGCTATAGTCAATGACCATCCTTTGTTTCTCCCCTGTCTTCACTACTACCACCTGCGCTCTCCAGGGACTATTGCTGGCCTGGATTATGCCCTCCTTTAGTAGCCGCTGGACTTCGGACCGAATGAAGATCCGGTCCTGGGCGCTGTACCGTCTGCTCCTAGTGGCGACGGGTTTGCAATCCGGGGTGAGGTTCGCAAACAAGGACGGGGGTTGCACCTTGAGGGTAGCGAGGCCGCAGAGAGTGAGTGGGGGTATGGGGCCGCCGAATTTAAACGTAAGGCTCTGTAGATTACATTGGAAATCTAATCCCAGCAAGGTGGGGGCACAGAGTTGGGGAAGGACGTTAAGTTTGTAGTTTTTGAACTCCCTCCCCTGCACCGTTAGGGTAACTATGCAGAATCCCTGGATCTGTACGGAGTGGGATCCTGCAGCTAGGCAAATCTTTTGTGCGCTGGGATAGGTGGTCAAGGAACAGCGTCTTACCGTGTCGGGGTGTGTGGTAGTATGTATTGGGGGTCATGTGGGACTGGAAGCCCTAATGTCATTGGCTGACAGATCCCGGGTCCTGGTTGGCCGTTGACCTCATACTCCGCCCTGAAGGCGAAGTATAAGAAGCCGGTGCCTTCCCCCGCATGCCAGTTTACTATCGGGCTGCTGGGGAACAGACACGCTTAATAAAGCCTCATCGACTTCACTCTGTTTGTCTCACGGAGTCTTTGTGCGCCACAATTTATTAAGCGTGCCTAAAAAGGACTGTGGAGCTCAGGATCATTCCAGAATGCCTGAGGATCAGCCCCCACGCAGTGAATGCAGCAGCAGCCTTCAAACACTGGCAGACTTGCTTTGAGGCCTACATCACATCGACCACAGGCCAAGTCTCAGATGAACAAAAACTGCAGGTCCTGCACTCGAGGGTGAGCACGGAGATTTTCACCCTCATTGAAGACACCCGCGATTTCCAGACGGCGTTCGCAGCACTGAGAAGTCTCTACGTTCGCCCAGTTAACCAAATCTACGCTCGCTACCAGCTCGCGACGAGACGGCAAGCTCCCGGAGAATCGATGGACGAGTTCTACGCCGCGCTGCTGATTTTGGGACGAGCCTGCAGCTGCCCGTCGGTGAATGCAAACGAACATACGGACATGTTAATGCGCGATGCTTTTGTTGCAGGTATACAATCCTCCCAAATCCGCCAAAGACTTCTAGAAAAAGAGTCACTAGGACTCTCAGAGGCACGGGCCCTGGCAGCCTCGCTGGACGTAGCCGCGCGTAATACCCGCGCCTACGGCCCCGACCGCGCGGCAGGCCATTGGGCCCCGTACGTACCCGCCGCGGCAAACCCCCTCCCCCCCCCCCCCCCCCCCGGACACCCCACAGGCTTGCGCAGTCCAAACGCCGAGTCGCACCGGGGGCGCCCGCTGTTATTTCTGCGGCCAGGCGAAGCACCCCCGACAACGCTGTCCGGCCCACGCAGCCATCTGCAAAAGCTGCGGGAAAAAGGGCCACTATGCGGTGGTGTGCCGGTCCCGCGTGGTCGCCGCCGTCCCGGGAGAACAGGGAGCCCTACAGGCAGTCTATGCCTCCCAACCCCCCCAGCACGCCATGTGCGACCCCCAGGCGCCGCCATTTTGGGTCCCGACCACCGCGGCCCCGGGAGAACTGGGAGCCCTGCACGCCGCCTACGCTCCCCAACCCCCCTCCCCGCAGCCCATGTACGACCCGCCGCCGGCGCTCCCGATTTGGGTGCCAGCCAACACTCTCCACGGAGAGGAAGGGGTTTTCCGTATCCCGAACGCCACCCTCACCCCGTCCCGCGCCCCACGCCTGACCCGCCGGCGCCACCTACCTTGACTCCGACCACCGCTGTCCCCGGCGAGGGAGCTCCGCGCGGTGCCAGCGCTCGCGGCCCCACGACTGACCCGCCGGAGCCGCCGACCTGGGCCCTCGCCCCCGTCCCGCGCCCCACGCCTGACCCGCCGGAGCCGCCGACCTGGGCCCTCGCCCCCGTCCCGCGCCCCACGCCTGACCCGCCGGAGCCGCCGACCTGGGCCCTCGCCCCCGTCCCGCGCCCCACGCCTGACCCGCCGGAGCCGCCGACCTGGGCCCTCGCCCCCGTCCCGCGCCCCACGCCTGACCCGCCGACCTGGGCCCTCGCCCCCGTCCCGCGCCCCACGCCTGACCTGCCAACGCCGCCGACCTGGTCCCTCACCCCCGTCCCGCGCCCCACGCCTGACCCGCCGGCAATACAACTCACCTGGACCCCGACCTCCGTCCCCGGCGAGGGACCTCCTCACTGTCCCAGCGCTCGCACTGACCTGCCGGTCCCCAGCGAGGGAGCTCCGCGCGGTCCTAGCGCCCGCGGCCCTGGAGCTCGCACCAAAGGAACTCCGCGCGGTCCTAGCGCCCGCGGCCCGGGAACTCCGCGCGGTCCTAGCGCCCCCCAGACCCCCCAGCACTCAATGTGCGACCCGCAGACGCCGCCATTTTGGGTCCCGACCACCACGAGGGGAGGAGGGGACCCGCCATCTTGGACCGCCCCCGACCTGTACGACGCATGGGGGCGGCCATTTTGTCCACCCCCGGCGCCATCTTGTGACCCCTCATCTACGGGCGAGGTATGGGGGCGGCCATTTTATCCATCCCCGACGTCCTCTTGGACGGCAACAACGGACCCCACCCCACTACTACAACCACGGCTCGCTTCGGTTACGCTCGATCAGGCTCGGCCCCGGACTCTCCAGACGACGACGACAACAGTCCTAATTAACGGCCACGAGACGCCATGCCTAGTCGACTCCGGGAGCACGGAAAGTTTTATACATCCCGACACGGTAAGACGCTGTTCCTTAACTACCTACCCCAGCGCACAAAAGATTTGCCTAGCCGCAGGATCCCACTCCGTACAGATCCAGGGATTCTGCATAGTTACCCTAACGGTACAGGGGAGGGAATTCAAAAACTACAAACTTAACGTCCTTCCCCAACTCTGTGCCCCCACCTTGCTGGGCTTAGATTTTCAATGTAACCTACAGAGCCTTACGTTTAAATTCGGCGGCCCCATACCCCCACTCACTATCTGCGGCCTCGCCACCCTCAAGGTGCAACCCCCGTCCTTGTTTGCGAACCTCACCCCGGATTGCAAACCCGTCGCCACTAGGAGCAGACGGTACAGCGCCCAGGACCGGACCTTCATTCGCTCCGAAGTCCAGCGGCTACTAAAGGAGGGCATAATCCAGGCCAGCAATAGTCCCTGGAGAGCGCAGGTGGTAGTAGTGAAGACAGGGGAGAAACAAAGGATGGTCATTGACTATAGCCAGACCATCAACAGGTACACACAACTAGACGCGTACCCTCTCCCCCGCATATCCGACATGGTCAATCGGATTGCCCAGTATAAAGTCTTCTCCACCGTGGACCTCAAGTCCGCCTACCATCAGCTCCCCATCCGCCCAAGTGACCGCAAGTACACAGCCTTCGAGGCAGACGGGCGATTATACCACTTCCTAAGGGTCCCTTTTGGCGTCACAAACGGCGTCTCGGTCTTCCAACGGGAAATGGACCGAATGGTTGATCAACATGGGTTACGGGCCACGTTCCCGTACCTCGACAATGTAACCATCTGCGGCCACGATCAGCAGGACCACGACGCCAACCTCCAAAAATTCCTCCAGACTGCCAAAGCCTTGAACCTCACGTACAATGAGGACAAGTGCGTTTTTAGCACCGATCGGCTAGCCATTCTGGGCTACATAGTGCGCAATGGGATAATAGGCCCCGACCCCGAACGTATGCGCGCACTCATGGAATTTCCCCTCCCGCACTGCCCAAAAGCCCTGAAACGCTGCCTGGGGTTCTTTTCATACTACGCCCAGTGGGTCCCCCAGTACGCAGACAAGGCCCGCCCCCTAATACAGACCACGGCTTTCCCGCTGTCGACAGAGGCTTGCCAGGCTTTCAGCCGCATCAAAGCGGACATCGCAAAGGCCACGATGCGCGCCATCGACGAGTCCCTCCCCTTCCAGGTCCAGAGCGACGCCTCTGACGTAGCTCTCGCGGCTACCCTTAACCAAGCGGGCAGACCCGTGGCCTTTTTCTCCCGAACCCTCCACGCCTCAGAAATCCGCCACTCCTCAGTGGAAAAGGAAGCCCAAGCCATAGTGGAGGCTGTGCGACATTGGAGGCATTACCTGGCCGGCAGGAGATTCACTCTCCTCACTGACCAACGGTCGGTTGCCTTCATGTTCGATAATGCACAGCGGGGCAAGATCAAGAACGACAAGATCTTGCGGTGGAGGATCGAACTCTCCACCTTCAACTATGAGATCTTGTACCGGCCCGGAAAGCTGAACGAGCCGTCTGATGCCCTATCCCGCGGGACATGTGCCAACGCACAAATTGACCGCCTCCAAGCCCTCCACGAGGACCTCTGCCACCCGGGGGTCACTCGGTTTTACCACTTCATCAAGTCCCGCAATCTCCCCTACTCCTTAGAGGAGGTCCGTACAGTCACAAGGGACTGCCACATCTGCGCGGAATGCAAGCCGCATTTTTTCAGGCCAGATGGAGCGCACCTGATTAAGGCTTCCCGTCCCTTTGAACGCCTCAGTCTCGATTTCAAAGGGCCCCTCCCCTCCACCGACCGCAACGCGTATTTCCTTAATGTAGTGGACGAATACTCCCGCTTCCCTTTTGCCATTCCCTGCTCCGACATGACCGCGGCCACAGTCATTAAAGCCCTGAACAGCATATTCACACTGTTCGGTTACCCCGCATACGTCCACAGCGACAGGGGGTCCTCTTTCATGAGTGACGAGCTGCGCCAGTTCCTGCTCAGCAAGGGTATAGCTTCAAGCAGGACGACCAGCTACAACCCCCGGGGGAACGGGCAAGTAGAAAGGGAGAACGGCACGGTCTGGAAGGCCGTCCTACTGGCTCTACGGTCCAGGGATCTCCCAGTTTCACGGTGGCAGGAGGTCCTCCCGGACGCTCTCCATTCCATCCGGTCGTTATTATGTACGAGCACTAATCAAACGCCTCACGAGCGTCTCCTTGTCTTCCCTAGGAGGTCCTCCTCTGGAACGTCGCTGCCGACCTGGCTGGCGGCCCCAGGACCCATCCTGCTCCGAAAGCACGTGCGGGCACATAAGGCGGACCCGTTGGTCGAAAGGGTTCACCTCCTCCACGCAAACCCCCAGTACGCCTACGTGGAGTACCCCGACGGCCGACAGGACACGGTCTCCCTGCGGGATCTGGCGCCCGCCGGCACCACGCACACACCCCCGGCACCATCAACCCAACCGCCCCCCTTCCTGCCACCGCCGCACCCCGCGACCGCCCCCTTCCCAGGAGGATCAGCCCCCCTCCCCTTTGCACCGACAGCTAAAACCGTGCGGTTCCCGGAGGCGACAACGCTGGTACAAGCACTACCACCACCGCCGGGGCCGAGGCGATCGACACGGACGACCAGACCGCCCGACCGACTCGTGGCGTCGATGTAAAACAAAGATGGACTGTCCAATGAACATTTTGTTTTCACATATCCTCTGTAAATAGTTGTAACAGGACGATACTGTCCAATACGGTCCTACCATGTAACTGTTCTCTCCTCCCAGGACCAGTACTGTAAACCCTTACCACCATACGAAGCATCACCCCGCCGGGTTCATTTTTGACAAGGGGTGAATGTGGTAGTATGTATTGGGGGTCATGTGGGACTGGAAGCCCTAATGTCATTGGCTGACAGATCCCGGGTCCTGGTTGGCCGTTGACCTCATACTCCGCCCTGAAGGCGAAGTATAAGAAGCCGGTGCCTTCCCCCGCATGCCAGTTTACTATCGGGCTGCTGGGGAACAGACACGCTTAATAAAGCCTCATCGACTTCACTCTGTTTGTCTCACGGAGTCTTTGTGCGCCACAGGGTGTATAAAGCTTTCCGTGCTCCCGGAGTCGACTAGGCATGGCGTCTCGTGGCCGTTAATTAGGACCGTTGTCGTCGTCGTCTGGAGTGTCCGGGGCCGAGCCTGATCGAGCGTAACCGAAGCGAGCCGTGGTTGTAGTAGTGGGGTGGGGTCCGTTGTTGCCGTCCAAGATGGCGTCGGGGATGGACAAAATGGCCGCCCCCATACATCGCACGTGGCTGGGAGGTCACAAGATGGCGGCGGGGGTGGACAAAATGGCCGCCCCATGCGTCGTACAGGTCTGGGGTGGTCCAAGATGGCGACGCCCTTCCTCCCCTCGTGGTGGCCGGGACCCAAAATGGCGACGTCTGTGGGTCGCACATGGTGTGCTGGGGGGTCTGGGGAGCGCTAGGACCGCGAGCGCTAGGACTGCGCGGAGCTCCCTCACTGCGAGCGCTAGGACCGCGAGCGCTAGGACCGCGCGGAGCTCCCTCACCGCGAGCTCTTGGACCGCGAGCGCTAGGACCGTGCGGAGCTCCCTCACCGGGGACAGCGGTGGTCGGGGCCCAAGTCGGCGGCGCGGCGGGTCAGGCGTGGGGCCGCGAGCGCTGGGACCGTGCAGAGGTCCCTTGCCGGGGACAGCGGTGGTCGGGGCCCAGGTCGGCGGCGCCGGCGGGTCAGGCGTGGGGCCGCGAGCGCTGGGACCGTGCAGAGCTCCCTTGCCGGGGACAGCGGTGGTCGGGGCCCAGGTCGGCGGCGCCGGCGGGTCAGGCGTGGGGCCGCGAGCGCTGGGACCGTGCGGAGCTCCCTCGCCGGGGACAGCGGTGGTCAGGGTCCAAGCAGGTGGCGCCGGCGGGTCAGGCGTGGGGCGCGGGACGGGGGTTAGGGTGGCGTTAGGGATGCGAAAAACCCCCTCCTCTCCGTGGGGAGTGTTGGCCGGGACCCAAAGCGGTAGCGCCGGCGGCGGGTCATACGTGGGCTGCGGGAAGGGGGGTTGGGGAGCGTAGGCGGCGTGCAGGGCTCCCAGTTCTCCCGGGACCGCGGTGGTCGGGACCCAGAGCGGCTGCGCGGCGGGGCGTCCGGGAGGGGGGTAGGGGGTTTGCCGCGATGGGTACGTACGGGGCCCAATGGCCTGCCGCGCGGTCGGGGCCGTAGGCGCGGGTATTACGCGCGGCCACGTCTAGGGAGGCTGCTAGGGCCCGTGCCTCTGAGAGTCCCAGCGACTCTTTTTCTAGAAGTCTTTGGCGGATTTGGGAGGATTGAATACCTGCCACAAAACCGTCGCGCATTAACAGTCCGTGTGTTCGTTTGTGTTCACCGACGGGCAGCTGCAGGCTCGTCCCAAAATCAGCAGCGCGGCGTAGAACTCGTCCATCGATTCTCCGGGAGCTTGCCGTCTTGTCGCGAGCTGGTAGCGAGCGTAGATTTGGTTAACTGGGCGAACGTAGAGACTTCTGAGTGCTGTGAACGCCGTCTGGAAATCGTGGGTGTCTTCAATGAGGGTGAAAATCTCCGTGCTCACCCTCGAGTGCAGGACCTGCAGTTTTTGTTCGTCTGAGACTCGGCCGGTGGTCGTCCTGATGTAGGCCTCGAAGCAAGTCTGCCAGTGTTTGAAGGCTGCTGCCGCATTCACTGCGTGGGGGCTGATCCTCAGGCATTCTGGAATGATCCTGAGCTCCATAGTCCTTTTTAGACACGCTTAATAAATTGTAGCGCACACTGACTCCATGAGACGAATATAGTGAAGTCGATGAGGCTTTATTAAGCGTGTCTGTTCCCCAGCAGCCCAATAGTAAACTGGCCTGCGGGGGAAGACACCGGCTTCTTATACTTCGCCTTCAGGGCGGAGCTCGAGGTCAACGGCCAACCAGGACCCGGGATCTGTCAGCCAATGACATTAGGGCTTCCAGTCCCACATGACCCCCAATACATACTACCACATACACCAGATACATCAATGACATTTTTTTCCTTTGGACCCACGGCGAAGAATCACTGAAACGGCTACACGATGACATTAATAAGTTCCATCCAACCATCAGACTCACCATGGATAATCACCTGCTAATGCTCGCATTCCTAGCATTGTTTGGCATCTTTGAATTTGTCTATATATGTGTTTCTGGAACAGACCTCTTCATTCACCTGAGGAAGGAGCAGCGCTCCGAAAGCTAGTGACATCGAAACAAACCTGTTGGACTTTAACTTGGTGTTGTAAGACTTCGTACTGTGCTCACCCCAGTCCAACGCCGGCATCTCCACATCATGGCTTCTTTAATGTGTTTAGGGTGGAAGCTGGAGAAGTGGAGCATCGTGAGGTTATCCATGGGCTTGCAGTAAAGCAAAGTGCTGGGATGGTTGTCCTTGATGGAGAGGCGTGTATCCAAGAATGCAACCGATTCTGGAGAGTAGTCCATGGTGAGTCTTTTGGTCAGATGGAACTTGTTGATGTCATTGTGACGGTTCTGATACAGCTGGTTCTGATACAGTCTATTTCTGATATAGCTGGTTCTGATACAGTCCAGCTCTGATACAGTCTATTTCTGATACAGCTGGTTCTTATATAGTCTGTTTCTGATACAGTCGGGTTCTGACACAGTCGGTTATGATACAGTTTATTTCTGATACAGTCTATTTCTGATGCAGCACAGTTCTGATACAGTCTATTTCTGATACAGTCCAATTCTGATACAGTTTATTTCTGAAACAGTCTATTTCTGATGCAGACCCATTCTGATACAGCTGGTTCTGATAGTCTATTTCTGATACAGTCCAGTTCTGATACATCTGATAGTCTATTTCTGATACAGTTGGTTCTGATACAGTATGTTTCTGATACAGTCCAGTTCTATATGGTCTATTTCTCATACAGTCTGTTTCTGATACAATCCGGTTCTGATACATTCTATTTGTGATGCAGTCCATTCTGATACAATCTATTTCTGATACAGTCTATTTCTGATATAGCTGTTTCTGATACATTCCGGTTCTGATACAGTCTATTTGTGATGCAGTCCATTCTGTTACAGTCTATTTCTGAAACAGTCTATTTCTGATGCAGTCCAATCTGATAGACTATTCTGATACAGTCTATTTCTGATGCAGAACAGTTCTGATAAAATCTATTTCTGATACAGTTTATTCCTGATGTAGTTTACTTCTGATAAGGTCAGGTTCTGATATAGCCAGTTCTGATAGTCTATTTCTCATACAGCTGGTCCTGATACAATCTAATTCTGATACAGTCCAGTTCTGATACAATCTATTGCTTATAGAGTCAAGTTCTGATACAGCCGGTTCTGATACTGTCCAATTTTGATGCAGCTGATTCAATAACAGTCCTCCTCCTCTCCCCCCCTCCTTCCTGTTCCACCCCCTTTCCATCTCCCACCTGTCCTCCTCCCTTACCCCCATCCCCCTGCTCTCCCACCCCTCCCTTGTTAAGTCTGATTCTGATACAGTCCAGTTTGTTACAGTCCGATTCTGATACAGTCTAATTCTGAGGCGATATTGTTCTATTAATGGTTCTGATACTATCTGGTTCAGATACAAATTTGTTCTGTTATAGTCTGATTATTGTGCAGCCCAGTTCTGTTCCTTTCTGATTCTTTACAGTCTGGTTCTGATCCTGCCCCAGTCTGTAACAGTCTGATTCTGTTACAATGCAATTCAGTTACAGTCTGATTCTGATGCAACCCAGGTTTGTTAGTCGGTTCTGTTACAGTATGGTTCTGTTACAGTCTGGTTCTGGTGCAGTCTAGTTCTGATCCAGCCCCGTTACATTATTGACCTGTTACAGTCCGATTCTGTTACAATCTGATTCTGTTACAATCTGATTCTGATATAGTCTCGATCAGTTGCAGTCTGGATCAGTTATAGTCTTGATCTGATACAATCTGGGTCTGTTACTATCTGGGCCTGTTACAGACTGATTCTGTTACAGTCTGATTCTGATTTAGTTTGGTTTAGTTACAGTCTGATTCTGATACAGTCTGATTCTGATACAATCTGATTCTCACTCAGTCTAATTCTGATTCAGTTTGGTTTAGTTACAGTCTGATTCTGATGCAATCCGATTATGATTCAGTCTGATTCTGATTCAGCCCTGACTCAGTTACTGTCAGGTGAAATTAGTCTGATTTTGAAAAAGTCTGCTTCTGAGTCAATCAAAATTCAGATACAATTTGATTGCGATTCAGTCTGATTCAGTTACTGACTAATTCAGATACAGCTTGATTCTGATTCAGTCTAATTCTGTTACAGTCCGATTCTGATTCAGAATGATCGTGATACTGTCTGGTTCTGTTTCAATCTGGTTCAGTTACCATCTGATTCCGATTCAGTCTGATACTTATACATTCTGATTCTCATCCAGTCAGATTCTGATTCAGTTTGGTTCAGTTACAGTCTGATTCTCATCCAGTCAGATTCTGATTCAGTTTGAACAAAGAACAAAGAAATGTACAGCACAGGAACAGGCCCTTCGGCCCTCCAAGCCCGTGCCGACCATACTGCCCGACTAAACTACAATCTTCTACACTTCCTGGGTCCGTATCCTTCTATTCCCATCCTATTCATATATTTGTCAAGATGCCCCTTAAATGTCCCTATCGTCCCTGCTTCCACTACCTCCTCCGGTAGTGAGTTCCAGGCACCCACTACCCTCTGCGTAAAAAACTTGCCTCGTACATCTACTCTAAACTTTGCCCCTCTCACCTTAAACCTATGCCCCCTAGTAATTGACCCCTCTACCCTGGGGAAAAGCCTCTGACTATCCACTCTGTCTATGCCCCTCATAATTTTGTATACCTCTATCAGGTCGCCCCTCAACCTCCTTCGTTCCAGTGAGAACAAACCGAGTTTATTCAATCGCTCCTCATAGCTTATGCCCTCCATACCAGGCAACATTCTGGTAAATCTCTTCTGCACCCTCTCTAAAGCCTCCACATCCTTCTGGTAGTGTGGCGACCAGAATTGAACACTATACTCCAAGTGTGGCCTAACTAAGGTTCTATACAGCTGCAACATGACTTGCCAATTCTTATACTCAATGCCCCGGCCAATGAAGGCAAGCATGCCGTATGCCTTCTTGACTACCTTCTCCACCTGTGTAGCCCCTTTCAGTGATCTGTGGACCTGTACTCCTAGATCTCTTTGACTTTCAATACTCTTGAGGGTTCTACCATTCACTGTATATTCCCTACCTGCATTAGCCCTTCCAAAATGCATTACCTCACATTTGTCCGGATTAAACTCCATCTGCCATCTCTCCGCCCAAGTCTCCAGACAATCTAAATCCTGCTGTATCCTCAGACAGTCCTCATCGCTATCCACAATTCCACCAACCTTTGTGTCGTCTGCAAACTTACTAATCAGACCAGTTACATTTTCCTCCAAATCATTTATATATACTACAAAGAGCAAAGGTCCCAGCACTGATCCCTGTGGAACACCACTGGTCACAGCCCTCCAATTAGAAAAGCATCCCTCCATTGCTACCCTCTGCCTTCTATGGCCTAGCCAGTTCTGTATCCACCTTGCCAGTTCACCCCTGATCCCGTGTGACTTCACCTTTTGTACTAGTCTACCATGAGGGACCTTGTCAAATGCCTTACTGAAGTCCATATAGACAACATCTACTGCCCTACCTGCATCAATCATCTTAGTGACCTCCTCGAAAAACTCTATCAAGTTAGTGAGACACGACCTCCCCTTCACAAAACCGTGCTGCCTCTCACTAATACGTCCATTTGCTTCCAAATGGGAGTAGATCCTGTCTCGAAGAATTCTCTCCAGTAATTTCCCTACCACTGAAGTAAGGCTCACCGGCCTGTAGTTCCCGGGATTATCCCTGCCACCCTTCTTAAACAGAGGAACAACATTGGCTATTCTCCAGTCCTCCGGGACATCCCCTGAAGACAGCGAGGATCCAAAGATTTCTGTCAGGGCCTCAGCAATTTCCTCTCCAGCCTCCTTCAGTATTCTGGGGTAGATCCCATCCGGCCCTGGGGACTTATCTACCTTAATATTTTTTAAGACACCCAACACCTCGTCTTTTTGGATCACAATGTGACCCAGGCTATCTACACCCCCTTCTCCAGACTCAACATCTACCAATTCCTTCTCTTTGGTGAATACTGATGCAAAGTATTCATTTAGTACCTCGCCCATTTCCTCTGGCTCCACACACAGATTCCCTTGCCTATCCTTCAGTGGGCCAACCCTTTCCCTGGCTACCCTCTTGCTTTTTATGGACGTGTAAAAAGCCTTGGGATTTTCCTTAACCCTATTTGCCAATGACTTTTCATGACCCCTTCTAGCCCTCCTGACTCCTTGCTTAAGTTCCTTCCTACTTTCCTTATATGCCACACAGGCTTCGTCTGTTCCCAGCCTTTTAGCCCTGACAAATGCCTCCTTTTTCTTTTTGACGAGGCCTACAATATCACTCGTCATCCAAGGTTCCCGAAAATTGCCGTATTTATCTTTCTTCCTCACAGGAACATGCCTGTCCTGTATTCCTTTCAACTGACACTTGAAAGCCTCCCACATGTCAGATGTTGATTTGCCCTCAAACATCCGCCCCCAATCTATGTTCTTCAGTTCCCGCCTAATATTGTTATAATTAGCCTTCCCCCAATTTAGCACATTCATCCTCGGACCACTCTTATCCTTGTCCACCAGTACTTTAAAACTTACTGAATTGTGGTCACTGTTACCGAAATGCTCCCCTACTGAAACATCTACCACCTGGCCGGGCTCATTCCCCAATACCAGGTCCAGTACCGCCCCTTCCCTAGTTGGACTGTTTACATATTGTTTTAAGAAGCCCTCCTGGATGCTCCTTACAAACTCCGCCCCGTCTAAGCCCCTGGCACTAAGTGAGTCCCAGTCAATATTGGGGAAGTTGAAGTCTCCCATCACCACAACCCTGTTGTTTTTACTCTTTTCCAAAATCTGTCTACCTATCTGCTCCTCTATCTCCCGCTGGCTGTTGGGAGGCCTGTAGTATACCCCCAACATTGTGACTGCACCCTTCTTATTCCTGATCTCTACCCATATAGCCTCACTGCCCTCTGAGGTGTCCTCTCGCAGTATAGCTGTGATATTCTCCCGAACAAGTAGCGCAACTCCGCCTCCCCTTTTACATCCCCCTCTATCCCGCCTGAAACATCTAAATCCTGGAACGTTTAGCTGCCAATCCTGCCCTTCCCTCAACCAGGTCTCTGTAATGGCAACAACATCATAGTTCCAAGTAGTAATCCAAGCTCTAAGTTCATCTGCCTTACCCGTAATGCTCCTTGCATTAAAACATATGCACTTCAGGCCACCAGACCCGCTGTGTTCAGCAACTTCTCCCCGTCTGCTCTGCCTCAGAGCCACACTGTCCCTATTCCCTAGTTCTCCCTCAATGCTCTCACCTTCTGACCTATTGCTCCCGTGCCCACCCCCCTGCCATACTAGTTTAAACCCTCCCGTGTGACACTAGTTTGGTTCAGTTACAGTCTGATTCTGATTCAGTTTGGTTCAGTTCCAGTCTGATTCTGACTCAGCATCATTCTGCTGGCCTGAGTCTGATGTAGTCTGATTCTGATGGAGTCTGCTTCTGGTTCAGTCTGGTTCTGGATCAGTCTAGTTCTGGATCAGTCTGATTCTGATTCAATCTGACTCTGATGCAATCTGGTTCTGATGCAGTTTGGTCCTGGTTCAGTCTGATTCTGATGCAGTTTGGTCCTGGTTCAGTCTGATTCTGATGCAGTCTGGTCCTGGTTCAGTCTGGTTCTGGCTCAGTCTGGTTCTGATGCAGTCTGGTCCTGGATCAGTCTGATTCTGATGCAGTCTGGTCCTGGTTCAGTCTGATTCTGGCTCAGTCTGGTTCTGATGCAGTCTGGTCCTGGATCAGTCTGGTTCTGATGCAGTCTGGTCCTGGTTCAGTCTGGTTCTGGCTCAGTCTGGTTCTGATGCAGTCTGGTCCTGGATCAGTCTGATTCTGATGCAGTCTGGTCCTGGTTCAGTCTGATTCTGATGCAGTTTGGTCCTGGTTCAGTCTGATTCTGATGCAGTCTGGTCCTGGTTCAGTCTGGTTCTGGTTCAGTCTGGTTCTGATGCAGTCTGGTCCTGGATCAGTCTGGTTCTGATGCAGTCTGGTCCTGGTTCAGTCTGGTTCTGGCTCAGTCTGGTTCTGATGCAGTCTGGTCCTGGATCAGTCTGGTTCTGATGCAGTCTGGTCCTGGTTCAGTCTGATTCTGATGCAGTTTGGTCCTGGTTCAGTCTGATTCTGATGCAGTTTGGTCCTGGTTCAGTCTGATTCTGGCTCAGTCTGGTTCTGGCTCAGTCTGGTTCTGGTTCAGTCTGATTCTGATGCAGTCTGGTCCTGGTTCAGTCTGATTCTGGCTCAGTCTGGTTCTGATGCAGTCTGGTCCTGGATCAGTCTGATTCTGATGCAGTCTGGTCCTGGTTCAGTCTGATTCTGGCTCAGTCTGGTTCTGATGCAGTCTGGTCCTGGTTCAGTCTGATTCTGATGCAGTCTGGTCCTGGTTCAGTCTGGTTCTGGCTCAGTCTGGTTCTGATGCAGTCTGGTCCTGGATCAGTCTGATTCTGATGCAGTCTGGTCCTGGTTCAGTCTGATTCTGGCTCAGTCTGGTTCTGATGCAGTCTGGTCCTGGATCAGTCTGGTTCTGATGCAGTCTGGTCCTGGTTCAGTCTGATTCTGGCTCAGTCTGGTTCTGATGCAGTCTGGTCCTGGTTCAGTCTGATTCTGGCTCAGTCTGGTTCTGATGCAGTCTGGTCCTGGATCAGTCTGATTCTGAGACAGTCTGGTCCTGGTTCAGTCTGATTCTGATGCAGTTTGGTCCTGGTTCAGTCTGATTCTGATGCAGTCTGGTCCTGGTTCAGTCTGGTCCTGGCTCAGTCTGGTCCTGGTTCAGTCTGGTTCTGGCTCAGTCTGATTCTGATGCAGTCTGGTCCTGGTTCAGTCTGATTCTGGCTCAGTCTGGTCCTGGTTCAGTCTGATTCTGAGGCAGTCTGGTCCTGGTTCAGTCTGGTTCTGGCTCAGTCTGGCCCTGGTTCAGTCTGATTCTGAGACAGTCTGGTCCTGGTTCAGTCCGATTCTGATGCAGTTTGGTCCTGGTTCAGTCTGATTCTGATGCAGTCTGGTCCTGGTTCAGTCTGGTTCTGGCTCAGTCTGATTCTGATGCAGTCTGGTCCTGGTTCAGTCTGATTCTGATGCAGTCTGGTCCTGGTTCAGTTTGGTCCTGGTTCAGTCTGGTCCTGGCTCAGTTTGGTCCTGGTTCAGTCTGGTCCTGGCTCAGTCTGGTCCTGGCTCAGTCTGGTCCTGGTTCAGTCTGATTTTGAAACAGTCTGGTCCTGGTTCAGTCTGGTCCTGGTTCAGTCTGATTCTGAGACAGTCTGATTTTGATGCAGTCTGGTCCTGGTTCAGTCAGATTCTGATGCAGTCTGGTCCTGGTTCAGTCTGGTCCTGGTTCAGTCTGGTCCTGGTTCAGTCTGATTCTGATGCAGTCTGGTCCTGGTTCAGTCTGATTCTGATGCAGTCTGGTCCTGGTTCAGTCTGGTTCTGGCTCAGTCTGGTCCTGGTTCAGTCTGATTCTGAGACAGTCTGGTCCTGGTTCAGTCTGGTTCTGGTTCAGTCTGATTCTGATGCAGTTTGGTTCTGATGCAGTCTGGTCCTGGTTCAGTCTGATTCTGAGACAGTCTGGTTCTGGCTCAGTCTGGTTCTGGTTCAGTCTGGTCCTGGTTCAGTCTGGTCCTGGTTCAGTCTGATTCTGAGACAGTCTGGTCCTGGTTCAGTCTGGTCCTGGTGTAGTCTGGTCCTGGTTCAGTCTGATTCTGATGCAGTTTGGTCCTGGTTCAGTCTGATTCTGAGACAGTCTGGTCCTGGTTCAGTCTGATTCTGATGCAGTTTGGTCCTGGTTCAGTCTGATTCTGAGACAGTCTGGTCCTGGTTCAGTCTGGTTCTGATGCAGTCTGGTCCTGGTTCAGTTTGGTCCTGGTTCAGTCTGGACCTGGCTCAGTTTGGTCCTGGTTCAGTCTGGTCCTGGCTCAGTCTGGTCCTGGTTCAGTCTGGTCCTGGTTCAGTCTGATTTTGAAACAGTCTGGTCCTGGTTCAGTCTGGTCCTGGTTCAGTCTGATTCTGGCTCAGTCTGGTTCTGATGCAGTCTGGTCCTGGTTCAGTCTGATTCTGAGACAGTCTGATTCTGATGCAGTGTGGTCCTGGTTCAGTCTGATTCTGATGCAGTCTGGTCCTGGTTCAGTCTGGTCCTGGTTCAGTCTGGTCCTGGTTCAGTCTGATTCTGATGCAGTCTGGTCCTGGTTCAGTCTGATTCTGATGCAGTCTGGTCCTGGTTCAGTCTGGTCCTGGTTCAGTCTGGTTCTGGCTCAGTCTGGTCCTGGTTCAGTCTGATTCTGAGACAGTCTGGTCCTGGTTCAGTCTGGTCCTGGTTCAGTCTGATTCTGAGACAGTCTGGTTCTGATGCAGTCTGGTCCTGGTTCAGTCTGATTCTGAGACAGTCTGGTTCTGGCTCAGTCTGGTTCTGGTTCAGTCTGGTCCTGGTTCAGTCTGGTCCTGGTTCAGTCTGATTCTGAGACAGTCTGGTTCTTGTTCAGTCTGGTCCTGGTTCAGTCTGATTCTGATGCAGTTTGGTCCTGGTTCAGTCTGATTCTGAGACAGTCTGGTTCTGGCTCAGTCTGGTTCTGGCTCAGTCTGGTCCTGGGTCAGTCTGATTCTGAGACAGTCTGGTCCTGGTTCAGTCTGGTTCTGGTTCAGTCTGATTCTGATGCAGTCTGGTTCTGATGCAGTCTGCTCCTGGTTCAGTCTGATTCTGAGACAGTCTGGTTCTGGCTCAGTCTGGTTCTGGTTCAGTCTGGTCCTGGTTCAGTCTGATTCTGATGCAGTCTGGTCCTGGTTCAGTCTGATTCTGATGCAGTCTGGTCCTGGTTCAGTCTGGTTCTGGCTCAGTCTGGTCCTGGTTCAGTCTGATTCTGATGCAGTCTGGTCCTGGTTCAGTCTGGTCCTGGTTCAGTCTGATTCTGATGCAGTCTGGTCCTGGTTCAGTCTGATTCTGATGCAGTCTGGTCCTGGTTCAGTCTGATTCTGAGACAGTCTGGTTCTGATGCAGTCTGGTCCTGGATCAGTCTGATTCTGAGACAGTCTGGTTCTGATGCAGTCTGGTCCTGGATCAGTCTGATTCTGAGACAGTCTGGTTCTGGCTCAGTCTGGTCCTGGTTCAGTCTGGTCCTGGCTCAGTCTGGTCCTGGCTCAGTCTGGTCCTGGTTCAGTCTGGTTCTGGTTCAGTCTGGTTCTGATGCAGTCTGGTCCTGGTTCAGTCTGATTCTGATGCAGTCTGGTCCTGGTTCAGTCTGATTCTGAGACAGTCTGGTTCTGATGCAGTCTGGTCCTGGATCAGTCTGATTCTGAGACAGTCTGGTTCTGGCTCAGTCTGGTCCTGGTTCAGTCTGGTCCTGGCTCAGTCTGGTCCTGGTTCAGTCTGGTTCTGGTTCAGTCTGGTTCTGATGCAGTCTGGTCCTGGTTCAGTCTGATTCTGAGACAGTCTGGTCCTGGTTCAGTCTGGTCCTGGTTCAGTCTGGTCCTGGTTCAGTCTGGTCCTGGTTCAGTCTGATTCTGATGCAGTCTGGTCCTGGTTCAGTCTGGTTCTGGTTCAGTCTGGTTCTGATGCAGTCTGGTCCTGGTTCAGTCTGATTCTGATGCAGTCTGGTCCTGGTTCAGTCTGGTCCTGGTTCAGTCTGATTCTGAGACAGTCTGGTCCTGGTTCAGTCTGGTCCTGGTTCAGTCTGGTCCTGGTTCAGTCTGATTCTGAGACAGTCTGGTTCTGGCTCAGTCTGGTTCTGGCTCAGTCTGGTCCTGGTTCAGTCTGATTCTGATGCAGTCTGGTCCTGGTTCAGTCTGGTTCTGGCTCAGTCTGGTCCTGGTTCAGTCTGATTCTGATGCAGTCTGGTCCTGGTTCAGTCTGATTCTGATGTAGTCTGGTCCTGGTTCAGTCTGATTCTGAGACAGTCTGGTCCTGGTTCAGTCTGATTCTGATGCAGTCTGGTCCTGGTTCAGTCTGATTCTGATGTAGTCTGGTCCTGGTTCAGTCTGATTCTGATGTAGTCTGGTCCTGGTTCAGTCTGGTCCTGGTTCAGTCTGATTCTGATACAGTCTGGTTCTGATGGAATCTGATTCTGATGCAATCTGGTTTCGATGCAGTCTGGTTCCGATGCAATCTGGTTCTGGCTCAGTCTGGTTTGGTATGCTTCTGGCTCAGTCTGGTTCTGGCTCTGGTTCAGTATTATTCTGATACAGTCTGGCTCTGGCTCAGTTTGGTTCTGGTTTGGTCTGCTTCTGGCTCGTTCTGGTTCAGGTTCAGTCTGGTTCAGGTTCAGTCTGGTTCTGGTTCTGGCTCAGTCTGGTTCAGGTTAAGTCTGAGTCTGGTTCAGGCTCAGTCTGGTTCAGGTTAAGTCTGAGTCTGGTTCAGGTTCAGTCTGAGTCTGGCTCAGTCAGGCTCTAGTTCTGGCTGTGGTCCAGTCTGGCTCCTCCCGTCCTTTACCTGAATCACAGTTTGTTGCTACTGCGCATGTCGCAGGGCAGCCGGCGGACATGCGCAGTACGCGGCGGAAGTGTCGGCGAAGATGGCGGCGGCCGGAGCCAGGGGGCGGCTGAGGCTCAGATTGACCCGGCTGCTGCTGCTGGTGGCCGTGTTAGCGTCAGTATCGACTGTACAGGCCAAGAGGAGTCTGGTTCAAGTCATCACCGACCACAACTGGAGAGACATCCTGGAGGGGGAGTGGATGGTGGAATTGTGAGTGGTCGGGAGCTTGGGGGCAGAGGGAGAGGGGCAGGGGGCAGAGGGAGAGGGAGAGGGGCAGGGGGCAGAGGGACGAGGGGCAGGGGAACGAGGGGCAGGGGGCCGAGGGACGAGGGGCAGGGGGACGAGGGGCAGAGGGAGGGGGCAGGTGGCTGAGGGGCTGAGGGATGAGGGCCAGGGGGCCGAGGGACGAGGGGCAGGGGGCAGGGGGCCGAGGGACGAGGGGCAGGGGGCAGGGGGACGAGGTGCAGGGGGCAGAGGGACGAGGGGCAGGGGAGGAGGGGCGAGGGGGCAGAGGGACGAGGGGGCAGAGGGACGAGGGGGCAGAGGGACGAGGGGCAGAGGTACGAGGGACAGGGACGAGGGGCAGGGGGCTGAGGGATGAGGGGCAGGGGGCCGAGGGACGAGGTGCAGGGGGCCGAGGGACGAGGGGCAGGGAACGAGGGGCAGGGGACGAGGGGGCAGAGGGACGAGGGGGCAGAGGGCAGAGGGGCAGGGGGCAGAGGGGCAGAGGGCAGGGGGCAGAGGGACGAGGGGCCGGGGGGCCGAGGGGTCAGGGGCAGCGGGACGAGGGGCAGAAGGGCAGAGGGATGAGGGGCAGAGGGATGAGGGGCCGAGGGGCAGAGGGGCAGAGGGACGAGGGGCAGAGGGACGAGGGGGCAGAGGGACGAGGGGGCAGGGGGCAGAGTGGCAGGGGGCAGGGGGCAGAGGGACGAGGGGGCGGAGGGACGAGGGGGCGGAGGGACGAGGGGGCGGACGGCCGATGGGGCGGAGGGCCGAGGGGGCGGAGGGACGAGGGGGCGAGGGGCAGAGGGGGCGGAGGGACGAGGGGGCAGAGGGTCGAGGGGCAGGGGGCAGGGGCAGGGGGCAGAGGGACGAGCGGCAGGGGACGAGGGGGCAGAGGGACGAGGGGGCAGAGGGACGAGGGGGCAGAGGGTCGAGGGGCAGGGGGCAGGGGCAGGGGGCAGAGGGACGAGCGGCAGGGGACGAGGGGGCAGAGGGACGAGGGGGCAGAGGGATGAGGGGCAGAGGGTCGAGGGACGAGGGGGCAGAGGGCCGGGGGGCAGAGGGACGAGGGGCAGGGGGCAGAGGGTCGAGGGACGAGGGGGCAGATGGACGAGGGGGCAGAGGGACGAGGGGCAGAGGGACGAGGGGGCAGAGGGACGAGGGGGCAGAGGGACGAGGGGGCAGGGGGACGGGGGGGCAGAGGGCCGGGGGGCAGAGGGACGAGGGGCAGAGGGCCGAGGGACGAGGGGGCCGAGGGACGAGGGGCAGAGGGACGAGGGGGCAGAGGGACGGGGGGCAGAGGGACGGGGGGCAGAGGGACGGGGGGCAGAGGACGGGGGGCAGAGGACGAGGGGGCAGAGGACGAGGGGGCAGAGGGACGAGGGGCAGGGGGCCGGGGGGCAGAGGGACGGGGGGCAGAGGGACGGGGGGCAGAGGGACGGGGGGCAGAGGGACGGGGGGCAGAGGGACGGGGGGCAGAGGGACGGGAGCAAAGGGACGAGGGGCAGAGGGGCAGAGGGACGAGGGGCAGAGGGCCGAGGGACGAGGGGCCGAGGGGCCGAGGGACGAGGGGCAGAGGGACGAGGGGCAGAGGGACGAGGGGCCGAGGGGACGAGGGGCCGAGGGGACGAGGGGGCCGAGGGGACGAGGGGGCAGAGGGCAGGGGCAGGGGACGAGGGGGCAGAGGGACGGGGGGCAGAGGGACGGGGGGCAGAGGGATGAGGGGCAGAGGGTCGAGGGAAGAGGGGGCAGAGGGCCGGGGGGCAGAGGGACGAGGGGCAGGGGGCAGAGGGTCGAGGGACGAGGGGGCAGATGGACGAGGGGGCAGAGGGACGAGGGGCAGAGGGACGAGGGGGCAGAGGGACGAGGGGGCAGGGGGACGGGGGGCAGAGGGACGAGGGGGCCGAGGGACGAGAGGCAGAGGGTCGAGGGGCAGGGGGCAGAGGGGCAGGGGGCTGAGGGATGAGGGGCAGGGGGACGAGGGGCAGGGGGCCGAGGGACGAGGGGCAGGGGGCAGGGGGCCGAGGGACGAGGGGCAGGGGGCAGGGGGACGAGGTGCAGGGGGCAGAGGGACGAGGGGCGAGGGGGCAGAGGGACGAGGGGGCAGAGGGACGAGGGGCAGAGGTACGAGGGACAGGGACGAGGGGCAGGAGGCAGAGGGGCAGGGGGCTGAGGGATGAGGGGCAGGGGGCCGAGGGACGAGGTGCAGGGGGCCGAGGGACGAGGGGCAGGGAACGAGGGGCAGGGGACGAGGGGGCAGAGGGACGAGGGGGCAGAGGGACGAGGGGGCAGAGGGGCAGGGGGCAGAGGGACGAGGGGCCGGGGGGCCGAGGGGTCAGGGGCAGCGGGACGAGGGGCAGAAGGGCAGAGGGATGAGGGGCAGAGGGATGAGGGGCAGAGGGGCAGAGGGACGAGGGGCAGAGGGACGAGGGGCAGAGGGACGAGGGGCAGAGGGACGAGGGGCAGAGGGACGAGGGGCAGAGGGACGAGGGGCAGAGGGACGAGGGGCAGAGGGACGAGGGGCAGAGGGACGAGGGGCAGAGGGACGAGGGGCAGAGGGACGAAGGGCAGAGGGACGAAGGGCAGAGGGACGAAGGGCAGAGGGACGAAGGGCAGAGGGACGAAGGGCAGAGGGACGAGGGGGCAGAGGGACGAGGGGGCAGAGGGACGAGGGGGCAGAGGGACGAGGGGGCAGAGGGACGAGGGGGCAGAGGGTCGAGGGGCAGGGGGCAGGGACGAGGGGCAGAGGGACGAGGGGCAGAGGGACGAGGGGCAGGGGGGCAGAGGGACGAGGGGGCAGAGGGACGAGGGGGCAGAGGGACGAGGGGGCAGAGGGACGAGGGGGAGGGGGCAGAGGGTCGAGGGGCCGAGGGGCTAGGGGCAGAGGGTAGAGGGACGAGGGGGCAGAGGGACGAGGGGGCAGAGGGACGAGGGGCCAGAGGGACGAGGGGACAGAGGGACGGGGGGCAGAGGGACGAGGGGGCAGAGGGCCAGGGGGCAGAGGGCAGAGGGACGAGGGGGCAGAGGGACGAGGGGGCAGAGGGACGAGGGGGCAGAGGGACGAGGGGGCAGAGGGACGGGGGGGCAGAGGGACGGGGGGGCAGAGGGACGGGGGGGGGCAGAGGGACGGGGGGGGCAGAGGGACGGGGGGGGCAGAGGGACGGGGGGGGCAGAGGGACGGGGGGGGCAGAGGGACGGGGGGGGCAGAGGGACGGGGGGGGCAGAGGGACGGGGGGGGCAGAGGGACGGGGGGGGCAGAGGGACGGGGGGGGCAGAGGGACGGGGGGGCAGAGGGACGGGGGGGGCAGAGGGACGGGGGGGGCAGAGGGACGGGGGGGGCAGAGGGACGGGGGGGGCAGAGGGACGGGGGGGGCAGAGGGACGGGGGGGGCAGAGGGACGGGGGGGGGCAGAGGGACGGGGGGGGGCAGAGGGACGGGGGGGGGCAGAGGGACGGGGGGGGCAGAGGGACGGGGGGGGCAGAGGGACGGGGGGGGCAGAGGGACGGGGGGGCAGAGTGGCAGAGGGACGAGGGGCCGGGGGGCCGAGGGGTCAGGGGCAGCGGGACGAGGGGCCGGGGGGCCGAGGGGTCAGGGGCAGCGGGACGAGGGGCAGAAGGGCAGAGGGACGAGGGGGCGGAGGGACGAGGGGGCGGAGGGACGAGGGGGCGGAGGGACGAGGGGGCGGAGGGACGAGGGGGCGGAGGGACGAGGGGGCGGAGGGACGAGGGGGCGGAGGGACGAGGGGGCGGAGGGACGAGGGGGCGGAGGGACGAGGGGGCAGAGGGACGAGGGGCAGGGGGCAGGGGCAGGGGGCAGAGGGACGAGCGGCAGGGGACGAGGGGGCAGAGGGACGAGGGGGCAGAGGGTCGAGGGGCAGGGGGCAGAGGGACGAGCGGCAGGGGACGAGGGGGCAGAGGGACGAGGGGGCAGAGGGATGAGGGGCAGAGGGTCGAGGGACGAGGGGGCAGAGGGCCGGGGGGCAGAGGGACGAGGGGCAGGGGGCAGAGGGTCGAGGGACGAGGGGGCAGATGGACGAGGGGGCAGAGGGACGAGGGGCAGAGGGACGAGGGGGCAGAGGGACGAGGGGGCAGGGGGACGGGGGGCAGAGGGCCGGGGGGCAGAGGGACGAGGGACGAGGGGCAGAGGGCCGAGGGACGAGGGGGCCGAGGGACGAGGGGCAGAAGGACGAGGGGCAGAGGGACGAGGGGGCAGAGGGACGGGGGGCAGAGGGACGGGGGGCAGAGGACGGGGGGCAGAGGACGAGGGGGCAGAGGGACGAGGGGGCAGAGGGACGAGGGGCAGGGGGCCGGGGGGCAGAGGGACGGGGGGCAGAGGGACGGGGGGCAGAGGGACGGGAGCAGAGGGACGAGGGGCAGAGGGACGAGGGACGAGGGGCAGAGGGACGAGGGGCAGAGGGACGAGGGGCAGAGGGACGAGGGACGAGGGGCAGAGGGACGAGGGGCAGAGGGACGAGGGACGAGGGGCAGAGGGACGAGGGGCAGAGGGACGAGGGGCAGAGGGACGAGGGGCAGAGGGACGAGGGGCCGAGGGGACGAGGGGCCGAGGGGACGAGGGGACGTGGGGCCGAGGGGACGAGGGGACGAGGGGGCCGAGGGACGAGGGGGCAGAGGGCAGGGGCAGGGGACGAGGGGGCAGAGGGACGGGGGGCAGAGGGACGGGGTGCAGAGGGATGAGGGGCAGAGGGTCGAGGGAGGAGGGGGCAGAGGGCCGGGGGGCAGAGGGACGAGGGGCAGGGGGCAGAGGGTCGAGGGACGAGGGGGCAGATGGACGAGGGGGCAGAGGGACGAGGGGCAGAGGGACGAGGGGGCAGAGGGACGAGGGGGCAGAGGGACGAGGGGGCAGAGGGACGAGGGGGCAGAGGGACGAGGGGGCAGGGGGACGGGGGGCAGAGGGCCGGGGGGCAGAGGGACGAGGGGCAGAGGGCCGAGGGACGATGGGGCCGAGGGACGAGGGGCAGAGGGACGAGGGGGCAGAGGGACGAGGGGGCAGAGGGACGAGGGGGCAGAGGGACGGGGGGCAGAGGGACGGGGGGCAGAGGGACGGGGGGCAGAGGGACGGGGGGCACAGGACGGGGGGCAGAGGACGAGGGGGCAGAGGGACGAGGGGGCAGAGGGACGAGGGGCAGGGGGCCGGGGGGCAGAGGGACGGGGGGCAGAGGGACGGGGGGCAGAGGGACGGGGGGCAGAGGGACGGGGGGCAGAGGGACGGGGGGCAGAGGGACGGGGGCAGAGGGACGGGAGCAGAGGGACGAGGGGCAGAGGGACGAGGGACGAGGGACGAGGGGCAGAGGGACGAGGGGCAGAGGGACGAGGGGCAGAGGGACGAGGGGCAGAGGGACGAGGGGCAGAGGGACGAGGGGCAGAGGGACGAGGGGCAGAGGGACGAGGGGCAGAGGGACGAGGGGCAGAGGGACGAGGGGCAGAGGGACGAGGGGCAGAGGGCAGAGGGACGAGGGGCCGAGGGGACGAGGGGACGTGGGGCCGAGGGGCCGAGGGGCCGAGGGACGAGGGGGCAGAGGGCAGGGGCAGGGGACGAGGGGGCAGAGGGACGGGGGGCAGAGGGACGGGGGGCAGAGGGATGAGGGGCAGAGGGTCGAGGGAGGAGGGGGCAGAGGGCCGGGGGGCAGAGGGACGAGGGGCAGGGGGCAGAGGGTCGATGGACGAGGGGGCAGAGGGACGAGGGGGCAGAGGGACGAGGGGGCAGGGGGACGGGGGGCAGAGGGACGAGGGGGCCGAGGGACGAGGCGCAGAGGGTCGAGGGGCAGGGGGCAGAGGGGCAGGGGGCTGAGGGATGAGGGGCAGGGGGACGAGGGGCCAGGGGGCCGAGGGACGAGGGGCAGGGGGCAGGGGGCCGAGGGTCAGGGGGCAGGGGGACGAGGTGCAGGGGGCAGAGGGACGAGGGGCAGGGGAGGAGGGGCGAGGGGGCAGAGGGACGAGGGGGCAGAGGGACGAGGGGCAGAGGTACGAGGGACAGGGACGAGGGGCAGGAGGCAGAGGGGCAGGGGGCTGAGGGATGAGGGGCAGGGGGCCGAGGGACGAGGTGCAGGGGGCCGAGGGACGAGGGGCAGGGAACGAGGGGCAGGGGACGAGGGGGCAGAGGGACGAGGGGGCAGAGGGGCAGGGGGCAGAGGGACGAGGGGCCGGGGGGCCGAGGGGTCAGGGGCAGCGGGACGAGGGGCAGAAGGGCAGAGGGATGAGGGGCAGAGGGATGAGGGGCAGAGGGACGAGGGGCAGAGGGACGAGGGGCAGAGGGACGAGGGGCAGAGGGACGAGGGGCAGAGGGACGAAGGGCAGAGGGACGAAGAGCAGAGGGACGAAGGGCAGAGGGACGAAGGGCAGAGGGACGAAGGGCAGAGGGACGAAGGGCAGAGGGACGAAGGGCAGAGGGACGAAGGGCAGAGGGACGAAGGGCAGAGGGACGAAGGGCAGAGGGACGAGGGGGCAGAGGGACGAGGGGGCAGAGGGACGAGGGGGCAGAGGGTCGAGGGGCAGGGGGCAGGGACGAGGGGCAGAGGGACGAGGGGCAGGGGGGCAGAGGGACGAGGGGGCAGAGGGACGAGGGGGCAGAGGGACGAGGGGGCAGAGGGACGAGGGGGAGGGGGCAGAGGGTCGAGGGGCAGAGGGTCGAGGGGCAGAGGGACGAGGGGCTGGGGGTAGAGGGACGAGGGGGTAGAGGGACGAGGGGGCAGAGGGACGAGGGGGCAGAGGGACGAGGGGGCAGAGGGACGAGGGGCCAGAGGGACGGGGGGCAGAGGGACGAGGGGGCAGAGGGCCAGGGGGCAGAGGGCAGAGGGACGAGGGGGCAGAGGGACGAGGGGGCAGAGGGACGAGGGGGCAGAGGGACGAGGGGGCAGAGGGACGAGGGGGCAGAGGGACGAGGGGGCAGAGGGACGAGGGGGCAGAGGGACGAGGGGGCAGAGGGACGAGGGGGCAGAGGGACGAGGGGGCAGAGGGACGAGGGGGCAGAGGGCCAGGGGGCAGGGGGCAGAGGACGAGGGGGCAGAGGGACGAGGGACGAGGGGGCAGAGGGCCAGGGGGCAGAGGGACGAGGGAGCAGAGGGCCAGGGGGACGAGGGGCAGGGGCAGCGGCAGAGGGACGAAGGGCAGAGGGACAAAGGGCAGAGGGACGGGGGGGCAGAGGGACGGGGGGGCGGAGGGACGGGGGGGCGGAGGGGCGGAGGGACGGGGGGGCGGAGGGACGGGGGGGCGGAGGGACGGGGGGGCGGAGGGACGGGGGGGCGGAGGGACGGGGGGACGGGGGGGCGGGGGGACGGGGGGGCGGAGGGACGGGGGGGCGGAGGGACGGGGGGGCGGAGGGACGGGGGGGGCGGAGGGACGGGGGGGCGGAGGGACGGGGGGGCGGAGGGACGGAGGGACGGGGGGGCGGAGGGACGGGGGGGCGGAGGGACGGGGGGGCGGAGGGACGGGGGGGCGGGGGACGGGGGGGGCGGCGGGGGGGGCGGGGGGACGGCGGGGGGGGCGGACGGGGGGGGACCGGGCGGGGGGACGGGGGGGGCGGGCGGGGGGGACGGGGGGGGGACGGGCGACGGGACGGGGGGGGGACGGGCGACGGGACGGGGGGGGGACGGGCCGGGGGGGGGGGCGGGGGGGGGGGCCGGGCCGGGGGGGGGGCGGGGGGGGCGGGGGGGCCGAGGTGGAGGGGGGCCGAGCGGGAGGGGGGCCGAGGGGGAAGGGACAAGGAGGCGAGTTGATGAGACGTGAAGAGGTGAAGAGGTTGTGAGGACGAGGAGATGGGGATGAGGAGGGGAGAGCAGAGGAGGGGACAAGGAGAGCAGAGGAGGGGACAGGAAGGGACGGATGAGCGGGGACAAAGTGAGGAGGGGACATGGGGAGGAGGGAAGAAGAGGAGAGGAGGGGACAAGCGAGAGTGGGGAGAGGAATAGGAGGGTGGGGAGGAGGAGGATGAGGAGTGAGGCCAGAGGGAGCGGAGTATGTGGGACAGGAGGAGCGGGTTAGGAGGAGGAACGGGGGTGGGAGGTTTAGGGGGAACGAAGAGGGGGGGGGGAGAGGAGGGGGCGGCAGTGGAGGAGAGTGAGGTGCTGCGGTATTCCTGTGTCATTTACAATGGTTATGCTAATGAGAGGACGTTACCGACACTAAAAATTCATTGAGCCGTATCCACACACAAGGACCAGTGACAAGCACTCAAAGCATCCGAGGGCAGTCGCTGTCAATAATCACCCCCAACCCTACACACACACACTTCCAAGTGCAAGGAATTAAAAAGCAAAAAGGGGAGGTAGTGGGGTTGGGGTGTTTCTGATGATGCTGGATGTGCATGTGTTAATCCATGTGTTTACTTTAATTTCCAGCTATGCCCCCTGGTGTCCTGCCTGCCAACATCTTCAGTCTGAATGGAATGAGTTTGCAGAATGGAGTGATGACCTGGGTGTCAATGTTGCCAAAGTGGATGTAACCGAGCAGCCAGGTATTTTCCATCACAAATTGCACGTAAACAGCATTTTGCTGTGGGGAACAAAGCCTGACTCCAACATTGTGCAAAAGAATCAACCTTCAGAAGTGACATTATCAACACAGATTTTAGCACATGGAGGAGCTATTTTTTCCAGCCAATATTAAGCCATTGTTTCTGAAGGTTGTAGGGTTTTACGTTTTCTTTCAGCTGCAAGAAAAGTTATCACTAATTCTCTGTGTAGATTAGCAGGATACTTCAAATCGTTTTGGGTACATTCTTCTGGTTTCTCTTTCCCATATTTTATTCTTAATGTAATCCATTTGACGAATATTCCTGTTAAAAAGATGCTTTGTGTATTAAAGTAGTTGCTACATTAAACCACAGAAATTAAGAAATAAATATTCTTTTTGTACTGGGCCAAGCAGCTTAAAGTTTCACAAGCATTGTTTTTATCAGATATCTGGTAAGAGTCTTACTTTTAAATCAGTTGCTTGTATGCAATGTTTTTAAACATGGTACATTTTCTTCACCTTAGAAAAAAATTGTGTTTTAATGTTGCTAGTTTATAAAACCCAATACAAAACCGTTAATATGAGGCCGTCTTACTATTCCTTAATTTGTATAAGTCATATGTTAGAATAAAACTTTCAACCTCATGTTGAAAAATATGAGTAATACTGTAATAATAATCTTTATTAGTGTTGCAAGTAGGCTTGCATTAACACTGCAGTGAAGTTACTGTGAAAATCAGCGCCAGGGTCCCAGGTTCGATTCCCGCTTGGATCACTGTCTGTATGGATTCTGCACATTCCCCCCGTATCTGCCTGGGTTTCCTCCGGGTGCTCCAGTTTCCTCCCACAAGTCCCGAAAGTCGTGCTTGTTAGGTGAATTTGATATTCTGAATTCTCCCTGAGTGTACCCAAACAGGTGCTGCCGTGTGGCGACTAGAGGATTATCACTGTAACCTCATTGCAGTGTTATTGTAAGCCTACTTGTGACAATAATAAAGATTATTATTATAGTAGTCGCCATACTCCGACACCTGTTCGGGTACACTGAGGGAGAATTCAGAATGTCCAATTCACCTAACAAGCACGTCTTTCGGGACTTGTGGGAGGAAAAGGAGCACCCGGAAACAACCCACGCAGACACGGGGAAAGCGTGCAGACCCCACACAGACAATGACTCAAGCCGGGAATCAAACCTGGGACACTTACGCTGTGAAGCAACAGTGCTGCCAGCTGTGCTATTAAGCTTCTTGTAGAGCAAAATTATTGTAGAGTACGATTCTTGGGGAAACTGTTAGGAGTTGGAAAAGCTTTCTGTACGTGATGTTTTGTAATCTTTTGTAAGCAGTTATGCTCCATGTGTAAACTTGATATAAAATCACTTAATTACTTTTGCTGTGATAAGTATTTATCTTTTGTTTTAAAACAGGTTTGAGCGGTCGTTTCATTATTACTGCTCTTCCTACGATATACCAGTGAGTATATAATTCTTGGTTACAAGTGGGAGAGAAGAATACAATGTTTATTTGTTAGCATTTTTACAAACATTTTTCAATGCCCTATTTAAAGTTTTTTTTTTTGTATAATGCATCTGCAAATATATAAATCTTTAAGCACCTTTTGGATGCTGCAGAGCATGTCTTTGAATCTTTTGCCAAATGATTTTCTTATTCTTAACATTAAAAATGACTTCTATAGTTGAGGCTGCACTCATGAGTAAGAATGTGATTTGGGTCATAATGTGATTTTTCATCCACAATATCTGATGGCATAATTTTGCCCAAAGTCGAACTGAAATCATAATTGCTGCATAGGTTTCTCAATCTTAGGATGTCAGATACATATCTTTGACTATAAACCACAAATCAACTTTATCAAAAGTAAAAAGTAGCTGGTTGAAGGAAATCATTTGATCAGAGAATGCTTTTAAAAAAAAAAAAAAAATTCAATTCATTTTTTCCAATTAAGGGGCAATTTAGCATGGCCAAAACACCTACCCTGCACACCTTTGGGTGTGGGGTAAAACCCACAAACACGGGGAGAATGTGCAAACTCCACACGGACAGTGACCCAGGGCCGGGATCGAACCTGGGACCACACTGCCGTGAGGCAGAAATGCTAACCACTGCGCCACCGTGCTGTCCGATCAGAGAATGTTCTGAGCTCTGAGCTACAATAGCAAAAGATGTGATATTTTGCTAACTCTGCAATACAGAACGTGGGGCCAACAATCTGTAACATGTTTCATACGCAAGCCTTTTAACTATTGTGAAGTCTTTAAGTAGCCTTCTTTATTTCAGTGAGCCATGTGTAACTTTCAAAAAAGCAAATACATCTTCTTGTCTGGGAAAGATGCTGTAAACCAATCCCTACAATGAGAGACATCTTGTGAGATCTTTTCCAGTAAACAGAACTGGATTACCTTATCAAGGAAACATTTGGGGAATGGCAATCAGCATTTGAAAGATGCAAAGGTACTTGGTGGTCTTTTGAGCAACTGTCTCTGATAGCCTGGCCACAAAGAATGTGATAGGCATCTGAAGCAATCAGTCCGATGACAAGCAGCTATAAGTCTGAAGAGGTTCAACAATCAGAGCTGTTCAGATTATTGTTTATAGTCACCTCCTCTGAGAAACCTCAAAAGGACTTCATGCCATATTTTCAACCACAGGATAAGACTGGATTCATTCCCAACTAGTTAATGTTAGTCTGCAATAAGCAAAATGAACACTCAAATGAATTGCTAGAAATATATATATGATATTTATTCTGCAAAAACTATCCATCACAGGATCTTAAGGTTTGCTTGGCTAACTGGCCAATACTGTTATCTGGTTCATGACCCCTAATTGTGAAATGTTTTAAATTCATGTCTTGTCCTGCTTGTAGCTACTCCAACCTGCATTCCATGACTATGAAGCACTATATGCAGTTCCAGATTCTTCCCGGGTGACCGACCACTTGCCTTACTAGGTGTCATGACCGTGCCCTATATGTCACCCATCTTGCTGGGTTTCACCTTCTGAGTCATTGTCCTGTTAACTTGTTAGGATCCTCCGTTCCCAGCCTTTGTGCAATTAAAAGGGGTAATGTCTCCATGCCATACCAGGCAAAGCTCTTCACTTAATTTTGCAGGACTACCGAGTCATGGGTGTAACTCCTGATGCGCACAGCCAGCTACTTGAAGTCCGAACATGAGAGTTATTGGACACTGGTTTCCCCTACCCACATTCCTTTTGAGACGGGTGTGTGGCTTGCAGGGGATCAAGGGTACCAGCTCTCTCAAACTTCTCCCATATGCCCCAAATGATATTGTCATAAAAAGCACAAGAAAATTGCCTTTAGTGCCATAATATGTTGCTATTTGAGGGACATCTTTAATATTACTACAAGTGTAGCTAATTAAAAACAAAGATTTCTCTTTCAGTATTGTAATGTGTTACCGGTTTACAATTACGCTAATGTGTGTTGACAAGTGAAATATTGGGATAATGAGCACAATTGCAAGATAATTAAGTAAATATTTGAGCAATTTAGATTGCAGCTATTTTAAATGGCATTTGTAATTTAGGTTACTTTAACAATTGTATTAGTTTTGTCCAGCTGTGAAATAATGAAGAAGTCTATTAACTTAAGTATTCCTAGGTTGTTTCCTTTTTCTTTTTCAGCTGTAAGGATGGAGAGTTTAGAAAGTATCAAGGCCCTAGAATGAAGAATGACTTTATTGACTTTATAGATGGAAAGAAATGGGAAGCCATAGAACCAATGTATTCTTGGTTAAGACCTTCCTCTTTTTTGTAAGTTGAAATAATCCAGTATGTCATTAGTACTCTAGCAGTGCTTATGATTTACTTCACACTTTTAATGTTTAAATCATAATTTCTTAAAATTGTAAGTTAGATTACAAAATATCACTGGCAATTAAAATTGAGATGTATTTTATTGTTTCCCAAGGTCAATTATCATTTGGACATGATGAGAATCACTGACTCTTTTGTGGCTAATTATATCTTTAAAATTTGTTGGATTGGTCTTGGATGTAAATAATTAGCATAAGTTTATAATTAGAATTTGAAGATGAATTTAAAATTAAAGATAATTATTTCAAAAGTGCCTTGCAATTACTTTAAAATTGTGGTGTCTCACGCATAAAGAACAGGAAATTTATAAAGATCAGTTGTTTTGAACGTCAGTTTGCTTCTCTTTGGTTACTTCCAGCGGAGCTAACTAAATTACATAGATCAGTGCGGATTTTAGCTGGCAAATTGACATATGATCAATCCGGTTATTAAAATTTATTGATGAAGTTCCATTCTTTGGTTATGGAGTAAAAGTCTTCAGAGTTAAAAGGGGCACTAAAATCAGGTTTTGTATGTTTTAATTTCACTGTTCAAGATAGACTACTCCCATCAATCGGTTGACTTTTAGTCAATGGCATAATGTAAAAGAATGTGGACTGAAGGAATGGGAGATGGTGGTGACAACTATGGGTGAACACCAAGCATGGAAATGGTGGAAAATACATGGATATTCTAAAGCACTATGGACAAACAGCTTGCAATTAACATAAATGAGAGGTCTAGTTTTTTGGGGGCAGAAGTTAGAATTCATTCCCAAGTGGTGGGTAAGCTTCCAGAAGCCAGATCACCTGAGCACTCATCTCCAACGAAGTGAGCTTTAAATGTGCCCAGCATATCAGAGAGCTTGTGTTAGTTTATGAGCATTTCCTTTTAAGATTCATTTTGCTACAGTCTGCACATCCACACGTCTGATCTGTAATTAGGTAAGAACAATTATTGTTTAACGAAATTAGGTAGGAGATTTTTGTTTTCGCCAGAAGCTATTCCGTTTGAAAGTTGGAGTCTTCAGAATCATTTGGATGGAATTTGGGAGCTGTTATGGGCGAGGCGTTTTCCGAACCCCAAAATGTATCATGGAGTTCAACCAACCTCTCCCTTTAATGGATTTCTTGCTTTTCCTAGCACACGGCTTTTTCCCTAGGTGTGGGATTACAATTATGGACACGTGGGTTTTTAAACACAAAACACTATTTATCCATGAACTCAACTTAACGTCTTAAATAAACATTGGATCACTTAACACCCCTTACTTCAAAGATAACTCAGAAAATATAAATAATTCCTTAAATGTTCCTTCAAACTTCCAAGAGACTTAACACCTTTAAACAAAATCACATCAGGTTAAAGGCTTTACTATTATAAGTTTAATTCACCCAATCCAGAGATAGTCTATCATGGCAGAGATCCAGCTCACTGCAAAACAGACACACACCCAGCTCTTTTCCTCCAAACTGCAAAACTAAACTGCAAAATGGCTGACCTGACCTCAGCTCCACCCACTCTCTGACATCACTGTTTTCTTAAAGGTACATTGGTTAAACATCCATGACTTAAAGGTACTCTCACATGACACCTCCCCCCCCCAAGAAAAAAGAACCCATCAACTTCAAGATGGTTTCATTTTTCACTTTTGCACCATTCACTAAGAAATGTACTCATTAAATATACCTTTTCATTTTTTAAATAAAACAACACCTGCAAACAGGTATAATAATATAGTCCATTTTTCTTTGTTCTTCTTCCTCCAACCGAAATCCTTCTCGATTGACAGTCTCTTTGAACAAAGTCTCTGCACGATCCATCCATTCCTCTACTCCTCGGCATTTCTCTTCAGAATCAGATAATTTAGTTCAATCTTACCACAGAGTCCCTTGCAATTCTCCAATACAGGAGCATTGGTGATCACAGCTTTCAGGCAGTCAAATGCCTGTTGAAAATCAGTCAAATGCCTGTTGAGTCCGCTGTCCATTGACATTTTTCGTTTCTTCAGCAATTCCATCAGTGGAATAATCATGCCACAAAACCTTTGCACAACTGTTCGATCAAATTCATTCATGTTAGAAGATCGCATTATTTCCCTTCGTCTTGAGGGTATCGGAAACTCCGCAAGGAAAGTGATTTGAGCTTCTCCAAATTCACATTCGGCTAGGTTCATCATCAAACCCGCCTCCTGAAGCCAATCGAAGAACTCCATACGATGTTTTAAATGTTCTTTCCATGTCTGGAAGTTGGAAATAAAAGCAGATTGTCCCACTTTCTCAATGCAATCCTTCAAGGTGGGACAGGGTAAGAGTCCGTTCTTGTAACTGCATTCACCTTTCTATAGTTCACAAACAACCGTTGGGTACCATCTGGTCTAGATACCATCACTATGGGTGAGCTCCATTGATGCAACCCACTTCAATTATGCCATTCTTCCGCATACTCTCAATCTCTTTGTTAACCTGTGCCAATTTTAAAGGATTAAGTCTATATGGATGTTGTTTGATAGGAACAGCATTTCCCACATCTACATCAGATATAGCCATTTTAGTACTTCCCAATTTATCTCTACAAACTTGCCCATGTGATATCAATAACTCTTTCAGGTCAGTTCGTTTTTCCTCTGGAAGGTACATTAACAATTTATCCCAATTTTTAAGAACATCCTCATTTTCCAATTTAATTTGAGGTATGTCAAATTCACAGTCATCTGGATTTGGTTCGTCACTTTGAGTTAGAATCATTAAAACCTCCTCCTTTTTCTCTCCTTCCCTTTCAAAGTACCTTTTAAGCATATTCACATGACACACTCGGTGAGTCTTCCTTCTGGTGTTTTTACCACATAATTCACCTCACTTAATTTCCATTCAATCTGATACGGTCCACAAAACCTAGCTTTTAAAGGCTCCCCTACCACTGGTAACAACACTACAACTTTATCTCCAATGGCAAAACTACGAACTTCGGATTTCTTCTCCGCTACCCGTTTCATCACATTTTGTTCAACTTTTAAATGTTGTCTAGCCAATTCACCTGCTCTATTTAATCGTTCCCTAAAATTTGACACGTAATCCAATAGTGTAATTTCCGATTTCTCACCCACCAATTTTTTCTTAATCAATTTAAGTGGTCCTCTTACCTCATGACCAAAAATTAGTTCAAAAGGACTAAATTTGGTAGACTCATTAGGTGCATCCCTAATTGCAAACAATACGAATGGAATTCCTTTATCCCAATCCTCTGGATAATCTTGACAATACGCCCTCAACATTGTCTTTAATGTCTGATGCCACCTTTCTAACGCTCCCTACGATTCTGGATGGTACGCAGTTGATTTAAATTGTTTTATTCCTAAGCTATCCATAACTTCTTTGAATAACTTTGAAGTAAAATTCGTTCCTTGATCCAATTGAATTTCTGTGGGTAGTCCATATCTAGTAAAGAATTTAAGTAACTCCTCCACAATCCTTTTAGCTGTAATATTACGTACTGGAATGGCCTCTGGAAAACTAGTAGACACATCCATTACAGTCAAAAGATATTGATTCCCACTTTTTGTTTTAGGAAGCGGTCCTACACAGTCGATTAGGACCCTTGTAAAAGGTTCCTCAAATGCTGGAATGGGTATTAAGGGCGCTGGTTTTATCACTGCTTGAGGTTTCCCTATCACTTGACATGTGTGACATGATTGACAAAATTTAACTACATCTTTATGTAGTCCAGGCCAATAAAAATGTTTCTGGATTTTAGCTTGAGTTTTCCTTATTCCCAAATGACCTCCTACTGGTAACTCATGTTCAACTCGCAACACCTCCTTTCTATACCCTACCGGCAATACTACTTGATGAACTTCTGGCCACTTTTATCTGCCTGCATATGTATAGGTCTCCATTTTCTCATCAAGACATCATTTTTACAGTAATAACACTCTGGTATACTCTCAGATTCCTTTTCCGTATATGCTTTCTGATATATCCGTTTTATTTCCCCATCTTTCTGTTGCAACTCCGCCAATTTTCCTGAACTAAAAATATCCGCCTCATCCTCCACCTGTTCTTGTTCTTTTTCAACCATCTGATCAAAAATCATTTCTGATAATTGCACTTCAACTTCATCTTCACTCTTTGATTTCTCCTCTTGCATTAACCTGTGACTTTGCGACCTTGTTACTACACAATCCGGAAAAATCCCAGGATATTCGTCCTTCAACACTTCAGTTGACTGATTTTCCACAGGCTTATCAACCACAGTAGGCATCACTCCCACCTGCGATCCAGCTATATCATTGCCCAAGATAAACTGTATTCCTGGACAATATAGTTTATCTATTACTCCTACTACCACTTCACCACTCTTCACTGGACTTTCCAACCTTACCTTATATAATGGAACGCTACTCCTCTGACCCTGAATTCCACATATCACCACCTTTTCTGGCAACATTCTTCCCAAACTACATAATTCTTCATCTCTTACCATTAAAGATTGACTAGCCCCTGTATCTCTTAAAATTGTAACTTCTTTACCTGCTCCCCCTGTAACATATGAGTAAACTTTACCCACACAAGTAAATTCTTTAAAGACATCTGGCACCTTCTTAACAATTACTTCTTGAACAGGCTGTACAATCGTTTGCACCTCCTTCGCTTCCCTTGGCCTTTACCACTCTAACAAATCCCACTATCTTATCCTGTTTTACCACATCAGCCTTCCCAGTGCTTTTCTTCAACCACCAACACTGTGACTTTACATGGCCTAGTTTATTACAGTGAAAACATTTGAAACTATTCATTTCTTTTCCACCCTCCTGGATTTCTTTTTTAATCTGAGGTACACTCTCTTTATTGTCTCCCATCAGATTACCTTTACCTTTACCACTTGGGTATTTCTCATGTCCCCAGTTTCTATCCCTCACCGGCTGAAACTGATGTTGGAAACCAATCTTTGATTTATGAACTAATTCATAATCATCTGCCATTTCCTCTGCTAATCTCGCAGTTTTAACCCTCTGTTCTTCCACATGAGTTCTCACTACATCAGGAATTGAATTTTTAAACTCCTCCAAAAGTATAATTTCTCTGAGAGCTTCATATGTTTGGTCTATTTTCAAAGCCCTTCTCCACCTCTCAAAATTACACTGTTTGAGCCTTTCAAACTCCATATATGTTTGACCAAATTCTTTCCTTAAATTTCTAAACCTTTGTCTGTAAGCTTCAGACACTAACTCATATACACTTAAGATGGATTTCTTCACCTCCTCATACGTTCCAGATACCTCCTCCGGTAGTGATGCAAACACTTCACTAGCCCTACCTATCAGCTTTGTTTGAATCAGTAATACCCACATGTCCTGTGGCCATTTCATTTGTTTAGCTACCTTCTCAAATGAAATGAAAAAGTCTTCCATGTCCTTCTCGTCAAACCTTGGCAATGCTTGGACATATTTAAATAGATCCTCACCGCGTCTTCGACTCTGACGCTCTGTTTCATTATCCTCATCCATCTCCTCCAACTGTACATGTCCCTTTACGTCTGCCAATTTTAACTGACTGTCATGTTTCATGGCCATTTTCTGAAGTTCAAACTCTCTCTCTTTATCTTTTTCCACGATCTGTATCTCCCTTCCTTTTCTTTTTTGTTCTGCTAGGGCTATTCTTTCTTTTCTCCTTTCTTCTCTCTCCTTTTTTTCCCCCCTCTCTCGCTCTTTCTTTTTCCTCTCTCTCTCTTTCTCTTTTTTCTCTCTCTCACTCTCGTATGCCAGCTGCTTTAATTCTTTCTCATGTTCCATTTGTTTAATTTGCAACTGAATTTTTGCCATTTCCAATGAGTCAAACTCTATCTCAGGCAACTTTAAATGCTTAACCACCGGCATAATTCCCTCATCTTTTCGCATTTTGTCAGATAATGTTAACTGCAATGTTCTTGCCAAATCTAACAGTCTGCTTTTTGTTTCTGTCCGTAAAATACTACGTGTGACATTCTCCACCCCCAAAAACATTTGAGCCTCTGAAAGAGCCATTGTTCACAACACTCTCCCCACTTAAACTAAAATACCACACCGGAAAAGCAACAACCCTTCACTGTCTTTGAGTTCACAAAAGCCAATTTAATAGATAGACTTTTATCCCCCTCGAGCCCCCAATTGTTATGGGCGAGGCGTTTTCAGAACCCCAAAATGTATCATGGAGTTCAACCAACCTCTCCCTTTAATGGATTGCTTTTCCTAGCACATGGCTTTTTCCCTAGGTGTGGGATTACAATTGTGGACATGTGGGTTTTTAAACACAAAACACTTTATTCCATGAACTCAACTTAACATCTTAAATGAACATTGGATCTCTTAACACTCCTTACTTCAAAGATAACTCAGAAAATATTGCAACAGTAAATAATTCCTTAAAATGTTCCTTCAAACTTCCAAAACATTTTGTAGTTTTCAATGTTCGTGCAATCAAATTAATGTTGCTTAAAATAGGGTTTCTGTTAATAACTAAGAATGCAAAGGACAAAAAGCGCATTCAGTCTGTCCAACTAATTTAGTCACCTCGGCATATTGCAGGATTTGACCTGTAGTCAGCTGGCTGTTGGAGAAATATCCCAAGCCTACTTGTGAAGACACTAGGATACTTTGGTAGAAACTGTTTATTGCAGAACTTGTTCTCCACTACAAACAACAACCCCCCCCCCCCTCCCCCCATCTGAGTATAATTAGCTAATCCTTTCTAAAATGTTGCAATCCTAGTTTAATGTTATTCATATCCCTGTTGTAATTCTGTTGCAGGATGACTAGCATGTCAGCATTATTTCAGCTGTCCATGTGGATTCGTGTAAGTTATTTTAATTTCGATTCTAGGGTTAAGAATTGTGACTGCGTACTACTGAATCGTAGTTGTTGCAATTGGGATGTCTTTTTGTACCTGTGCACTAGGTTTTAGTCGTGTGTACGTGGGCAGCTAAATCTCTTTGCTGCTCATAGTCTCCGTCCCTTATAGCAAATATTCTGATTTGTCATTTCATGGGTCTGAAGTGGATGCCTTGCACTTCCACACATTAAGTCTGATCTGCCAATGTTTACCCTGTTTTAATCTGTTACCTTGCAACCTCCTGCCACCATCTCTGCCATGTATTGTGCCTCCGAACTTGGTGTAACCTGCAAACTTGGATAAGGCCATATATAATATGCATAAAGCCAGTTCTCTGGGGAACAACATTTGTCGCATCCTATCAATCAGCGAACATTCTCTTTTACTGTCCCTCCACTTTTCTCCCAATCAATCACAATTCATGTTATTAGTGTTAAAAAAAATTATTTGAAAGATAGCAAAGAGTAATTATATGCATTTTGGGAAATATTTTGATGAATTCTAGTTGATATTTAGAAGAGATTAAACCGCTTCCTGGCCAATGTCATTCTCGCCTGCGATAATGTACTTGGAATGATTGTAATTTCTGTGTGAAAATTCCTTGACTCTTTTGATGAGAATCAGCAGCACAAATTAGATCAAAAACTTAGTAGTGTTGGGAACTCGACCTGTACATCCTCCTGCTCTTGTGTGTGCCACTTTGGTATCCTTGTGTTGTGCCCCGATGTTGAATGCCTTATTTTCCTTTACATACTCCAGCTTATTTTTGGCGAGACAATGCGTAGATCTGTTTATTGCCAGTGCCTGACTCAGTTATATTCTTTTGATGGATTTTGGTGGCAATATTTTAATGGCAGTGGAATGCTTGTTTATTTTTCAGCATTGTCATAATTACTTCACTGAAGTTATCGGCATACCGGTTTGGGGATCATACGGCATTTTTGCTTTGATAACACTTTTTTCCGGTCTTGCACTTGGACTGGTAAGATTTATAAATTTATTTTTTATTTTTATGGAATTATTGTTTTTAAGCCATCATTCAGGCTTGCAAAATGTTTTCAAGTTGTTGATATAAGTTTTGGCAATGGATGGAATTGTGCAAAGAACTAAATTGCAAGTGAAAGAGTTCAGGTTACACATTATGGTTTCCGCCTTATTCCTACTGTTTCAGTGGCCGATAAGTTATTTGCAACTTATGAATGGTTACATCAGAAAGTCACAGAAGTAAGCATCTCAATATTAAAATAATGCTTTTGGCATAGTGTACTGAATCAACCTGCTACAGTTCTTTTAGTTGTGATAGAATTGAGAGGAGGTGGCATTTTCAGTATTTTTATTGTGTTTCAGCAGTGACTGTCCATCTTAAGATCTACTTACTGGCAAAAGTTAGAAGCAAGTCTAATTTAGAAAACATTTACCTACTTGTAGTTAAAGTCAATATTCTTGTGACTCACCTGCCCCTTTGAATTGTTTTGAGATGTGATAGTTAATAGCATCAACTAGTGCTACCTCGTCAGCCACTTGGTGAACACCATTGTGTGTGTTATTAGCAAGATATTGAGCTGCTGAGATGGGCATTATTAGGAAATGCACGGATATTTTTTCAAACTATTATCAATGAGTGACATATTAGAGCTATAAATGTAAAACTAATTTTTATAAATAGTTCTGAGTAGGTATGGTAATTGTTAGGATTAAGACCAATTGTTGCATCATCACTTTTGTTGTGTTTGGTAATCTTGTATCTGTAAAATGTGATTAATGGTGATGCCTGAGGGTTGTAATAAAATGGCGTGTAGCTACTCTATGAATAATTTGGCGTCTTTGGCTTGACAGCTGCAAGGGGAGTTTTGTAAGATTAATGATGAACATTTTTTTCTTTTCGTCAACTTGCAGATTCCTTTGAACTGGCAAATATGCTTCTTAAAAAATCTGCAAATGAAGGAGGCACATCAGAGAAAGGATTTAAATCAGTTTCAAACTATTTTCAACCCTACTCCACATAGTTGTCTCTGATAGGAACTATGTAGAGTTGGGAGTGCCTCAGTACTCAGAAGTATTTTATCTTGATACCTGTGACCAATGGATGCTGTGTGCCACTTAATTTAGTTTTTGCCAAGTTGGATCCAGCTGTAAATGACTGAAATCTTGAACCATAGGCAGGCTAGCAATATGCTATATGTGTCCTTCCTTAACAGTGGGGCAGGTTCTAGCCAGATTATTAGTGACAAGTCTGGCTTTGCATTTTCGTATGGTCAATCGTATGTTGTTGCCAATCCAACCTGCTCTATGAGCAGAGGATATTAGGCAGCAAACCAGGTAAGGTGACAGAAGCAGAACTGTCTTGGATAGAAAAATTTCAGCAATGTAAGTGAAGACCGAGTATCGGTTAATGCAATTAAATTATATCATATCATAGTGAAATCACAAGCAATTATCTAATAATGAAGTGGTTAAACAAATTCGCACAGACTTCATGTTGTATAATGCTTACCTAGCAGAAACTAAAACTCATGCTTTAAAAAGTGGTTAACTTTTGGCATAGCTCACCAAAGTAAAGCACTGAAGGTGATAGCTTGTTGGATTTCAGTTTTAAAAAAAAGTTCTGCATGTTTCAGATTCTGGTCTTTGTGGCAGATTGTGTGTTACCATCTCGACGCTATAGGCACCAACCACATTGTTCTCAAAGTGAGTCCATCTTTTCTTTGTAAAATGTTTTCAGTAATGTTTGTGTCCTGAAAATGGATGCCATTTGTAAATAAAAAGTTCTATGCCCTTTGAAAACAATTATTTATTCTGTATGCCATCATAGACTGTTCTTTAAGCTGCAAGTGGTTTTGAAGCCAAAATCTTCCTTCTAGGAACAGCCTGTTAGTTCTGATGAAGAGGGTGAGAATGTCAGATTCGGGCAATCTAAGCAATGGACTTCTAAACTCTTGTAGTTAAAATTGTAGTTCAAAATGCAGTGTATTAAACTGAATTCACATCCACAAAGGTGTAAAAGGAGGCAAATATATCCCCAAAGTTGTCCGTAATTTCTTGTTGCCGTATTTTAAAATGGCTGGTGGTGGTAGTCAGGTCAAATGTTTTCTGCTGCCCCCTGTTCCCCCAGTGTGAACATGAATATTGGGCTTTGGTTATCAGAGTGGAAGGGGTACAGTTTGAAAGGTGATTCCTAGATGTCCTGATCTTGTCGGAGTTGTCATCTCAACTGTTGAAATATTAGGAGAGATGAACTTTGGACCATTAATCTTTCCTCTTGTTGCTAACTTTCCGTTGGTTCAATTGCTCTGTTTTATTACCTTTGCTCTCGAGTCGCCAGGTATCTTTATGATACCGCCTCGAGGTTCAAGTCCGAGTAATGATCAATGACCCAATACACCGATTAGTAAGATTCAAATCCAAGCACATTTATTATACACAGTAATCGCTACTCATGCACAAATTCTACGTCTAAGCTACTTCTATAACTAACAGGCTTATACTTAACTTCAGACTGGCCCACCAGGTCATGGGAACAAATGGCCTTTCGTTTGGGTTCTGAGTCTGCGGGATTCGAAGTTGGTACGGATTGGTAGCTAGGAGCGCCTATCTCGTAGCGAGCGTTGAATTAAGACTTACTTCTGTCGGTGGTCACTGCACCAGTCACGGTCAATGTTGGTTCGTGTTGCTGGGTGAACCGGGCAGGACGAAGAGGTGAAGAGAGCGAGTTGAACTTGGGGCTTAACTCTTATAGTCCCCAGGGGCTTCCCGCCTTTCGGGGTGGACCCTGGTCCCAAGTGATTGGACTTTGTCCCAATCGCTTGGTTCGATTTTCTCCAATACTGGAGCGGTTCCCTGATCGATGGGCGGTCTTGAGGTGCTCGTTCACCTCCTTTGTGTTGGCTCCTGCTGGCGCCGGGGCGTCTGGCTTTGCTTTGTGTGTCCCAAATGTTACTTATTGTTCCCGGGGGTTGCTCATCAGTATGTAGATGGCTGCTACATTGTTATGCTGATGGTCGCTGGTATCGATGTTGTCTGGCCTTTTGCAGAGTTAAATACACAGCAAACCCGCACCTGCTGGTTTCTGTCTATGTTGGCTGACTTTCCCATTAGCCTTTGCCATTCGCCATTTTAAATCGGGAGCTGGCCAATTTAGGTGGCTACACTCTTGACTTTGCTTTTTTGAATTATTTGTAAACATAATGCAAGAATATGGGTGCAGAAAAGTTGACAATAAGTTTCTGAAAAAGGATAGGCTAATTGGCCTTTTAAAGATTAATTTACCTGCTCATAATATTCCACTTGCATGGCCTTTTCTAATAATTTACACAACGATTAAAATGTGTTTAGTGCCCCTTGCGCCCTTGGTTTTGGGCAGCATGCTAATGATCCCATATACAGGATATTTATGCAAGGAATTTATACACTTATTTCAAAAAAAACGTTTTTGTAATTGTTGCCTTTCAAGATGTTTGATCTTGTGAACAATTTTCACTGTCTATATTTCAAGAAGAAATTTTTCACTGGGTTTAAAATTAAATGAAATGAAAATTGCTTATTGTCACAAGTAGGCTTCAAATGAAGTTACTGTGAAAAGCCCCTAGTCGCCATATTCTGGCGCCTGTTAGGGGAGGCTGGTACGGGAACTGAACCGTGCTGCTGGCCTGCCTTAGTCTGCTTTCAAAGCCAGTGATTTAGCCCTGTGCTAAACCAGCCCCTGAGAAAGTCAAATGGTGTTAACAGTACACTGCATGAAGCTCATGGGTGTTCCATTATGTAATCAAGTGCATCCTCTGTTATCCCTTAGTACCGTGAATTTATATTTTTGATTTCATAAAAGTTGAGTGAAACTTTTCCAAATGTATTTTTTTTTTTAAAGAAAAAGTGCCGCTAGCCAAGCGGTTGAAGCCAAAGGATGGGCAGTTCCAGGAAGAGGATGATGAAACTGAAGATGACCTGTGCTCACAAGCAAAAGAAAACAGTAGTCAAACATTTGAAAAGGCTGTGCTGAAGGATTGTGGAGATTACTTCCAGGACACTGTGAGAAAACGTACTATGGAGTCCACCAGCAGAACTGATGACTCCTGATTCTAACAAGACAAAACCAGGAGGATGACTGAAGCTGCAGTGTTTCTGTAAAACGTTAAACAGTGGATATATGAGCCAAGGCAATATTAAAATGAGAGATTAGCTGTGGTAGGTAGCAGTGTTGTATGAAGCTTGCTTTGGTTGCTGCAAAACTGAGAAGTTAGTGAAAATTACCTTTGCATGCTCCTTTAAGCCTTCCAGACTTCTTGGCTATTTAGTTGCTATGCCTGCCGAGTCCTTTAGTGTGGTGGAAGGCTTGAGGTGAAGCAATTATAAAATTACTGCATCTCTGCAGTATCCTCAACCCAAGTATTATAATTCAATTTCCAAGCTATTTGCTTTTCCAAACACCAGCTCAAAAGATGTCCTGTTGACTAATTGTCCCTGCTGATAAAGCAGCTAATTTCTGCAGTGCCCAGAAAGCTGCAGTTTTTCAAATGCTCCAGGAGAATGCTCCATCTTTTCTAGACCAATTCTGTTTTGCTTTTATTTCCATAGAAAAGCTGATTTTGCAAAACTGCAAAGTAGCTATTGATGAACTCATTTAGAATTTCAGCTGATCAGCCAATACTTGGATTCAAAATACCCATTTCAATTGGGTCGAACCAAACCTTTTTGGCTTTCCACAATGCCCTACATTCGGTTAAATTTGTTATCCTAGGTTCAAAATTCCTGTTTATCTGTCCTCAACGGTGATCAGAAATGAGTGTTCAAAGATTCAAGTCCTGACCATAATATAAACACTTTGTCAGCATATCAAACCAGACTATTCATTTCTGAACATTCAAACTAGAAACATGAGGGGCAGTAGTAGATCAGCTGGTCCATCGTGCCATCCAATTGAAAAGATGGCTTTTTAGAAATCCAAGTGAAAATAATTATTGCTAGCCTGAATTTCAATGAGTTCTTCAAGCATTTTCTCATTTCATTGCAGGTTATGAAGGACTGGAGTTTTTAGATTTTATTTATTAAAAAAAATATAGGTACAGTATCCCTCTTGGCTCAATGAGCAAATGACCAATAGTACACTGCATTGAGCTACATAGACTATAAGCGTCTTGGTCTTTGGTGAGTGACCTGATCTGTTTGGAGCTCAGGGTTTTGGTTGAATTGAGCGCTATCATTAGCTTCAGTATCCTTTTGTTGAGGAGGGGCAAAAATCAGCCAGGCTTTTGTAATCGCTAGCAGTGATTCCTATCTATTGGGAACAGTTTGGGCTTGACCGTAATGGCCTACGCTGTCAAGTAACTTGTTGACACTTGGGGTTCAGGCTCAGAGATATGAATAACGCCCACAAATTAGATATTTGAAGAATGCTGGAGCCTCTAGAAATATACTGAGCATGCCGCTGAGAGGTGTAATGAGAGAACCTTTTGATCAGGTGAAAGATATGCTGCCTTTTAATCTACTGTTTAATGGGACTGGTATGTTTAAAGACCAAAAGTTTCCATTTCACTGTACAAATAGTACCTCAAAAATGTTTAGCCTCTCACTCAGGCACTCAGCAGTGCTTTAAAAAAAACCTTACAGTTTGAAGAGGGCATGTGTTTTCATTTAAGGACTTGCGGTTTATTTTGTATTGGGGAGAGCACCAACTGGTTTACAGTGTTTATTTGTGTACAGAAGTGTCCCTTTTTTTTTGTAGAATGGATTCAATATTATGACCTTTTATATTTTTGATTTAGGGACTTAAAACTCTTAAAACAGTGCCATAAAAATCTGGTGTACTGGTCAGAGCTGCTGCTGAATTCCTTAAATTCTGCTCCTTAAATAATGCTCCCATGTATGCAGGCAATAAACATCACAAATGTGACCCATACACTGGATTTATTATATGTTTTGTTTGCTATGATGTGCCGTTTTTATAGCAACATCAGATATATTTAGTTGGCAGAAGTACGTGTGAGTCTGTTGAACTCATTATTGGACATAATGGAATAATAGACTAATTCTAAAGTCCGTTCATTATTTACAACTGTGAGAGCATATCTGCACAGGTGCTAGGCTCCTCAAGTAGATTTTTCTTTTTTTTTGAGGGGGAGCTTCTGTTTTAAAAAAAAACAACTTTGATGAAAACCATTTGTAAATAGTTTTGTTCCAACCATATTGTTGTAAATTTGTAGAAGGGGCCTAACACAACAGATTATGTTAGATTGACTTGTCTTTTTCAAAGGTATCTGTGCTGAGATTGTAAGGTCTTTTTTTGTCACAAATTCACATAAAGCTATTTCTTCCAATTACTTATTTTTTGCTTCTTCTTGTTCCTTTAAATTCTGTAATGCTTTTTTAAAAAAAGTCAATTTTAATATAAGTTTGCATTTAATTACTGGAAGGAAGTGGCAATGCAATATTGGGCTAGGAAAATCTATTGGCATCGCAGCGAAACAGACTAGGAATGGTGTCCTCACAATCAGCGTCGCAGTGAAGCAATCTGGAAATGGTGTCCTTGCAGTCAGTGACGCAGTCATGATTTTAAAACGTTTTTTGGGAAAGACGGTGTGATGATATACATAAAGCAATTCTGTATATAATATCTTCAATCTCCAACCAGCAGGTGGCAGTGTAAGTCTACCATGTGGCACTGTGCCTGGGAGAGTTGGGAGTAAGTCGTGTTGGTAGCTAGACATATTTTGCAATAGCTCTATAATAGTTAGTGTTCGTAGTTTGTTATTTATTTATTCCAGTTATCTTTACCACGCAATTGTTCCATAATAAATTGTTTAAACTAGATGTTCTGTAGTGCATCATTCATATCGGCCAGTCTACAGAACATGACAGGCGGGATTAGCTGAGAAACAAAAATAAGTGAAAGTCAAGATCATTATAATAAAGTAAGGGACGTTAGAGTATGCACGATAGGTCAATAGTATAACATAAGCATAATTTTTTCTTAAAAGGATTAAATAAGGAGCTTAAAGAGTGGTCATGGCAGAAGATCATGAAAGTTTAGATGTCCCTGGTGACCACGTGTGCAGGAATTACATCCAACCTCTACTGGTGCACCGCTATTCGGAACTGAGTAGATTCACTGCGGAGCATTCGCGATGTTGAGCAAGTTGTGGATAGCGTGTTCAGTGTGGCGGTCACACCAGAAATGTCGATAGAATAGGCAGAAAGGGCATGGGTAACCACCAGGCAGAGTAGAGGAAGGCAGGTACTGCATGAGTCCCCTGTCGGCATACCCCTTTCTAACAGATGTATCGTTTTGGATACTGTTGGGGAGATAACTGCAGTAGTAGCCAACTTCATGCACCATGGATGGGTCTGCTGCACAAGAGGGGAGAAGGAAAAATGGTAGGACTATATTGGTACGGGATTCAATTGTAAGGGGAGCAAACGCGTTTCTGCAGCCGCAAAAGAGATTCCAGGATGGTATGTCGCCCTGGTGCCAGGGTCAGGTGTCTCTGGCTGCGGGGCATTGGTTTCAACGATCCAGGTAGAAAAAGGAATGAGATCCTGTAAGCAGAATTTAGGATGTTGGAAGTAGATTAAAAACAGGACCCAGAAGGTAGTAATCTCTGGATTATTTCCAGTGCAACATGCTAGTGATGTATAAATAAATAAATAATCTTTATTGTCACAAGTAGGCTTACATTAACACTGCAATGAAGTTGTTGTGAAAATCCCCTAGTCGCCACACCGGCGCCGTTCGGGTACACAGAAGGAGAATTCAGAATGTCCAAATTACCTTACTGCACGTCTTTCGGAACTTGTGGGAGAAAGCCGGAGTACCCGGAGGAAACCCACACAGACACAGGAAGAACGTGCAGACTCCGCACAGACAGTGACCCAAGCCGGGAATCGAACCTGGGACCCGGCCGCTGTGAAGCCATAGTGCTAACCACTATGCTACCGTGCTGCCCACAAGGTTAGTCCAGATGAATACATGGATGCAGAAGGGAGGGCTTTAGATTTTTGGGATATTGAGCCTGTTTTGGGGGACAGTGGAACCAGCATAAGGTGGATGGGTTGTACCCGAACCAAACAGGACCAGTGTCCTTGCAGGTAAGTTTGCTAGGGAGGGTTTAAATTAACTTGAGAGAAGTTGAGGAGAGGGAGATGCACAGCCAAAATTAGGAGAGACAGCAAGTGAGTCAGGAAGGCATAGAGGTTATTGGCCAGTTAAGTCACAAGGGAATTTGGCACTATTTGATGGTACTTTAATGCAAGGAGTCTGACAAACAAGGCAGATGAGTTGAGGGCACAAATAAAAACATGGGGTTATGATGTCATTACTGTCACTGAGACATAGAGGAGCAGGATCGGGAGCTCAATATTCCAGGATATAGGATCTTCAGGCAAGACAGCGAAGGAGGTACGTTAAGATCCCAGACTAGACCCAACACATGTTAGGACACCGGACAAGAACCCCAAACTTATTTTTAATTTGTAAATCTGCGGGGAAAGGTGGTTCGCACCAGGAGGAATTCCACTGACAAATAGGGATATATTAAAACAAACATTTTTTAACATCGGATTAAACTACATTAACATCACAGAAAATAGCTTACAATTAACCGGTAAACAATTCTTAACAATAACAGGAAACACTTTAACGGATACCTTCTCTATCTCCAAGGTCAAAATCCCCTTTAAATAAGTAAGCAAACAAAGGATTATTTGCCGGCCTCTGGATAAATGAGTTCTTTTAAAAGGTTGCTTGATGAGAGAGAGATTCCTGTCTGTCAGATGAATGCTGAATCTGATAGCCTTCTGCAAAAGCTGTTGTTCAGGTCACTGCTTCCAGAAACTAAACTAAAACTACTGCCTGCTATAGACCTGGCTCCTCCCGTTGCTTACATCACCTTTATCCCACTCAAATCCCATGACTTACTTAAGCACAATTTCTGGATAGTAGATAATTGGAGGCAAACAAAAACCCATTAGGGGTCTCATAAACATAATCATGGTTTGAAAGAATAATGATCACACTTTTACAACATATTAATTATACTGTTTGCGACTTCCGGTGACGGCGGGCGGGAGGCGGCCGCACAATGGAGAGCCCCCGCTCGGGAACTGCAATTTTGGGGCTTTAAGCCCGGTCCCAGGGTCCGCGGAGGCGGCAGAAGAAGGGAGAAGGCACTGAGAAGACACAGGAGGAAAAAAAGAACAAAGAAAAATGTCGAGGGTGACAGAAAAACGGCCGAAGAACACCCAGCTGGAGGTCCGTCGGGGAGTGGAAAGGTCACCAGGAAAAATGGAGGCTGGAGCACCAGGGAAGGCCGCACTGCTTACGGCTGAAGAAATAACCAAGGTGATGGCTGCGGAATTTGAAAAGCAGTTGGCGCAAATTGCGAAATGCATGGAGACGGTGAGGAAGGAGATGAGGGAGGCTTTGAGTGTGCTGGTGGAGGAGGCGGTTTCCCCGGTGAGGACGGAGGTGGTGAGCCCAGTGGCGGAGGTGCGAGAGCAAGGGGAGGCGCTGAAGGAAGTGGAGGAGACGTTATTGCAGCACGGTGATCAACTTACCTCGATGGGGAAAGAGATGCGGAAGGTGATGGGCACGAACAAGAATCTGCGAGGAAAAATGGAAGACCTGGAAAACAGATCCAGGCGACAGATTTTGAGGATTGTGGGGCTGCCCGAAGGAGTTGAAGGACCGAAGCCGACTGAGTATTTTGCCGCGATGCTGGCAAAACTACTGGGGGAGGGGGAGGACCCCTCCCGATAGGAACTGGATTGGGCTCATCGGTCGTGGAGGCCTGTACCAAAGGCGAGTGAGCCGCCAAGGGCAGTGACTCTGTGCTTCCGTAAGTACAGGGTGAAGGAGAAGGTCCTGAGCTGGGCCAAGCAGAAGCGGGTGGTGCAGTGGGCTGGAGCTGGTATACGTGTGTACCAGGACTTTACGGTGGAGCTGGCAAGGAGGCGGGCTGCCTTCAACTGGGTGAAGAGGGCACTGTACATTAGCAAGGTGTGGTGCGGCATTGTATATCCTGCGAAGCTGAAGGTGACTTACAAGCTCAGGGACTTTTATTTTGGACGGCAAAAGCAGCGGAGGAGTTTGCGAAAGCAGAAGGACTGTGGCAGAACTGACAAATTGAGGAATGGCCATGTGCCGATGTAACCTCATGACTGTATTTTCTTCTCTTTTGTATCACTGTGTGCGGGTGTAGAGACTAAAGGAGCCAATGTGGTATATATTTGGACAAGGGAAGGGACGGGACTTTCACTCGAAATGAGAGTTCTTTGGGGTGTAGGTGGATAGGCGGGGTTTGTGTGCTAAAAGGGGATCTTTGGGCTTTCCTGGGGCTGGGCAAGTGGGAAAGGGACCCGGGCGGGGGCCTCCACGCTGGCCGGTGTGTGCCGGCCAGTGAACGGGAATGAGGTGGGGGGAGGGGCTGTGGCCATCGGAGCCTGGCAGAACAGGGTCCGAGTGGTCTGTCCGGGGTGGAAAGTTGGGGGGGAAGGAACCGAAGGTAGGGGGAGGAGTTTTACAAGAGGCAGTGGATGGGAGGAGCTGGAGGCCTGGGGTGGTGTGGGGGGGGGGGGGGGGGGGGGGAGCTGTGTAAGATTAAGTGACTACGGGTAATCCCTGATTTATTTTTGTCATTTGTTTATGTAAACATGCGGGTTGGGGGTTGGTGGGTAGATGGGATCGTTGTTGTTATTATGGGGACTGACATATCTTGCTGATTATTGTTTATTGTTGATGTAAATGTGGGAGAAAATGTGAAAATGGAGGAGAATTTCAAAAAAAAAAAATTATCCTGTTTGCGGCCACAAAGTCTGCCTGTTGTTTAGATATAAGATGGAACAATCACGTTGCTGAGAATTTTCTAAAGAACCCCCTAACAGTCTGATAGAAATAAAGAGCAGATATATAAGAGAAATGTGAAAGTAATAAGGTAGTGATCGGGGATTTAAACTTCCCCAACATTAACTAGGGTAGTCAAAGTGTGGAAGGTTTAGAGAGAGCAGAATTCTTAATGCGGCCAGGAGAACTTTTTATGCCAGTTTGTAGAAAGTCTTGCAAGAGAGGGGTGGTCCTTTTAGGTAACAATGGCAAATGTGATATAAAATAGTTACTTTAGAGATATTAGTTACTGTAATGTAAAAATAGGCCGGTCTGATTCTGTTAGTTCACAGACAAAGGATTTTAGAACGCATGGCAAAGCAAGGGGCAGGGGTGTCCAGATAACGAGGAGAAAAGGATGCTGGGTAATAGGGGGCCAGAGGAAGGGATGAGAAGTGAGCCAATCAGGATGTATGGCCAGGTCAGGAGGGGTATAGGATGACCTATGGGAATCGTGTATGTGAAACTTGATGCCATTTGAATGTATTTGCAGAAATCCCTTTGACTCCTTCTTCATTCGTTTCCTGGGGTCTAGGAGACTAGTTGTGTCCTGTGCCTGTGTGAAATGAATCAGACTTGCAAGTCAAATAAAATAACTAATGCTATACCTGCAAATCCATCTCGACTTTTATTGAGGCCAGACTGACGGGTAAAGAAATTTATATTTGTCAACAAAGCTGGGAAAGTGGTTGAAATAACAATGGGGGAGCATTTTTCAGACAGCGAAAATAGCTCTTTAAATTCAAAATTGTTCTGGAAAAAGCTAAGGGTGGACCAGAAATCAAAGCTCTAAACTGGGGGAAGGCCAATTTTAATAAAATCAGATATGATTTGGTCAGAGTGGACTGGAAGCAAACACTTTTAGGTAAATCTGTGATAGAACAGCGAGATGCATTCAAGAAGGAAATAGGGAGAGTACAGGGCCAACATGTTACAATCAAGAAAAAGGATCGGACCGACAAATCCAGTGAACTCTTGATATTGAGACATGATAGCACAGTGGTTAGCACTATTGCTTCACAGCGCCAGGGTCCCAGGTTTGATTTCTGCGCGGAGCTGCACGTTCTCCCTGTGTCTGCGTGGGTTTCCTCTGGGTGCTCTGGTTTCCCCCCATAAGTCCCGAAAGATGTGCTTGTTAGGTGAATTGGGCACTGAATTCTTCCTCCATGTACCCGAACAGGTGCCGGAATGTGGCCCCGTATCTAAGGAAGGATGTGCTGGCCTTTGAAATTGTCCAGAGAAGGTTCACAAGAATGATCCCTGGAATTAAGAACTTGTCATATGAGGAACGGTTGAGGACTCTGGGCCTGTACTCGTTGGAGTTTAGAAGGATGAGGGGGGATCTTATTGAAACTTACAGGATACTGCGAGGCCTGGATAGAGTGGACGTGGAGAGGATGTTTCCACTTGTAGGAAAAACTAGAACCAGAGGACACCATCTCAGACTAATGGGATGATCCTTTAAAACAGATGAGGAATTTCTTCAGCCAGAGCGTGGTGAATCTGTGGAACGTTTGCCGCAGAAGGCTGTGGAGGCCAAATCTCTGAGTGTCTTTAAGACAGAGGTAGATAGGTTCTTGATTAATGAGGGGATCAGTGATTAAGGGGAGAAGGCAGGAGAATGGGGATGAGACAATATCAGCCATGATTGAATGGCGGAGCAGACTTGATGGGCCGAATGGCATAATTCTGCTCCTATGTCTTATGGTCTCATGGGCTTATTATTGAGCCTTTGTGGCAATATATTAAACAGCACCCTAATGCAGTGGTATGACTGTGATAAGGGTAAAAAATGTTCATTCCATTTGGTCAGTGAAAGTGTTACTGTGATGCTTATTTATTTTGTTGAGATTTAGCTACGCATCAGAGCTTATGAGCCGTTCCTTGTCTTGTGTCAGTCCCCTGGCGGAAGAGGCCAGTTTGCTTGCACCACGGAAGCACCTCTTTTACCAAGAGGCAGAATGCAGCAGGTGAACCCCATGTGTCCAAGCTCCGTTGCCTGGCTGACTCCGCTGGCCACAGCATTGAGCTGAATATGGGCACAGTTGAGTTTGGGCTGCCTTGAACCACGTTAGCGGAACTTTTTCAATGTCAGGATAGGCAGCCATTCTCATCCTCTTCCTTGCTGGAGAGAATGTCTGTTTGCTGAACTGTTCCAAGATGTTGTTCTTGGTTTTCAGAATGGTGGACAAACTTCTTCATGATAACTGCTTTTAGCTTCAAGCCACGATTTTCTACTTGCCCTATCAATGTCGCCTTCTCTCTTGGGAGCACTTTTTAACTTTCTCTCGGGTTTCGCCATACTTGTGTGCTTTAGACCATTTGTCATTGAATCCCTACAGTTTAGAAGGAGACCATTCGGCCCATCAAGTCTGCATTGACCCTCCGAAAGAGCACCCTACCCAGTTCCGCTCCCCCACAACCCCATCTTTGGACAATAAGGGGCAATTTAGTATGGCCAATCCACCTAACCTGCACATCTTTGGACTGGGAGGAAACTGGAGCACCCGAAAGAAACCCACACACACGGGGTAAACATGCAAACTCCACACAGGCAGTCACCCAAGGCCGGAATTGAACTTGGGTCCCTTGTGAGGCAGCAGTGCTGACCACTGTGCTGTCGTGCTGCCATTATTTGCACATCACTTCACAGAGAAACCTCTGTGAAATGATGGCTTCTCCAGTGTTTTATATTTGGTCAATCAGTGCGGTAGTTAAACCTACGTGGCCAGGTGACCATAGAAGCATCTCTTCTGCCAAGAGGTAGAATGCTGATGAGAAATGGGAGCAAAGAATAAATCCTTGGGGGACACCAGAGGTAATGATGTGAGAGCAAGAAGTGAAGTCATTACAATTGATTCGGGAAGATTGATTGATTGCAACTTGACAATGGCATGGTGTGATCAACTATGTCAAAAGCTTCACTAAGATCGTGAAGAATGAGAAGGGAAAGTTTCCCTTTGTCACAGTCACACAGGATGTCATTTGTGACTTTGATATAATCTGCTTTGGTGCAGTGGCATTCCGTGATTAGATTGATTCAAATATATAGAGTTCCAGGCAAGGTGGATATGGATCTGGGAGATGACAGCACATTCAAGGACTTTGGAGCGGAAAGGGTGGTTGGGGGTCAAGGGATGTTTTCTTTTGAAGCGGGGTGATGATGGAAGATATAAAAGAGAGACAAACAACACCTGAAGAGAGAGAACCATTTACAATATTGGCAAACGTGGGAAGCAGGATGGGAAGTTGAGTGGTCATCAGTTTTGTGGGAGTAGACTCAAGGTGGCAGGTGGTGGGTCTCACGGACACAAGCTCAGAGAGGGCACTAGGGAAGATAGGATAGAAACTAGAGAAAGTTGCCAGTTCAGGCTGAGGGCAAGGATGAACTTTAGAGGAAGTTTAGCCTGGTTAGCTTGTGGAAGAGAAGGAAGTAGCAGATTCAGCTGATTGGGTGGTCACAGTCTTAGAATATAATGGGAGAAGGGAAGGACATTAATTGGACATTTGTGAGAGCTGAAAATGGAAGGGGGGGGGAGCGAGGGAGGAGGGGGGGGGTGGGTGGGTGCACATGTTTGGGGTCCATGTAAGGTAAAAATGACAACAACTCAATCTGGGACATACTCCACTATTCCAGGAGCCTGAGAGAAGTAAAAGATAGATCAACACTGCTGACTTTCTAGTTTCTTCTGAAAATAGGAGTTGAGGACTGCAATAATTTGAGTCAGTATTAAGGGCAGTGGGCTATTAACTTCCTAATAGAAAGATGATTTGCGTTGCCGTCCCTTAAATTTGTGTTGAGCTTGAATGCAACAATGCATTCATTGGAGGCAGAGGGCAGAGAATTTAAATTGTCAGTGCTACGTGTAAGTTAAGTAGTAAACAGGTCTAGGGGCTGGTTTAGCACAGTGTGCTAAACAGCTGGCTTGTAATGCAGAACAAGACCGGCAGCGCGGGTTCAATTCCCATACCAGCCTCCTCGAACAGACGCCGGAATGTGGCGACTTGGGGCTTTTCACAGTAACTTCATTGAAGCCTACTTGTGACAATAAGCGATTATTATTATTAAGGTTTTTTTTCTAATTGTGAACAGGCCAAAAGATATTAGACGAGTGCTCCCTAAGCTTTTGAAAGGCACACGGCACTGCATCATTAACTTAAAATACAGCGTACAACATTGAGGAAGGACACAAAAATCACTGTCTCACTACTTACTGATTTTTCTTGATTGCTTATAATTGAAAAAAAACCTCTTCTATTGTAAGTCTTTTGGATGTCTTTTTTTGGACTATGTACTGTGTGTTGAAGCAATATTCACAGTTATCCTCTAGAGGGCACTGGTGTGTTACAATGTCCACAAATGTTCTGGTAAAGTCCCACTTTAAGGAATTTGTATTACAATATTCGATCTTGACAATAATTGGGGCGTGGGGTTGAGTAACATCTTATCCCATTACTAAATAAAGATACATGTTCTTTAATAAATGTTATTTTCTGTTTCCATTGCCATCCAGATTTGCGGAGTGGAGGCAGATGTGAACTTATTTGTAAATATACAGCCCAGTTAAAGTTGTGCATTTTATAAACAGCATTGAACATATCCAGTCCAGTGGACCATTAAGTATGTAGTTTGAGATTATCATCTTGGTATTTGTAATTCTCATGGTTGATCATGAAGAAAAGTTTTCACATAAAACACTACGGCAGATTTCTCTGATTAATGTGTTTGTCCATTAAGTAGCTGAACTAGGCTGACCTAGAGGATCTCTGATTTGATCTATGGCTGTGGTGAATTGGAAGATCCAATGAAGATCTCAATTAAGGTGGTCTATGAATGCTACAATTGGTCTTTTCGCCTCTTATTAAGCTGGAAATGTTCTCAAGTTCCTGCTCCTGATTGCTAGTCAGTGATCCTTGCTGGAAATGCTGATGTACCCTCACTGTTTGCAGGCAGAGCTCTCAGCTCAGTGAACATCATGCCAACATTCACTCTCAACTCTCAAACCAGAGAATGCCCTGTTTCGAACTCACTACCTTCAGGAGAGCAGGACAAAAACTAAGTAAAACAACTTTCATTGTTTATTCTGTTTACCTTTGGCACCTGACAGAAACTCTGCTCCCTTGCCGCCAATTCCCCCCCCCCCCCCCCCCCCCTCTCCCCGGTCACTCGCGAGCTGAACTGAGCTGTTTGCAACCTTGTTATTCTATTTGATCATGAGCTGAGCTTCCAATGCTATCTGGTGTATGATAATGTGTGTGCTTATAATCCATTGTGATGTAAGGGTGCTCGTCCACGCTATAATGTATAGAGTCACATGGTATTAGACTGAGGCAACATTCTAGAAGCAGCTGGTGGCAGTAAGTGATGGTTGGAAGCAGCTACCTGCATGGTGAGCAGCACCATGCACAACAGTAACCTGGGATCTACAAATAATTAAGGACTAAGAATAAACGGTTCATGTTTAAATCAAGATCTCAGCATTGTGACATCTAAAGTAACCCATTTTAGACCACGGTGCTCTGCACTGGCACCATAACACAACACCAAAAAACACTATTAATTATAAAGATACCACATTTTCCATCTTTAATTATAGCCCATTCCACCTACCATCTGTACATCTGCTAAAACCCTCATGCTTTTGTTACTTCCAGTCTCAACTCCATAAATTTGAGTTCGTACAAAAACTGGTAGCCTGTTACCTAACCAAGGTGTTATGGAGATCTTAATCATTCTCTTCACATGAGTTTTCGGTCACCTCTCCTAATGTCTCTTACTTGGCTTTGCATTGATATTTGTCTGCATTCCTGCGAAGGACCATTTTACCTCTGTAAAGGCACATTATAAATGCAAGTTATTGTGATAATGCTGATGTAGCTTTATATTTTTTTATAAACAAGTTATTTTATAAACTACAGCAACATGAGTTTGTCTTCAATTTTACTTCGTTTTTGTAGCCCAACTCTTGCTGCCATATTCTATTTAGTTAAAAATGATTTATTTTGGATTCCAGGCCTGTTTATTTTTAACATAATGCTTGAGCTGCTCACTGTTTTCACTGTTCCCTCCGCAGCTGGAAAGCTGGAATGATTAAGATCTCCATAACATCTTGGTTATTGGTTGGCAACATAATGGCTGGACTGCCCTTAGTCTTCCACCCTGAGAATGAATCATGTTGGCAGTTATACTAAAGATCTGGCAGAGGTGCCATTGGTTGGTTGGTTTAATTATGATTCCAGGGGGTTGAACGGGTGTTCTGATAAATATTGGAAACTTTACAGCTGGAGTCAATTCAGTTTGAATACACTAAAGAAACTGGAGGATCAAAGAGAGCATGAAAGAACAAGACTCAGGGCGGAGCCAGGGAGATTAAAAAAAGGGCGAGAAAGAGCGAGACTAAGAGAGGATCTGTGAGGATAAAAGAGGGCGAGAAAGAGTGAGACTGAGAGTGGAGCCGGGGAGATAAAAGAGTGTGAGAAAGAGAGAGGTTTAGAGTGCAAAAGAGAGCGAGACTGACAGTGGAACTGGGGAGAAAAAAAGAGTGCGAGAAAAAGAGAGGTTTAGAGTGCAAAAAAGAGAGAGACTGAGAGTGGAGCTGGGAAGATAAAAGAGCATATGAAAGAGCGAGTCTGAGTGTGGAGCCGGGAGGATAAAAGAGGGCGAGAAAGAGCGAGACTGACAGTGGAACTGGGAGATAAAAGAGTGCGAGAAAAAGAGAGGTTTAGAGTGCAAAAAAGAGCGAGACTGAGAGTGGAGCCGGGGAGATAAAAGAGTGCAAGAAAGAGAGAGGTTTAGAGTGCAAAAATGAGCAAGCCAGAGTGGAACTGGGGAGATAAAAGAGTGCGAGAAAGTGAGAGGTTTAGAGTGCAAAAATGAGCAAGCCAGAGTGGAACTGGGGAGATAAAAGAGTGCGAGAAAGTGAGAGGTTTAGAGTGCGAAAGAGAGCGAGACTGACAGTGGAACTGGGGAGAAAAAAAAGAGTGCAAGAAAAAGGAGAGGTTGAGTGTGCAAAAAAGAGAGAGACTGAGAGTGGAGCCGGGGAGATAAAAGAGTGCGAGAAAGTGAGAGGTTTAGCGTGCGAAAGAGAGCGAGACTGACAGTGGAACTGGGGAGAAAAAAAAGAGTGCAAGAAAAAGGAGAGGTTGAGTGTGCAAAAAAGAGAGAGACTGAGAGTGGAGCTGGGAAGATAAAAGAGCATATGAAAGAGCGAGTCTGAGTGTGGAGCCGGGAGGATAAAAGAGGGCGAGAAAGAGCGAGACTGACAGTGGAACTGGGGAGATAAAAGAGTGCGAGAAAAAGAGAGGTTTAGAGTGCAAAAAAGAGCGAGACTGAGAGTGGAGCCAGGAAGATGCAGGAAGGATGTTCCTAATGGCGGATAGTCCAGAACCAGGGGTCACTGTTTAAGGATAATGTGTGTAAACCATTTAGGACTGAGATGGGGAGAAATTTCTTCACCCAGAGAATGGTGAGCCTGTGGAATTTGTCGAATTCGCTACCACAGAAAGCAGTTGAGGCCAAAACATTGTTATCAAGAAGGAGTTCGATATCGCTTTTGGGGCTGAAGGGATCAAACAATATGGGGGGAAAGTGGGAACAGGTTATTGAGGTGGATGATCAGCCGTGATCATAATGAATAACGGGGAAGGCTCGAAGTGCCAAATGGCCTTCTGTTCCTTTTTTTTCTACGTCCCTCTGAAATTATTGCCATGAATGATATAATCATTGTTCCAGTTCAGTAAATTTTAATATTCACTTATTCCCTCAGCCACTTAACATTTATTATGAAACAAATGTAATTTATTTAAATACGTGACAGCTGTCCTCATTAAGATGTATCGAAACACTCCAAATGAACAGCAGGAAAATGTATCAAGCTGATCCCATCAGTTGACAATGCAACCTTTTACACCATTCAAACACGTAACTGTGCTATCTTCCAGGAGAGGCAATAGGAACAAAAAAAACCTGATCAATTCAAGAAAAACTAGGAACTTCCTTTCTAACTTCCTACAGTTAAGGAGACTGCATTATCGATACTGGATCAGAAGCACAAACTGCCCCATGTAGCTAGAAAACGTCATTTCTTTCGGGGGGGGGCTTAAAATAATTTGTCATTTTCACCACATTATAGGCTGTGTATTCAACAGGTGAACTGATAATTTGCAGGTATGAGAATAGTACTTATTAAACTTAACAATGTCATCTAAAAGTCCATTTATTTTTTCTATGTGCACGGCATTCAACTTAGTTATTAACGTAGGTTTCTTTCACGACCAATGTAGGTCAATCGTAGAATAACTACAGTGCAGAAGGCCATTCAGCCCATCAAGTCTGTACCGACCCTCTGAAAGAGGACCCATCTACCCTGCTCGACACCCTAAGGGGCAATCCACCTAACCTGTACATCTTTGGACTGTGGGAGGAAACTGGAGCACCCGGAGGAAAGCCATGCAGACACGAGGAGGACGCAGACATGGGGAGAATGTACAAACTCCACAAAGACAAACTCCACACAGACAGTGACCCAAGGCTGGAAGTGAACCCGCGTCCCTGGCGCTGAGTCTGCAGTGTTTACCACCAAGTCACCATGCTGCCCTATTTAAATGTAAATTAGAATGCAAGAGCTACTCAATAAATGTAAATTGCACAGCTACAAGTCAGAGCAAGAGCAAGAAACTGAAATCCTGTTTGTGAGGAGCTGTTTAAAGACCTGTTGCTGTGCTTTGCACTTTTAGGAAAAGTGTACCTTGCAGCAGCAACAGCTCCACCACTTCCAATTCTTTGACCTACAGTGGCTGTAATCTGCTATGACAGATGTATTTTAGCCTATGCCACAATATATACGTCTTTGAAAGTAAATAAAGTAATTACATTGATTTATGTTATATGGACTCTAACACTAACCATGAATTTGAATTTCCACAAGGTCATTTGTTCTGCTGCTGAGCCAGGACTCTCTCCCATCAGCGCCATCTAGTATTGACTCTGTCATAAAACGCAGACCAGTTCATTTGTATATTTATTGCCATTTCAGTAGCACAACTCCTGTTTAACGTTGGAGTAGGGGGCTCGGAAATTAAGAGTGTAGTCTTTTAAAAGGTCAAGAATGGTTGAAGAATGCAGCACCAGATTTGGGAAATAGCAGTAAAGCCTGTTTGTTAAACTGAGTTCACTGTCAGTAGCTGCGTTTGACGGTTTGTAAGCTTTTGTGGTACTTTTGTAAAGAATGCCTTCAGATAGAGGAACGGGCTGAGGCTCCCAAAGAAGGGAGCAGGGCTTTCTGCAACAGAACAGATTCCACAATATCAACGATGTACAGAAACAGTCCGAGCATAAATCAGAAAAAGGGGCAAAAAGGCTGCTTGTTGCCCTCAGGTGAAATCTGAAGGAATATTTCTCCACACTGTTTAGAGAGTAGTGTCAGTGTGTCATCTCCCTTAGTCACAGAACTGAGTGATCAGAACTGAAAAAACTTCCACAATCCGATGAGGGCAGGTGAAACAGCAGTGTGGTGCTGCCTTCCCTGTGGGCACGAACGCACAGTTCACCTCAGATTAACAGCTACACAAGTAACTCTTCGCACTCCACTGTGGGGAGGGGAGGGGAGAGGGAGAGGGGGGAGAAAGAGGGGGGGGGAAAGAGGGGGGGGGAGGGGGGGTTCACAAACTGGCTATCCTGCTGTCTTGCATTCTCCCCTAACTTACTTCCAGTGTACAAGTTAAAAGCAGCAGATCTATTATATTGACTGATCCTGCCAGAGGGACATTTATCAAATCTTAGCTAAATTATTCAATCTTGCTGCAGGAAAAAACAGGCACAAAACATCCACTAAAAACGGGGGACCAGAGTCGCACAATGCAGACACCAGAAAGCTAACCTTTAAAGAGGACCAGGCCGGAGATCCGCTGTGTGATCATTTCAATTTAATGGTGGGAGATGAGGACATTGGTTATATGGTGAGGGTGGCAGGTTAGTGACAATCGCCATAACATCCTGTGAAGCAACAAACCTCCATAATCTGTCTCCTTCATCCCAAGCTGGTTTAGCACAGTGGGCTAAACAGCTGGCTTGTAATTCAGAACAATGCCAGCAGCGTGGGTTCATTTCCCGTACCGGCCTCCCCGAACAGGTGCCGGAATGTGGCGACTAGGGGCTTTTCACAGTAACTTCATTGAAGCCTACTTGTGACAATAAACTATTATTATTATTATAAGCAGGCTATGCTCATCAGTCTGAGCTTCTGCTCTTCTTTGTAGATCCGTGACAATGTTATACAGAGGATAACAGAGGAGGAAACGTGCAATGAAGTAAACGATGGAAGGAGGAGGTGAACTTCATTGCAGTGTTAATGTAAGCCTACTTGTGACAATGAAGATTATTATTAATTAAACATTTTTAGTGAATAGTCATGTCAATGATGATGGAGGAAGTGGATGCTGAGGGCAGGAGGAGTTTCTGGAGTAAGACCCTGTTTCACTGACCAGCATCCTTGATGCCAAAGTCCCACATCCTTGATACCAACCCAGGTGCCATCTGCTTTCTCACTCCAAAGCATCAGCCCAGAAACTTGCACTTAGGGTTGAGTAATGGAGCAGGGATGATTGTCCGGTGGAATAAGATAGTGTCGGTATGATTAAGAGCACGTGGAAACTGGAGAAGTGGGAACTGGGTAAGGATGTGGCACGTTCCCACTGAAGATAGAGGGTACAATTTGAATTACTTCAGTGTTTTGGGAGTTAAACCTTAAAAGGAAGGATGTTTGAAGAACATCACAGCTGTGCGAGTTTGCAGATTGGTCCCTCAGGATGTGCAAGTTGCGACTCCACAACCAACAGCTCTCATTTGAGGTAACGAACATAGAACCATAGAAATGTTACAGCATAGAAGGAGACCAATTGGTCCATCTTGTCCATGCCTGTTTTAGCACAGGGCTAAATCGCTGGCTTTGAAAGCAGACCAAGGCAGGCCAGCAGCACGGTTCAATTCCCGTACCAGCCTTCCTGAACAGGCGCTGGAATGTGGCGACTAGGGGCTTTTCACAGTAACTTCATTGAAGTCTACTTGTGACAATAAGCGATTTTCATTTTCATTTCATGCCAGCCCGAGGACACCCAGGTCTCCTTTCTAATCCCACTCCCAATGCCCATTCCATAGTCCTGCAGTTTACAGCACTTAACGTACAGATCTAGGTGCTTTTAAAAATAATTTAGAGTCTCTGCCTCCACCACCAACTCGGGCAATGAATTCCAGACACTCAATACCCTCTGCATAAAAAAGTTCTTCCTCATGCCCCTTCTACACCTTCTGCCACATATATTGAATCAATGTCCTAGGTTCTAGAATTCTCCATCAAGGGAAACTATTTTATTCTGTCTACTTTGCATCTTCTCTATATCTATAACAACCTTGTTGGCTTGAACCGCTGCCTTTAAGGACCTGTGCATCTGTATGCCAAGGTCTCTCACTTCATTTACCCCTCTCAGTACATTCCCATTTATTGTGTACTCGCTTATAACAGTTTGACCTCCCTAAATGCAGGACCTCACATTGCTCTATGTTAAATTCCATCTGCCACTTTATCATAGATTATCATAGAATTTACAGTGCAGAAGGAGGCCATTCGACCCATCGAGTCTGCACCGGCTCTTGGAAAGAGCACCCTACCCAAGGTCAACACCTCCACCCTATCCCCATAACCCAGTAACCCCACCCAATACTAAGGGCAATTTTGGACACTAAGGGCAATTTATCATGGCCAATCCACCTAACCTGCACATCTTTGGACTGTGGGAGAAAACCGGAGCACCCGGAGGAAACCCACGCACACACGGGGAGGATGTGCAGACTCCGCACAGACAGTGACTCAAGCCGGAATCAAATCTGGGACCCTGGAGCTGTGAAGCAATTGTGCTATCCACAATGCTACCGTGCTGCCCATCTCCCACTCCACCAACCCATCTATTTCATTTTGGAGATTATAGATATCCTCTACACTGCCAACCACTCAGCAAATCTTTGTGATGTCTGCAAATTTCCCAATCTTGCCCCACGCGTTCACATCCAAATCGTTAATATATAATACAAACAATCAGGGCCCCAACACCGAGCCCTGTGGAACACTATTTGAAACAACTTTCCATTTGCAAGAGCAGCCATTGACCATTACCCTTTGTTTCCTGTTACTAAGCCAACTTTCTATCCAGTTTGCCATATTGCCCTGTATCAGGTGGGCTTTCACTTTCTTGGCCAATCTGTCATGTGGTACTTTGCCAAACACCTTGCTGAAATCCATGTACACAACATCCACTTCACTACCTTCATCAACCCTTCTTGTCACTTCCTCAAAGAATTCAATCAAATTTGTGAGGCAAGATCTTCCTTTAACAAATCCATGGTGACTATCCCTGACTAGTCCATGCCTTTCTATGTGACAGTTAATCCTATTTCTCAGGATTGATTCTACTAATTTGCCCACCACCGACGTAAGATTAATTGGCCTATAATTGTTTGGTATTTTCTTTGATCCTTTTTAAACAATGGAACATCAGGGCCAGGATTCTCCAACACCCCGCCGGGTCGGAGAATCCCCGGGGGGGGAGGCGCGAATCCCGCCCTGCCATCCCGACGCTGGCTGCCCTATTTTTTGGGCGGCAGCAGGATTCCCGCCACGCCGGTCAGGGGCCGTTGACAGGCACCCCCGGCGATTCTCCGGGCTCCGATGGGCCGAGCAGCCGTCCAGTTTTGGCCAGTCCCGCCGGCGTGAATTACTCACCTCACACATGGCGGGACCTGGCAGGTGAGTGTGTGGGGGCAGTCCTTGGGGGGGGGGTTCCGACCCTGGGGGGGCCCCCATGGTGGCCTGGCCCGCGATCGTGGCCCACCGATCTGCAGGCCGGCTTGTTCCGTGGGGGCACTTTTTTCCTCCAGGCCCCTGTAGGGCTCCGCCATATTGCCCGGGGGCTGGCACGGAGAAGAGAACCCCCACGCATGCGCGGGAATACACCGACCGGTCTGCGCATGTGCGGAAATATGCCGGCCGGTCCGCACATGCGCAAACTCGGCGCCAACCCCTTCGCCATCCACCTAGTCCCCGAAATTGAGGAGAATTCCTTACTTTCGGGGGCTGTTGACGCTGGAGTGGTTGGCGTGGTTTTCCCGCCAGCGTGGGGACTTAGTCCCCAGAAGCGAGAATCCCGGCCCAGGGAAGCTTTTTCATTGTTGCAAGCATCATTGGAGTATGTGGCACTGTATTCATTGGTGTTAATACTGTATCGGTTTAAGAAAAATATAAGCACTATAATAATAATCTTTTATTGTCACAAGTATGAAGTCACTGTGAAAAGCCCCTAGTCGCCACATTCTTTTAAAAAAAATAAATAATTTTTATTCAAATTTTCACAAAATAACAACAAAGTACAGAAAGAAAAGAACAACTCCCAGCCCCCCCCCCCCTCATATACATAAATAATAAATTAACAGCCTCCATCAACACAAAGGCAAATATACACGCCCACTCAAGAAAAACGAACCAGCCCCCCCCCAGGGTTGCTGTTGCTGCTGACCATCTTCTAACGTTCTGCCAGGAAGTCTAGGAACGGTTGCCACCGCCTGAAGAACCCTTGTACCGATCCCCTTAAGGCGAATTTCACCCTCTCCAATTTAATAAACCCCGCCATATCGCTGACCCAGGATTCCACGCTCGGGGGCCTCGCATGCTTCCACTGAAGAAGAATCCTTTGCTGGGCTACCAGGGACGCAAAGGCCTTTTTCACCTCCTGCACTCCCGGCTCCCCTGCAACCCCAAATATTGCGAGCCCCCAGCCCAGCTTGAACCTGGAACCTACCACCCTTGACACCGTCCTCGCTACACCCTTCCAAAAGTCCTCCAGCGCTGGGCACGCCCAGAACATGTGGGTGTGGTTTGCTGGGCCCCCTGAGCACCTAACACACCTGTCCTTGCACCCAAAGAACCTGCTTATCCTTGCCCCGGTCATGTGAGCCTTATGCAGCAACTTAAATCGTTGGCTGAGACTCGTGCAAGAGGAGGAAGAGTTCACCCTCTCCAGGGCATCCGCCCACGTCCCTCGTCAATCTCCTCACCCAACTCCTCCTCCCACTTACCCTTTAGCTCCTCCACCGAGGCCTCCTCCTCCTGCATCACCTGATACGTTGCCGAGATCCTCCCCTCTCCAACCCACACCCCCGACAGCACCCTGTCCTGGACCCTGTCCTGGACATTTTGTTTTATAATGTCCTTGTGAAGTGCCTTGGGCCTTTCGTTACATTAAAGGCACCACATAAAAATAAGTTGTTGTTGTTGCACTTGGCAAATATTTAATCTTCAGTATCATTTGGAACCCTGGGTGTTGCTCTCAAGTGAGCCGTATTGCATTTAATTTGTAGTGACAAATGCGCCCTTTAAAGCATTTTGACATTAAATCAAAATGTCAGGATGTCAGGCTTGCCTCTTAGCAATGTAACAATGTCTTACTCGGTCAATATTTACGACTCACGAAGTTGTAAGGTATATGTGGCGGCCAAGGTCTTCAGGTCAATAATCAGAATTAGAATTTTAACGCGTCTATACTTTATGTGGAAGACGCCTTTTGCTTTCACTGTTGATGCGCGTCTTCATTTATTTTTTGCCTTTTACTGAATAAACTTGAAGTAAGGTATAGCCGTACATCAGTAAAAATATTTTTGCGTCAATTCAAATATAGTTGACTGATGTTGAATGATATTTGAATGCATCAGCGGGCAATCTGAAACCCCTGGGTGAGTCATCTTGGTTCTGACGTAAATTGCTGCTCCAGCACCATTTGGATTTCGGATACAACAAAATTAGCTATCTTTTGAAGCCCAGGCAGCCTGTATTAAGCCACTTCTAATGTTAAGAATTTGCCCTTCCTCCTCCTAGTGCTCTCTTCTCTGTGGTGAAGAACACTTAGACTTCTCCATCGTTTCAATGTGTTAAAATGAGAACCAAATTCCACATATCTACACCTTGCACCCTTTGCATACAGTGCCCAACATTGCACTATTATGGTGGACTATTATAACGTACATTTACCTCAGTACGCTCCAACTTCCTGTTGTTCCTAATTGTCCTGCGTAGACTCAAATGTCTCCATTCATCAAATTGATCCTGGGTCTTCTAAAAAAAGCATTTTGCAGCGTCATCATTTTGCAACACAAATGATGCAACAGACTTCCTCGTAAATACAAGTGGTGGGGAAGCATAACCTTACATCAGGTTAAAAAAATATTTTTGCATCAATGCAAGTGAAGCGATTTGCTGTCTAATGCTAAATGACATTTGAATGCATCAACAACACGTCTGCATCTCCCTGAGTGATTCTTCTGAGGGCTGATGTAAATCACTGTTATCAGCTGTTAAAGTTATCCCAGTCACAAGGCTAAACTCATTGATGCATATTGTTAGGGGCTACAGGGAATAGAAAAGTCACTTTCTTCAGCCATCAAGGAGCTGGGAACAGACAGAGTATGTGGTGCTGCGTGGGGGTTGGCATGCTCTCGTCTCTGTAAGTAATAAAATGAACTTGCTCATTAGTGAAATTAATGATGCCTCAGCATAATTGGAAGGACTGACAGCATCACAAAAACCATCATATAATGAAGGCTAAAAGGAAGAATCAACTTGGCAATTGAAGGTTGCTTAATGATTGTGTTACTGAACTAATAATCTAAGGAATGTGTGGGGACAGGAATGTGCAGGGACAGGAATGGATGTTGCAGGTTCCGGGGTTTAGGTGTTTTAGTAAGCTCAGAGAAGGAGGCAAAAGAGGGGGAGGTGTGGCGCTGCTAGTCAAGAGCAGTATTACGGTGGCGGAGAGGATGCTAGATGGGGACTCATCTTCCGAGGTAGTATGGGCTGAGGTTAGAAACATGAAAGGAGAGGTCACACTGTTGGGAGTCTTCTATAGGCCTCCAAATAGTTCTAGGGATGTAGAGGAAAGGATGGCGAGGATGATCCTGCATAAGAGCGAAAGTAACAGGGTAGTTATTATGGGAGACTTTAACTTTCCAAATATTGACTGGAAAAGATATAGTTCGAGTACATTAGATGGGTTGTTTTTTGTAGTGTGTGCAGGAGGGTTTCCAGACACAATATGTTGACAGGCCAACAAGAGGCGAGGCCACGTTGGATTTGGTTTTGGGTAATGAACCAGGCCAGGTGTTGGATTTGGAGGTAGGAGAGCACTTTGGGGACAGTGACCACAATTCGGTGACGTTTACGTTAATGATGGAAAGGGATAAGTATACACCGCAGGGCAAGAGTTATAGCTGGGGGAAGGGCAATTATGATGCCATTAGACGTGACTTGGGGGGATAAGGTGGAGAAGTAGGCTGCAAGTGTTGGACACACTGGATAAGTGGAGCTTGTTCAAGGATCAGCTACTGCGTGTTCTTGATAAGTATGTACCGGTCAGGCAGGGAGGAAGGTGTCGAGCGAGGGAACCGTGGTTTACCAAAGAAGTGGAATTTCTTGTTAAGAGGAAGAAGGAGGCCAATGTTAAGATGAGGTGTGAAGTTTCAGTTGGGGCGATGGATAGTTACAAGGTAGCGAGGAAGGATCTAAAGAGAGAGCTAAGACGAGCAAGGAGGGGACATGAGAAGTATTTGGCAGGTAGGATCAAGGAAAACCCAAAAGCTTTCTATAGGTATGTCAGGAATAAGCGAATGACTAGGGAAAGAGTAGGACCAGTCAAGGACAGGGATGGGAAGTTGTGTGTGGAGTCTGAAGAGATAGGCGAGATACTAAATGAATATTTTTCGTCAGTATTCACTCAGGAAAAAGATAATGTTGTGGAGGAGAATGCTGAGACCCAGGCTAATAGAATAGATGGCATTGAGGTACGTAGGGAAGAGGTGTTGGCAATTCTGGACAGGCTGAAAATAGATAAGTCCCCGGGTCCTGATGGGATTTATCCTAGGATTCTCTGGGAGGCCAGGGAAGAGATTGCTGGACCTTTGGCTTTGATTTTTATGTCATCATTGGCTACAGGAATAGTGCCAGAGGACTGGAGGATAGCAAATGTGGTCCCTTTGTTCAAAAAGGGGAGCAGAGACAACCCCGGCAACTATAGACCGGTGAGCCTCACGTCTGTAGTGGGTAAAGTCTTGGAGGGGATTATAAGAGACAAGATTTATAATCATCTAGATAGGAATAATATGATCAGGGATAGTCAGCATGGCTTTGTGAAGGGTAGGTCATGCCTCACAAACCTTATTTAGTTCTTTGAGAAGGTGACTGAACAGGTAGACGAAGGTAGAGCAGTTGATGTGGTGTATATGGATTTCAGCAAAGCGTTTGATAAGGTTCCCCACGGTAGGCTATTGCAGAAAATACGGAGGCTGGGGATTGAGGGTGACTTAGAGATGTGGATCAGAAATTGGCTAGCTGAAAGAAGACAGAGGGTGGTGGTTGATGGGAAATTTTCAGAATGGAGTTCAGTTACAAGTGGAGTCCCACAAGGATCTGTTCTGGGGCCGTTGCTGTTTGTCAATTTTATCAATGACCTAGAGGAAGGCGCAGAAGGGTGGGTGAGTAAATTTGCAGACGATACTAAAGTCGGTGGTGTTGTCGATAGTGTGGAAGGATGTAGCAGGTTACAGAGGGATATAGATAAGCTGCAGAGCTGGGCTGAGAGGTGGCAAATGGAGTTTAATGTAGAGAAGTGTGAGGTGATTCACTTTGGAAGGAATAATAGGAATGCGGAATATTTGGCTAATGGTAAAGTTCTTGGAAGTGTGAATGAGCAGAGGGATCTAGGTGTCCATGTACATAGATCCCTGAAAGTTGCCACCCAGGTTGATAGGGTTGTGAAGAAGGCCTATGGAGTGTTGGCCTTTATTGGTAGAGGGATTGAGTTCCGGAGTCAGGAGGTCATGTTGCAGCTGTACAAAACTCTGGTACGGCCGCATTTGGAGTATTGCGTACAGTCCTGGTCACCGCATTATAGGAAGGACGTGGAGGCTTTGGAGCGGGTGCAGAGGAGATTTACCAGGATGTTGCCTGGTATGGAGGGAAAATCTTATGAGGAAAGGCTGATGGACTTGAGGTTGTTTTCGTTGGAGAGAAGAAGGTTAAGAGGAGACTTAATAGAGGCATACAAAATGATCAGGGGGTTGGATAGGGTGGACAGTGAGAGCCTTCTCCCGCGGATGGAAATGGCTGGCACGAGGGGACATAGCTTTAAACTGAGGGGTAATAGATATAGGACAGAGGTCAGAGGTAGGTTCTTTATGCAAAGAGTAGTGAGGCTGCGGAATGCCCTACCTGCTACAGTAGTGAACTCGCCAACATTGAGGGCATTTAAAAGTTTATTGGATAAACATATGGATGATAATGGCATAGTGTAGGTTAGATGGCTTTTGTTTCGGTGCAACATCGTGGGCCGAAGGGCCTGTACTGCGCTGTATCGTTCTATGTTCTATGTTCTAAAGCTCAGGATAGGAATTTGATCAATTAAATTGCTTAAAAACGCAGGAATTTAAAAACAGAATCGACATCAGTGAAGTCCAACTGGTTCATGAGTGTCCCTTTGGGAAATAAATCTGCTGTCCTTTCCCTGCCTGGCCTATATGTCACACCGATTCCACAGCCATGTGGTTGGTTTGAGCTGCCCTGCCAGACTGGGTCTGCACCGAGCAGTGAGTGAAACAACATAGTGCAGTAACCTACTTGATCTCTTCCCTATTAACCTGCTGGTTGCAGGAAGGTCTCTCCTGGTAGCAAAAGGAGTGAAATCTGCACAGAGATTGTAAAAACAAAGGGCTAAATTCTCCGCCTTGTGCTGCCAGTAGTGGAGTTACCGATGAGGTGGTGAATCCAGCATTGTTGCCGACCCGTTTCCGATGCTCCACACCCCGCGCTGGCGTCGGGATCGAGGATCTCGCCCTGGATGCAAATGGATCATTAAGACCCATTTGCATCCGCTTAGTGGGCCGGGCAGCATATTCTCCGGGCCTGCGTGATCCTCTGGTCCTCTGGGCTGGGAGTTACGTGGGATGAGAATAACTACTGTTCCTGACAAACGTGGCCCTGACCCGGTGGAACAGGCGGTGGACCAAGAGGGTAACTCTTGAAGGGAGTTTCCTCCAAAGTCCAACTGAGGACCCCCCCCCCTCAGACCCCCTAAATAAGGAGACCCCCCACAGAGACCCCTTATAAAGAGAGTCCCCACAGATGGCGAATGCAGAACCCTCTGTGGCAGAGAATTCCAAAGATTCACAACCCTCTGAATTAAGTAATTTCTCCTTTCTCAGTCCTAAATGATCAATCACTTAACCTGGGACTGTGCCCCCATATTTTGGATTCCCCAACCAGCAGAAACCATCTTTTAGTATTGACCCTTTCAATCCTTTTCAGAATCTTGTATATTTCAATGAGATCGCTTCTCATTCTCCTAAACTCCAGAGAATATCGACCCAGTTTACTCAGCGTTTCATCATTGGGCGATCCTCCCTTCCCAGGAATCAATCTAGTGAACCTTTGATGTATCCCTCCAATGCAAATATATCCTTCCTTAAATATGGAGACCAAAGCTGCACATTGATGTGGTCCAAACAAAGCCCTGCACAAATGTAGCAAGATTGTGTCATTCCTGTACCCCAATCCCCTTACAAAAAGGCCAACAGGCCTTTGCTATACCTGTATGTTAACTTTCCGTGTTTCTTGTATGAATAACACCTGAGTCCTTCTGAGCATCAACATTAAAAAGTTTCACACCTTCTAAAAGATGTTCAGCTGGGCAGCACGGTGGCACCCCACTGTTGCTGTAGGGAAAGGACGTCACAGGGCTTCTCTCGCTCAATCCCCTTCAGCTGTCGGAATTCCATATTTTAAAACAAAACGCTGCTCTCTTGAAAACAACCACTTTTTTGGGTTGCTGAAGACTGCTCACTTTGCTTCTTTTCACAATCATCTCCCAGCATAGTGCATACTCCAGGAGGCCTTACATAGCCACTCCTTCAATTCAGCTCCCAACCTCTCTTTAAATATGTTTTTCTATTTCATCTTTTTCCATTGTCCTTGTCCGTCTTCCTTGTCATACACCGAGATCCGCACACAAGGCCCCTTTATGCCTGCTTCGCAGAATACTACAGTAGACACAAAACATAGTTTAAAAATAACATTTTCTTCACACTGTAGACTCTGCAGCCCCTCTGTGTAATCCTCTCAGCTTAGATTTCCACTTAGCTTTGTATCTCCAGTGCTCCCGCTGTCGTTAGCTGGGAGAGTGCAGATGGTCAAAATGACGGTCCAACCGAGATTTCTGTTTGTATTTCAGTGTCTCCCAATTTTCATCCCGCGGTCCTTTTTTAAGAGAGTTAATAAAATCATCCTGGGCTCTGTGTGGGCGGGTAAGTCCCCGCGAGTGAAGGAGGTGATGCTCGAGCGGAATCGGGGGGAGGGGGGCTTGCGCTGCCGAATTTGAGTAATTATTACTGGGCGGCCAACATAGCCATGAAAGGAAGTGGGTGGCAGGGGTGAGGGCGGGGTCGGCTTGGGAGTGGATGGTGGCAGCTTCATGGAAGGGGCACCAGTCTGGGGCGTTGATAACGGCACCTCTGCCGTTCCTGCCGGCGAGGTACTCCACCAGCCCCGTAGAGGTGGCGGCCTTGAGGATCTGGGGTCAGTGGAGGAGGAGGTATGCTGGAGCAGTGGGAGCATCGGTCTGGTCCCCAATATGTGACAATCGCTGGTTTGCCCCGGGGAGCTTGGATGGGAGGTTCCGAGTATGGCGAAGGGTGGGAATTGAGAAGATGGGGGACTTGTTTTTAGAGGGGAGCTTCCCTAGCTTGAGGGTGCTGGAGGAGAAGTTTGGGTTGGCAAGGGGGAACAAATTTAGATATTTACAGGTGCGGGACTTTCTGCGCAGGCAGGTTTCATCCTTCCCACTCCTGCCACTAAGGGGGATCCAGGATAGGGTAGTGTCTAGGGGATGGGTGGGAGAGGGGAGCTTCTCGGACATCTACAAAGAACTCATGGGGGCGGAGGAGATGCAGACCGAGGAGCTGAAGCGTAAGTGGGAGGAGGAGCTTGGTGGTGAGATGGAGGATGGATCATGGGAGGACGCGTTGAGCAGAGTCAACACGACCGCAACTTGCGCCAGGCTCGGCTTGATCCAATTCAAGATGGTCCATCAAGCCCACATGACAGTGGCCCGGATGAGTAGATTCTTTGGGGTGGAGGGCAGGTGTGTAAAATGTGCGGGAGGACCAGCGAACCATGTCCACATGTTCTGGGCGTGTCCAAAACTTAGGGGATATTGGCAGGGGTTTGCAGACGTCATGTCCAGAGTTTTGAAGACAAGGGTAGCAATGAGTCCAGAGGTGACAATTTTCGGGGTGTCGGAAGACCCGGGAATCCAGGAGGAGAACGAGGCAGATGTTCTGGCCTTTGCTTTCCTGGTAGCCCGGAGACGGATACTGCTAGCTTGGAGGGACTCAAAGCCCCCGAAGTCGGAGACCTGGCTAACTGACATGGCGAGCTTTCTCAGCCTAGAGAAGATTACGTTCGCCTTGAGCGGTTCACTGTTAGGGTTTGCCCGGAGGTGGCAACCATTCATTGACTTCTTCGCGGAGAATTAATCGTCAGTGGGGGGTGGGGGGTTTTAGAGTAGCGTAGAATAGGGGGTCAATTATGCTTGTCTTGGCGGGATGGGAGTCGGTGATTGCACTATGTCTATTGTTCTTTGTACATTGTTTTTATACTGTTGCTGTTTGTAATGCCAAAAATACCTCATTAAAATTGTTTATTAAAAACAAAAGCTTTGTATCTCCAGCAAACTTAGATACATGACTCTCTATCTCTTCATCAAAGTCCTTAAAATAGATCAGTGATGGGAAACATGGAGCTGGCGGGCCACATGTGACCCAATTACACAATAAATGGTAGAAGTCTTGTGAGTACTGACAGGCAGAGAGACCTGGGTGTGAATGCCCACCAATCACTGAAAGTGGCATTGCATGTGGCTACGGCAGCACGGTAGCATAGTGGTTAGCACAATTGCTTCATAGCTCCAGGGTCCCAAATTTGATTCCCGGCTTGGGTCACTGTCTGTGTGGAGTCTGCACGTTCTCCCCGTGTTAGCATGGGTTTCCTCCGGGTGCTCTGTTTTCCTCCCACAGTCCAAAGATGTGCAGGTTAGGTGGATTGGCCATGATAATTGCCCTTAGTGACCAAAAAAGGTTGGGTGGGGTTACTGGGTTATGGGATAGGGTGGAGGCGTGAGCTTAAGTAGGGTTCTCTTTCCAAGGGCCAGTGCATATTCGATGGGCCGAATGGCCTCCTTCTGCACTGTAAATTCTATGATCTATGATTTTATGTGGATAAGGTGGTCAAAAAGGCTGGCATGCTGGCATTCATTGGTCGGACCATTGAATATAAAAATTGGCAAGTCATGTTGCAGCTGTACAGGACCTTAGTTAGGCCTCATTTGGAATATTATGCACAATTCTGGTCGCCACACTATCAGAAGGATGTGGATGCTTTGCAGAGGGTACAGAAGCAGTTTACTAGGAAGTTGCCCGGTATGGAGGGCATTAGCTGTGAGGAGAGGTAAGTTAAACTCGGCCTGTTCTCACTGGAACGAAGTAGGTTGAGAGGCGGCCTGATAGAGGTCTACAAGATTATGAGTGGCATGGATAGAGAGGATAGTCAGATGCTCTTTCCTAGGGTAGGAGAGTCAAGTATTAGGGGACATAGGTTTTTAAAAAATATATATTTTATTGAAGCTTTTCAAACAAAGATTTTCCGTTTTTACAACTTAATAAAGGAATATACATTAAACGTTATTTAAATAATATATTAAACTAACAACAGATGGAAAACAAAATAAACAAAAAGCAAATATCAACAACTAACTAAGAAAAAACAAGAACACGGAATAATCCCCCCCCCCCCCCCACCCAACCCCTCCCCCCTCCCCCCTGGGTTGCTGCTGCTGTCTTTTCTGTTTTTCCATTATCGTTCCGCGAGATAGTCAAGGAACGGTTGCCACCGCCTGGTGAACCCCTGAGCCGATCCTCTTAACGCATATTTTATTCGTTCCAGTCTTATGAACCCTGCCATGTCGTTTATCCAGGCCTCCAGGCCCGGGGGCTTCGCTTCTTTCCACATAAGTCGAATCCTTCGCCGGGCTACTAGGGACGCAAAGGCCAAAACGTCGGCCTCTTTCGCCTCCTGCACTCCCGGTTCTTCTGCAACCCCAAATATAGCCAACTCCCAGCTTGGTTTGACCCGGACCCCCACCACCTTTGAGATCACTCTTGCCACACCCTCCCAGAACTCATGCAGTGCCGGACACGACCAGAACATGTGAGTGTGGTTCTCCGAGCTTCCTGAGCACCTCCCACACCTGTCCTCCACCCTAAAAAACCTGCTCAGTCTTGCTCCCGTCATATGCGCTCTGTGTAGAACCTTAAATTGAATCAGGCTAAGCCTGGCACAGCCTCTCCTCAATCTCTTCCCCCAGCTCCTCTTCCCATTTTCCCTTCAGCTCCTCTACTATCGCCTCCCCCTCGTCTCTCATCTCCCTGTATATTTCGGACACTTTACCTTCTCCAACCCATGCCCCCGAAATCACTCTATCCTGGACCCCTTGCGTCGGGAGCCGTGGAAATTCCCTCACCTGTTGCCTCGTAAATGCCCTCACTTGCATGTATCGGAAAGCATTCCCTGGTGGCAGCTTATATTTTTCTTCCAATGCTCCCAAACTCGCAAACATCCTGTCCACAAACAGGTCCTTCAGCTTCCTAATTCCTGCTCGCTGCCAACATTGAAATCCCCCATCTATCCTCCCCGGGACGAACCTGTGGTTATTCCTTATCGGGGACCACACCGAGGCACTCGTCACTCCTCTATGTCGTCTCCACTGCCCCCAGATCTTCAAGGTCGCCACCACCACTGGGTTTGTGGTGTACCTTTTCGGGGAGAACGGTAACGGCGCCGTCGCCAGCGCTTTTAGGCTCGTTCCCTTACAGGACGCCATCTCCAACCTTCTCCACGCCGCACCTTCTTCTTCCCTTATCCACTTACAGACCATCGACACATTGGCGGCCCAATAGTAGTCACTCAGACTCGGCAGTGCCAATCCCCCTCTGTCCCTACTGCACTGCAGGAACCCCCTCTTTATCCTCGGGGTCTTTCCCGCCCACACAAAGCTCATAATGCTCCTGTCTATTTTTTTGAAGAAGGCCTTTGTAATCAGGATGGGGAGGCACTGAAACACGAAAAGGAACCTCGGGAGGACCACCATTTTAACCGCCTGTACTCTGCCCGCCAATGACAGGGGCACCATATCCCACCTCTTAAAGTCCTCCACCGTCTGCTCTACCAATCGCGTCAGGTTAAGGTTATGTAGGGTTCCCCAGTTCCTGGCCACCTGAATCCCCAGGTATCGAAAATTCCTTGCTACTCTCCTCAGCGGCAGAGCATCTATCCCCCTGTCCTGTTCCCCGGGGTGCATTACAAAAAGTTCGCTCTTTCCCATATTTAATTTGTATCCCGAGAACTCTCCAAACTCCCTGAGTATCTGCATTACTTCTGGCATCCCCTCTACCGGGTCCGCCACATATAGCAGGTAATCGTCTGCATATAGTGACACCCGATGTTCCTCTCCCCCTCTAAGTACCCCCCTCCACTTCTTAGAGTCCCTCAGCGCCAGTGCCAACGCGAACAGTAACGGGGACAGGGGGCACCCTTGTCTTGTACCCCTATGTAATCAAAAGTATCCCGATCTTTGTCTGTTTGTAATGACGCTTGCCACCGGGGCCGCGTACAAGAGTCTAACCCATCTAATGAACCCCTCCCCGAACCCAAATCTCTTCAGCACCTCCCACAAATAGTCCCACTCCACCCTATCGAATGCCTTCTCTGCATCCATCGCCAACACTATCTCTGCCTCCCCCTCCGGTGGGGGCATCATCATCACCCCCAGCAATCTTCGTACATTGGCATTCAATTGTCTCCCCTTAACAAACCCTGTCTGGTCGTCATGTATCACCCCTGGGACACAATCCTCTATCCTTGTCGCCGTCACTTTGGCCAGCAGTTTGGTGTCTACGTTCAGGAGGGAGATAGGCCTGTATGACCCGTACTGCAGCGGGTCTTTGTCTCGTTTCAGAATTAGCGATATCGTCGCCTCCGACATTGTCGGGGGTAATGTCCCCCTTTCCTTAGCCTCATTAAAGGTTCTCGCCAAAAGCGGGGCCAACACGTCCATACACTTCCTATAAAATTCCACCGGGAACCCATCTGGTCCCGGGGCCTTCCCTGCTTGCATGTTCCCAATTCCTTTGATCACCTCATCCACCTCAATCTGCGCCCCCAGACCTGCCACCTCCTGCCCCTCCACCCTCGGGAACTCTAGCTGGTCCAAAAAGTGTATCATTCCCTCTTTCCCCTCCGGGGGTTGGGACTTGTACAGCCTCTCATAGAATGTCTTGAACACCTCGTTCACTTTCCCTGCTCTCTGCTCCATCTTTCCCGTTTCGTCCCTAACTCCTCCAATCTCTCTCGCCGCCCCCCTCTTCCGAAGTTGTTGGGCCAGCAGCCGGCTCGCCTTTTCCCCATATTCATATTGTATCCCCTGTGCCTTCCTCCACTGTGTCTCTGTCTTTCCCGTGGTCAGCAGGTCAAACTCCGTCTGTAGTCTTCGTCTTTCCCTGTATAGCCCTTCGTCTGGGGCCTCCGCATACTTCCTATCCACCCTCAGAATTTCCCCAACCAATCTCTCTCTTTCTTTACCCTCTTGTTTCCCCTTGTGGGCTCTGATGGAAATCAGCTCTCCTCTAACCACCGCCTTCAGCCTTCCCATACTACTCCCACCTGGACCTCCCCATCGTCATTGACCTCCAGATATCGTTCGATACATCCCCTCACCCTTCCGCATCCCCCCTCGTCCGCCAGTAGTCCCATGTCCAATCGCCAGAGTGGGCGCTGGTCCCTTTCCTCTCCTAGTTCCAGCTCCACCCAATGCGGGGCGTGATCTGAAACGGCTATGGCCGAGTACTCCGTTCCTGCCACCTTCGGGATCAGTGCCCTTCCCAAAACAAAAAAGTCTATCCGGGAATATACCTTGTGGACGTGGGAGAAGAAGGAAAACTCTTTACCCATCGGTCTGGCGAATCTCCACGGATCTATTCCCCCCATTTGCTCTATGAATCCCTTAAGCACCTTGGCCGCTGCCGGCCTTCTCCCGGTCCTGGATCTGGACCAGTCCAGCCCTGGGTCAAGCACTGTATTAAAATCTCTCCCCCCCCCCCCCATTACCAAGCTTCCCTCCTCCAGGTCCGGGATACGTCCCAGCATTCGCTTCATGAATCCCGCGTCATCCCAGTTCGGGGCATATACGTCCACCAGCACAACCACCTCACCCTGCAATCTGCCACTCACCATCACCATCATCGCTACTGTCGCTCCTTTCCATCCACACCCGGGGGGAATCCTTCCTTTGTCACCTCACACTGGCTTTGGCCGCAAGAAATTTCCGTTGGGGCTCCCGATAAGAGCCCAAAAGTCCGTTGAAACGGGAGGTGTCGAAACGTGCGGCTTAGCTGGTCATCGCCGCAACCGGAAGTCCGGGGACATAGGTTTAAAGTGCAGGGGGAAAAGTTTAGAACTGATGTGAGAGACAAGTTTTTTGCACAGAGGTTGGTAAATATATGGAACGTGCTGCCTGGGGAGGTGGTGAGAGCAGGTACGATGGCGGCATTTAAGGGGCATCTCGACAAATATATGAATTGGGTGGGAATGGAAGGATACGGCCTCCGTAAGTGCATACGGTTTTAGTTTAGGCAGGTACTATGGTCGGTGCAAGCTTGGAGGGCCGAAGGGCCTGTTCCTGTGCTGTATTGTTCTTTGTTCATCCAAGTTCTGAATGCGACCCACAAGAATCTTGCTGATCACTGCCCATGCGCAGGGTTGCCACATTCTACAGATTAATGTGCACGTAGGTTTTTCTGACTGGCATGACTGAAGTGACACACCCATAAAGCAAGGGCAGGTGAAGTGAGTGCATGCTGATTGAACACAACATCGACTGTGAGAGTCATGCACTCCAATCAAGCATAAATATTTCTTCCCTTTTTATCATTTGAAGTTGGTGATAGTTCTATTGATATATAAATAATTAAACATTTTCTATAACTTGTTATGAAATATTCAGCATGTATTAAATGAATTTAATCTTGTTCATGGGTCATGTTTAGGGAACAAGCCTGATTTCAATCTTGTAGCCTATTGAGATGAAGGAGGGCCACTGAACAGCTTAGGTAGCCCATCACTGATATAGATTGTAAATAGCTGAAGACCCATCACTGATCATTCAGAACTTCACTAGTCACAGCCTACCAACTTGAAAATGCTCTGTTTATGCCTACTCCTTGCTTCCTGTTCATGAATCGATCCTCTAAGAGGTGGGATACACTGCATTTAACGTTGGCGGGGAGGGTCGAAGTGGTGAAAATGAATATTCTGCCAAGGTTCTTGTTTATCTTTCAGGCTCTCCCGATCTTTATACCAAAGGCCTTTTTTCGGAAAGTAGACACGATCATTTTGGACTTTGTCTGGGCGGGGAAGGTGCTGAGGTGGGGAGGACCCTGCTACAGAGACAGAGGCAGTAGGGGGGGGGAGTTGGCGTTGCTGAACCTGCTTCAGTATTATTGGGCGGCGAATGTGGACAAGGTGCGGCGGTGGTGGGAAGGAGAAGGGGTAGAGTGGGCTAGGATGGAGGAGGAATCGTGTAGGGGTCTAGTTTGAGGGCTATAGTGACAGTAGCATTGCCAATGACTCTGAGTAAGTATTCAGGGAGCCCGGTGGTGCAATCCACGGTGAAGATATGGAATCAGCTGAGGAGACATTTTAGGGTGGAAGGGATGTCGGTGCTAACGCCGCTGTGCAAGAATCATGGGTTTGAGCCGGGGGTGTGGGGGGGGGATGGATAGTGCATACAGGAGGTGGAGAGAAGTGGGGCTGGTCAAGGTGAGGGATGTGTATTTGGAGGAAGGGTACGCCAGTCTGGAGGTGCTGTAGAGGGTTCCATCTCTGCTACTCCACTACTGGGCCGATATCTGGGGTTTGAGTATCTGTGTGTGTCTCTCTCCAGCTGGCACTGAAACGTCAGAGGCCAGGGGATGCCGCACTGGGACACCTCCACGGGAGAGAGCACTGAATCAAGCCTGCCGTTTATCCCTAACCAGAAGCCTGAGGCTTATATCACACAGATATCCTGACCCCCACCAATGCCCAGGTGATTCTCTCTCTTGCCGGTGGTACAACACCCACCCGGTTCCTACTTCCCTGGAGTAGCTTTCCCAAGAGAGAGAATAGGACACTGCTGTTTATTACCTAACCAGCAGCCTGTCCTGAGTGAACGGGTTCGAATCGTTCAAGATGACCCCAGATTCTCGACCCCGGAATTAAGGTGAGGAATATCTTAACAATGACTTGGTCAGAGATCGCTGGTGAGAGATTGAAGAATTTAAACAACTCCAATTATCAGCAAATCGAGATTTATTGCAAAACCCAGGTCAAAATCATCAAACAGAAGAAATTATAATAAAATCTTAAGCTCTAACACAAACTAAGTCTATTCAGGAAGTACTATAACGGACACAATGTAAAATCTTATTGTTACACAATTTTAGCAATGGCACAAAACACAAATCAAGCCCCCTGCCCCAAAGCCTCAACCACTATCAAAGTCAAGGGAGTTTCGCAAGCTGCTGCAGGGTACTTACGGTCACAGGCTGCGGGAGGTCAAGTCGAAGGTGGAGAGGTCAAGCCAACAGACCCTCAATCGAAACACAGCCCCTTTTATATACGTTTTACCTGGCTTTTTCCTGTGTTCGGCCAGCCCCTTTTGCATTGAATCCATAAGGTTTAAAGTTCCCGCTGGTCCTGCCCCCTTTGAGCCGGTCAGACCTGTCAAGATGGGAGTAACTCCCCTAGGTCCGCCTCCAGTCTGCTTTTTGAGATAACGAGGTTGAGCTCCCTTGTGAAGATTTTCAAAGTCTTCCATCTGCTCTGGAGATCGCTGCTATTCTCACTCTCACCTCGCTATGTTGATGGGGTGTTGATTGGATTCTGCTCTGGTGGAGGCAAAGTCATTTACATCTGCATGGGGCTATGACCATCCCATTGTCCTGCTTGCAGGCAGGCCCCTTACAGCATTACCATGCCCCTTTGTCTCTGTTTTTAATCCTATTTCGTTGTCTGGCTTCTTCTTCCTTGTAGCTCCCGGGGGGGGGGGGGGGGGGGGGGGGTTGTAAATACCTATGCCCCTACTCAGCTCAGCTGACCAAGCCTGCTGGGAAATTTGGTTACGTTCCTTTGGCTGAAAAGTGTCCAGTTTACACTCTCTGGGTTTTATTCTTGGGCAGTCCAAAAAGGTCCGAATTGCCCGAAAACCTTACAGTGCTAAGGGAGAGGGTAGAGCTGCCGAGGAGTAGTGAGTTCAGGTATCTGCAGGTTAGGGACTTTGCGCGAAAGGTCTGGAGGGGGTTCCCTAGGTTGGCGGGATACACCCTCCTGGAGCGACCGCTGCTTCCGGATGTGGAAGGGGAGGGAAGAATTGGGGATATATACAAGTGGCTGGGGGAGCAGGGAGGCGAGGTAAATTTCATAAAATTTACAGTGCTGAAGGAGGCCATTGGGCACCAGCCCTTGGAAAGAGCACTCTACGAATGCCCACACCTCCACCCTATCCCCGTAACCCAGTAACCCCAATTAATCTTTTTTGGACACTAAGGGCAATTTAGCATGGCCAATCCACCTAACCCGCACATCTTTGGACTGTGGGAGGAAACCGGAGCCCCGGAGGAAACCCACGCACACACGGGGAGAACGTGCAGACTCCGCACAGACAGTGACCCAAGCCAGGAATTGAACCTGGGACCCTGGAGCTGTGAAGCAACTATGCTAACCACTGTGCTACTGTGCTGCCTAAGATCAAGGAGAAATGGGAAGCGGAGTTGGGAGGGGAGATCAATTGGGGAGTATGGAGTGAGGCACTGCGTCGAGTAAACAGGACCTCCTCTTGTGTAAGGATGAGCATGATACAGTTTAAGGTGGTGCACAGGGTGTATATGACTTGGGCGAGGATAAGTGGGTTCTTTCAGGGGGTAGCAGATGAGTCTGAGAGGTGTGGGCGGGGGCCAGTGAATCACTCGCACATGTTTTGGGCTTGCGAAAAATTGGGAAGATTCTGGGCCGGAATGTTCGCAATCTTCGCCAGGATAGTGGGGGAGAAGGTGGACCCGGACCCTCTGGTGGCGACATTTGGGGTTTCAGAAAATCAGGAGCTCATGGAGAGGAGGAAAGCCGATGCTGTGGCCTTCGCCTCTCTGATTGCTGGAGTGGCGATCGGCATCGCCACCGGAGGTAGTGGCCTGGTTGGGTGACCCGTACGACTTCCTGCAATTAGAGAAGATAAAGTATGAGTTAAGAGGCTGAGCAGGTGGGGGATATTTGTGACCGTGTTTGATGAGCAGTATGTCGCGCGGGGGGGATTGGAAGGGAGAGGTTGACAATGGTGAAAATCTGTACAGACTGTGTAGTTGATTGTGAACGTATTTACATGTGAAGACAGCGGTCTAATGTGAGAAAACAGAACATAACAAACAAAACAAATGTTCCTGAGTCCAGTCTCTGGGGCTTGCGTCTGATCCTGGTCGACCGCCAGAGAGGTGGTGGTGGGGACGACAGCACCTTGCTGAGCGGGATGGAAGCCTGACTGGTGGTATCTTAGTTCGAGGTATCAGGAGGTGGCAAAACAACGGATGGAAATGGAGAAGAAAGCGGTTGCGGGCAGGCAACTTTGCACAGTGCCCGTCTGTTTTGTCGCACAACAGAACCATCAGCCATACGTACAACATACGAGCGGGGCGCAGCCTATCGAACAACGACAGCTGAAGCAGACCAGCCATCATCCAGTATCTTGATCCTGACAGTGTCTGCCGGGGATAACATGGGCAAATCGGTGGCATGGGCATCATAGCCCTGCTTTTGCTGGTTTTGGAGCTGCTGCACCTTCTGCAGCACCGGGAGGTGATCCAGGTTGGGCAAGTGTATGGCTGGAAGTGTCGTCCGCAGGTCCCTGTTCATCAGGAGTTAAGCAGGCGACATGCCAGTGGACAGTGGGGTCGCCCTGTACGCAAGCAGCGCGAGGTAGATGTCAGAAGCAGAATCCGCAGCCTTGCAGATGAGCTGTTTCACAATGTGCACCTTTTTCAACCTTCCCATTGGACTGCGGATACTGTGGGCTGGAAGTGACATGTTTGAAATGGTATGACTTGGCAAACATAGACCACTCATGGCTGTTGAAGCACGGGCCATTGTCACTCATGACAGTGAGTGGGATACCATGCCTGGAGAACATCTCCTTAAAGGCCTTGATGACGGTCCGAGATGTGAGGTCTGAGAGCTTCACGACTTCAGGGTAATTGGAGAAATAGTGAATAATCAACACGCTGTCATGACCATTCGCACGAAAGAGGTCGATGCCAACCTTGGACCACGGGGAGGTCTCGATTTCATGCTGCTGGAGCGTCTCCTTGCTCTGCGCTGGCTGGAAGCGTTGACAGGTCACACAGTTGAGGACCATGTTCGAGATGTCCTGGCTAATACCGGGCCAGTAGACAGCCTGCCTGGCTCTGCGTCTGCACTTCTCAATGCCCAGGTGTCCCTCATGGATTTGGCGGAGCACCAAGCTCTGGAGACTGAGTGGAATGACAATCTGGTCCAGCTTGAGGAGGATACCATCAATCACCGTCAGGTCGTCCTTTACATCGTAAAATTGAGGGCACTGCCCTTTCTGCCAGCCATTGGCAATGTGGTGCATGACAGGCTGCACGAGGGGGTCTTTGACTGTCTCCTCGCGGATACGAACCACCTTCTCATCAGACGCCGGGGCGATGCTAGCACACAGCTGCACCTGTGATTCAATCTGCTGGATGATTTCCAGCGGTTCACTAGGCAGTGTGATGGAGCGGGACAATGCATCAGCGATGATGAGCTCCTTGCCAGGCGTGTACACTAAGTCAAAGTCGTACCTTCTGAGTTTGAGGAGGAAGCGCTGCAACCACGGCAGCACGGTAGCATTGTGGATAGCACAAATACTTCACAGCTCCAGGGTCCCAGGTTCGATTCCGGCTTGGGTCACTGTCTGTGCGGAGTCTGCACATCCTCCCCGTGTGTGCGTGGGTTTCCTCCGGGTGCTCCGGTTTCCTCCACAGTCCAAAGATGTGCGGGTTAGGTGGATTGGCCATGCTAAATTGCCCATAGTGTTCAAAATTGCCCTTAGTGTAGGGTGGGGTTACTGGGTTATGGGGATAGGGTGGAGGTGTGGACCTTGGGTAGGGTGCTCTTTCCAAGAGCCGGTGCAGACTCGATGGGCCGAATGGCCTCCTTCTGCACTGTAAATTCTATGAATACTCTATGAACTGAGGCGTCGTGTCGTTTAGGTCCTTGTGGATAATGTGGACCAGAGGCCTATGATCCGTCTTGACAGTGAATGTCGGCAGGCCGTAGACATAGTCGTGAAACTTGAGAATGGCAGTGAGAAGGCCCAGGCACTCCTTCTCGATTTGCGCATATCTTGTTTCGGTGGGAGTCATGGCCCTCGATGTGTAGGCTACCGGTGCCCAGGATGAAGTGTCATCGCGTTGAAGCAGCACCGCACTGATGCCATCCTTGCTCGCATCTGTCGAGATCTTCATCTCCCTGTCTGGGTTGAAAAATGCCAAGACGGGTGCAGTGGTGAGCTTGGCTTTCAGCTCCAACCACTCTGCCTGATGTGCTGCCTTCCACTCAAAGGCAGTGGACTTTTTTACCAGGTTTCATAGGACCATGGTGTGTGAGGCCATGTTTGGGATGAACTTGCCCAGAAAATTGACGATGCCCAGGAAGCGCAGCACCGCCTTCTTGCCTTCAGGGACCTTCATGGCTTTGATGGCCTTGACCTTGTCCATGTCTGTGTCGAGGCACATGCCCTGCTGAGAGATCTGGTCACCTAGGAACTTGAGTGTCGACATGCCAAAGCAACATTTGGACCTGTTCAGCTTCAGGCCATTAGCGGAATGCCTGGTGGAGACGGGAAACGTGCTCTTCAGGGGTCGTAGACCATGTGATGATGTCGTCCACGTACACACAAACCCCTTCAATGCCCTCCATCATGTGCTCCATGATGCGATGGAAGATCTCCGATGCCGAGACAATGCCAAATGGCATGCGATTATAGCAGTATAGCAAACGGTGTGTTGAAGGTGCAGAGCCTTCTGCTGGACTCATCCAGCTGGATTTGCCAAAAGCCATGTGACGCATCTAACTTGGTGAAAAAACCTGCGTGTGCCATCTCACTGGTGAGTTCCACCCGCTTCGGGATGGGGTAGTGTTCATGCATTATATTCTTATTGAGATCCTTAGGATCAATGCAGATGTGCAGGTCTCCCGAAGGTTTTCTAACACATACTATCGAGCTGACCCAGTCAGTCAGTTCGGTTATCTTGGAAATGATGCCCTGTTGCTGAAGATCCTTGCGCTGTGCCTTCAGGTGGTCCCTCAGCGGAGCCGGGACCCGGCGTGGTGCGTGGACCACTAGCTTGGCATCAGGTCGTAGCAGAATCTTGTATCAAAACGGCAGCGTGCCCATCCCGCTGAACACATCCGGATACTGAGCGAGGATGTCGTCAATGCCGGCCTGAAGATCCACATTGGAGGATGTCGTTGTGTAAACCCGCTGCACGAGGTCAGCTGCTTGTAGGCATGCGCGCCAAGAAGGGATGCCCCGTCTGGCTTGACAATTTCAAAACGTAACCGTGCACGGGTGCTCTGGTTGGAGACGAGTAGATGGCAGGATCCCAGTGCCATGATGACATTTCCGTTGTAGTCCAGGAGCCTGCAGGCTGCTGGAAGGACCTGGGGGGGCTTATTGATGCGTTTGAAATCTGCCTGTGAGAGGAGGTTGGCAGAAGCACCTGTGTCCAGCTTAAACTTCATGGAGCAGTGGTTGACCTGCATCACCGCACGACATTCGTCCACAGAATCCACAGCGAGGATGGATTGAATTTGTGATGAGTTGGATGTGGCATATTCACATTTGGTAATGATGCCCACACAGTAGGCGGAGTCCAGGCATTCTTCCTCTGGATCCGTTGTGCTGCCAGGATCAGAATCCTGTAATCGTTGTTGCACACTCTGAATGCGGCGCCATCGGAATTGGGAGCGCTGGCCCCTGACTGGTGGTGCAGACCTGCACAAGGCTGCATAGTGTCCAGGCTTCCCGCAGTTTAAACATCGCCTGCCTCTTGCAGGACAGTGTTTCTTTAAGTGGGCATTGCTGCAGTTCGAGCACGTCATGACGTCGGCGTCCTGACGCTCCGCGCGTCGTCGCACATGCGAAGTGCGGGTGTTGGCCGCTTTGTTATCTCGTTCGCATCCCGCATGCGTGGGGCCCCGGGAAAAGCACGCGAAATGGCCGCTTTCACCAATGCTGAGGCGTTGCATCCGATAGATGGCCTACACACTCGCTGCCTCGTGGGAGGCAGGTTTCTCATTTTCAGCCGATTTGTACTGGGCATAGCGATTTTTGCCATGCTCAAGCACTGTGCATGTTTCAATCGCAACTGGCAGGGTCATATGCTTGAATTTTAGTAGCTGCTGTCTCAGAGGATCAGAGTGAACTCCAAAAACGATTTGGTCTCTGATCATGGAGTCAGCAATATCACCAAAGTTGCAGGACAGCGCTAGCAGGCGGAGGATAGTTAAGAAGGAGTTGAAAGATTCATCTTTATCTTGTAGACGCTGTTTGAATATGTAGCGCTCAAATATTTCATTGGTGTCTGTCGTGTTAGGTACACTGGTCTAACACTGGCTGCAACTGGATGCAGCTTAGATCAGAAAGATACTCCAGACCTTGAAGTTAGTTCAATCAGGTTTATTGAACTAATAGCACAGTTAGCGCAGTTCTCTGTGAGTTCGACTCTCTGCTAACTTAAGTGTGGTTCCTCTGTCTGACTGAATCAGACTAGCTCGTAGCCACGTGGTGGAGGTGTGAGATTGTAACAACACCCTTGACTGACTCTCTAGGAGTTCATCAGTGGAAAGAGGCAGAGTGTGAGTGCCCCATGTCTTTTATAGTCAGATCCCACCCCTGAGTGTCCTGACTGCTTATTGGTCATGTCCTGTTCTCTGTGTCCATTAGCTGCTTGTCTGTATATCATTATGTGTGTGTCCGCATATCATGACATCTCCCTTTTTTTTAATGTTTGGATAACATATGTGAACGTATTTACACAAATAGGCCAATATTAACATATTTACATGCAGTGGATATGAACATATGTACATGTGAAAACAGCTGTCTAATGCGAGAACACAGAACATAGCAACAGAACAAATGTTCATAAGCCCAGTCTCTGTGGCTTGCGTCTGATCCTGGTCGACCGCCGGAGGGGTGGTGGTGGGGACGACAGCACCTTGATGGGCGGGATTGAAGCCTGACTGGTGGCCTCGTGAGTCGAGGTATCAGGAGGTGGCAAAACAACGGAAGGAAACATCAGTGCCCGTCTGTTTCGTCGCACAATAGAACCATCAGCCAGACACACAACATACGAGCAGGGGGCTGCCTGTCGAACAACGACAGCTGGAGCTGACCAGCCTCCAACAGGTATCTTGACCCGAACAGTGCCTGATGGGGATAACACTTGCAAATCGGTGGCATGAGCATCATAGTCCTGTTTTTGCCGGTCTCGGAGTTGCTGCACCTTCTGCAGCACCGGGAGGTGATCCAGGTTGGGCAGGTGTATGACTGGAAGTGTCGTTCGCAGGTCCCTGTTCACCAGGAGTTGAGCCGGCGACATGCCAGTGGACAGTGAGGTTGCCCTGTACGCAAGCAGCGCAAGGTGAATGTCAGACGCAGAATCCGTGGCCTTGCAGATGAGCTGCTTCACTATGTGCACCCCTTTCTCAACTTTTCCGTTTGACTGCTGATAGTGTGGGCTGGAAGTGACGTGTTTGAACTGATACGACTGGGCAAACAGAGGCCATTCATGGCTGCTGAAGCACGGGCCATTGTCACTCATGACAGTGAGTGGGATATCATGCCTGGAGAACGTCTACTTACAGGCCTTGATGACGGTCCGAGATGTGAGGTCTGAGAGCCTTACGACTTCAGGGTAATTGGAAAAGTAATCAATGATTAACACGTAATCACGACCATTTACATGAAAGAGGTTGATGCCAACCTTGGACCACGGAGAGGTTTCGATTTCATGCTGCTGAAGTGTCTCCTTACTCTGCGCTGGCTGGAAGCGTTGACAGGTCGCACAGTTTAGGACCATGTTTGTGATGTCCTGGCTGATTGCGGACCAGTAGACAGCCTGCCTGGCTCTGCGTCTGCACTTTTCCACACCCAGGTGGCCCTCATGGATTTGACGGAGCACCAAGCTCTGCAGACTGTGTGGAATTACAATCCGGTCCAGTTTGAGGAGGATACCATCAACCACCGTCAGGTGTCCTTTACATTGAAAAATTGAGGGCACTGCCCTTTTTGCCAGCCATTGGCTAGGTGTTGCATAACACGCTGCAAGAGGGGGTCTTTGGCTGTCTCCTCACGGATACGAATCATCTTCTCATCAGATGCCGGGAGGGTGCTAGCACACAGCTGCACCTGTGACTCAACCTGTGACTCAATTTGCCGGATGACATTCAGTGGTTCACTAGGCACGGTGATGGAGCAGGACAGTGTATCGGCAATGATGAGCTCCTTGCCAGGCGTGTAGCCCGGGTCAAAGTCGTACCTTCTGAGTTTGAGGAGGATGCGCTGCAACCGAGGCGTCATGTCATTAAGGTCCTTGTGGATAATGTGGACCAGGGGCCTGTGATCCGTCTCGACTGTAAATGTTGGCAGGCCGTAGACATAATCGTGAAACTTGAGAATGGCAGTGAGAAGGCCCAAACATTCCTTCTCGATTTGTGCATATCGTTGTTCGGTGGGCGTCATTGCCCTTGATGCGTAGGCAACAGGTGCCCAGGATGAAGGAGGACCGCACCGATGCCATCCTGGCTTGCATCTGTCGAGATTTTTGTTTCCCTGTCTTGGTCGAAAAATGCCAATACGGGTGCAGTGGTGAGCTTGGCTTTCGGCACCAACCACTCTGCCCGATGGGCCACCTTCCACTCGAAGGCAGTGGACTTCTTCACTAGGATTCGTAGGGCCGTGGTGTGTGAGGCCTTGTTTGGGATGAACTTGCCCAGAAAATTGACCATGCCCAGGAAGCGCAATACTGCCTTCTTGTCTTCCGGGACATTCATGGCTGCGAAGGCCTTGACCTTGTCTGTGTCGGGGCACACGCCCTGCTGAGAGATCAGGGGCGGGATTCTCCCCTACTCGGCGGGGTGGGGGGTGCCGGCGGGATGGAGTGGCGTGAACCACTCCGGCGTTGGGTCGCCCCAAAGGTGCGATTTCTCTGCACTTTTAGGGGCCAAGCCCTCACTTTTAGGGGCTAGGCCCGCGCCAGAGTGGTTGCCGTCCCGCCGGCTGGCGTGGAAGGCCTTTGGCGCCACGCCAGCCGGGGCCGAAGGGACTCCGCCGTCCGGCGCGAGTCCGCGCATGCGCGGGAGCATCAGCGGCTGCTGACGTCATCCCCGCGCATGCGCAAGGCGGTCACCTCCGCGTCGGCCATTGTGGAGGCTGTTGGCCGAGGCGGAGGGGAAAGAGTGCCACGACGGCACAGGCCCGCCCGTGGATCAGTGGGCCCCGATCGTGGGCCAGGCCACCGTGGAGGCACCCCCGGGGCCAGATCGCCCAGCACCCCGCCCCCCTCACCCAGGATCCCGGAGCCCGCTCACGCCGCCTGGCTCCGCCGGTAAGGGAGGTGGTTTAATTTACGCTGGCGGGCTCGGCTTTACAGCAGCGGGACTTTGGCCCTTCACGGGCCGGAGAATCGCAGGGGTGGGGGGGGGGCCCGCAGACCGGCGCGGCGCGATTCCCGCCCCCACCGAATCTCCGGTGCCGGAGAATTCGGCGGCCGGCAGGAGCGGGATTCACGCCGCCCCCGGCAATTCTCCGACCCGGCCCGGGGGGGAGCGGGGGGGGGGGGGGGTCGGAGAATCCCGCCCTTGGTCTCCTAGGAACTTGAGTGTTGACATGCCAAAGCAACATTTGGACCTGTTCAGCTTAAGGCCATTGGCGTGGACATGGCGGAATACCTGCTGGAGACGGGAAACATGCTCCTCAGAGGTTGTGGATCATATGATGACGTCGTTCACGTACACACAAATCCCTTCGATACCCTCCATCATCTGCTCCATGTTGCGATGAAATATCTCTGATGCTGAGACGATGCCGAACAGCATACGGTTATAGCATTACCTGCCAAACGGTGTGTTGCAGGTGCAGAGCCTTCTGCTGGACTCATCCAGCTGGATTTGCCAGAATCCATGTGACGCATCTAACTTCGTGAAAAACCGTGCATGTGCCATCTCACTGGTGAGTTCCTCCCGCTTTGGGATGGGGTAGTGTTCACACATTATATTGTGGTTGAGATCCTTGGGATCAATGCAGATGAGCAGGTCTCCAGAGGGTTTTTAACCACCACCATCGAGCTGACCCAGTCAGTCGGTTCGGTTACCCTGGAAATGATCTCCTGCTGCTGCAGCTCCTTGAGCTGTTCCTTCAGGCGCTCCTTCAGCGGAGCCGGGACCCGGCGTGGTGCATGGACCACAGGCTTGGCATCAGGTCGCAGTAGGATCTTGTACCGATATGGCAAAGTGCCCATCCCATTGAACACATCTGGATACTGAGCAAGGATGCCAGCTTGAAGATCCACGTTGGAGGAGGTCGTTGAATAAACCCGCTGCACCAGGTTTAGCTTTTTGCAGGCATGCGCGCCCAGTAGGGATGCCCTGTCCGGCTTGACAATTTCAAACCTTAGCCGTGAATGGGTACTCCGGTTGGAGACGAGTAGATGGCAGGACCCCAGTGCCGTGATGGCATTACCGTTATAGTCCAGGAGCCTGCAGGCTGCTGGAAGGACCCGGGGGGCTTCTTGATGCGTTTGAAGTCTGCCTGTGAGAGGAGGTTGGCAGAAGCACCTGTGTCCAGCTTGAACTGGATGGAGCAGCTCGTGGGAGGCAAGTTTCTCATTTCCAGTCGATTTGTATTGGGAATACTGATTTTTTGCATGCTCATGCGCTGTGCATGTTTCAATCGCGACTGGCAGGGTCATAAGAACATAAGAACTAGGAACAGGAGTAGGCCATCTGGCCCCTCGAGCCTGCTCCGCCATTTAATGAGATCATGGCTGATCTTTGTGGACTCAGCTCCACTCTCCGGCCCATACACCATATCCCCGAATCCCTTTATTCTTTAGAAAGTTATCTATCTTTTTCTTTAAAACGTTTAAAGAAAGAGCCTCAACTGCTTCACTGGGCAAGGAATTCCAGAGATTCACAACCCTTTGGGTGAAGAAGTTCCTCCTACACTCCGTCCTAAATCTACTTCCCCTTATTTTGAGGCTATGCCCCCTAGTTCTGCTTTCCCCGACCAGTGGAAACAACCTGCCCGCATCTATCCTATCTATTCCCTTCATAATTTTATATGTTTCAATAAGATCCCCCATATGCTTGATTTTTTAAGAGCTGCTCTCTCAGAGGATCAGAGTGAACTCCAAACACAATTTGGTCTCTGATCATGGAGTCAGCAATATCACGAAGGTTGCAGGACAGCGCTAGCAGGCAGAGGCTAGTTAAGAAGGCATTGAAAGATTGATCTTTACCTTGAAGATGTTGTTTGTATATGTAGCGCTCGAAGATTTCATTGTTGTCCAATTCACAGTGACTATCGAACTTGTCCAGGATGGTCTTTGTCTTGTCCTGGCCTTTGGTGAAGTTAAACGAGTTGAAGAATTTGATGGCTTGGTCACCCGCTGTTGAGTGGAGAAGCGCAATCTTTCTTGCATCAGACACACCCACGAGGTCTGAGGCTTTGATGTACAGCATAAACCTTTGCTTGAATATCTGCCAGTTGGCACTGAGATTGCCGGAGGTCCTGAGCTGGAGAGGAGCCTGAATCTTCTCCATGGTGCCGGGATACATTTGCTGGTCGTCACGGAATGGACTGGGGTCAGCCACCTTAAATTAGTAGTCTCCTGGTATCATGTCGTGTTAGGTACACTGGTCTAACACTGGCTGCAACTGGATGCAGCTTAGATCAGAAAGAGTCTCCAGACCTTGAAGTTAGTTCAATCTGTTTTATTGAACTAATAGCACAGTTAGCACAGTTCTCTGTAAGTTCGACTCTCTGCTAACTTAAGTGTGGTTACTCTGTCTGACTGAACCAGACTAGCTCTTAGCCATGTGGTGGAGGTGGGAGATTGTAACAACACCCTTGACTGACTCTCTAGATGTTCTTCAGTGGAAAGAGGCGGAGTGTGAGTGCCTCGTGTCTTTTATAGTCAGATCCCACCCCTGAGTGTCCTGTCTGCTTATTGGTCATGTCCTGCTCTCTGTGTCCATTAGCTGCTTGTCTGTATATCATTATGTGTGTGTCCGCATATCATGACAGTGTCCACTTCACAGTGACTGTCAAACTTGTCCAGGATGGTCTGAAACTTTGTCTTGTCCTGGCCTTCGGTGAAATGAAAAGAGTTGAAGAGTTTGATGGCTTGATCACCCGCTGTCGAGAGGAGAAGCGCGATCTTCCTTGCATCAGACGCACCCACGAGATCTGAAGCTTCGATGTACAGCAGAAACGTTTGCTTGGATGTCCGCCAGTTGGCACTGAGATTGCCGGAGGTCCTGAGCTGGTGAGGAGCCTGAATCTTCTCCATGGTGCTGGGATACATTTGCTGGAAGTCACGGAACGGACTGAGGTAAACCACCGAGATTAAGCAGTCTCCTGGTAGCATGTTGTGTTATGTACTCTGGGATAACACAGGCTGCAACTGGATGCAGCTTTAACCAAAAGATACTCCAGACCTTGAAGTTAGTTCAATCTGATTTATTGAACCAGTAGCACAGTTAGCACAGTTCTCTATGGGTTCGACTCTCTGCTAACCTAAGTGTGGTTACTCTGTCTGACTGAACCAGACTAGCTCTTAGCCACGTGCTGGAGGTGTGATACTGTACATACACCCTGATTCACTCTGTAGATGTTCATCAGTGGAAAGAGGCGGAGTGTGAGGGTTCAGCGAAGCGAGCAGTGGTTGATGGTGAGCCAGTTGTGGCGGGGACCTGCAAAAGCCTCCGCCAAGCAGCTGGCAAGAGGCTAGAACAATTTGCCAAATATGTGAGTGGGTGTTGCCCATCTCAAGTTGCAGGTAGGTGGCAGGGGAAGCATGAGCAGGCTGGCATTTAATTTCCCTTTGTTTGCCTGGCATTCGGAATGTGCTCCCGAGCGAGTGAGAAACAGGTCTTTCTTTTAATTTAAAAGACAATTCGAGAATCTTGTAAGCACTGGTCGGGGCTGCATCAGGACACAATGAAACAACTGTAGGCAAACTCAAACTTCAGGCCTGAAGTAAAAAAGCACTTGTGACAAGGCATTTTATTGTAAGTTTAGAATTCTCCATGTTTATTCTGTTACAAATTTTAATTACTGCTTGTGTGCAGTTGTCTAACTCAGAAACCAAGGTGGCATCAAAAAGCTTTTTCTAAAGGATCTGAACTCTGTTTGTTGCGACTGATAGTATGAATTTATATTTGCAAATTTTATCCTGGCTTCCTGTGTCATGATTGCTCCATTCCACACTTATGGTCGCAGAGATCTGTCGCTGCTTTATGTGTGTTAAAGTTTCAATCAAGTGTCACACAGGTGTTTACTTGAGTCGCGCAGAGTGACAGAAAAAGTGTGATAGTCAAAATGCAAAGAAGGTGCCACTTCTGTGGTATTGGTCACGGTGAATCAGAGGATGCGCTGTTTCCTACTAGCATGAGTATGATGTAGAGTAACATAAAACTGAGAACTCTTGCTGGTTTAAAAACCAAGATGGTGTGTAGCTTTTACTTTTGACATCAATAATTGGGAGGTGATAAATCAGAGGAAAACCGGGGCCCAAAATGATCAGGGCAATTTCAAATGCATCACTCACCTTCAAAAAAACTGGTGGACTAATATTGAGTAGTTAAGGTAGATGACAACCCATAACTATTTTACACTGTGTGCCTCATTTCCTACTGCAGGATCTAACATTTTCTTAAATGATTCAGTGCAAAAAAACAGTAAAAGCTGGGAAATAAGAATACTGGTCCGAAATGGCCTTGTATAGCTTAAAATGGAACACCAGTAAAAACTGGGCAGTAACCATACTGGTCTGAACTGTTTTTTTTCCTATCAACCTGGATGATATTAGTCATGGGATAGGAACTCGAATTCTGCCTTCGTCTCTAAATTGGCAATAGCACCTGGATCTTGTTTACTGGAGCTTCAGCAGATGGGGGAAGGGAGGTGAGAGGGAGAATGGGTGTACACTCACGTGTGCTTGCTTGGGTGTGTCCGTGTATGATGAGCACTTAAGTGCTTCAATGCCCGACAAATAAACAGAAAAATAAAGCCCTAAGTGAGGGAAAAAATACCAGTTTACCATGTTACAGCTGTGACACGCAGTGGCTGCAGGTTTTACTCCCACACGTTTGAGTTGCTGATGTCGGCCATGTTGCTGGTAAGATTTGTACAGCGGCACGGTAGTGCAGTGGTTAGCACCGCTGCCTCACGGCACCGAGGACCCAGGTTCAATACTGGCCCCGGGTCACTGTCCGTGGGGAGTTTGCACATTCTGCCCGTGTCTACGTGGGTCTCACCACCACAACCCAGAAATGTGCAGGGTAGGTAGATTGGCCACGCTAAATTGCTCCTTAATTGGGAAAAAAAAAGAATTGGGTACTTTAAATTAAAAAAAAAAATTGAAAATGAAAATCGCTTATTGTCACAAGTAGGCTTCAAATGAAGTTACTGTGAAAAGCCCCTAGTCGCCACATTCCGGCGCCTGTTCGGGGAGGCTGGTACGGGAATTGAACCATGCTGCTGGCCTGCCTTGGTCTGCTTTCAAAGCCAGCGATTTAGCCCTGTGTGCTAAAAGTGATTAAAGGGGGAAAGTGATGCTACACCATTAAAAAAGAATCTCCCAAGTGAGCTGTGTTGTGCAAAGTAAGAGGATGAAGTACCTCACCACAGAACGTTAATTCCAGTTATTCCATCAATATCAAATTCTTTGTGTTACTAGAACATGTATTGTCGTGCTCTGTTTCTTCGTCACCAAAATATTCTTAGACAATTAAAATAATTTTATATCAAATCATTTGACGCAGTGGTTAATTTCGGTGGCATAAACATGCAAAGAATTCTAAGCGAGCGACATCCTTTTCACAACTCACACCAGTTTGCACTATTGTGGATTAATAATTTTTCTGCCACCCAAGGATGAAAAAAACAGGTGAAATACCTAAAGTCACAGAGAATTTAGAACATCTGCAAGTAAAAGTTTTTTTAAAAAAAACATGAAAAAAGATAGATGCTCAACAGATGGTCTCGGATCAAATGACTTGACAAACCATTTTTGGCTTTATTCTTGTGAGTTATGTCGTTCTGGTCTCATAACAGTTACATTGATGCCTTTGTGTGCTGGTTAAAGGGGATAACATCTGCAACACCATACATACAGATTGTATCAAAAGGTCAAACATCAAGAATAGGCATTTCAACAACTGTGAGATAAAAGTCTGAACATGTCGGAGCATCCTGCCAGAGTGACATGAAGCAGGGGCTGAGCATTTATCTGTTACAAATCAGCTCTGATTGAATCCATGCCACTGCTATCTCAGCGCTCAGAGCAACAGAGACTGGACCCCGGCTGAGATCTTGATTCCTTAAACCAGGCGTGCTCCAGCACACGGTGAGATGAATGAGAAACCTTTTCTCGATCCACTTATTTTATAACAGACATGTTTTGCAGTTTTTAACCACCGACTTTCATTTCTTTACATTGTTCATTTCTTTGCCTTTACGAGGGTCCGCTGATATGGTGCAAAATTGAACATTAATGGGAAGCAATCTTCTATATTCAGGGTTGGAACTCTTATTTCTGACCCTGATCAGACAAAAAAATGATTTTTCAAGGGAAATCTTCTGATGGAGGATCCTGAAGAATTCAGCAGGAAAACTACGGGGGAACAGCCGAGAGAATCTGTGCAGAAACCAGGCCCCATTCTGTATCAGGCTGTATTCTGTGAGAGTTTAAAAGTCCTAAAGCGTCCTTGAAAGCTATGGAGAGATGGCAAGTGGGTAAGGGGCTAGGATGGTTGAGGTGAGGGGTAAGAGGGTAGGGTGGGTAAAGTGAATAAGTGGGTAAGAGACTAAGGAGGGTAAGTAAGTGGGTAAGAGGTAGGGTGGGTAAGGGGGTAGGGTGGTTGAGGTTAGTGGGTAAGGGGATAGGACTCATGGTAAAGTGGTATGTGGGTAGTGGGGTAGGTGGTATGTTGGCAGGTGGGTAGGGTAGCAGGTGGGTAGGTGGGTTGTGAGTAGTTGGGTCAGGTTGGGAGGGGTCTAGTTAGACTTAGTTGTTGGAGAGTCATATGGTGGGGGATAGTCAGGACAAGTTGTGCGGTTAGTCGTGTGGTAGGGGATCGTCAGATCAGGTTGGGGGAGGGAATCAGGGTTTAGGGAAGGAGTTGGAGATTTGATTATGAGTGATGGGGGGGGGGGGGGGGTCAATTTTATAGTTACCCTGGCATTTAAATTGTGTTTTTTTCTGTCTAACATTTTCTGGGTGACTATCCAAATAAGTAATTTGGAAATGTCTGAAGTCACTGACTCGAATTCAGAGCTGGAGGCTTTTGCAAAGGGTTCCAGGGAGTAGGGGAACTGTACATCGGAAATTCCAACTCCTTTGGCAATTCCCACAAAATCATTGTGTTTTCACTCCCAAGGGGTCTCATCGTGCATCTTCCAGGATACATCCGATCTCTGACCATCCTGAGGTTGGAAGATCTGGATCACTGTGTTACGTCTTCTAATTTCCATAAGTTAGAAATATAGGGTCGCAACTTCCTTGGAATGGCAATCAGTGATGGAGTGTAAAAGGAGTGGAGCGAAGGAGGACACCCCTCCACCTTTTAGATGTCGTTAAGCAGTTGAGTTTAAAGGTCCCATTAAAAGGGAGCAGATAAGTTTCTAAGGTAAGTGAATAGGATGTGGGGGTGAGGGTTTGGACATCGGAGGGGGGGGGGGGGTCGGCTCGGACATTGGGGGGGTGGCAGATAGCAGTAGAGGGTGTCAGACATTGGGGGGAGGGGGAGGATGGGGGGAGTCAGACGTCAGGAGGGAGGGGGAATCGGGGGGGGGGGAGGGGGAGCCAAACATTGGGGGTGCAGGGGGAATCAGACATCGGGGAGGGGAGAGTCGGACATATAGGGGGGCGGCGAACATCGGGGGGTAAGGGGGAGCCATACGTTGGAGGTACGGGAGGGGAGGTCAGACATTGGGGGGGGGGAGGGAGTCAGACATGGGGGGGAGTCGGGGATGGGGGGGGGGGTTGGAGTCTGCCATCAGGGGTTGGGTTAAGTAGGCCAGGGGTGTGGGGCTCGATCGGGTTGGGCTGCGGGGGTATTGGGTCAGTGGAAGAGGAGGATCGTTCAGGTAGTGGGTGTGGTCAGGCTTGTTTGATGCCGGGCCCGGTTGGGTCAGGTTGAGGGAGGGGATTTCTTGTGCGGGTGGAGGCATGGGAAATACTCTTGGGTGGGGCGCTTAGTTGAGGGGGGGCCCTGGGTGTCAGGGGGTCCTGTGTGGGTCTCAATTTGGGTGTTTAAATAGTTACTCTGAAGTCAGAAGTGTTTTTTTTTCCTTCTAACTCTTTCAGAGTAACTACGAGTGTAAAACCGGTGGAACCATCTGAAGTTAGCGATTTAAACGGCTTTGTCAGATGGTTCCCAGCTCAGTGCAATTGTCCAGGGGAAGTTAGTGCTTCTGGACAATTGCTGGGTGAACCCTTACTGGAAACCTTTGAGAGGGATTCCCCAGGGCATTACTGGGGACCCCCCCTGGGGACCCCCCACCCCCACCCCCACCCCCACAAATGCAACACTGGGAAGCCAGGAGGTTATGGGCCAATCACACTTTAGACTCTTCACAAGTATTTCTTGCTGCTCTCCACATGGCTGGTGGACTGATACATTACTACTCAGCACATGACTGCAGCACAACAGCGGATGTGGAACCCTGTGACATATTCATCTAACAATTAGTTCCTAGCTCTTTATGAATAATCTAACAAAACAACAGATCTCTTTGAAAAACAATGTATAATGCCTCTGTATCAATGTAATTCAATCACTAAATCTTTTTCTAAACTAAGTAGATTAACCAGTGACTGTTATAAATAAACTGGACACTTTAAGTGTCTTTTATAGCTTGTATTCTTTTCTCACTTAGGTGGTAGGATATTGTATCTTCATATTGTAGATTTGACATTCATTGCTGTCACTTGGCACTCAGTACAGGCAATGCCATCCCAGGTATTTGTGATTGGATCCTGTACAGGTATAGTTTGTCCTTTCAACCACTCAGGCAGGGATTTAGCAGGTTTGTTGAAATATTGGCCTCCTTCCTGCTACCCGTGCCTGAGTAAGTTGTTGTCTTCCATCCTCCTAGCCACCTGGAGGCAGTATCTTACTTGGCACAGTTGGCTTATACTTTGTTCCATTCAACAGCCCTGTGGGTGATTTCATGTCAGCCGTGAGAGATGTAGATTGGAGTCTTTCTATAAGTCTCTGCATTTCATAAAGGTTCTTTTAACTGTCTGAATGTGTCTTTCCATAAACCCTTTGAAAGTTCACCAAATCGCTTACATTTTCTGGAAATAAATTGTGTTCCATTGTCACATATTACTCTTTCAGGAATCCCTTGAGCTCAGTGAATAGCGATGATTGTTGTAGTTCTCAAACCTTTCACCTCTTGGGTAAAAGGGAACTTTGTGTCGTCGCCTGTAAGTATCAGACACTATTCTTGATTGCGTGTAGATAAATAGGCTCCCACAGTGTGCCATGGTCTGGATGGCACTTCCGTGGCTACCATCTCCTCTTTCTGTTGTGTATTTCTGTACTTCTGGCATGCATTGCACGTCAACACCATTCTTTCAATGCGCTTGTAGCTGCCTATCCAGTACACAGCTGATCTGGCTCTGCGCTTACACGTCTCCTTCTGAAGAAGTTCTTTCTGCATCGTTTTGAGTATGGTTTTCTCGATCCGGCAAGCAGATTACCATTGACCAGCTGCACTGCTGACTGTGTTTGCTGTATCCTATCAGGCCATTCCTGGATCACTTGCTGACAGAATTTCTGTAACTCTTTGTCTTTTCCAATTTTCGAATGTGATTGATAGAGGTCTACAAGGTTATGAGAGGCACGGATAGAGTGATGGGCAGGCACCCTTTCGTTGCCAGGGGAGGTTGTGGAAGCAGATACATTAATGGCATTCAATAAGGCATCTCGACAAATACATGGATAGGATGGGTATAGAGGGATACGGCACTAGGAAGTGCTGAGGGCTTTGGCTAAAGGTGGTATCATGACCAGTACAGGCTTGGAGGGCCGAAGGACCTGTTCCTGTGCTGTATTGTTCTTTGTTCTTTGACTCCATTTTGGTAGTGTTCTGTTCACTTGGTGATAGATCTCCATATCTAGACCTTTTATCTCTTCTTTCTCCGGTGACAACAAACAAGATAGGGGGCGAAATTCTCCGGTATCGGCGCGATGTCCGTCGACTGGCGCCCAAAACGGTGCAAATCAGTCGGGCATCGCGCCGCCCCAAAGGTGCGGAATGCTCCGCATCTTTGGGGGCCGAGCCCCAACCTTAAGGGGCTAGGCCCGCGCCGGACGAATTTCCGCCCCGCCAGCTGGCAGAAAAGGCCTTTGGTGCCCCACCAGCTGGCGCGGAAATGACATCTCTGGGTGGCGCATGCGCGGGAGCGTTAGCGGCCGCTGACGGCATTCCCGCGCATGCGCAGTGGAGGGAGTCGCTTCCGCCATGGTGGAGACCGTGGCGAAGGCGGAAGGAAAAGAGTGCACCCACGGCCCAGGCCCACCCGCGGATCGGTGGGCCCCGATCGCGGGCCAGGCCACCGTGGGGGCACCCCCCGGGGCCAGATCACCCCGGCGGGGGGTCGGAGAATCTCGCCCCTGGTATCTGCTAGCACTCTTTCTCATTCTGGTTTGTATTAACCTCTGCAGTCTTGCTGGTGCTTTACACAGATTGATCTGCTCCAATAGACAATGATCATTATCCACTCTGAACTTTCTCCCATGGAGATATGTATGGAATTTCTCACATCCACACACAACTACCAAAAGCTCTCTTTCTCTGTTGGCACATCTAGTCCCGGCTGATGTTGGAACTGTGGATGCAAATGCTATTGGTTTCCCTCTTGTACCAGGGTTGCTCCCAATCCTTTTGTCGAAGCATCTGCTTGCAGAGTGACTCGTTTCTTTCCGCTGTAGTATGACAGACTTAATTCCATGTATCCTACTTCTTTGGGTTTGTTGAAACACCTGTCTTGTGACTCTGATCACTGGAACTCAGCATCTTCTCTCATCAGCTCTCGTGGATTTGCTGTGTGTACTGACATGTGAGGTAAGAAAGAACTCACGCACTGGACAAGCAAAGGAAACCTCTCAGCTCTTTCTTGTCTCTTGGAGCTTCTATCTCGGAGATCGCTGTGATCTTTTCAGGACTCGGCTTCACTCCATCGGTTGTGTACATCATTATGAAGAACTGGATTTTCTCACCCCCACAATGCATTTGTCGGTGTTTACCATCAGCCAAACTTCCTGGTTCTCTCCATGGCTTCATGTAGATTGTAGTGATGATCTTCTCCATCGATATCATTGATTTGGATATCATCAGCCTTGCTGGCTGCTCCTTTATATCCTCCATACATCTTGTCAACTTTCAGCTGGAACACATCTTGCTTTGTTTTGAGGCCAAATGGTAGACGCAGGAATTTGCAGTTGCCGAAGACTATGTTGTCAACAGCGAAGATTCCCCATCAGACTTCATGTTCCAGTAGCCATTTCTAGCATCAAGCTTGCTGGGAACCTTTGCTCCTGCCAATCTCTTCCAGTGTTGGAATTGGTTAGTGATTCCTCTTTATTGCTTGATTAACATCTTCACGATTCAGGCAAATTCTTAGATGCTCATTTGGCTTCTCTTTCATCATAATGTAATCTACCTCTGTGACTCTGGTGATCATCTTCAATTCTTCACCTCTTGGGATTTCTCATTCAAGGTTTCCTTTTAGTTCTGTTAGTTCCTTGCATGGGGAATGAATTACTTGCTTCTTCACGAGATCAATAGTGATATAATGCTCACACCATCAACTGTCCAATCATCTAATTGACATAGACATAGAATTTGCAGTGCAGAAGGAGGCCATTTGGCCCATCGGGTCTGCACTGACCCTTGGAAAGAGCACCCACACCTCCACCCTTTCCTCGTAACCCAGTAACCCCACTTAACCTTTTTGGACACTAAGGGCAATTTAGCATGGCCAATCCACCTAACCCGCACATCTTTGGACTGTGGGAGGAAACCGGAGCACCCGGAGGAAACCCACGCAGACATGGGGAGAACGTGCAGACTCCGCACCGACAGTGGCCCAAGCCGGGAATCGAACCTGGAATCCTGGAGCTGTGAAGCAACTGTGCTAAACACTGTGCTACCGTGCTGCTCACTCATCAAAACATCCTGAGTACATTTGTACCAAATCTTTCTTGCTTCGGATCAGAAGTTGTTCTTCAACAGATGTACTACTTTCAACTCTGCGTTGGGCCTGGTCCAGGTTGAAGGTGATGTAGTCCAATGCCCAGGCGCATAGGGCATCCATGCCAGTTCGAACATGGAGGTTTGTGAAATCCCACACAGGTCCCTGCTCAAACTCTGGAAAGAGTCAGAGTCATAAAGGTTCACGGCCACCATCACCATAATGACCAACGGGAGTGGGTGCCTTCCTCCAAATCCCTGCGGTGCCAGATGCACCACCACCTGGCACCAGTGGCACACGGTCTTCCTGGTGAGCCAGAGATGTGGGTGGTACACGCAGTCCGGTAGCTTCTCGAAGGACAGGCGCTGATGGTATACACATGGCCTGATGAGGCGCCTCCTTCGTTCTTCCTCCTCGGCCTGGTGGCTGGCCGGCACGTGAGCCTCACCGGCTGGCCTCTGCAACTTCTGGGGTAGCTTTTTCTTGTGCAGGGTCCTCCCTGGGCTGGCCCTGACACGTAGGTGGATAACGAACATAGCTGGCTGTAGTCCGAAATCCATGTCTCTGCGGGGGGAGGGAGGAGAGACAGAGCATGCCAGAAAGATGAAAATTTCCTTGATCATCCAGGTTACATGGTCACCTTGCATTGTACTGCATCACCCTCAACATGTACCCCCCCGCCCCCCCCCTCACCTGGCACCTTCGAGATGATGTTGTCCGCACTGCACCCCTGTCCCCGTCAGTGACTAATACATGCCCTGTGTTGTGGGGAGCCTCTACCCCATCACCCATTCCTGTCAACAGGAGTACTGGTAACTGTCGTAACCGGTGTTAGCAATAGGCCGTGTGGTCCCTGTCCTGTTTCTCCCAGTGAGGTCTACTCTGGGTCTCCTCACTGGGGGAGCCTTGTGCTCTTCCACCAGGAGGGGTGCAACTAGTTGTGTGGCAGAGACGTTCACACTGTGCAGCCACTCATCTCCATGCTAAGAGGCTGGTGTGTGGGCAGGTTCTACAGATGGGGGTGAGCGAGGCATGTGTGTGTTTGCTGAGACCTTACTGCAGTGTTATGTGAAGCCCGGGTTTTACACACAGGTTGTGACAGGGAGCTGGTCACGTTTCCTGGCTGGGGGCAGGATGGATGGGATCAGGGGTGAGGTGGACAGGCAGGGCTTGGAGAGAGCTTGTGATCTTCAGCTGATAGTGTCACTGGTGAGGCTTTAACTCTGATAGGGGCGGTGTTCCAGGGAGGGTTCCAGCGGCCACGAGGCATGTGTCCTTTGTTTAGGGTGAGCTCTGCTAATCCCCTGCTTCCTCTGCTGCGGGGCTGTGCTTCTGAGGAGTGCACTGAGGAGTGCCAACATCTGGTGGGCCGGCCATTCGGCATGGCCACACCCGCCCCATTGATGATACTGCTGGGGTATGAGGGTTTCCAGAGGGGCGAGCTGGGTGGGTTTCCAGAGGGGCGGGCTGGGTAGGTTTTCAGAGGGGTGGGCTGGGTGGGTTTCCAGTGGGGTAGGCTGGGTGGGATACCAGAGGATCAGGCTGGGTGGGTTTCCAGAGGGGCGGGCTGGGTGGGTTTCCAGAGGGGCGAGCTGGGTGGGTTTGCAGAGGGGCGGGCTGGGTGGGTTTCCAGAGGGGAGGGCTGGGTGGGTTTCCAGAGCGGCGAGCTGGGTGGGTTTCCAGGGGGGCGGGCTGGGTGGGTTTCCAGAGGGAGGGATAGGTGGGTTTCCAGAGGGTCGGGCTGGGTGGGTTTCCAGAGGGGTGGGCTGGGTGGGATTCCAGAGGGGAGGGCTGGGTGGGTTTCCAGAGGGGTGGGCTGGGTGGGATTCCAGAGGGGAGGGCTGGGTGGGTTTCCAGTGGGGTAGGCTGGGTGGGTTTCCAGAGGGGCGAGCTGGGTGGGTTTCCAGAGGGGCGGGCTGGGTGGGTTTCCAGGGGGGCGGGCTGGGTGGGTTTCCAGAGGGGCGGGCTGGGTGGGTTTCCAGAGGGGAGGGCTGGGTGGCTTTCCAGAGGGGCGCGCTGGGAGGGATACCAGAGGGGCGGGCTGGGTGGGTTTCCAGAGAGGCGGGCTGGGTGGGTTTCCAGAGAGGCGAGCTGGGTGGGTTTCTAGAGGGGCGGGCTGGGTGGGATACCAGAGGGGCGGGCTGGGAGGGATACCAGAGGGGCGGGCTGGGTGGGTTTCCAGAGGGGTGGGCTGGGTGGGATTCCAGAGGGGAGGGCTGGGTGGGTTTCCAGAGGGGTGGGCTGGGTGGGATTCCAGAGGGGAGGGCTGGGTGGGTTTCCAGTGGGGTAGGCTGGGTGGGTTTCCAGAGGGGCGAGCTGGGTGGGTTTCCAGAGGGGCGGGCTGGGTGGGTTTCCAGGGGGGCGGGCTGGGTGGGTTTCCAGAGGGGCGGGCTGGGTGGGTTTCCAGAGGGGAGGGCTGGGTGGCTTTCCAGAGGGGCGCGCTGGGAGGGATACCAGAGGGGCGGGCTGGGTGGGTTTCCAGAGAGGCGGGCTGGGTGGGTTTCCAGAGAGGCGAGCTGGGTGGGTTTCTAGAGGGGCGGGCTGGGTGGGATACCAGAGGGGCGGGCTGGGAGGGATACCAGAGGGGCGGGCTGGGTGGGTTTCCAGAGGGGTGGGCTGGGTGGGTTTCCAGAGGGGTGGGCTGGGTGGGTTTCCAGAGGGGTGGGCTGGGTGGGTTTCCAAAGGGGTGGGCTGGGTGGGGTTCCAGAGGGGCGAGCTGGGTGGGGTTCCAGAGGGGCGAGCTGGGTGGGTTTCCAGAGGGGCGGGCTGGGTGGGTTTCCACAAGACCAGAGTATTTGCAGGACACTGTCTGCAGTCAGCAGTCTCAACAGCCAGGACCCCCCCCCGTAAGTTGCAGTTAGGTGTTGGGCTTAAATGAACCTGTGCGGCAATGGGGGTCTCAGCCAGGGCACCCCGATCCTGAGAGGGGCATCCCGCATCCATGCAGCTGCAACAAGTCATTCCCCGTGACTCCCTGAGGTCCTGGCATGCACCCCCCAGGAAACCCCAAAAGTGTGAAACATTTGCTTACCTCCTTGCTCCCCCTCAGCGGCCATGGTGCCTGGGCCCCGCTGTGTAAATATTTGCACCAATTCACGCCTGCGTGACTCCCGGCTGAGGAGGTGGACCTTCGCGGGGGATGGAGATTCGGGTTTCCAACCCGTTAGTCATATTAAAAACGCAGACAAATTGCTGGTGCGTGGCGAGTAGCTTGCTGCCACAGATGGCGGCAGATCGGAGCATGGGAATGGGCCTGTTACCCGGCTCCAATCCCGCTTTTCAGCCGCACTCCATTCTCCGCCCAATCGATAAACCCGCTACCGACATCAGGTAACAGATAATCCACCCCTTGGTCTCTCATAGCCTCCATGTTTTCATGCAGAAGGCTGGGAATATAGTCATTATCAGATTCTTTGCAGCGAGATGCCCGCAGTTCTCAATTATTGCCAGGGTAGGAAGTAGTTTATTCAAGTGGGAAAACGGGTGCACGGGTCCCACACCAGCTTTCGAATTGCCGGTAGTCTAATTTTAAGCCAAGAAAATGGTGGCTGTCAGGTGAAACTCACCGTAAGTATTGTAGGAAAACGCAACTCCTAATTGCTCAGATCGAGCAGCCCAGCGCACCTACTACAAATCCTGGAAAACAGTCGGGTCTGTGCCGATGGGCGGCAAGTAGCATTCGTGCCACACAAGTGTCAGGAAATAACCATGTCCAACAAGGAAGAATCCAACCAGCTCCCTTTGACATTCAATGGAATTACCATCAAAATCCTGGGGAGTGACAAGAGACTGAGCAACATGAATACTGTTGCTACAAGAGCAGGTTGGAGCCTTGGAATTCTGTGGTGAGTAACTCGCCTCCTGACTCCCCAAATCCTTCCCACCACTTCCAATGTGCAAGTCAGGAGTATAATGGGATTTCATCCACTTGCCTGGATGAATGCGGCCTCAACAACACCTCAGGCGGCTTGACGGCTTTCACAATGAAGCAGCCCACATGATTGGCACTCCATCTGTTATCTCAGACACTTACTTTGACCTCCAGTGGTGCACCATTGCTACAGTTTATTGCCAGTAACTTCATTGCAGTGTTAATGTAAGCCTACTTGTGACAATAAAGATTATTATTATTATCTACACGATCCATTGCAGCAATTCACCCAGATTCCTTCAACGGCACCTTCAAACCCAAGACCTCTACCTCGAGAAGGACAAGGGTAACTGATGCATGGGAATACTATCACCTGGAAGTTCTCCAAGCCACTATCCATCCCGACTTGGGAATATGCCTCCCTTCACTGTCACTGGGCCAAAATATTGGAACTCTCTCCCAAACAGCCCTATGGATGGATCGACACAACATGGACTGCAGCTGTTTAAGAAGGCACTTCACCACTGTCATAGGAATGTCACTTTAAGAAATGTTTGTCTGCTCAAGTGGCTGCAGTGATGTCAGAGTGGGGATGGAGCTGTGCTCTGGCTCTGCTTTTTAGCTCCGCTTTGAGGAATAGCTTGGGTGTGTCTGTTTTTAGTTTTGTTTTAGTGTTGGAGCTGCAGCCAGCCAAAGAAGGTGTAATTTTGATCTCTCTGCCATCTAAAGACTATCTCTAGATCATTTGGTGAATTCAGAGTGATAATTGCTCTCGGTAGAGAATTTAAACCTAATGTGCTTCTGTAAAGAGGGTTCTTTTTGTCTTATGATGTTACAAGGAAAGATTAAGAGTTACTTAGCACTGTATTCTTTGGGGGATTTATTGGTGTTGATAGTTGATAGTTGTTAAGACGTTTAATGTGGGTTTATAAAGTATTAACTGGTTTCACAAATAAACATTGTTTTAATTTGCCAGTACTGTAGATTTCTGGTGCATCACGCCTGTAGGGTAGGCCCGTGTGTTTCCCCATAACCACAATCTATTCAAAGTTGTGGGTCAGGTGAACTCCATGATATACTTTGGGGCTCTCTAAACCCTGGCCCATAACACCACTAACTTCTCAAGGGCAATTATGGATGGGCAACGAATGTTGTCCCCCTCAATGTCCACATCCAATGGACGAATCAAATGAAGGCTTTCTTGTTCCTGCAATATTATTGATTTTTAAAATCAAAGTCTCTTTAAATGGGCTAAAACGTCAGTAGCAGCCAGCCAAGGGAGAACGCTGCTTCCCTGTTATTTATTGGAGGTTTAAAGAAATTCCTCAGTTTCCCAAGAATGCGTACTGTCAAATTGAACCTAATGAGCTGGAATGGAAACTTTCCCACTGGGAACTGTTTGAATGAGGTGGGTAAGGACATCAGTTTTGGAATAAATGGTTTGTTATTGGGTAATTTGTTCATGTCACTTCTATCAGTGTGTGTAGCCTTATGATAGATACTCCGATAAATCAAGATAAATGTAACTGTGCTTTCAACAACAAAGGCAGATCAATTGCTCTCTGAACCCAGATCATTTTTTTTTTGTTCACACCAAAAATACAGTGCATGAACTTAGCAACATGTATATTCCAAAAACCCTCTTCAATGACATTTTGCTGCTTTCGGATGTTTCGAATTCTGATCCGAGTTGTCTTACGAATTTAGAAAGTAGTTTGTTTTTTAATTATTTGATAGATATTGGGCAGAATTCTCCGTTTGAGAGACTAAGGGAAGGGATCTCCATCCAGCGACTCTGGGATCACGAATTGCGAGCGGGCGGAGAATTGGGCTGCCGCCGGAAATCGGTTTTGGCACCGGGTGTCCAATGGAACGGCACGCTCCGTTGCCAATGGTGGCGTGCTTACATTCCACACCCCGGCGCCAGCGTGGGCATGAAAATCGTACAGTAACGGTCGTTAACACATCTCATTAAGGGGCCCGATCTGGCAATCTCCAGCCTCCCCCGACGCTCCTCCTCCCCCAGGCGGACGTGGCACCGGCACGGTTCACTTGTGGTATTTAAAAATGGGAACCAGGCATTGTGGGTGAGAGGGGAGGCAAGACATGTTTCCTAAGGCGCACCGTGGGCTGCCAGTTGTGCTGCTGGCTGGGATGGATGTCTACCAGGGCTGGACAAGTAGCACAAAGGTGACCAGGAGAAGGGCCGTGGGTTCAGTGTGCCCCCCCGGCACAGGGGATGGCAGGGCACGGCCCGTCATTGCCGCAGCATGAAAGGCAGCCACCTGTCTGCACACATCACTGACTGCCCACTATGTCCTGTAAATGTGCAAAGCGCCATCAGCCATATGGGTGCCCCCTCACCTCCCCAGGAACCCCCATACCCCAACTGGATATGCGTGGTTCAGCCCAGCCAATGGCCCCCAGGACTTGGCACCCCTCAGTGCACCCACCCGAGGCACTGCCCCGTTGCAGGGGAAGCGTCATGCTTCCTGGGTATTGGACGCAGACATGCATGATGTGCAACTGGTGGTGACACACCAACTGCCAATTCAGGGAATGGAACCCCTTCCTCTTGATAAAGGGCACCCCCTGATGGTGCTCGCAAGGGGCCTTGTGTTCAATCGATCACCCCCTGGACCTGGGACGTGCCAACGATGGCATCAAATCCTGCTGCCCAGGCATCCTGGGGGTCTGGTCCAGACTGAAGTTTATATAGTCGGCTGCCCGGGCGCATTGGGCATACTTATAGCGTGGAAGCACCTGTGTTAGGATGTCTGAGGGATCCCAGACAGGTACCCGCTCGGCCCCTGGAAAGACCCAGAGACATAAAGGTTCATGGTAACCGTCACCTTGACGACCACTGGGATTGGGTGTCCTCCTCCAAACCTCAGCAGTGCCAGGTGTGCCACAATCTGGCACATATGCTGCACGGTCTCCCTGCTGAGCGGAGTCTTCGGTGCCACATGCGGTCCGCGTGTCCTCGAGGGACGGGTGGCCTGATGCACCTCCTTTGTACTTCGTCCTCGGCCTGTTGGACGGCTTGCTCTCCAGCCTCACTGGCAGGCCCCTGTCTTCTGGGACAGGCTCCTCTTCTGCAGGCTCCTACCTGAGCAGGCCCCGTGCCTCCATTCTGTGCATCCGCAAAGGCAGCTGCAGCCAGGTAGACAGCGATCATTGCTGGCTGTACTCCAAAATTCATTCTCTGCAGGGGAGGGAGAAGAGAAGACACGTTAGCAAGGTGAGTATTCCCTTGCCCATCCAAATCCAACAAGCTACATGGTGACCCTGAGTTTCACCTCAGCTCCGCACCCCACATGTCCCCTCCAAACCCACCCCCACCTGTTGCCACCAATATGTTAGCCCTCATCATAGCCCTCCACACTGCAGTGAGTGGCACCGAGGAGTGAGTGGCACCGGGAGCCTCTATCCTCACCACCTGTCCCTTAACAGGGGTACCGGACGCTGCTGCAACCCATGTCAGCGATAGGCTCTGCGGCTCATGTCCTGTCTCCCCAATAGGGTCTACTGTGTCTCTCCTCATTGGGTGGGCTGTGTTTGTCCCACAAGCAGGGTTGCACCTGGTTATGTGGTGCTGAAGGTCACCATGCGCCACCAATCGCCTCCATGCTTAGAGGCATGTGTGTGGGCAGGTCCTACAGATGGGGGTGAGTGAGGGAAGTGCGCGTCTGCTGGGAGCGTAGCTGCAGTGTGATGTGGGTCCTGGGTGTGACACACAGGTTGTAACCACCTGACCGGGGGCAGGATGGATGGGAGCAGGAGTGAGATGGACAGGCAAGCTTGGAGACAGCTGATGGTCCTGCGGATTGGGCTAACTGATAGTGTCACTGGTGCAGCCTCTGCCCTGAGAGGGGCAGTCTGCCAGGGAGGGTGCATGTGTCCTTTGTTGAGGATGAACTCTGCTAGTCCCCTGCTTCCCCTGAGTGGGGCTGTGCTTCTGATGTCTGCACTGAGTGCCATACTGGTGAGCCACTGATTGAGCTTGGCCACCCTTGGCTGAGGGTTCCCAGAGGGGCGGCCTGGGTGGGCTCCCAAATGACCAGAGGCTCTGTGAACATTTACAGGACACAGTGAGCAGTCAGCAGTGTGAGCAGCCAGGGGCCTGTAACCAAATGGGTGTGTTTAAAACAAATACTACAGCAATGGCAGCCTGTGCCAGTCCATCCCGATCCCGAGGGGGACACCCGAATCCATGGAGCTGTCAGCAAGTCACTCCCTGCTATTCCCCCCCAGACCTGGCAGCCACCCACTGCAAGCGCTGCAATTTTAAATTGTTTGAAAAACTTTCCTTACCTTCTCTCTCCCCTCAGCAGCCATGGCACCCAGTCCCTGTTTGTAAATACCTGTAATAAATCACACCCACGTGACCTCTGCCAGAGAGGGGCGGAGCATCGCGGAGGCCTGAAGCACACTGGGCGAAACACGCTAATTGTTGTGTTGGGTGTTCTGGATCCGTGGAACACATACAGGTCACCAACACTTGAAATAGTGCAACACTATTTTATTGAATCATTAACTGTTTAACATACTCTGACTGTGGGTTAATATGATACTAGCTTTAACTAAAGACCTTTGCCTTGTCCTAACCAGTCGATGCACTCAGCACATGGTGAATGTCTGTGTTGCAGGCTGTGAGCTCTGTCCACCTAGCTAGCTGCAACTCGAATGAGCGGGAACTCTGATGCCCCCTGTCTTTATAGTGCGTGCGCTCTCACTGGTGATTGGCTGCGGTGTTGTGTGTGTTGATTGGTCCCACTGTGTGTCCATCAGTGTGTGTCTGTACCATGATATACTGGTGTATATTATGACACTAATGACATTTAAATGAATGTAAATGCTGATTTTGCAAGCCACCTGGGCGTGGGCCGCAAATCTTATAATCGCCATCAGCAAAGGATTGGAGCATGGCGTTCCATTCGGCACCGGGCACATGTTATATTACTTGTTGGTAATATGCCGTTACTCTTTGCTTTACTTCCAGAATAGTCTGATGGTTAGATCTCAAAGAAACTATCAATCTTCAATTCAAAGCAAAATAGGTTTAGTGAATAACGAATTAAATACTAATGGGTTTGTTCACTCTTACAGAACTATCACTGGTGATAAAGTAATTCAGAATAAGTATTAACTATATTTAAGTACAAGTATTAACTATGCTATATCTCTCTCTAACTGCTGTCTAGTCACTCCTGGTTCGAAGAGACCCAAGATCCTTTAAGTTCACTTATTTATACATTAATCTAGTGCTGCCATCTAGTGGTTGTCTTACACTATGATGCAGTCATTAATTCTTTATACAACTTATACATCACTACAGCACGTACCTCGTTTTTGGCCGGATAGCTGATTCTCCGCCCGATCGCGGTTCGCGTATGCAGAGTCGCGATGCGGAGAATTCCACCCGCCGCTTTCTGTGGCCAAAACAAGTGAAATAATTTTGCATTAAATAAAAAAGGTATTAAAATTGCTCCTTTTTTCCAATCTGAAATATGTTTTCATTTAGTGACTATCACCTCATGATTCCGTATTATCAGTACTTTTTTGAATACAGTCTCCTCCAATTAATTCTCGTAGATATTTACTGTACGTGCATTCTGGAATGCATTATCTATCATATGTCCAACGTTTTTCATGTATGGAATGATCTGTCTGGACTGTATGCAGAACAATACTTTTCACTGTACCTCGGTACATGTGACAATAAACCCAAATCCAAATCATGTCCGGGGCCTGGATGCCGGCAATAGCTGATCCGGAGCTTGGCCAGGAAAAGATGCTCAACCAACTGGTGCACATCACCCGGCTCAGAGCCGTCGCAGGCAGTAGCTCAGCCTTGGATGAAGTGGTGCAGAAGGCCTCCTTAGGTGACTGCAAAGGGGGAACTTTCAAACTGGGGGGTGCAGTGGAAGGGTGTCATAACCCGCATGAGGAAAATGATTATTGGTCTGCCGGGGGCTGGTGGAGCACGAGCTTCCCAGGTGGTGGGAGGAGGCCCACTCTGATGGGGCTCCTAAACCCGAACATAAAAGCCAGCCCGAGGAGGGACCACCAACATGCTGGTTGTATATAGTTATTGCCATGGACAGACTTTCTGTTAAAGTAAATCTTTATCCTTTCTACCGATCGTTTCCTTAGTCATTAAAATGTAGAGTTAAATTCAACACAAGAGTATAGCTTTGACTTTACACATACGGAAGAAGGTTGGGAAGGAGACAGCAGAGGTACTAATCATGTCTTTACAAATATATTTGGAGCTAGGGACTGGAGAGTAATGAGCGCAACATTCCAGTTCAAGAAAGGGGAAATGGAGATGTCAGGACACTATCACCAGTTAGCCTTGCTTCGACTGTGAAAATTTGAGTTTGTCCCGGAACTAATTAGTCAACGTTAAGAACGCAATAGGCAAATCGGGGGTAGACAGTGTGGATTTGTAAAGAATCGACCAATTTATAGCAGTGTATAGATATGAGGAACGCATTGCTCTGGGAAAGGAAAAGGGGAGGTTGGATGTACATTGTGTAATTGTTTGTGGCACAAACTGATATTTGGAGGTAGAATAATAGGTAGTAGTTTTTGTTTATTTTGCAATAAATTCACTTGATTGACGTATTCACTATATGGGCGGGAGTGGGGGGCGGGGGGCAGCTTAACTTTGCCCCTGTAATCATAGTGCCTTTCACAAGCAAGGTGAACATAACAAATGCTGTCATGGGGGACGCCTCATTACGGGGTATACCCTATACAATGTTCTGAGTTCTCCTCAACTGACATCATAGAATTTACAGTGCAGAAAGAGGTCATTCGGCCCATCAAGTCTGCACCAGCCCTTGGAAAGAGCACCCTACTTAAGCCCACACCTCCACCCTTTCCCTGTAACCCACCCACCTAACCTTTTTTGGGGGGCACTAAGTGCAATTTAGCATGGTCAATCCACCAAACCTGCACATCTTTGGACTGTGGGGGGAAACTGGAGCACCCGGAGGAAACCCACGCAGACATGGGGAGAACGTGCAGACACTGCACAAACAGTGACCCAAGCTGGGAATCGAACCTGCAACCCTGGAGCTGTGAGATGGTGCAGTCATCTCCTGCAGTGATGGTGAGGGATGCCATATCTACCCACTCTACACCTGAGTAAACCAGGATTCTTTTTCCATTTGATTGAATGGCTCTATCCCTTGATGTTTTGCAGTGTGATTGCGACATAGACTGCACTGAGGACAATAGGTTGTATTATGATCCCAGACCAGGCCCCAACGACAGGTAGGATACTGGATCAAAACCCCAATATTTTATTTTAATTTTGTTAGACTCTGAGGAAATGATACCTCACCCCAGAAGTGATTGCATGAAGAAATCGGGACATGGTATATTAAAACAAACTTTATTACTAACACAGCATTAAAATCTTTAACATCACACCTGAAAATAGCTTACAATCATCCCTTAAACAATACTACTCAACATAATGAATACAATATCCTTATTTGCTATCTTTATTCCCACTTAAACAACAAGAAAATAGGCCATCTCAGCTATCAATCCATCCTAAATATCAATGGCACAGAAGAGTACTTGCTTTACAGAGTTATTATTTGAGAAAGAGATCTCTTCACCCTGCATTACAGAACAGATCTGACTCCGGTCCGAATCCCTGCAGAAACTCTGGCTGGATGTCTTCAAAAGCTGTTTCAACTGGCTTGTTTCAGTTCTGCCTTGTCCTCAGACAAGTCTGCACTGCTTTAAATACAGTTAATCTCTTTTAAATAACTTACAGTAAGAGCAGAACTGTTTCACTGTGCTCACCTTTAGCCAGATTAGAACTCAACTAAAAATGCTTTCTCAAAATGCCTCATGCTTTAGCTCCACCCAGCAATGACATCATCTTACCAAGTTGAAAATGAATTAACTTCCCAGGGAACCTCCTTAATCAAAACAAAATTGCATTAGCCCAAGCTTTTACAATTGCACCTCAGACTCCTAAAAGCTTTGTTGTCTTTCAAACCAAGCTTCTTTTAAAAACGAGACTGCAGCAGTCAAACACACTCTAATCCAGGCTTTTAACCATTACTTCGCCAAATACTTATAATCCAATATATCTAAAATCCTACATTCATCACACCTCCCGCTTAAAAATAATTAACCAGTAGTATAAAAAAGATGGCATCATTTTTCCCAAACCTTTTAACTCTAAACATGTCTCATTATTAAACACACCTTATACTATAAGATACAAATCATATTACATTTTAATCATGCAAACGTAAATGTGAGTATCATCCATTTCAGTTTTTCTTTTCCACCTTCAAACATTCCAGTCTTTAAAGTCATGATAAATCATCAGCAATAACGTTTTCCCTTCCTGCTACACGTATAATTTTTAAGTTTAATGGTTGTAACAACAAACTCTATCTGAAGAGTCTTGCATTTCGATCCTTAAATTTTTCCAAAAACGTTAATGGATTATCTGTATATACAATTGTCACCAATGAATTGTTAGCAACATAAATATCAAACTGTAGTAACACCAATACCAAACTCAAGGTCTCCTTCTCGATGGTCGAACATTTCTTTTGATGAATATTTAGTTTCCGAGAAAAATAACCAACAGGCCTTTTGATTCTTTTGTTGTCTTCCTGCAACATCACAACACCAACACTCCCATACTTGCAGTAATTGGCACCTTAAATTGCTTGGCATAATTAGGTGTCATCAACATTGGTGCAGTGGTTTACACAGTTTGCAGACTATTGAATGCCTCCAGACATTTCCTGTGCTTTTTCAGAAGTTCAACCAGTGGGGCACCCACACTGCTGAAATTATGCATTATTTTCTCAGACCCAGAAATCTTAGAACTTCTTTCTTCGTTGATTGTAATTTGAAACTCCCCAATAGCTTTCATTTTCACATTCCATGGGCCATCTGGCCATGTTCAGTTATATGACCTAAGAATGTGACTTGAGCTTTGACAAATTTACTTTTTCGTCAATCCAGCCTCTCTCAGTCGATTGAATAATTATTTTAAATGTTCTAAATGCTCCTTCCATGTTTGACTGAACACCACCAGACCGCCTATGTACACTGCACAATTGTTTAGTCCAGAAATGACATTGTTGGTTAATCTTTGGAATGTTGCTGGCGCATTCTTCATTCCAAATGGAATGACTCTAAACTGATACATACCATTTGGCATCACAAACATGGAAACTTCCATTGCCTTGTCTGATAAAGGTACTTGCCAATATCCTTTAAGTATGTCAAGTTTGGTAATAGAATTCATTTGTTCCACCTTTTCAACACTGTCTTCCAAACGAGGAATGGGATACGAATCCGTAACTGCATTAACTCTTCTATAGTTCACACACAATCGTTGTGTTCCATCCGGTTTTGGTACCATCATAATAGATGAGCTCCAATCGCTACAACTCATTTCAATGATTTCATTCTTAAGCATACTGTGAATCTCCTTTTGTACCTATGCCAACTTTAGTGGATTGAACCTGTATGGATGTTGTTTAATGGGAATAGCATTTCCTACATTTACATCATGCATAATTACTTTTGTACTTCCCAATTTATTCCCACATGCAGCTCTATGTGACTGTAATAACTTCTTTAGGTCACTTATTTTTATACCTCCGGAAGGTAACTCAGTAATTTACCTCAATCGCTTATTACTTTCTCATTGTCCAATCTAATTTGAGGAATGCCAAATTCAGAATCATCTGGGTTTATCTTTTCTCCCTGAATTATAACGACTAACACTTCCTCCTGCTTGCCTTCTCTCTCAAAATACCCTTTGAGCATATTAACATGACACACTGTGAGATTAACTTCTATCTGATTTTCTGATCAAATAATGCACTCACTCTTTCAATTTGATAAGGCGCACTACTAAATTTTGCCTTTAATGGTTCGCCTACCATTGGTAACAATACTAATATTTTCTCCCCACTAACAAAATTATGAATTTTTGATTTCTTATCAGCCTCTTTTTTTATCACACGTTGTGACAATTTTAAATGTTTCCTTGCCAATGCACCAGCTCTAGTTAATCTCTCCCTAAAGTTTGACACATAGTCCAACAACGTAGTCTCCGACCGCTGACTCACCAATTTTACTTTGATCAATTTAAGTGGTGGTCCCGTCACTTCATGACCAAAAATCTATTCAAATGGTTTGAATTTAGTTGATTCATTAGGTGCATCCCTAATTTCAAATAGTAGAAATGGAATTCCTTTATCCCAATCCTCTGGCTTATCCTAACTGCACTCCCTCAACATGCTCTTTAAAGTTTGATGCCATCTTCCCAATGTCCCTTGTGATTCCGGTTGACACATAGTTGAGTTAAATTGCTTTATTCCTAAACTATCAATAATTTCCTTGAATAACTTCAACATTAAATTGGATCCCTGATTTGATTGAATTTCTTTTGACAGTCCATATCTAGAAAAAGGATTTGGTTAACTCCTCTACAACCCTCTTAGCTGTAATGTTTCTTAATGGAATGGCCTCCAGAAATCTAGTAGACATATCCTTTATGGTAAATAGATAATGATTTCCACTTTTTGTTTTAGACTGGGGTCCCACACAATCAATTAGAGCCCCTGGAAAAGGTTCCTCAAATACTGGAATAGCTATTAAATAAAGGTGCTGGCTTGATTACTGCTTGAGGTTTTCCTATTACCTGATATGTGTGACATGTATGGCAACATTCAGCTACATCCTAATGCAGTCCAGGCCAAAAAATGCTTTTGCATTTTTGCTTGAGGTTTCCTTACTCCTAAATTACCCCCTACTAGAACTTTATGCGCCACACGCAAAACCTCCTTTCTATAACCCACTGGTAATATAATTTGATGAACGTCTGCCTATTTCTCATTTTCTTGAATATGTAAAGCCTCCATTTCCTTACTAATACATTTTTTCTAATGTAATAACATTCTGGTATGTACTCAGACTCTATTTCTATATATGCTTTCTATTAAAACTGCTTTATCTAGCACTGCTGGTTAGCACTGCTGCCATACAGCGCCATGGACCTGGGTTCAATTCCGGCCTTGGTTGACTGTGTGGAGTTTGCACGTTCCCCCCATGTCTGCGTGGGTTTCCTCCGGGAGCTCTGGTTTCCTCCCACAGTCCAAAGATGTGCAGGTTAGGTGAATTAGCCATGCTAAATTGCCCCTTAGTGTCCAAAAGGTTAGGTGGGGTTACTGGGTTATGGGGATATGACGGAGGCATGGGCTTAGGTAGGGTGCACTTTGAGAGGGTCAGTGCAGACTCTTTGGGCTGAATGGCCTCCTTCTGCACTGTACGGATTCTATGATTCTATGTATCTTTCTGCTGTAATTCAATTACCTTTCTTGAACTAAAGACATCCGCTTCATCCACCACATACGCTTGTTCTTTAGCAACCATCTGACTAAACATGCGGCACGATCTACCGGCCGCGTTGCGTTCAAGCGAGAGGGCAACATGGCTGGTACATCCTGGGAGAGGCCTCCCATGTGGGATATACCCAAGTCCCGCAAGGCATCGGAATCAGAATACCACCCAAAAGCGGTGTGACCAAATGGCGTGTGCCTGCATAGGTTTTAAACCTAGAATAATTCAAACCATGCGATAGGCTAATGAAACACAGTATACACCACCACAGGAAATGCTGCAATGTATCGTGATCTTGCTTTTCCTTGTACAACCTCATAGTTACAGTTAGAGATGCTCCAATAAATTTTGTCTTTTCCTTACCTCAGCAGACTCTACTTGGTGTTGGCACAATGAGACCAGGAATTGAGGTTGACGCAGTAGCTCAGCTTGGGAAGAAACATGTCAAGGCAGAAGAACAGGGTCAAAGATGGACTGCAGATTTTCACATCGACTTTCTGAATGCACTTTGTCTTCCCACATGTGGAGCTTTAGCCCATAGCCTATGTTAACAGTTTAGTATCCAGGGAGTGCTGTACTGAGGTTGTGAAAGGCACTAGACAAATGCAGGTTTCAAGAGGAAGCAATGTTTTGTCTAATTGTTTCTCAGTACCACACCAATGGAATAAGGGAGTAATAAAAATGCTTTTTAAAAATCATGATGGAAACAGTAAAACCCCTTTAAATCACTTCTGTTTTCCTGGTCTTGGTTTTCTCATTTACCTCAGTAGTTCATTAGGAATCAGTAGTGACAAACCAATGTTTTGTTTAGATACTAATTTTCCTGAAAGATCCCAACTGCTGAGTGTAACCAGAACTTGGCTCGATGTTTATCCAGCAGACATCATTCAACAGTGATACGGATAACTGATAGATCACTTCACAGTGAGGCCGCAGGATAACTGTGTAAGTAATGACACACAGATGTTTATTTCATGTTGCTTGGACACCTCCAAGTGACAGATAACTATATTGAAAATATTTGAATGATGTACTAACAATGACAGGAGTGTACTTTACAGCACAGTGGTTAGCACTGCTGCCTCACAGCACCAGGAACCCGGGTTCAATTCCATCCTTGGGTCACTGTCCGTGTGGAGTTTGCACTTTCCCCTCTTGTCTGCATGGGTTTCCTCCGGGTGCTCCGATTTCCTCTCACAATCCAAAGATGTGTGGGTTAGGTGGGGTTATGAGGTTATGGCCATAGGACAGGGGAGTGGGCTTAGGTAGGATGTTCTTTCAGAGGGTCGGTGCAGACACGATGGGCCGAATGGACACCTTCTGCACTGTAGGAATTCCATAATTCTATGATTCCACATTCAATTATGTGTAATGGGCACAAATTAATTTTGAATGATTGCGAATGACAAACCCTTATTTGTTAACAGCACTCCAGTTGTTGCTGTGAACCAACTGGCTAACAATTTAAGAAGTGCATTGAAAATGTTAGAAGTAATTGGAGAAATCTTTTTTTAAATTCAATATTACTTTATTTTTTAGATAAACATCAGGCTTCTATTCTTGTGATGACAAACAAAATAAATACTGGGTAACTAATATCCCGAGCTGATGGTGTTACCCAATTCACAAATCTTGGTCCCAAACCGCTCCAGCACTGCCATCAGGTACCCCCATTCTACCCGGTCAAACGCCTTCTCAGTGTCCAATGCCACAACCACCTCTGTTTCCTTCCCCTCTGCCGGTGCCATAACAACGTTCAATACCCTTCTAATGTTTGAAAAGAGCTGCTTCCCTTTCACGAACCCCGTCTGATCTTCACCTATCACCTTCGGGAGGCACTTCTCCAGCCTACCCGCCAGTACCTTCGCCAATACTTTTGCGTCCACATTCAGAAGTGATATGGGCCTATACGACCCACACTCCGTCGGATCCCGATCTTTTTTAGCAACAGTGAAATCGATGCTTGCCCCAAGGCCTGTGACAACACCCCCTTCCCTATCACCTCTTCAAACATCCCCACCATCAGGGGTGCCAGCTTATCCTTGAATTTTTTATAATATTCCACCGGAAACCCATCCGGCCCTGCCACCTTCCCCGACTGCGTCCTCCCAATCGCATCTTTTATCTCCTGCTCCACTATCGCTCCTTCTAATGTAGCCCTGTCCCCCTCCCCTAGCCTCAGGTACTCCAACCCATTGAGAAATTCCTGCATCTCAAGGTCTCCCCCGGGTGGTTCTGACCTGTACAACCTCTCATAAAACTCCTCAAAAACATTGTTAATCAGATCCGGCGCTATCATCAACTTCCCTGCCCTATCCCTCACCTGCACAATTTCCCTTGCCGCTGCTTCCCTCCGGAGCTGACCTGCTAATAGATGCCCCATGTTCCTTATCTCCATGTTTGTAAACTGCACTCCTTGCTCCTCTTAGTTGGCGCACCGGCTTCCTGATGGACAGTCGGTCGAAGCTCGCCTGTAGTTCCTTCTTCTTTTCCAGCTTTGCTGGGTCTCCATCCTCTGCATAACTCCTATCTACCTCCAACATCACATCTATTACCCTCTGCCGCTCCACCTCTCCTCTTTGTCCACCCTGGCCTTAAACGAGATCACCACCCCCCTCACCACCGCCTATAGAGCCTCCCAGACGACCGCCTTCAACACCTCACCCGTACAGTTGAAACCTACATATTCCTTAATTACCTTTTCAATTTTGTCACAGAAATCTTGGTCCCCCAAAAGTCCCACATCTATCTTCCACCCTGGCCTCTGCGCTACCCCCTTCTCCAGCACCATATCCACCCAATGCGGAGCATGATCTGACACTGCAATTGCCGAGTATTCTGATCCCTTAACCCCAGCCAACAAAGATTCCCCACCACGAAAAAGTCGATCCGCGAATATACCTTATGGAGAGCTGAGAAAAACGAGTACTCCCGCTCCCTCGGGTGCAGAAACCTCCAAGGATCCACCCCTCCCATTTCCACTATTAGCCTTCGCCCCCCCCGTCGATGGGACCAGCGAGCGCGGCCGTGACCTGTCCAACCTTGGCTCCTGCACAAAGTTCCAGTCCCCTCCCACTATCAGTTTGTGTGTGTCCAAGTCGGGGATGGCCCCAAACACCTTCTTTGCGAATCCCACATAGTTCCAATTGGGGCCATATACACTTAACAGCGCCACTAACCTCCCCTCCAGTGCCCCTGGCACAATCACATATCTACCCCCCTGATCTGCCACCATCTGCTGACCATTACTGCTACCCCTCGAGCCCTTCCGTCAAGTCCAGAGTGAAACACCTGTCTAACCCTTTTTAAGTCTCACATGGTCCTTCACCCTCAATTGAGTCTCCTGCAGCATTGCTACATCTGCTTTCAAACTTTTAAGATGCGCAAACACCCTTGACCTCTTGACCGGACCTCCAAAGCCCCTCACGTTCCACGTGACTATCCTAACTGGGGGTCCCTCACCCCCCCCCCCCCTTCTTATCCACCATCATCATACCACCAGGCCCTGCCCCATAAGCCTGACCCGCCCCTATCCATTATTAACATGGAACCTGTCGTGTTGGGTGTTCTGATGCTCAAATGATCCAACACGGCTGTAGATGGTACAACTCTGATTTATTGTCTAATCAACGGTAACAACTAACTACTGGCTTGGGTACGTGCTTCACCAGCTAACCTGTGGACCCAGCCCTATCACTATCTTAGTGAGGCACTCAGCACACAGTCTATGTCTGATGGCAGCTGTGAGCTCTGTGCTCTGAGCTATCTCCTGGTAGAATGAGCGGGAACTGTGGTGTTCTCTGTTTTATAGTGCATGTGCTCTCACTGGTGATTGCCTGTGATGTTATGTGTGTGCTGGTTGGTCCAACTGCCTGTCCATCAGCATGTGTGTGTGATTGCACCATGATATGCTGATGTGGATATCATGACATCCCCCCCTTTCACAAAGGATATGTGCCTACATGCTAATAAATAGAAATGTGTACTGAGTGCATCTGAGTATGTGTGTGCAATATTTACAACATGTACATGAGGCTAAACTATATACAGAGGAAGGTGTCAGGTGCAACAGAACAACAAGGTTGTACCAATAACAGAACAAATGCAATCAACAATCGACGAGAGAAAACTTCTGGAACAATGAACGACAAGAAAAGAAACTCATTAACAGTACTATAAAACAATTCAGTGAGTCCAATGTACTAACAGGCTCATAAGTCAAGTCTATCAGGTGGGCGACGAATTCGGGTTGACCGCCTGAAGGTTGGGTCAGGATCCACCGGATGAGGAATGGGCCTGGCCACGGGTGAGAGAGGAAGAGGCAGAGTGGCAGGAAGCTCAACAAAGTCGACATCAGGGACAACAGGATGACGTGGCACCAGTACATGATCACGTAGCGAGCGCGGAACCAAACGAAGGGCCCGCCGATTATGGCGGCGAATGGAGCCATCAGGCATACGAACCAGGAATGAGCGGGGAGCCACGTGGCGGAGAACCTCGGCGGTTGCCGACCAGCCACCCTCCGGTAGGTGTATACGGACGTTGTCTCCATGCGCCAGGGCAGGAAGATCAGTCGCCCGAGCGTCATGTGCCAACTTCTGCTGAGCACCTGTTGTTGCATCGTTCGCAATACTGGAGCATGGCCGAGGTCAGGAATATGAATGGACGGCACAGTAGTCCTGAGGGTGCGACCCATCAACAGCTGGGCTGGCGAGAGGCCTGTGGACAGTGGGGCCGAGCGATAGGCCAGCAGGGCTAAACAGAAGTCAGATCCGCCATCAGCAGCCTTGCACAGGAGCCGCTTCACAATGTGGACGCCCTTTTCCACCTTGCTATTCGACTGAGGGTGCAAGGCACTGGACGTCACGTGTGTGAAGCTGTATGAAGTGGTAAAGGAAGACCATTCTTGGCGCGCAAAGCAAGGCCCGTTGTCAGACATGACGGTGAGCTGAATTCCATGGCGAGCAAAGGTTTCTTTGCATGCCCGGATGACAGCTGATGACATCGTGTCGTGCAGGCTTGAGAAGTAGTCAATAAGAATAATGTAGTCCCTGCCGAGTGCATGAAAGAGGTCCACGCCCTCCTTCGCCCAGGGGGACGTGACCAACTCATGGGGCTGAAGGGTCTCAGGGGGTTGCGCCGGCTGAAACCTTTGGCAGGTGGGGCAGTTGAGCACCATGTTGGCGATGTCATCACTGATGCCCGGCCAGTACACAGTGTCATGATATTCAAACACACACATCATGATGGACACACTAACAGGCAAATCAGAGTACACAACACCACAACCAATCACAGACAAGAACACCAACCACATAAAAAGCACGAGCACGACACCTGGTGGTCAGTAGGTCTGGGGAGAAGGGAACAAGAAAGAGCTGTTAAAACACCACAAGCAGGGAGCCCCCCACGTGCAGAGTGCAAAGACCAAACTGTAAATAGCAAGTTTAAATAAAGAAGCGTTGTACCATATGCAACTGTGTTGGCTCATCTGTGTGTCAGAACACCCAACACCACATGGTACAGGAGTGGATCGATACCTGCCTACTAACCTGCCATTCTGGACATGGACCACACCGGCAAACCGCAGCCGATGCAAGTCACGGGGAACCTAGGTACCAACTGGAAGCTCTACAGGCAGCGATTTGACCTGTACATCCGTGCCACCGAAAAACAGAATGTCTCGGATGACTCGAAGATTGCAATGCTCCTCTTCTACGCAGGTCCGCACGCAACCGATGTTTTTAACTCACTGGTGTTCGAAGAAGGCGAAAACCAGGCCAAATATGACACGGTCATCCTCAAACTGGACCAGCACTTTCAAGTTGAAGTAAATGAAAGTTTTGAAAGATACATCTTTCAGCAACGCCTGCAAGGTAAGGAGGAGCTTTTTCAACCCTTTTTGACGCACCTCCGGATTCTAGCGCAGTCCTGCGGTTACGGCACCACTACAGAGTCCATGATCAGGGACCAGATTGTTTTTGGCGTTGCCTCTAGTGGCCTACGCCAGCAGCTTCTTAAAATGAAAAGCCTCACCTTAGCGTCTGCTGTGGAAGCCTGTGTCCTCCATGAAAATGCTACCTGCCGTTTTGCCCGATTTCAGGCGTCCGAGTTGGCACGGAGGGGGTCCCCAGCCGTCGAATCGGCAAGCCAGGCCGCCCACGACGTCGAACGCATCCAGGCCGTCGATTACTTCCCGACCCACGGCCCGGACGACAGCGGCCGCTTCCCGCGCTTTTCGCGGTCTCCCGCACAGGTGCGCGCCAAAAATAACGGCCACAACGAGGGACGCACTGCGCAGGCGCGCCCACCGCAAGATCGCACTGCGCATGCGCAGTGGCGCAACGAACGCCGTGACGTCATGACGTGCGGCAATTGTGGAGGTCTACACTTAAAAGGGCAATGTCCTGCAAAAAACCGACAGTGCCGCAGATGTGCCACGATGGGCCACTACGCAGCCCACTGTCGTGCGGCTCAACCCATTGATCCGGCGCATCCTCGACAACCTCGCAGACGAGTCAGGACCGTCCAGCCCACGCATCAAGACTTCCAGTTAAGTGATGCAGATGACCAGGATGCCTTCCGAGTTTCCGTCATTGATGTCAACAAGGTCAATGCCATCAATCCAGCCGATGAGTGGTGTGCCACCCTGACGGTCAACCGATCGCGCGTCGCCTTCCGTCTGGACACCGGCGCATCCGCCAACCTGATTGCTTACTCTGCAGTCCAGGCCATGAAGGTCAAACCACCCATCACGCCATCCCGGCTCAAGATGGTTGACTATAACGGGAACGTCATCCCGTCCATAGGATCTTGCCAGCTACAGGTGACTCACAAGAGGTACACGGCCACACTCCCCTTCGAAGTTGTCGGCTCATCAAAGGACTCGTTACTGGGCGCACAGGCGTGTAAGGTCCTTCACCTGGTACAGCGCATTATGTCTCTCTCTCCAGATGAGATATCCGACTTCCCGGAAGCTGAGTTCCACGCAAATCTCCATTCCCTCCTCGCTCACAACCAGGAGGTTTTTGAAGGCATGGGGACATTGCCACACACGTACAAGATTCGACTCAGACCGGACGCCATCCCTGTCGTTCACGCACCTCGCAGGGTTCCTGCGCCACTCAAAGACCGCCTCAAGGCACAACTGCAGATTCTTCAGGACCAAGGGGTCCTATCCAAGGTCACGGAGCCCACGCCATGGGTCAGCTCCATGGTCTGTGTAAAGAAGCCCTCTGGCGAGCTCTGTATATGTATAGATCCAAAAGATCTAAATAACAACATCATGCGGGAACACTATCCCATCCCGAAACGAGAAGACCTCACCAGCGAGATGGCGCGAGCCAAGATATTCACTAAATTGGATGCGTCCAAAGGATTCTGGCAGATCCAACTGGACCCGGCCAGCCGAAGACTATGCACATTCAACACCCCTTTTGGCAGATTCTGCTACAACCGGATGCCATTCGGCATCATTTCGGCATCTGAAGTATTCCACCGCATTATGGAGCAGATGATGGAAGGCATCGAAGGGGTACGTGTATATGTGGACGATATCATCATTTGGTCCACCACTCCGCAGGAACACATGCATCGTCTACGACGTGTCTTTACCCGCATACGACAAAATGGCCTGCGTCTCAACCGTGCGAAGTGTGCCTTCGGCCAGACGGAGCTGAAATTCCTCGGGGACCACATCTCAAGGTCCGGGGTCCGTCCCGATGCAGACAAGGTTAGCGCCATCACAGCCATGCCACGACCGGCTGACAAGAAGGCTGTCTTAAGATTCCTGGGCATGGTCAACTTCCTTGGGAAGTTCATTCCCAACCTGGCTTCTCATACAACAAATATGCGCCATCTCGTAAAAAAATCGACGGAATTCAACTGGCACCAATCGCATCAGCGGGAATGGGAGGAGCTCAAGCACAAACTGGTCACGGCACCAGTGCTGGCCTTCTTTGACACGACTCGCCCTACAAAGATCTCAACAGACGCCAGCCAATCTGGTATTGGAGCGGTACTCCTGCAAAAAGACAGCACGTCCTCATGGGCCCCGGTTGCGTATGCCTCACGAGCCATGACCCCTACCGAACAGCGCTACGCGCAAATCGAAAAAGAATGCCTGGGTTTGTTAACTGGACTGGACAAGTTCCACGACTATGTGTATGGCCTGCCACGATTCACGGTCGAAACTGACCACCGCCCCCTGGTCAACATCATTAACAAAGACCTGAACGACATGACTCCTCGCCTCCAGCGCATCTTACTTAAACTCAGGAGGTACGATTTTGAACTGATCTACACTCCGGGGAAGGAACTCATCGTGGCGGACACTCTTTCCCGAGCAGTGAGCACACCACCAGATGCAGAGGGGTTCGTGCGTCAAATTGAGGCACACGTGACTCTGACAGCAGCAAATCTGCCAGCTGATGATCCTAGTCTGGCCCACATACGCGCAGAGACGGCGACTGACCCCCTTCTGCAGCGAGTGATGCGCCACATGACGGAAGGGTGGCTAAAAGGGCAGTGCCCCCAGTTTTATAATGTGCGAGATGATCTCACCAATATAGACGGGGTCCTTATGAAATCGCACAGGATCGTTATTCCGCACAGCGTGCGCCAGATGATTCTTCATCAACTACACGAAGGCCACTTGGGCGTCGAAAAATGCAGACGAAGGGCCCGGGAGGCGGTATATTGGCCGGGTATTAATGAAGACATAGCCAACATGGTGCTCAACTGCACAACCTGTCAGAGGTTTCAGCCGGCGCAACCTCCGGAAACACTTCTACCACACGAGATGGTGACGTCCCCCTGGGCGAAGGTGGGTGTTGACCTATTTCACGCGCTCGGCAGAGATTACATTGTTATTATAGACTACTTCTCAAACTACCCGGAAGTCATGCCTCTCCATGATCTGACGTCGTCCGCAGTCATTGGGGCCTGCAAGGAAACGTTTGCTCGCCATGGCATTCCAAGGACTGTCATGTCAGACAATGGACCTTGTTTTGCCAGCCGTGAATGGTCGTCCTTTGCCGCAGCATATGGTTTCACTCATGTGACATCCAGCCCTCTGCATCCACAATCGAAAGGGAAGGCTGAAAAGGGTGTCCACATCGCCAAGCGGCTCCTGTGCAAGGCGGATGCTGCCGGATCGGACTTTAACCTTGCCTTGCTGGCCTATCGATCGGCCCCGTTATCCACGGGCCTCTCGCCAGCGCAGCTACTAATGGGTCGCTCCCTCAGGACGACGGTACCTTCCGTCCTGGCACCGACAACAGACCATGAGGCGGTTCTTCGGAACATGCAACTGCAGCGTGATCGCCAGAAAGGTCGGTACGACACACGAGCGACGGACCTGCCCCCCCTGTCCTCCGGAGACAAAGTACGCGTCCATCAACCGTATGGTGGCTGGTCAGCACCGGCCGAAGTCCTCCGACAAGTGGCTCCCCGCTCGTTCCTGGTTCGCATGCCGGATGGTTCCGTGCGTCGCCGCAATCGGCGCGCCCTTCGCCGACTTCCACGCTCACAGCCACACAGCACGCACACGCCAGATCCTCAACAGGCTTCCGAGGATGACTTTGTGGAGCTGCCGCACATCACGCCCTTTCCATCGCCACCCATGGCCATGCCTGCACAGCAGCCGGTGGTTCTTGATCCACCCTTGAGGCGGTCAACCCGAATTCGTCGCAAGCCCATTAGACTGGACTTATAATACAGTTCATATGTTTAACAAGTTGCACAATTTTACATGATAACCTGTTGTTGTTTATCGTTCCAGATGTCGTCTGACTGGACAACTGTTCAAGTTTTTTTTCTTCTTCTCTCGTTCGCATTTCTGTTATGTTATGGTACAACTTGATTCATGTGACGCACCCGACATCGCCCCATGTACATAGTTCCGTCATATGCACATGCTGCACACGACACACACACACACTCTTAGATGCACTCACGTCACGATCATATTTATTACCACGTAGGCACATATCTTTGTAAAAAGGGGGGATGTCATGATATTCAAACACACACATCATGATGGACACACTAACAGGCAAATCAGAGTACACAACACCACAACCAATCACAGACAAGAACACCAACCACATAAAAAGCACGAGCACGACACCTGGTGGTCAGTAGGTCTGGGGAGAAGGGAACAAGAAAGAGCTGTTAAAACACCACAAGCAGGGAGCCCCCCACGTGCAGAGTGCAAAGACCAAACTGTAAATAGCAAGTTTAAATAAAGAAGCGTTGTACCATATGCAACTGTGTTGGCTCATCTGTGTGTCAGAACACCCAACACCACACACAGCTTCTCGGGCCCTCCGCCTGCACTTTTCAACTCCGAGATGGCCTTCGTGCAGTTGTTTGAGGACAAGCCGGTGAATGCTGTGTGGGATCACGATCCGGTCCAACTTCAAGAGGACACCATCAACGACGGCCAAGTCATCCCGGACATTGTAAAATTGTGGGCACTGCCCCTTGAGCCACCCTTCCGTCATGTGGCGCATCACACGCTGTAGATGGAGGTCAGCCGCAGTCTCACGGCGAATGTGGGCCAGACGTGCATCAGTGGCCGGCAGATTGGCCGATGTGAAGGCTACCTGTGCGTCGACCTGACAAACAAACCCCTCCGAGTCGGGCGGTGTGTTGACCGCCCTGGACAGAGCAACCGCGATGATGAGATCCTTCCACGGGGTGTAGACAAGTTGGAAGTCGTACCTCTGGAGCTTGAGCAGAATGCGCTGGAGGCGAGGGGTCATATTGTTGAGGTCCTTCTGAATGATGCCGACCAGGGGGCGATGGTCGGTCTCCACAGTGAACTGCGGAAGACCATACACATAATCGTGAAACTTGTCGATGCCAGTCAACAGGCCTAGGCACTCCTTCTCAATCTGCACATAGCGCTGTTCTGTGGGGGTCATGGCCCACGATGGATAGGAGCCCATGATGCGGTGTCGTCCCGTTGCAGGAGTACCGCCCCAATGCCGGACTAGCTGGCGTCAGTTGAGATCTTTGTTTCCCGTGTGGTGTCGAAAAATGCCAGTACTGGGGCGGTGGTGAGCTTGACCTTGAGCTCCTCCCGTTCACTCTGGTGTGCGGGCAGCCACTGGAATTCCGTTGTCTTTTTGACCAGGTGGCGAAGAGCAGTCGTGTGCGAAGCAAGGTTAGGATTGAACTTCCCCAGGAAGTTGACCATCCCGAGAAAGCGCAGCACTGCCTTCTTGTCTGACGGCTGCGGCATGGCTGCCACTTTGTCGGCATCCGACCGCACACCCGACCGGGAGATGTGGTCCACCAAAAACTTTAGCTCAGTCTGGCCAAAAGAGCACTTGGCTCGGTTAAGGCGCAGGCCCTGATCCCGTATCCGTGCAAAGACACGCTGGAGACGACTGATGTGCTCCTGTGGTGTGGTGGACAAGATGATAACGTTGTCTACGTAGACGCGTACCCCTTCGATGCCCTCCATCATCTGTTCCATGATGTGATGGAACACCTCGGAGGCCGAGATGATGCCAAACAGCATCCTATTGTAGCAGTATCTGCCAAATGGAGTGTTGAAAGTGCACAGCTTCCTGCTGGACTGATCCAATTGAATCTGCCAAAAGCCCTTTGAGGCATCAAGCTTGGCAAATATTTTTGCCCGAGCCATTTCGCTCGTGATTTCTTCTCGTTTGGTATGGGGTAGTGTTCCCTCATAATGTTGTGATTCAAATCTTTTGGGTCGATACAGATCCGGAGCTCGCCGGAGGGCTTCTTGACGCACACCATGGAGCTGACCCATGGCGTTGGCTCTGTGACCCAGGAAAGCACTCCTTGGTCCTGCAGGTCCTGCAGCTGCTGCTTGAGGCGGTCCTTGAGTGGTGCTGAGACCCTACGAGGTGCGTGAATGACCAGGGTGGCGTCCGGTTTGAGCCGTATTTTGTATGTGTAGGGCAGTGTGCCCATGCCCTCGAAAACCTCCTGGTTGTGCGCGAGGAGTGAGTGGAGCTGCGCCCTAATGTCTGTATCCGGGAAATCGGACGTGCCTTCTGGAGACAGAGTGTGTACCCGCTGAACGAGGTGGAGGATCTTGCACGCCTGTGCGCCTAACAGAGAGTCATTCGAGGATCCAACGATTTCAAATGATAATGTGGCTTTGTGTGAGTTGTGTGTAACATCGAGCTGGCAGGACACCGTGGCCGGGATGACGTTTCCATTATAGTCAACCAGCTGACAGTGGGATGGCAGAATCGGCGGTTTAACCTTCAAGGTCTGGAAGGCTAACCATGCAAGGAGATTGGCGGAGGCACCAGTGTCCAGGCGAAATGTGATCTGGGATCGGTTGACCTTTAGGGTGGCACACCACTCATCGCCCGGATCAATGCTGTGCACTGGCAGCGGCTGGTGGTTCCGACTTGGGGACATCCGGTTCTTGTGGATTACTGCAACGCGGAAGGGCTCCCTGTCTTTAGTATCGCTAGTCTGCATACTATCTGGATATGACTCAGTGTAGGGGGGCTGAATCGCCCATACGTCCCTGCGAGGCTGGCGGAATTGTTGGGAGTTGGCAGGTTGAGCTGCTCGACAGCAGGCAGCATAGTGGCCCATCCTGCCACAGCGGAGACATTGTCGCGCTTTGGCCGGACATTGCCGCTTTAAGTGGGCGGAGCCACAGTTGCCGCACGTCGTGACATCATGCCGTTCGTTGCGCCACTGCGCATGCGCGGTGTGGTCCTGCGTAGAGCGTGCCTGTGCATCACGTCCCTCTGCATCAACGTTCCCTCTTTTGGCGCGCACAAGCGTGGGAGGCCTCGGAAATTGCGCGAAATGGCCGCCCTCGTCCGCGCCGCGGGTCGGGAGGAACTCGATCGACTGGACCCGCTCCGCCTTGTAGGACCCGTGCCATGCCATTTCGGCCGCCTGGATTTTGGAATACCGGCTGGTCGCGTTCTCATGGAGGACGCAGGTCTCGATGGCAGTCGCTAGGGTGAGGCGTTTTATTTTAAGGAGCTGCTGGCGTACGGTGTCCGAGATGACCCCATAAACTATCTGATCCCGTATCATGGAGTCGGAGGTGGCCTCATAGCCACAGGACTGCGTGAGGATATGGAGGTGTGTCAAGTAAGATTGGAAAGGTTCATCCTTACCCTGCAGGCGCTGCTGGAATAGGGACCTCTCGAAGCTCTCATTGACTCCCACGCTGAAGTGTTCCTCGAACCTCTGAAACACCGTCTTATATTTTGTTTTGTCCTCGCCTTCCGTGAATGCCAGGGAGTTGTAGATGTGAATGGCGTGTTGCCCCGCCGTGGAGAGGAGGAGGGCGATCTTCCTGGTGTCCGATGCATTCTCCCTGTCTGTGGCTTCTAGGATGAGCTGGAAGCGCTGTTTAAACAGCTTCCAGTTTACACCAAGTTTACCAGCAGCGGGCTGATGTTTTCCATGGAGCAGGATGGCGGATTTCTGAAAGGGTGCAGGTAGGTCTCACAGTTGCTGGTTTGCGTCCACTACTGGTATCATGTCGTGTTGGGTGTTCTGATGCACAAATGATTCAACACGGCTGTAGATGGTACAACTCTGTTTTATTGTCTAAACAACTAACTGCTGGCTTGGGTACGTGCTTCACCAGCTAACCTGTGGACCCAGCCCTATCCATATCTTAGTGAGGCACTCAGCACATGGTGTATGTCTGAGTGGCACGCTGTGAGCTCTGTGCTCTGCATTATCTCCTGGGAGAATGAGCGGGAACTGTGGTGCTCCCTGTTTTATAGTGCGTGTGCTCTCACTGGTGATTGGCTGCGATGTTATGTGTGTGCTGGTTGGTCCAACTGCCTGTCCATCAGTGTGTGTGTGATTGCACCATGATATGCTGATGTGGATATCATGACAGAACCCCTTCCCCCCTCCCAAAACCCCCCCTACATTTCCTCTCTAAGAAACATCTCCCAGCATCAATCCCTTCCCCCACTCCTCGCTCGCCTCGTAGGCCCATCGAAACCTGCCAACAAGACGCCAATGTCCGCAGCTCTCCTCTCACCTCACCTCCGTTCACTAGCCGACTTTAGTTAGCTAGCGCGGGTGGCTCCCCCCGCCTTGCTATACCGTCCCCTCCCACCCATCCCAGAGAAAGAAAAAACCAAAACAACAATCCAACCCATACAATTCTCCAAACTAAAATATAACCGTCCCAACACAGAATGCCAATCAACCCAACTAATAACTTGAACTCTGTAACAATGTGAAGAGAAGTAAATTACAATACATGTCAGTAAAAAGAAAGTTATAGCATTTATACATTTTCCAGCTCTCCAATCACAGTCCACAGTCTCTCTTCCAGCTCCGCTCCTCACGTCTGTCCCAAGCCTTCTGCCCTCACGAATGCCTCAGCCGCCTCCGCTGTCTCGAAATAAAAGTCTTTGGCACCATACGTCACCCTCAGCTTCGCTGGGTATACCATACCAAATCTCACCCCATTGTTGTACAGTGCCGCCTTCACTCGCCCAAACGCCGCTCGTCTTTTTACCAACTCCACCGTCAAGTTCTGGTAGATCCGAACTCCAGAACCATCCCACAGCACCTCATGCTCCTTCTTCGCCCAGCTTAACACCTTCTCCTTCATGCAGTACTTATGGAAGCAGATAATTACTGCTCTTGGCGGATCACTCACTTTGGGCTTCGGCCTTAACGACCGATGAGCTCGGTCCAGTTCGTACTGAGAGGGGTTCTCACCCTCCCCCATCAGCTCCGCCAACTTCTTAGTGAAATACTCTGTTGGCCTTGGACCCTCTGTCCCTTCGGGTAAGCCCACAGTTCTTAGATTGTGCCACCTCGAGCAGCTCTCCAAGTCCTCGAGCTTTACTCGGAGTCCTCTGTTGACCTCCACAGCCCCCCGCAGCTCATCCCCCATCGAGGTGAGCTGGTTGCTGTGCTGTGACACGGCCACCTCCACTTCCTTCATCTTCTCGTCCAGCTTTCTCACCTCGGTTGATGTCTTTGCCACAGCTACTCTCACCGGGGCGATTGCCTCCTCCACCAATGACTTCAATGCGACCGCCGTCTCCTTCCTCAAAGCCTCCATGTGCCTCGCAAACTGCTTTTCTAGCACCACTGCCATCACCTCGGTCATCTTCTCCACTGTACGTAGTACGGCCCCACTATGCGGTCCGGCCTCCGCCATCTTGTCACCACTTTTGCTCGTCTTCTCATTCAATGGCTGATGCACTATCAATCAGGGCAGCACGGTAGCACAAGTGATTAGCACTGTGGCTTCACAGCGCCAGGGTCCCAGGTTCGATTCCCCGCTGGGTCACTGTCTGTGCGGAGTTTGCACGTTCTCCCCGTGTCCGCGTGGGTTTCCTCCGGGTGCTCCGGTTTCCTCCCACAGTCCAAAGACGTGCAGGTTAGGTGGATTGGCCATGATAAATTACCCGTAGTGTCCATAAGGGTTGGGAGGGGTTATTGGGTTGCGGGGATAAGGTGGAAGTGAGGGATTAATGTGTGTCGGTGCAGACTCGATGGGCCGAATGGCCTCCTTCTGCACTGTATGTTCTATGTAATTCTATGTAATTATGACGAGACGAGAGTAGAGTGTAATCGAGGCTTTATTAAGCAGGGATGTGTAGCCTCCTGCAGCTGCTGCCGAAATGGCTGCTGCTCAGTGAGCACACACATTTATACCCCACCTACTGGGCGGAGCCAGCAGGCAGGGATCTACCCCCGTACCTGTAGTAGGAGCCTTACCGTATTACATCTCTTATGTGATATAAACAACAGTGGTGACTACCACATTCACCCCCTGTTAAAAACGAATCCAGTGGGGGGGGGGGGGAACTATTTACATGCATTTTAAGGTTAACATTTTTGGGAAAGTTCACAAATTCAGCCGATCGGATGCTTGATCCTTCGGGCTTGCATGGAGTATCTGTACCCTCTCGACCAACGGGTCCGCCTTGTGGAGCTGCACGTGCTTGCGGAGGAGAACGGACCCTGGAGCTTCCAGCCACGTTGGGAGCGAAACCCCGGACGCAGACTTCCTGGGGAAGGCAACGCGACGTTCATGTGGGTTGCATTAGTCGCCGTGCAAAGTAGCGATCGGCTGGAGTGAAGGGCGTCGGGGAGAACCACCTGCCAGCGGGAGACCGGGAGATTTTTGGACCGTAGGACCAGCTGGACGGCCTTCCAGACCGTCCCATTCTCCCGCTCCACCTGCCCGTTTCTCCGGGCGTTGTAGCTGGTTGTCCTGCTCGAGGCGATGTCCTTGCTGAGCAGGTACTGACGCAGCTCATCACTCATAAAGGAGGATCCCCGGTTGCTGTGGATGTAGGCGGGGAAACCGAACAGGGCGAAGATAGTGTTGAGGGCTTTGATGACGTGGCAGACGTCATAACGGGGCATGGGACAGCAAAGGGGAATCTGGAGTATTCGTCGACCACGTTAAGGAAGTATGTGTTTCGGTCGGTGGAGAGGAGGGACCCTTTGAAATCCACGCTGAGGCGTTCAAAGGGGCAGGAGGCCTTCACTAGATGCACACGGTCTGGCCGGTAGAAGTGCGGTTTGCACTCCGCGCAGACCTGGCAGTCTCTGGTGATAGCCCTGACCTCCTCAATGGAGTAGGGCAAATTGCGGGTCTTTATGAAGTGAAGGAACCGGGTGATCCCTGGGTGACAGACAGCGTCGTGTAGGGTCCGGAGTCGGTCTACTTGTGCGCTGGCACATGTACCTCGGGATAGGGCATCGGGGGCGGGGGGGCTCGTTGAGCTTACCGGTAGATACAAAATCTCGTAATTGTAGGTGGAGAGCTCGAGCCTCGACCTCAAGATTTTATCATTTTTGATCTTGCCCCGCTGTGTGTTATTGAACATGAAGGCAACCGACCATTGGTCAGTGAGGAGAGTGAATCTCCTGCTGGCCAGGTAATGCCTCCAATGTCGCAAAGCCTCCAATGTCGCAAAGCTTCTACGATGGCTTGGGCTTCCTTTTCGATGGAGGAGAGCCGAATAGCAGAGGCGTGGAAGGTGAGAGAAAAGAATGTCACGGGTCTGCCTGCCTGGTTGCGGGTGGCGGCCAGAGCGACGTCTGATACATCGCTCTCGACTTGAAAGGGGAGGGTCTCGTCGACCGGATGCATCGAGGCCTTGGCGATGTCGGCCTTGATACGGTTGAAGGCGTGGTCAGCCTCGGCCGTCACGGGGAAAACTGTGGAGTGAATGAGTGGGCGGGCCTTGTCCGCATAGTTAGGGACCCACTGGGCATAGTATGAGAAGAACCCCAGGCATCGTTTAAGGGCCCTGGGGCAGTGGGGGAGGGGGAGTTCCATGAGGGGGCGCATGCAGTCGGGGTCGGGCCCTAGAACTCCATTTTGCACCACATAGCCAAGGATGGCTAAGCGGTTGGTGCTGAACATGCACTTCTCCTTGTTGTACGTTAGGTTCAGGAGTTTGGTGGTGTGGAGAAATTTGAAAAGGTTAGTGTCGTGGTCCTGCTGGTCGTGGCCGCAGATGGTGACATTGTCCAGGTACGGGAAAGTGGCCCGTAGCCCGTACCGGTCAACCATTCAGTCCATCTCCCGTTGGAAGACCGAGACCCCATTAGTGACGCCGACGGGAACCCTAAGGAAGTAGTAAAGGCGGCCGTACGCTTCAAACGCGGTGTACGGGCCTTGTGAATGGGGAGCTGGTGGTAGGCAGATTTCAGGTCCACTGCCGAGAAGACCTGGTACTGTGCAATCTGATTGACTATATCAGATATGCGTGGGAGGGGGTACGCGTCGAGCTGCGTGTACCGATTGATGGTCTGACTATAATCAACGACCATCCTGTTTTTATCCCCCGTTTTCACCACTACCACTTGGCCTCTCCAGGGGCTGTTGCTGGCCTCGATAATGCCTTCCCGCAGCAGCCGCTGGACCTCGGACCTGATGAAGGTCCTGTCCTGGGCACTGTACTGTCTGCTCCCGGTGGCGATGGGTTTGCAATCCGTGGTGAGGTTTGCAAACAGAGAAGGCAGGTCGACCTTCTGGGTCGTGAGACCGCATACAGTAAGGGGTGGTAGGGGCCCGCTTAACTTCAGGGTTAGACTTTGGTGGTTGCACTGGAAGTCCAGGCTGAGCAGCAAGACAGCGCAGAGGTTGGGGAGGATGTAGAGCCGGAAGTCGCTGAACTCTACGCCCTGGATGGTGAGAGTGGCAGTGCAGTGACCCCGGATCTCCACGGAGTGGGATCCAGAGGCCAAGGAGATTCTCTGGTTAATGGGGTTTACCGCGAGGGAGCAGCGCCTTACCGTATCGGGGTAGATGAAGCTCTATGTGCTCCCGGAGTCAAGAAGGCATGATGTCTTGTGCCCATCGACTTTTACCGTCGTCGACGCGGTTGCGAGGTTGTGCGGCCGGGACTGGTCGATCGTGATGGAGGCGAACTGTAGTTGGTGTTGGAAGGCCCCTGGCTGGTCGGCAGGCGATGAGCGGCCCGATGAGGTGCCCGACGAGCAGGGGTCCTGAGGCGGGGAAGATGGCCGCCGCGCATGTGGTGGGCGGCGTTAAAGGTGGCGGTGCCCATGGGCCGCACGAGGCCTGGTGGGGGGAAGATGGCGGCGCCCATGGGCTGCACATGTCCTGAGGCAAGCAAGATGGTGGTGCCCACGGGCCGCACGTGGTCTGAGGCATGGGTTGCGGGGGCGAAAATGGCAGCGCCCACGGGTCGCACATGGGGGGTGCAGGAACAATGGGCCTGGTTACAGCGGCGATCGAGCGGGCCTGGCACACAGTAGCAAAATGTCCTTTCTTCCCGCAGGCCTTGCAGAGTGCGCTCCACGCCGGGCAGCGCTGCCGGGGGTGCTTTGTCTGTCCGCAGAAGTAACACTTGGGTCCTCCGGGGTTGGCTGGCTGCCGCGTGGCGCAGGCGTGGGGTTGGCTGGGGGCGGTCCTTCGTTGTAAAATCTCTGCTTAATAAATTGGAGCACTATCAATTACAACGAGACGAGAGTAGAGAGTAATCGAGGCTTTATTAAACAGATGTGTCGCCTCCTGCAGCTGCTGCTGAAATGGCTGCAGCTCGGTGAGCACACACATTTATACTCCGCCTACTGGGTGGAGCCAGCAGGCAGGGATCTACCCCCGTACCTGTAGTACAGGAGCTTTACCGTATTACATCTCGTATGTGATACATACAACAGTGGTGATTTCCACAACGGCGAGCCCCCGTTTCCTCCCTTCCACGACGCTGCTTTTCGCAACCTTTAACGGCTTATTATTTTTCATTTTTCTCACTCTTCCTTCCTTCTTCAATCTCAAATTTCTTTAAAACTTCGTTCTCTTCTTTTTTTTTTGTATTCCTCCAGAATTTCCCTGGGACCGGGCTTCAGTCTTCTTACCACATTCTAGGCGGGAGCCATCCGACGTGGGACATCTCACCTACATCGCGCCCTGGCTTCGGGCCTGCCGCCTCGGCCTCCGCCCCCGCTGCTTCCTTCAAGTTTTAAGGAGAGAGAAAAAACAGAAAAAAGTTTCTCTCCTTTCCTCCCCGTGCTCTTTGAGCCCTTCGGCTTTCAGGATGCTCCCTGGGGAACAAAGTCGCGATCCCCGCTCCTCCTCCACGTGCAGCCACCCCGCCGAACCCACCGGGACCGATCTCTCCCCTCCCGTCTTTTCCCCCGGCATTTAAGTTTAACGTCACATAACTGGGTTTCCTGCCCCACCACCCGAAGGGCCAGCGGGGAATGCATCTCTGCTGAGAGTGACTGCCCTGCAGCCATTTAGCGCTCCGAGAAGCATTAATTGGCTAGAGATGGGATTTTTGCCCCTAACTCGGGGGACAGTCCTGCCTCAGAGAGCTGCCGGCCAATCTGATATGCTAGCAGCTCTGGAGTCCCCGCAGCAGCAGTGACGAGGATTTGGACGACGAGTAGTCCCCAGATTCAAAGTCCCAGAGTCCAGGACCAATTAAGCGCAGCAGGTCTCATGGCGGCAGAGGATGTGAGGACCAGGGAGGCGGGGAGAGGGGGGTGCAGGTCTTGATGGCCCCAGATGTGGAAAGGAGGCCAGTGAGGGTGGCACTCCCCTTTCCCACCTGAGACATGGGCAGGGTGATTTGCCAGGCTTCCCATCTGCCCCTGAACCCCCCTTGGCAGCCTCAAAATTGAGTTCAGATAGGAAATGGCCGGCAAGTGGTCATTGCCCACTTCAGGGCCATTGGGCCATTAAGAAGGCCCAATTGTGATTACACTTCTGACGTGCTGAGACGTCTTCAAGGTTCTGCCCCTCACATTGCTCCAAAAGCATGTCTAAAGTTATTATCAGCCTTATTTTATCTGAAACAATATTCTTTCATGGATGTAAGCATGGATGGAGATACTAATTCAACTCCCACTATGGAAGCTAGTGGAATTTAAATCCAATTAAGTAATAAACCTGAATGTAAAAACTAGGACCAGAATTTTGCAGAAATAAAAATGGTGGGTGGGACGGGGATGATGAAGTCCCACACCAATTTCCGCCAGAACCCATTTTTGCCAGAAGGATGGGGTTGGTATGAATCACACAGGCGGGAAACCTGAACTCAGCAGGACCATTTGAAATTGATGCTGAATTCAAACCAACCCCATTTTCAGTAATCCAGGGCCTTTCAACTGTAGTGTGGGAGAAACAAATTTATGAGGATGTTGTGAATGCTCTTCAAGGGCAGAAAAGGTCTAATTAATTGTTATGATCAGAAGTTATTTAAATCCTCAGTCCTTTAAAGTAATAAAAAGCCTGCAGCGGTCAGTTACAGTTAAACTAACATCCTCTGCCAGAGTGCATTGATTGGCAGGCCACCTGATGTCATATGGAGAAAAGCATTACCATCTGTTCCTGCAGTTTCAATAGGCTTTGTTGTTGGCATTTCCTTTGGCCAGTTGTTACCGCTGAGCCATTATAAATGCCTGGCTGATTTTCAAAAGGTCAAAAATATCTCAACATGGGTACTAAGTTTACATTTTGATTGACGCTTTTAAGATGCTATTAAAGAATTTACAATGGTTGTTTTTGTAGCATTAGGATCTGTAAGTGGGACTGTGTAAATAGCTCCTCCCAGACTGCTGAGATACACATGACTAGGAGAGGCAAGGGAGATGGTTTCAGCAGTGTAACACCCAGTCATGGAAAGCAGTACATGGTTTAGCTGTACAAAATGCACTAATTGTTATTTGAACATACCAACGTCTCATTAATAACTCCAGAGCTAGAGCAACCAACATACAGCAGTTTTATGTTCAGTGAGGTGTTTGTTGTTCAGTTTTAATCCATTACAGAAAAATGCTTGACGGTAGATGTTTAATTTGGTTAAAGTGCAACCATATCTAAAAATAATAGCTGTTATCTGTAAATATTTATGGCTAAAAGTACTTTTCCACCTGCTGGAAATTGAACATAACATCTCCTAAATATTTTTTTTTGTTGCAGTGAAAGCAATTACTTCTAAAGTACAGTCAATGTTGTGCTGTAGGAAATCCTGCAATCAATTTGTATAGAGCAAACAGAATTGTGATAATAGATCAGAAAATATGTTTTGGTAACGTTGGTGGAGGAATAAATGTTGGCATGCATCCTAGGGAAAACTCTCCTGTTCGTCTTCAAAATAGTATCATGGGATTTCTGGGGGACCTGAGAAGGACAGATGGGGCCCTGGTTTAATGCCTCATCTGTAAGACCATGGGCGTGATTCACAGGAAAAATTTCAAAGTCCACTTTCGGGCATATTTGGCAGAATGTTTCTTGGCGGCTGCAATGCTGAGATTGACACTGCTATTCAAAAGTACCTAGCCATTTTTTTAGACCTCGGGGAGTTTCCCCTCATCTTTGAAAGTTTTCCAGCCCTGGGCAGCTGAGCTCACCAGCAGGACCGGCTCCTCACAGATCAGGCTGTCCCAAACTCTACACACCCCCTTTCAGGACATCTCCCTTCATCCCTCCAACCTTTCTGCAGCCCTGACAAATTACCCCTCCCCCTCATCCCCTTTCATGGGCATGGACCGCAGGCCCTGACCCTTGGCAGTGCAAATCTGGCCATAGGCATCTTGGCACTGCCAGCCTGGCACTCTAGCAGTGGCCCTGGCACCTTGGCAGTGCTAAGTTGGCACTGGCAGGGTGCCTGGGTGGCACTGCCAAGGTGCCAGACTGGAAATGCCAAGGTCTCTGGTGCCGGGGGAGTGCCAGGATACTATATGCCCTGCCGCCGACAAGCCAAGGAGTTCTAATGGCCTGCGAGAACCCTGAGGTACTATTACGACTGGCCCACTATTGTGAAAATCAGTATTAAACGGCACTCATTTGAGGGCTCACAGGCGTAGTCATTGACTCCGGGCACTGGGGTAATATGGCGTTGTGATATTTAAATGAGCCGTTCTAGATCATGCCCAGCGAGGGCATGATCCAGATCACGTTGGGCGTTGCGTGACTTGCGATTGGCCTGGTGCCCAAAGCAATCCCGAGATTCGCCCATCTCTGCACCGGGTGCAATGCAGTGGCTGAATCATGCCCTGTACCCCTGAGGCTCTGTGTACTCCCTCAGTGCTGCACTGGAGTGTGAGCCCCAAGTTTGTGCTCAAGTCTTTGGAGTGTGACTTAACACCACAACCTTCTGACTCAGAGGAGTGAGTGTTACCACCGAGCCAGGGTTCACAGTTTATAGATAGGAGGGGTATTCTGCCAGCATTTGCCACGTGTGAAAATGGTAACAAAGAACACTACAGCACTGGAACAGGCCCTTCGTCCGTCCAGGCCTGTACCGGTCATGATACCACCCTTGGCCAAAATCCTCAGCACTTCCTTGTGTCGTATCCCTCTATACCCATCCTATCCATGTATTTGTCGAGATGCCTTTTGAACGTCACTGTAAAGTCCTGTGAGACAGCAGGAACGTGAATTTCGGCGGGGAGATCTAATTCTCACATTTTCCCTGCCCCTCGCTGGTGAAATTCATTTAAATACATTAACATATGGTTAAATGGCTTCCCCACCATATGTTCTCCCCAGCTAAAGAATTCCCCTCTTGCCAACTTGACTTCATGTCGGTGAGGTTTACAACAGGTATTGAAAAATGCGAAGCACTCATTGGGAACCCGCCTGGGCGCAAAGGTAAGTATTGTCACTGCGGGGAGAGGGACATGCGCTGGTACCCTGACAGGGCCAACCTGAAAGTGCCGGGGCAGGCCATTTAGGGAGCCCTGTGGGGGGGGATGGTGGGGTTGCGCTTGTGGGGGGGGGGGGGGGGGGGGGGGGGGGGGGGGGGGCTTGCTCTGGTGCTTGTGGGGGTGGGGGGAGCTATCCTGGCACATGTAGGGGTAGCCCCCATGCTTGTGGGGGTGGGGTTGCCTCAGTGATTTTGAGGGTGGGGTTCCCCTTGTCCGGAAGTGTGGGGGGGAGAGTATTGTTTTATATCGGAGATCGGAATGTGCCCCGATCTCTGTGGAGCTAGCTTTGCGGGCTCTATCAGGCACCACCCTGCCAGCATGACTGTGATAACCACACCCCCAGATTGTCTGTGCTGAGAATCTGGAGAGAAAACTCGGCTGTTCGCAGGTTTTCTCACACCAGGCAGCAGTCTGCGTACAGAGTTCAGCCCATCGTGTAAAAGTGGACATTCCTGACTATTGTTGGGGGATGTAAGGATGCAGATGAAGAGCTCAATACTAGCTCTACAGCTACAGGTTTCAGACATTTACCTGGATATAAATATGTCATGTGACTCATGTACAACATACATAAATAGCTTAGAGAATGTAGAGGGGGCACAGAACCATTTCTGAATTACGCATTTTTAAAAATGTGTGAAATCTACATTTCATTGACAGGCCAAAGCTCATCATGCTGGCACAGAAAATCTGGGGGTGTAGTTTTCACCATCATGCTGGCAGGGTGGGGCGTCGAGAACCAGCCCACTATCAAACGGGACTTTGCATTTCGACGCCCTGGTGAGGTATAGGCCCCGCCAAGGCCACACTTAGTCCCATTTCCTGCACTAATGAACTCTGCTCGCCAGTGCAGGAAGGGATCGGGGCACCATTTAAAAGTGCCATGGGGCACCCAGGTGGCATTGCCAGAGTGCTGGGCTTGTAATGCCGTAGTGTCCAGATGGCATCCTGCCCAGAGCCCAACCACCCAGAGGCCAGCGATTGCCTGGGAGATCCTCCCCAAGTGCCAGTACACCTAGTCCACATTGGTGGAAACCAGTGCTAAATGGTGCCGGCCAGGGGTCTCCAAGGCGAGGCCGTTAGGTCCCGGGTGCTGGGTAGATCCGACGTAGACACATTCACGGGAGACTAACTGTTTATTTGAATATGCAAATCTGGGTCCCAATCTCAGTGGGCAAGATCCAGATTGTAAAATCTTGCGAGATGTTGTTGGACCTCGCGAAGCGTGATGAGGCCATTAAATCTTGTGATCCCAGCGTCCAGAGTCAAGCCCCCTTGTGCGCCACAATGCAAATGCTGCCCCCCCCCCCATCCTCCCGCTGACAAGGAGAGCACCTTAACTCCTCACCAAGAAGGGGCATGTTCCCTCCCCCATCCAAGAATAACAGGCCACCCTGCCCCCATACCATGTATGCATGAGGGTGACCTGACACCCCCATCAACCCCACTCAGCCACCCCATCAACTGCCTCCCGTCAACCGCCCCCCTCCTCAGACCCCCCCCCCTCAGCCATGCTCCCTTTAGACCCCCCTTAAGTCCACACCCCCAGGCATTGCCAATGGTGCACTCCCCACTGGCAATCACACCCTAGCAAGAACACTCTAGCCTGATGCGCTGGACCCCAAGGGGGGGGGGTTAAGGGATGTTAGCTCATTGACCATGTGCTTCTCTTCCACTGCCAGGCTCGAGGGAGGGTCCCCCCAAGGGTCGGGGGTTGGATGGGCTCAGGCTATGGGTAAGGTGTTGACTCCATGACCCTCCCCAGATGGAGTCCCATGTTTGCACCACCCCTTCCAGCCCTGGGCAACCTGAATATCACTCTTTGCATGGTCATCTCAGGCAGCCCTCTGTTCAAAATCATCATTCTTGCTCAGGGCTGGAAGGGTCTGTCCAGACACGGGAACCCCCCATCCCCAGAGAGGGTCCTGGAGTCAAACCCTTACCTACAACCCAAGCTCACCCAACCCCCAGGACCCTTCCCCCCCCCCCCCCCCAGGACCCTTGCCCCCCCTCCCCCACAGGACCCTTGCCCCCCCCCCCCCCCCAGGACCCTTGCCTCCTCCCCCCCTCCCAAAGCAGCTGCCCCCTCCCCCCCAGCCGTGGGAAGGCACATGAGCAATGGGTTAACCTCCTTGAACCCCCACCCCCCCTTGGGGTCCAATGCGCCGGGACTGCGCTTGTCAATACTTGAACCATAGCACACCAAGTAGCGTTCGCGCTGGTTAGTCAGTCTGGGTAGCTATAGTAGGATTAGCAGTAGTGTCGAACCCGAGTAATAGAAGTGTAAATAGTTTAATAAACGTGTTGAAGTTATCTCCACGTCTGAACCTTCCTTGTCAAGTGCACCACAAGGAAGCCGTTTATGTTACACCTACAACATAACAAATCACATTACTGCAGGAGACCTTCAGCACAATGCCCTCGGCCCAACCCTCTTTGCCTGCCTCATCAATGGCCTTCCTTTCATCACAAATGGGGATGTTCATTAATGATTTCAGTGTTTTGTTCCACTTGTAGCTCCTCAGATAATGAAGTTGTCCATGCTAGTATGCAGCAAGAAAGAGCTAGAACATTATTCAGGCTTGAACTGATAAGTGGCAAGTAACATTCACACTATTAATATTTACAACAGGAGAGAGTCTAACCACCTCCCCTTGACATTCAATAGCATTACCATAATCAAATCCCCCCCACTATTAACATCCTGGGGGTTTCCATTGACAAGTCAAACTTGTGACTTCTACCACTGGGACGGTATGGTGGCACAGTGGTTAGCACTGCTGCCTCACAGCTCCAGGGCCCAAGGTTCAATTCCGGCCTCAGGAAACTGTGGGGAGTTTGCACTTTCTCCTCGTGTCTGCATGGGTTTCCTCCGGGTGCTCCGGATTCCTTCCACAGTCCAAAGATGTGCAGGTTAAGTGGATTGGCCATGATAAATTGCCCCTTCCTGTCCAAAGATTAGGTGGGGTTACTGGCCTATGGGGATGTGGTGGAGGTGTGGGCTGAAGTAGGGTGCTGCTTCAAGGGCCGGTGAAGACTCGATGGGTCGAACGGCCTCCTTCTGCACTAAATTCTATGAAAAATGCAGCAGGCACAGGAAGCACTGCTATCTGCAAGTTCCTCTCCAAGGCACACACCATCCTCAGAATCACAGCATTGTTTATTGCAGAAGGAGGCCATTCAGCCCAATCTGACTGTATTGGCTCTGCAATCGAGCATTATGACTGTGTGCCATTTTCCTGCCTTTTCCCCTTGGCTCTGCATCTTGTTTTTGTTCCAATAATAATCTAATGCCCTCTTGAACGCCTTGCTTGAAACTTCCTCCACCACTCAGCATTCGCTTCCTTCGCAAACCACTTTCAATCTGTTCCATTTCATTCTCGATCCTTTAACTTTTTTAAATTTAGAAAAAAATTTTTTTTTCGAGTACGCGCTTCATTTTTTCCAATTAAGGGGCAATTTAGCGTGGCCAATCCACCTAGCCTGCGCATCTTTGCGTTGTGGGGGCGAAACCCACGCAAACACGGGGAGAATGTGCACACTCCATCCGGACAGTGACCCAGAGCCGGGATCGAACCTGGGACCTTGGCGCCGTGAGGCAGCAGTGCTAACCATTGTGCCACCGTGCTGCTCCTCTCGATCCTTTAACGAACAGGAACAGTTTTTCCATATCTACTCTATCCAACTCCCTGCGTTGAAATTATATCGGCATTTCTTCATCAGTGCTGGACCTCTCTCCCTAACAGCACTGTGGATGTACCTACACTACACAACTTTTCACAGTAACTTCACTGCAGTGTTAATGTAAGCCTACTTGTGACAATAAAGATTACTTTACTGCAGCGGTTCAAGAAGTTGCTCACCGCCACCTTCTGAAGGGTGATTAGGGATGGGCAATAAATATTGGCCTTGCAAGTGACACCTGTGAATGAATAGAAAAAGTGAGCATGTAAATAATGGAAAGCGCATGAATCTGAAAATCTCACAATTATACAAAGGCTCTTTTGTTACTTGTTTCTGTTTAAAAGAACAGTTGCTGAAATGAGTTGGTTAATAAAGAACAGATTTAGATAACAATCATAAATAAAAAGGAACATAACTGCTACAGGCTCATTTTGGGAGAAGTACATTAACTGGATGAAACCTAGTTTCCCCATAGGCCATGAATGCTTCAGCACTGCTATGAATAGCAACTTTTCTATTACATTCGTAGGGCCATTGAGTCTGTAAACCCTCTAGGGACACATTAAATTAGTAATAATAGGTGTTTGCCAGTAACTCTATCAGTAACCACAAACAGCAAATAGGATGAATCTTCCTGACCTCAGGTCACTCAGCAGAAATAAGCACAAGTATATTGAATTGTTATTTGAATGCACCATTAAGGGGCTGGTTTAGCACACTGGGCTAAATCGCTGGCTTTTAAAGCAGACCAAGGCAGGCCAGCAGCACGGTTCGATTCCCGTACCAGCCTCCCCGGACAGGTGCCAGAATGTGGCGACTAGGGGCTTTTCACAGTAACTTCATTGAAGCCTACGCGTGACAATAAGTGATTTTCATTTCATTAACAATTTTTTTGTTGTTGTTTGGAGAAGCCTTTTTACTGATGATGAATGCAATTGACGCTATAAAGGATCAATTTTAATGCTGTACACCCCCGAAGGCTGAGCATGCCAGTAGTTAAAATGGCTCCAGTGACTTACTCTCTTCAAAGGTGATATTGACGATTAATCAGCAAATCTGGCACAGACTTGGAACCTGGAATGGTAAGCCTGTCATAAAGTGTGGCTCATTCTGTTAAAGAAAACACTTTAAGCCAAAGCTTTAAAGATGAGACTGACCATCTTGGGGGGGAGGGGGTATCTGTGCTGGCAGATGACATTGTTTAAGCTGGATAAACTTCAGCAATACATTCGCCGGCATTCAGAAGTTACAAATTCCTTAGAATTTTGGGGTTCCAATCTCTTTGAATTTAGGTCAGACTATGCCCCTATGAGGGAGAACATGTGTAATAATATTGAGCAAATGTAGATTATTAATGTCAGTTAATTGTGCTATTAAGGTTAAGAGCTCATCGGTGAAGGACATGGGTTGATTAAGTACCTTGAGCACATATAAAGAGAGAATTCTGGGACATTTGGTTTTGATTAAGGAAGAGGCAGACATATGTAGGACTGGACTCTCCACCACTCGCTGCCGTTAGCGGAGTTCCCAATGTGGCAAAGAATCCAGCATTGGGTAAAAAACAGGATTGGCACCAGTCCCCCACTGGCAGCGGCATCATGGTTCATGCCCCACACCAGCAAATGGGTCAATTAAGTGATCTCACTTCCTCCTTTTCTCTGCAGAAACCACTTAACCGTCTTTTATTGGTCCAGGGGTTGTCAATCATAGCTAGATGTTTATAAACATTAGTTATTTTTTCAGCTGACTATTTGAAAGCCATTCAAGCGTGAAGGGAGATTAATTAAACAATGCAGATATCTGGGTATGTTGGAAGCTGTCAATCATAGCCTAGTTAAAGCAATTTCACAGAGGTATGAATGAAAGGCTTGCAGATCAAAGATCCAAGGGGGTTTGAGTTTCCAAGGTACCTAGCTATAGAGTTTGTGATTATATTAAATTTATTCCTGGAGTCAACTTATTTATGTCCCTTAAAACTCACATGAGCCAAATATAACTAATTGGATAGTTTCACTCATGGGGGACATAGGAAATGGAATTGGAAATGACTCACAGATGTTGTGAAGCACTACTCCCCAAGCCTTGTTTTAAATCACATTATTGAATTGATCTGGTGGGACCTCTGGCTATAACATAAAAACCATATAAATATGAAAACCTGTGTTTTTAAAGTGCTTTGTAAAATTATTATTTTATGTAATCACCACGCCATTGTTTCACCTGAGCTGTTCCAGCTCATAGACCGTAAACTGGAAGCAGCAGAGATGAAGGTTCAGGGTCTTAAGGTGGCTGATGTTGATGACTAAGTTGTACTGCAGAGCCAGGCTAATGGGTTTAGGTTCACACAGGATGCAACTCAGCAGCAGTGGTATCGCTGCCAGGCTCATGGTCAGGGCGGCTTTAAGAGAAAAATAAAACATTTATGAACAGACATAGAACAAAATGTGCAGAAGTTGCTGGTCACTAAGGATTTGGCTAAACCCTCCGTATTCTCCAGTGACAGAAGACTTATTGAAGTGCCATGGGTAGGAGACAATGGCCCAGAGAAAGACTGAGAGACAAGCAGGGCTGGACACCTCCCTCAGTACTATTGTGGGGCACAGTCTCAGAAGATGGAGAGGTTGCCACCTCATTCACGATTCGTCACAACCCAGAGTTTGTAAACCACTGATCTAGGTCTTTCTTTGAAAATTATTAGAGTTTACACATTTTACCAAAGCACAGACTTAGCATGTTAGGAACTGCTGTAGTGATTCAACCTATTTATGGGGAAGTAAGAGCAATTTTCTTCTACAATCCTACTTTTACTATTACACACTTTCTTAAAATACTATGCACAGGGATATTTATTTTTCATTTACTATTTTGTAAAGGTTTGACTTGGAGCCGAATACAAATTTTTGTACCTGAGTGAAATTTAAGCTTTGATATGGACTAAATTGCTTCAAGTATAAATCACTGAAACATTACCTCTTGTAGATTTGCAGAATAACATGCAAGTTAGAAATTAGTAAGAAAGCATCAAAAATAATGTGCTTTTTCTTATAAGAAAGTGTTACACAATTGCTTTAGAAGAAAACAATACATTATTATATTTTCTTTGCTGAATGCCAATGACATGACATTATTGTAACCAGCATTGCCGAGTATATTTGATAATAGAAACAATATGCTGAAGATTTCTTTGGAAAAATAAATTGTATCCCAATGCATAATATGTTGGATAATCATTAAATGTTTTTGCCCTTGCTCTCTGCCCTTGATATTATATGTTTATTTTCTTAGTTTTTTTTTCATTATTCCTACATCATGTAATGTTAGAAAGCCAGAGCCATATCAGTAAAACAAATCCAATCCCTGTGGCTTAATATCCACACAGACAGATCTGGCATGACTATCTAAAGGTTTTGTGAAATCATTGTACTGCTCATAGGTTATCCTGGTGAGTAAGAACATCAGACACCTTTTCAACTGCTCTGACTTCCTTACACTTCAATCTATGTTTTGAGTGTATTGAAATGTTCTGTGGCTAAATGAGTAAGTGTTTCAGAGAACCAGCACAGACATGAGCCATCTGTTCTGTAAGATTCCATGATTCTATCTTAATATTGGCTGCACTAGCTGAGACGTTCTCCTCAGCACTGCCATCACCAATGAACAAGTATGGTTCTGATCTTGCGTCCATTGGGCGGCACGGTAGCACAGTAGTTAACACTGTTGCTTCACAGGACCAGGGTCCCAGGTTCGATTCCCGGCTTGGGTCGCTGTCAGTGCGGTGTCTGCACGTTCTTCCTGTGTCTGTGTGGGTTTCCTCCGGGTGCTCCGGTTTCCTCCCATACGTCTCGAAAGACGTGGGGCTGGGTTCTCTGTTTCCGGGGCTATGGCCCCATGTCGGCGTGGGAACGGTAGCATTTTACGCCAGAAAAACAGGCGCAAAACGGCCACTGATTCCCTGTTTTGCTGAGGGCTAGCAGGACGGCAGCGTAGAGCACCCGGCTCTAGCTGCTGATATGCCCCGGAGAATTGCCGGGTCCGTGGCCGTGCATGCGCACGACGGCAGCCTGCAGCGGCCGTGCCGTGGTACGTGGCGGCGGCCGCTCGCGGACCCGGTTCGCAAAATAGTCCCCCCCTTCGGCTGGCTCGCGCACCCCGGACCACACCACCACAGTGCCCCCAGCCCCGAATAATGTCCCCCCCCCCCCCCCCCCCCCCGCCTGCGGATTGGCCCTCCCCCGACTGTGGCATCACTGGACTGAGTCTGCAGCCGCCACGCCGAGTTCCCGGCAGGTGAGACCATGAGAGACCCACACCGCCGGGAACTTGGCCGTTCGGGGGCAGAGCATCGGGGGGGCGGGCCTCAAGCAATGGCCTGAGGCCGTGGATACTTGGTACAGTGTACACCGCTTTGGAGGGTGCGGCGCATCGCGAAAGCGGCGCCGCCCCCGATTTCGTCGTAAACTTGGATTCTCCGCCCGGTTGCCGAACGTGATTTTGGCGTCGGTGACCGGAGAATCCTGCCCGTGCTGTTAGGTAATTTGGACATTCTGAATTCTCCCTCCGTGTACTCGAACAGGCGCCAACATGTGGTGACTAGGGGCTTTTCAGAGCACTTCATTGCAGTGTTAATGTAAGCCTATTTGTGACAATAAAGGTAAAGATTATTATCCACCTTAGAGGGCTGGTTTAACTCAGTGGGCTACACAGCTGGTTTGTGATGCAAAACAAGGCCAGCAGCGCGGGTTCAATTCCCATACCAGCTGAGAATTGTGAATTCTCCCGCTGTGTACCCGAACAGACGTGGGAATGTGGCGACTCGGGGCTTTTCACAGTAACTTCATTGCAGTTAATGTAAGCCTACTTGTGACAATAAAGATTATTATTATTATCTGCCTCCTGAGCTGCCTTCTCAAACCCAATACGGATTGCCAATTGCAGGTATGGAACCTTGGGCATAATGCGCAGGCCTGAAGTGAGCTTTCATCTCCACAGTCTTATTACCAAGACTACCTCTCTGTGCCTCCAGAATGTTGGCTGTGTGAGGCCCTGAAGGTTGTAACTCCCCCACTCCCCGAGCCACACGAGGAATCCTAATCTATGTTTCTTTCAAGGTTCAACACCATTAAATCTCCTTGCTAGCCTTTCTGTCTCCACACTCTACAAACGGCAATCACCTCAGTGTGCCAGCCTCACCCAAAGTGCCATCTCAAAGCTATAGCGATCTTAATGGTTGTACACCTGATCCTTTAGAAAAAAAACTGCAATGTATTTAGGGATGTTGCAACCAACCATTCGTATCATGGAGCGACTGACAGCTAACAAATACTCAATTCTGTGTTTCTTCACCTTCTGATCTCTCTCAAATTATTTTAGAATAAAAAGACAATGCTGGAATCCAAAATGTAAGGAGTAAATGCTGGAAATACACTGTAGTTTGATCAGGAACTGACAAAGAGAAGACTTGTGTTGCTATTTTAGTGGAAACAAAGGTTTCATGTACATGCTTTTTGTTTGGCTGCAGTTCACTGTTGCCATGGTCAAGAAATATTCAGTTCCCAAACACAGGGCTTTGTGTGTGTGGTGACCTTGGCCCCAATGCGATCCGATCAACCTTGTGATGTACACAAAGCAATCCACACTGATACACCCAGTTAAATATAAAGGCTGATTTATCATTCTCTCTTCATTCATATTAAGAGGTTAATAGTCAAAGAGAATGAATAAAACACGGCCTTTTGGCATTATTTCTGGCAGAGGTATTTGTCAAAATAGTGCAGTCCAACCACAGCTCTTTGATGCTTGTTCACAAACACGCCAACTCCAGTGTTGCCTTTAACTCATTAGCTTAGTTAATAAAATGGCAGAAAACCCAAGTGTCTTACTCCTGACAGCTTTATGGTGACCATTCCATAGATTGCGTTAAGTGAATCAGGCAGTAAAACTAATCAACCCCTTGTTCCTACAAATCTTTTTAAACCACAAAACTCTGAAGAATTTATTCAAAATTGTTACTGTGCTTCAAGGCCGTGGATAATCAGTGATTGACACCATGAGTTTGCACTTAGTAGTGCCAGCATTGAATTGTATTCGAGATATAAACCTGCATATTGCTATGTTTAAATTTTAGATGAATTTATCTTGGATGTTGTTGAGGATGTATTTGACATCATTATACAACAAGGGTGCGATTTAACCAAACAAAAAGAGCCCATTCCGGATGGGAATTGAGGAGTTGTTTTTTTCCCCCGACCCCAGTGGGTAAGGCCACGCCGAGGCCACACTTAGCTGCATATCTGGCACTGGGGCTCTCCAACGAGCGGAGCTCCTCAGTGCATGAAGAAATCGGGGGGCGATTTTTAAATGACTCCCCACCTCTCAACCCCCGACGTGAACTCTGGACCATCCCAATGACTCAACGTACCTATTAGGAGGTCCTCGAGCCCACCACATACTAGCTGTGCACCTCCAGGTCTGATCCCCGGCGCAGGAAAAATGCAAGCTTGGAACCTCGGCACTGCCAGCCTGGCACCCTGGCAGTGCCCCTGCCAGCCTGACAGTGCCAACTTGGCACCCTAGTAGCACTGCCAGGGTACCAAGGCAGCACTGCCAGGGTGCCAGACTTGCAGTGCCAAGGTGCCCTGGTGGCATCAGCAGTGCCAGGGCACCAGCTTGACCAGAGGCCGAGCACCCGGGGCCTCCGATTGCCTGGAGACTCCCCCAAGTGCCAGTATGCCTGGTCCCCGTCTGTGGGGATCAGTAATAATCGGTGCTTCACTGGGGTCTCATTGGCGAGGCTGATAGATGCTGGGTGGCCGTTCCATCCGGCGTCAGCACAGTTAAGTGGGTTCTTAAACCCTGCGTGCGTGATCTAGAGAGCGACGTCTTGCGAGATCTACCTCGCGAGGTGTAATGGCTGTGGAGAATCCTGAGGGAGGCCTCTCACGGAATCTACTGGCCACATCCCATCCTGATTTGGGCGGGAAGCGGCCTGTAAATTACACCCCAAGTTATATCAAGTCTACAGCACAGAACAAACCATTCAGATCAACTGATCTATGCTCCACACAAGCTTCTTCTCAACTCTCTTCATTTAACCTTCTGAGCATATCCTTCCATTCTCCGTCATTTGTTTCTCTAACGTCCCCTTAAATGCATCTTAAATACCATTCACCTCAATTACACCTCCTGCTTCCAAATTCCATGTTTTACCTCTATTTCGGTAAAGAGGCTTCTCCTGAATTCCCAATTGGATTAATTAGTGCCTATCTTATATTTGTGATCTCTAGTTTTAGATCCCCCATATGTAGAAAATATTTTCTCTACATGTCCCCTATCAAACCCTTCGTCAGTCTTCTCCTGACACATGGGCCAGGATTCTCCGACCCCGCGCCGGGTCGGAGAATCGCCGAGGGGGAGCGAGAATTGCACCCCGCCGCTCCGGCGCCGATTCTCGGGCGCCCACGGGATCGCAGCCACTGGTCGGCGGACGTTGAAAGCGCCCCCCCCCCCCCCCCCAGCGATTCTCCGGGGCCTCAACGAGCCGAGTGCCCGCCGAGTCCCGCCGGCGTAGGTTACATATGGTCCTAGGTCCTACCCGGCGGGACCTCGGAGTTCTGGCTGCGGGGGCCGACCTGGTGGGGGAGCGGGGTGGGGATCCGACCCCGGGGGGGGGGCCTCCACAGTGGCCTGGCCCGTGATCGGGGCCTACCAATCGGCGGGCGGGCTAGTTCCGTGGGGGGCCGCCTATGTTCCTCAACGTTGGGCCGTGGCGCGCCGGGTTTCGGGCGCCGGAACCACTCCGGTGCCCACTAGCCCTCTAGGAAAAGGGGTGAATGCAGAACATTTGAGGATCGTTGACGGCGGAGTGGCTCGCGCCGCTTTTCACGCCAGCGTCAGAACTTGGCCGCAGGATTGGAGAATCCCAGCCATGAGCTCCAGACAGACATAAGCTCACAACTCTGCTATCATCACAAATAAATCTTTATTTCGCACTTTTGCTGATCCCTTTCTCTCTTTTTCATTTTATGGAGATCTGAACTGTGCACAGTTCTCCAAGAGTTATTTTAATATAATACCTTAGTGTTTTATCTGTATGAAATATCCAATCCCCATGCAACTAGACATTTTTTTATAGTCTGCATTTAAATTTGGGCTGAGGCGGCTGACAAAAAGTTTCAGATCTGAGCAGTGTGAGGCTTTGTCGATTTTAACTCCTGTGCCTCATCTACACTGTGCTGTCGGCTGAACACCACGTTTGAGTCGAATGTTGGGTTAGAGGTTACAATCTGGCAACAAAGGAATGGGGTAAAGGCTTAAAGAGGACCTTTCAATCCAAGGAAGACATGTCAAGAGGTGTAACCTTCTGTTGTGAGGATGGAACAACACTCCTGCTCCATGGAGAAACAAAATAATTTCAAACAAAATAGATATTTGAACTTCTTTTGGCTGATAATTGTAACTGCCTGGGTTGCCCATTTTCTGCTGAACAGGCAGGATTAAACTCACTCTTCATATGTTAGTGTATATTTCATCAAAAGGTGAGCTTCTTCGCAACTTCGTACACAAAAATACTGTACCAGTAAAGGTCTGATTTTGCAGCCCAGTGGCAAAACAACAGCAATAGTCACTGACCTCAAAGAAAGCTGTGTACAGAGTGATCGGTGGTTTCCCCCTTTTCCAATGGCAGTTTAAGTCTGACGCCAAGTCAGAAGGGGGTAGTTTACGGGGCTATGTTGGAAAAAGGGAAGGCTCCGCAGAAGGGATCAAGGCAAAGTGGGAAGAAGAGTTGGGAGAGGGTATGGAGGAGTGGTTCTGGTGTGAGGTGCTCTGGAGGGTGAACACCTCCACCTCATGTGCGAAGTTGGGGCTGATACAGTTGAAGGTGGTGTATGGAGCACACTTTACAAGGGCGAGGATGAGCCGGCTCTTTGAGGGGGTAGAAGATGTGTGTGAACGTTGCGGGGCGGCCCCACAAACCATGTTCATATGTTTTGGTCCTGTCCTAAACTGGAGGATTACTGGAAGGAGGTTTTTAAGGGAATCTCTAATGTGGTGCACGAAGAATCGCCAAGCAGAAACTTATAGCAAAGTTCCGCACATATGAGTACGGCCTCAACTGGGACCTTGGATTCATGTTGCATTACATTCACCCCCCACCATCTGGCCTGGGCTTGCGAAATCCTACCAACTGTCCTGGCTTGAGATAATTCACACCTCTTTAACCTGTGATTATCCCTCTCTCCAGTTGCTCCGTTTGGACCTGTGAAGACTTAATTACCTGCAAAGACTCGCATTCAAAGTATCGTCTTGCATCTTTGACTTTGTCTACATATATGTTTCTCAAACCTACCTCTTCATTCACCTGAGGAAGGAGCTGTACTCCGAAAGCTAGTGATTCGAAACAAACCTGTTGGACCTTAACCTGGTGTTGTAAGACTTCTTACTGTGCTCACCCCAGTCCAATGCCGGCATCTTCACATCATTAAATCCTCAGGGCAGCATGGTGACACAGTGGTTCGTGCTGCTGCCTCACGGCGCCGAGGTCCCAGGTTCGATTCCGGCTCTGGGTCACTGTCCGTGTGGAGTTTGCACATTCTCCCCATGTTTGCGTGGGTTTTGCCCCCACAAACCAAAAGATGTGCAGGGTTGATGGATTGGCCATGCTAAATTGCCCCTTAATTGGAAAAAATGAATTGGGCACTCTAAATGTTTTTGTTTTTTAAATTAAATACTCAGTTAGACCTCAATCAACAAGGTGTAACTTTTTCAAGCATTATAAAAATGGAGGTTATTGTGAATTAATTGATTGGTTAAGAATTGCAGCTTTGTGAAACCAATATAGTGCACCCTGTGGAAGAGCAGTGAATCACTCTCAGCGACTTCTGGACTTCACACTATTCTGCGCATGCCTGAATTCCAGAAGTCATGGTGAGTTTCAGTGGAGTAATGACGGCAAGTCTTGACAATTTCACCATTAAAACCACCACAAAATCTGGGCTAATGTTGCCTTGAAAACTCGCCGGCTGTGAGTTTGAAACGCAAAGCTACCTGTCCAGCTTGTCCTTGGGAATGACTAAGGAGCTTTTATTCAAATTATTAGTCACTTTTCTTCATACTGGCTTCATTCAACTAAACCTAAGCTTGATTGTCAACCATTAACATTTGATATTCAATAACATAGATAAATCTTATTTGGTTTTTCTTCAGATTGACTCACTTTATTCTCGATAAAGCCTGACTGGATCAGCTATATTTGTCCTTGGTTCCTTTTGCTATCTGGCAGGAACCCAAGCTTCCCTGAACAGGTTTCATGTTAAAATGATCCTAGTGATCTCTTTATATTCAAAAAGAATCACCCCACAACCTTCCGATGACAAGTCTCCTGCCTGATCAGTGTATCAGGTTGAGATCACAATCCATGGAAAGGACGCGGGATGGATGCAGGTTAAGTCCCAGGCGCCATTTTAATGGTTCATCCAGCAGGCAGCATTAAAATCAAACCGACTACCTCCAAAACATTGTGTTCAGAATTTTTATTTTAAAAGGGCGAATAATCAACCAGCTGGCAAGTTTTGGAAGTATCTACTACGCAAAAGATCTTCCACTGAATGATTTTATGGCTTGCTAGCCACAGTGGAATTTAATTCTACTCTCATAACTGCAACAGACTTGCCTTCAGAGACCCTGACAAAGCTGTAAAAGTTGCTTCTGCTGCTCCTTGACAATTTGGTGAGCAATTTAGCCACTGTCCAACAATTCTCCACACTGCATATTACTCTGTAATGTTGTTGTGTGGCTGTATATCTGGCTGAAACCAGATTGCACTCTCAGATACATTTTAAATGCTTGTTGTAACATGACTGGTCCTTTTTTCCATGTATGGCTAACAAATGTTAGCCGATTTCGGCGGCGGGAGAACAGCTGGTGAGTCAGTTTCAGCAGGAGCATTGCGGAAGGAGGTTGCTGGGAGGTAAGTCAACCTTTAAAAGCACTTGTCTTTGCAGGGGCAGGCCAGTCGATTTCGGCGGCGTGAGAACAGCTGGCTGGTTAGTCAATTTCAGCAGGAGCTGAGAATTTTTCTTTTTTTTTTTAATTAGTTTTTTAGGCGGGATCAGGAAGTCGACCCGTGGACGTCTGGGAAGACCCTCACCAATAAATTCTGGTGGAGAGGAAACCTGAGACACTGCACGTGTAGTGTCTCCCACCCGCCCTCCTCCTCTAACCTAATAATAAAACCATTGGTCTGAGGTAAGTACCATATTTTATTATATTGTTATTATTTTTTATAAAAAATTTAATTTAGTTGTTAGCCAGATCTTGGTAGAAAGTTAGAGGAATGGCAGGGAAGGGAGTGCAATGTTCCTCCTGCAGGATGTTTGAGGTGAGGGATGCAGTTAGTGTCCCTGCTGATTTTACCTGCAGGAAGTGCTGCCATCTCCAGCTCCTCCAAGACCGAGTTAGGGAACTGGAGCTGGAGTTGGAAGAACTTCGGATCATTCGGGAGGCAGAAGGGTCATAGATAGCAGCTTCAGGGAATTAGTTACACCAAAGATTGGAGATAGGTGGGTAACTGTAAGAGGGACTGGGAAAAAACAGTCAGTGCAGGGATCCCCTGCGGTCGTTCCCCTGAGAAACAAGTATACCGCTTTGGATACTTGTGGGGGGGACGACTTACCAGGGGTAAGCCATGGGGTACGGGCCTCTGGCACGGAGTCTGTCCCTGTTGCTCAGAAGGGAAGGGGGGAGAGGAGCAGAGCATTAGTAATTGGGGACTCTATAGTCAGGGGCACAGATAGGAGATTTTGTGGGAGCGTGAGAGACTCACGTTTGGTATGTTGCCTCCCAGGTGCAAGGGTACGTGATGTCTCGGATCGTGTTTTCCGGGTCCTTAGGGGGAGGGGGAGCAGCCCCAAGTCGTGGTCCACATTGGCACCAACGACATAGGTAGGAAAGGGGACAAGGATGTCAGGCAGGCTTTCAGGGAGCTAGGATGGAAACTCAGAACTAGAACAAACAGAGTTGTTATCTCTGGGTTGTTGCCCGTGCCACGTGATAGTGAGATGAGGAATAGGGAGAGAGAGCATTTAAACACGTGGCTACAGGGATGGTGCAGGCAGGAGGGATTCAGATTTTTGGATAACTGGGGCTCTTTCTGGGGAAGGTGGGACCTCTACAGACAGGATGGTCTACATCTGAACCTGAGGGGCACAAATATCCTGGGGGGGAGATTTGTTAGTGCTCTTTGGGGGGGTTTAAACTAATGCAGCAGGGGCATGGGAACCTGGATTGTAGTTTTAGGGTAAGGGAGAATGAGAGTATAGAGGTCAGGAGCACAGATTTGACGTCGCAGGAGGGGGCCAGTGTTCAGGTAGGTGGTTTGAAGTGTGTCTACTTCAATGCCAGGAGTATACGAAATAAGGTAGGGGAACTGGCAGCATGGGTTGGTACCTGGGACTTCGATGTTGTGGCCATTTCGGAGACATGGATAGAGCAGGGACAGGAATGGATGTTGCAGGTTCCGGGGTTTAGGTGTTTTAGTAAGCTCAGAGAAGGAGGCAAAAGAGGGGGAGGTGTGGCGCTGCTAGTCAAGAGCAGTATTACGGTGGCGGAGAGGATGCTAGATGGGGACTCTTCTTCCGAGGTAGTATTGGCTGAAGTTAGAAACAGGAAAGGAGAGGTCACCCTGTTGGGAGTTTTTTATAGGCCTCCTAATAGTTCTAGGGATGTAGAGGAAAGGATGGCGAAGATGATTCTGGATATGAGCAAAAGTAACAGGGTAGTTATTATGGGAGACTTTAACTTTCCAAATATTGACTGGAAAAGATATAGTTCGAGTACAATAGATGGGTCGTTTTTTGTACAGTGTGTGCAGGAGGGTTTCCTGAAACAATATGTTGACAGGCCAACAAGAGGCGAGGCCACGTTGGATTTGGTTTTGGGTAATGAACCAGGCCAGGTGTTGGATTTGGAGGTAGGAGAGCACTTTGGGGACAGTGATCACAATTCGGTGACGTTTACGTTAATGATGGAAAGGGATAAGTATACACCGCAGGGCAAGAGTTATAGCTGGGGGAAGGGCAATTATGATGCCATTAGACGTGACTTGGGGGGGATAAGGTGGAGAAGTAGGCTGCAAGTGTTGGGCACACTGGATAAGTGGGGCTTGTTCAAGGATCAGCTACTGCGTGTTCTTGATAAGTATGTACCGGTCAGACAGGGAGGAAGGCGTCGAGCGAGGGAACCGTGGTTTACCAAGGAAGTGGAATCTCTTGTTAAGAGGAAGAAGGAGGCCTATGTGAAGATGAAGTGTGAAGTTTCGGTTGGGGCGATGGATAGTTACAAGGTAGCGAGGAAGGATCTAAAGAGAGAGCTAAGACGAGCAAGGAGGGGACATGAGAAGTATTTGGCAGGAAGGATCAAGGAAAACCCAAAAGCTTTCTATAGGTATGTCAGGAATAAGCGAATGACTAGGGAAAGAGTAGGACCAGTCAAGGACAGGGATGGGAAATTGTGTGTGGAGTCTGAAGAGATAGGCGAGATACTAAATGAATATTTTTCGTCAGTATTCACTCAGGAAAAAGATAATGTTGTGGAGGAGAATGCTGAGACCCAGGCTAATAGAATAGATGGCATTGAGGTACGTAGGGAAGAGGTGTTGGCAATTCTGGACAGGCTGAAAATAGATAAGTTCCCGGGACCTGATGGGATTTATCCTAGGATTCTATGGGAGGCCAGGGAAGAGATTGCTGGACCTTTGGCTTTGATTTTTATGTCATCATTGGCTACAGGAATAGTGCCAGAGGACTGGAGGACAGCAAATGTGGTCCCTTTGTTCAAAAAGAGGAGCAGAGACAACCCCGGCAACTATAGACCGGTGAGCCTCACGTCTGTAGTGGGTAAAGTCTTGGAGGGGATTATAAGAGACAAGATTTATAATCATCTAGATAGGAATAATATGATCAGGGATAGTCAGCATGGCTTTGTGAAGGGTAGGTCATGCCTCACAAACCTTATTGAGTTCTTTGAGAAGGTGACTGAACAGGTAGATGAGGGTAGAGCAGTTGATGTGGTGTATATGGATTTCAGCAAAGTGTTTGATAAGGTTCCCCACGGTAGGCTATTGCAAAAAATACGGAGGCTGGGGATTGAGGGTGATTTAGAGATGTGGATCAGAAATTGGCTAGCTGAAAGAAGACAGAGGGTGGTGGTTGATGGGAAATGTTCAGAATGGAGTACAGTCACAAGTGGAGTACCACAAGGATCTGTTCTGGGGCCGTTGCTGTTTGTCATTTTTATCAATGACCTAGAGGAAGGCGCAGAAGGGTGGGTGAGTAAATTTGCAGACGATACTAAAGTCGGTGGTGTTGTCGATAGTGTGGAAGGATGTAGCAGGTTACAGAGGGATATAGATAAGCTGCAGAGCTGGGCTGAGAGGTGGCAAATGGAGTTTAATGTAGAGAAGTGTGAGGTGATTCACTTTGGAAGGAATAACAGGAATGCGGAATATTTGGCTAATGGTAAAGTTCTTGAAAGTGTGGATGAGCAGAGGGATCTAGGTGTCCATGTACATAGATCCCTGAAAGTTGCCACCCAGGTTGACAGGGTTGTGAAGAAGGCCTATGGAGTGTTGGCCTTTATTGGTAGAGGGATTGAGTTCCGGAGTCGGGAGGTCATGTTGCAGCTGTACAGAACTCTGGTACGGCCGCATTTGGAGTATTGCGTACAGTTCTGGTCACCGCATTATAGGAAGGACGTGGAGGCTTTGGAGCGGGTGCAGAGGAGATTTACCAGGATGTTGCCTGGTATGGAGGGAAAATCTTATGAGGAAAGGCTGATGGACTTGGGGTTGTTTTCATTGGAGAGAAGAAGGTTAAGAGGAGACTTAATAGAGGCATACAAAATGATCAGGGGGTTGGATAGGGTGGACAGTGAGAGCCTTCTCCCGTGGATGGATATGGCTGGCATGAGGGGACATAACTTTAAACTGAGGGGTAATAGATATAGGACAGAGGTCAGAGGTAGGTTCTTTACGCAAAGAGTAGTGAGGCCGTGGAATGCCCTACCTGCTACAGTAGTGAACTCGCCAACATTGAGGGCATTTAAAAGTTTATTGGATAAACATATGGATGATAATGGCATAGTGTAGGTTAGATGGCTTTTGTTTCGGTGCAACATCGTGGGCCGAAGGGCCTGTACTGCGCTGTATTGTTCTATGTTCTATGTTCTATGTTCTAAAGGTGTTAATAGTCAGCCTTTATCTATTTCGGATAATGTGTTGTCATGTCTATGATACCATGTTTTCCGATATAATTCAATCCTGCCATTTTTCTAAACACAGAATAAAAAGCTCCGTCGGGCAGAATCTTCAGGCCTGGACTATAAGTTGGGAGATGGGGGTGGATGTGAAAGTGATTTCCGCTTGGCTGTAGGACAACTGGCCATTTGTGATTTCACTCTGGTCAGCTCATTAGACACGCATGTGCGAGGAGCATGGTGAATTGTGTGGAGGAGTGGGCAGGAAGTTGATACCCTACCTGGGGCTCCCCCCCCCCCCCCCCCCCCCCCCGCCACCCAAACCCACATTTCCTTCTTATGTGTGTTCCTAGGTTTTGTATTTTGGAGAGGAGAAACAGACTCATCGGCTTTGAGCGAATCTTAGCAACCGGTTTTGGAAGAAGTTGGTTCGATTGGCTAACTGCCAATCGATGCGTTGGCCAGCAAACAGTGTACTGCCTGACAACAATCAGTGATTGGTTCCTGCTAGGTGATTTTCTTCAGAGACAATCTGCCAGAAGCATCTAGACCCTCAAAGGAAGGGGAGCTGTGTTTTCTCCCTCTGTTGCTGGTTGCCTGCTGTCCCTGGGAGTCTGCAGTGAAGGTCAGTACAAGCTGAAGGAAAAGAAAGTCGCAACCTTGAGAAAGAAACGAACTGGAAGACATCCATCTGAATCAAAGATCCTTTATCCTTTTATTTTATTATTTTTTCTCATCCACCCTTTTCCCTCTGTGTTGTTTGTCTGTGTGTGTGTAGAGAGTGGGGCGAGTTAGAAAGGGGGGGGGGGTTTATGAATTAGATAGTAGTTGGCTACTTATAGTTTTTGCCTACTTAATTGTAATTACTGTTAATAATAAAAGGTTACTTGTGTTTAAATTTTACAAACTGGTGACGGTCGTCAATTAATCTCAACCAAAATCACCAGGTATTAATATAAAATCTAATTTCACCTCTGCTGCGACTCCAGGTCAAAGGGGGCCGGAACTGACCATGCACTAGCCCAGGGGGGTCGTAACAGTGTCAGAATGGGATTTGGTGATAGTATCGTGGTGATCGATGGTAGTGATCAACAGCAATAAGAGAGGTGGCAACTAAATTCGAGAACACGGAACCGTATCCCAAGGTATGGAACACTGGAGCCTAAATAGAGCCATGCGTACCTGATAAAGAGATATTGCCAGACCTTAAGTAATGTAGAGTCAAAGGAGATGGGCAGTTCCAAAATGGGTGACCAATCGAGAGAACATGGGCAAGACCCTTGGATAGAATCCACAAGAAGAGAGAACAAAATAAAGAAAAAAACAGTACTTTCATTGTAGGTGGAGGACCCAGGAGACTCAGTTTGAAGGAGCTGAAAGACAGATGCAGAAAAACCTGTAAAACGTGTAAAAAGTGAAAGCAGGTGAAAAAAATCCTGAAAAATAGTCCGAATTGTAAAAAGAAACGTACACAATTGAAACAAAAAGATAACCCTGCTGAAAGAGCAGTTTGCCTGCCTAATGGTCGTAACCCCGTGCAAGACCATACTTGGCGATGTAAATAGTTAAAGCCTAACAAGGAAGATGTTTATGTTTAAATAGTAAGAGGTCTTACAACACCAGGTTAAAGTCCAACAGGTTTGTTTGGAATCACTAGATTTTGGAGCACTACTCCTTCATCACTCACCTGATGAATGAGCAGCGCTCCGAAAGGCAGTGATTCCAAACAAACCTGTTGGACTTTAACCTGGTGTTGTAAGACCTCTTACTGTGTCATCCCAGTCCAACGCCGGCATCTCCACATTATGTTTAAATACACAAACCTCAAGATCTCATCATTGAGCCACCACCACTGCAACATAAAGAACCTATATTGTTTGCATAATATGACACCCACCATGACCCTGATCTCTCCCATGCCATCTGTTCTGTCAGTTTCACGAACCCTCCATAAGACCATTCGCTACCTGAACATCACCTGGACCTGCCACCTTACCGCATCCCACTCCCGTCACTCACCATGGATGTTCTCTCTGCTCCCCAGTACCCTCAGTTCAGCAGTCGTCAAGCTGAAGGCACATCTTGCTCACTTGCCAATAACTTAATTGGGAAGGGCAACTTAATCCTGGCATGCAAATATGTTTCCCAACCTTTGCTGTCAGGAAACATGACATGCCTTCAAACCTCCCTTAACTTAATTACAAAAGTCCATTCCGGCATTGGGAAGCTGATTGGCCTCCTGTTCAGTTAAGTTCCCGCTCCCACCTTGCTTCCTGCTCCCAATAACATAAGAACATAAGAACTAGGAGCAGGAGTAGGCCATCTGGCCCCTAAAGTCTGCTCCACCATTCAATGAGATCATGGCTGATCTTTTGTGGACTCAGCTCCACTTTCCGGCCCAAACACCATAACCCTTAATCCCTTTATTCTTCAAAAAACTATCTATCTTTATCTTAAAAACATTTAATGAAGGAGCCTCTACTGCTTCACTGGGCAAGGAATTCCATAGATTCACAACCCTTTGGGTGAAGAAGTTCCTCCTAAACTCAGTCCTAAATCTACTTCCCCTTATTTTGAGGCTATGCCCCCTAGTTCTGCTTTCACCCGCCAGTGGAAACAACCTGCCCGCATCTATCTTATCTATTCCCTTCATAATCTTATATGTTTCTATAAGATCCCCCCTCATCCTTCTAAATTCCAACGAGTACAGTCCCAGTCTACTCAACCTCTCCTCGTAATCCAACCCTGTCAACTCTGGGATTAACCTAGTGAATCTCCTCTGCACACCCTCCAGTGCCAGTACGTCCTTTCTCAAGTAAGGAGACCAAAACTGAACACAATACTCCAGGTGTGGCCTCACTAACACCTTATACAATTGCAGCATAACCTCCCTAGTCTTAAACTCCATCCCTCTAGCAATGAAGGACAAAATTCCATTTGCCTTCTTAATCACCTGTTGCACCTGTAAACCAACTTTCTGCGACTCATGCACTAGCACACCCAGGTCTCTCTGCACAGCAGCATGTTTTAATATTTTATCATTTAAATAATAATCCCTTTTGCTGTTATTCCTACCAAAATGGATAACCTCACATTGTATTCCATCTGCCAGACCCTAGCCCATTCACTTAGCCTATCCAAATCCCTCTGCAGACTTCCAGTATCCTCTGCACTTTTTGCTTTACCACTTATCTTAGTGTCGTCTGTAAACTTGGACACATTGCCCTTGGTCCCCAACTCCAAATCATCTATGTAAATTGTGAACAGTTGTGGGCCCAACACTGATCCCTGAGGGACACCACTAGCTACTGATTGCCAACCAGAGAAACACCCATTAATCCCCACTCTTTGCTTTCTATTATTTAACCAATCCTCTATCCATGCTACTACTTTCCCCTTAATGCCATGCATCTTTATCTTATGCAACAACCTTTTGTGTGGCACCTTGTCAAAGGCTTTCTGGAAATCCAGATATACCACATCCATTGGCTCCCCGTTATCTACCGCACTGTTAATGTCCTCAAAAAATTCCACTAAATTAGTTAGGCACGACCTGCCCTTTATGAACCCATGCTGCGTCTGTCCAATGGGACAATTTCCATCCAGATGCCTCGCTATTTCTTCCTTGATGATAGATTCCAGCATCTTCCCTACTACCGAAGTTAAGCTCACTGGCCTATAATTACCCACTTTCTGCCTACCTCCTTTTTTAAACAGTAGTGTCACGTTTGCTAATTTCCAATCCGCCGGGACCACCCCAGAGTCTAGTGAATTTTGGTAAATTATCACTAGTGCATTTGCAATTTCCCTAGCCATCTCTTTTAGCACTCTGGGATGCAGTCCATCAGGGCCAGGAGACTTGTCTACCTTTAGCCCCATTAGCTTGCCCATCACTACCTCCTTGGTGATATCAATCCTCTCAAGGTCCTCACCTGTCATAGCCTCATTTCCATCAGTCACTGGCATGTTATTTGTGTCTTCCACTGTGAAGACCGACCCAAAAAACCTGTTCAGTTCCTCAGCCATTTCCTCATCTCCCATTATTAAACCTCCCTTCTCATCCTCTAAAGGACCAATATTTACCTTAGCCATTCTTTTTTGTTTTATGTATTTGTAGAAACTTTTACTATCTGTTTTTATATTCTGAGCAAGTTTACTCTCATAATCTATCTTACTCTTCTTTATAGCTTTTTTAGTAGCTTTCTGTTTCCCCCTAAAGACTTCCCAGTCTTCTAGTCTCCCACTGATCTTTGCTACTTTGTATGTTTTTTCCTTCAATTTGATACTCTCCCGTATTTCCTTAGATATCCACGGTCGATTTTCCCTCTTTTTACCGTCCTTCCTTTTTGTTGATATAAACCTTTGCTGGGCGCTGTGAAAAATCACTTGGAAGGTTCTCCACTGTTCCTCAACTGTTTCACCATAAAGTCTTTGTTCCCAGTCTACCTTAGCTAGTTCTTCTCTCATCCCATTGTAATCTCCTTTGTTTAAGCACAAAACACTAGTGCTTGATTTTACCTTCTCACCCTCCATCTGTGTTTTAAATTCCATCATATTGTGATCGCTCCTTCCGAGAGGATCCCTAACTATGAGATCCTGAATCAATCCTGTCTCATTACACAGGACCAGATCTAGGACCGCTTGTTCCCTCGTAGGTTCCATTACATACTGTTCGAGGAAACTATCGCGGATACATTCTATAAACTGCTCCTCAAGGCTGCCTTGACTGACCTGGTTAAACCAATCAACATGTAGATTAAAATCCCCCATGATAACTGCTGTACCATTTCTACATGCATCTGTTATTTCTTTGTTTATTGCCTGCCCCACCATAATGTTACTATTTGGTGGCCTATAGATTACTCCTATCAGTGACTTTTTCGCCTTACTATTCCTGATTTCCACCCAAATGGATTCAACCTTATCCTCCATAGCACCGATGTCATCCCTTACTGTTGCCCGGATGTCATCCTTAAATAACAGAGCTACACCACCTCCCTTACCATCCACTCTGTCCTTCCGAAAAGTTTGATACCCTCGGATATTTAACTCCCAGTCGTGACCATCGTTTAACCATGTTTCAGTAATGGCCACTAAATCATAGTCATTCACGATGATTTGCGCCATCAGAGAAGCACAAGGGGCTGGATTCTCCGCACCCTGACGCCAAAATCGCGTTTGGCGACAGGACGGAGAATCCGATTTCCCGCACAGAACTGGGACCGGTGCCAGTTCCGCTATTCTCCACCCCCTGAAAAGCAGCGTACTCATAGAGTACAATGTGGTGAGTATCCACCGCCTAAGGCCATTGCCTGAGTCCCGCCCCTCTATTCTCCGTCCCTGACTGGCCGAATTCCCGACGGTGTGGTTCTAATCTGGTCCTGCCGTTCGGGAAACTCGCGAGGCGGCTGCGGACTCAGTCCGTGAGCGCCACAGTCGGGGGAGGGCCGATCGGAGGGCAGAAGGGGCCTCATTCGGGGCTGGGGGCAATGTGTGCGGGCGGTCCGGATCAGGCGAGCGGCTGCTGTGGGGCACTATTTTGGCGATCCAGGTCCGCGGGCTGAGTCCGCCATGGACCACGGCACAGCCGCTGGAGGCCGCCGCAGGCGCATGAGCAGCCTCTGACCCGGATGTGCGGGGGGGGGGGGGGGCCGTATCGACAGCTGGAGCTGCGAGCTCCACGACAGCTGCCTGCTAGCCCCCTGCAAGACGGTGAATCTGTGGTCTTTTGAGGCCAGTTTACCTGGCGTAAAAGACCACAATTTGCACGACGGCGTTGGGACATAGTCCCGAAAACGGAGAATCCAGCACAAGATACCGCCCATCGTATTTTTTAACCATATGCGCAACAAAAGATTATAATTAATGACATTAAAATTTTTTGGCAAGATTATTATTAAATATATTATATAAGTTATATATTTTTGTATTTAAGTATTGTAGCCATCTGGAATGGCCACGTCCTGATTACAAAATGGACACTTGCAAAGAATGCAGGGAAAATTGGACAATGCGAAGAAACAAGCAGGTGCAAGCTCTGTCTGTTGATTAGAACCTTAAACTCTTAGACAGGACAGAAACTACCAAACAATCTACATACTAATGAGCCATCTCCGGGGACAAAAGGGAAACATTTAGATACACAATGTTAAGGCAGACTCCCCGGCGCCAGAAGAAGCTAAGACAAAGCAGACTGACAGTCACCAGGACACGCCCTGCGATCAGGGAACCATTCCTCTATTGGAGGAAAATCGATACAGATGATTGGGAAAGACCCAATTAGTTGAGGCCAAGTTCAAGGCCCTCCCAAAAGCACACAAAGCCCTTTTCCGTATAAAAGGTATCCCCCAAGGGAGAATCCTCCTCCTTTGGCTTTGGCTCTCACCGAAGAGAGAGACCTGCCTCGCAGCTGCACCAGACCAAATAAGTCCCAAGTCAACGCACGCTACGAGATAGGCGCTCCTAGTTGCTACCCTGTAAACAGCTCAACCCAGCAGCCTCAGAACCGAGCAACGGCCATTGTTCCTCTGACTGAGTGGGCACCCGAAGCCAAGTATAGGTTTTAGTAATAGTGGTCGTTTAGTTTGTAGAGTTTATGCATGAGTAGATTTGACTGTGTGTAAATAAATGAACATTGCTTTTGAACTTACTAACTGGTGTATCGAGTCATTGATCAGTATTCGGTTCTGAACCTTGTGGCAGTGTCGAAAGATACCTGGCGACTCTTGAGCAAACATGATTAAACAGAGACAAATTAAGAGCCAACCAAAAGTTAGCAACAGTATTATTTAAACAAAAGCTTGCATGTAATATCTTGTGGAACCTAAAAAAGAATTAATAATTTGTGGTCATGTTTGGCCTTTCTTTATGCTACATGTTCTGTGCCAATCATTTTTTTAACGTGCTACTCAAACCTAGAAAACATGTCAAATTATTATTCTATTTTCACAACATACTGTATTATGCTGACTAATCAAAACACTGTTTTGATGTGTGAAATACTAGACTAGGCATTTTAATGACTTTTAAATGCAAAAAATGGAATCCTTGAAAGCCTTTTATTGCTTTATTGATATTTAGAATTTATCATCAATAAAACAGCTTCAGAAAGCATGCTGATATTGATGCACCTTGCACGCCCATTCCAGGGCAAATTTTCCTGTAGTAGATCAGGGGCGGGGTTCTCTGCTCTTTCTGACGCCAAAATTGTGAAACGCGGTTGAGCGGAGAATAGCTTCCAATGCCAAAATCGGGATAGGTGCCGGTTTGACGCCAAATTGGGATGCTCCGGAACCCCGAACATGGCGTAGATGCGTTGCTCGCTACGTAGGGTGAAAGTACAGTAGGCATATCTTTAGTGGGCCTGACGCCCTATTCTCCAGGGCCTCGGAGATTCACTGCCTCTGATGGGCCGAGTTCCCAATGGCGTGGTTCACTTGTGGTCTCAAAAGTCGTGGGCTGAATGTGATGCTTTAAAAATGTTTATTCATGTAGGGGGGAGAGAGGAGAGTACAATAGGGAGACAGATTGCTTGGTGCCAGGGGCGGGCTATCGAGTCAGCAGGGGTAAGTTGACTCTCCGAAGCGCAGTGGGGGGTGGACAGGTGTTAAGCTGGAGCTTGACTTGAGGGATTGGGTTTTTAGTGTTGTTGCTAGGGGGAGGGGGGGGGGGGTTGGAAGCCCCCCCCGTCCAGTCCGATCATATGGAACGTGAGAGGACTGAATGGGCCGGTCAAGAGGGCTTGCGTGTTCGTGCATCTGAGCGAACTGAAGGTGGTCATGGCAATGCTACAAGAGACACACCTAAAGGTTACAGACCAGACGAGATTGAGAAAGGGGTGGGTTAGCCAAGTGTTTCACTCAGGACTGGACTCAAAGACCAGGGGGGTAGCGATCTTGATCAGCAAACGAGTGGCATTCGAGGCAGGGAGAATCGTGTCAGACAAGGGGGTAGGTACATAATGGTGAGTGGGAAGCAGGAGGGGGTGCGAGTGGTACTCGTGAACATATATTCTCCGAATTGGGACGACATGGAATTCATGACGCGGGTGTTAGGTAAGATCCCAGACTTAGAGTCACATAACCTGATTATGGGAGGGGACTTCAACACAGTCATTGATCCGGAATTGGACCGGTCAAAATCCAGGACAGGGAGGAGGCCGGCTGTGGCAAAGGAATTGAAGGGTTTTATGGAACAGATGGGGGGAGTAGACCCATGGAGGTTTGCATTGCCGAGGACGAAGGAATTTTCTTTTATTTCACATGTCCACAAGGTATACTCTCGCATCGATTTTTTTGTTCTGAGCAGGGCGCTAATATCGAAGGTGGTGGATACTGAGTATTCGGCAATTACAGTGTCGGATCATGCCCCGCACTGGGTGGATCTATGGGTTAGTGTGGAGAGAGGGCAAAGCCCGCTGTGGAGTCTGGATGTGGGGTTGCTAGCGGACGAGGCGGTCTGTAAGCGGGTTAACAAGTCCATCCAGAACTACCTGGAAACAAATGATACGGGGGAGATCTCTGCAGCGATGGTCTGGGAAGCTTTGAAGGCCGTAGTCAGAGGGGGATTATTCTCGATATGGGCCCAAAGAGAAAAGGTGGAACGGGCTGAGAGGGATAGATTACTGGAGGAGATACTAGAGGTGGACAGGAGGTACTCGGAGGCCCAAGACGCGGGGAGGGAGGGAGCGGCGGAGGTTACAGATGGAGTTTGGGCTGTTGACCACAGGGAAAGCAGTGGAACAGTTGAGGAAGGCAAGGGGGGCGATCTATGAGTACGGGGAAAAGGCAAGCAAAATGTTGGCGCACCAGATCAGGAAAAGAGAGGCAGCCAGGGAGATAGGTAAAGTAAAGAGTAGAGACGATAATACTGTCCTGGACCCAGTGGAGGGTGAATGAGGTGTTTAAGGACTTTTATAGTAAATTATATGAGTCGGATCCCCCGGCTGGGGTGGAGTGGATGAGGCAATTTCTGGATCAGTTGAGGTTCCCGAGGGTGGAGGAGGACCTGGTGGAAGGGCTCGGAGCCCCAATTGAAATTGAGGAAATAATAAAGGGGCAAGGGAATGCAGTCCGGCAAGGCCCCGGGGCCTGACGGCTACCCGGTGGAATTCTATAAGAAGTTTTCAGAGATATTGAGCCCACTGCTGGTGAGGACATTTAACGAAGCAAGAGAGAAGGGAGTCCTCCCCCCATCAATGTCGCAGGCATCAATTTCATTGATCTTGAAACGGGAGAAGGATCTGGAGCAATGCGAGTCATACAGGCCGATTTCTCTACTGAATGTGGACGCCAAACTGTTGGCTAAGATACTGGCCACAAGGATAGAGGACTGTGTCCCGGGGGTGATAGGGGAAGACCAGATGGGATTTGTTAAGGGCAGGCAATTCAAGGCCAATGTTCGAAGGCTTCTAAATGTTATTATGATGCCCTCAGAAGGAGAGGAGGCGGAGGTGGTGGTAACGATGAATGCGGAGAAGGCTTTTGATCGGGTGGAGTGGAATTACCTGTGGGAGGCGCTGGGAAGGTTTGGGTTTGCTGAGGGCTTTATTGACTGGGTGCGGTTGCTCTATCAGGCACCAGTAGCGAGTGTGCGTACGAACCGGCTGAGGTGGGGGTATTTTAAACTACACCGAGGGACGAGACAAGGGGCACCCTCTCCCCGTTACTGTTTGCTCTGGCCACAGAGCCATTGGCCATGGCGTTAAGAACCTCTAGGAACTGGAAAAGGCTGGTTCGGGGGAGGGGGGGGGGGCGGTGTGGAGCACTGGGTTTCGCTCTCCGCAGGTGACCTGCTCGTGTACATTTCGGACCCGTTGGAGAGGATGGGGGAAGTAATGCGAATCTTGGGGGAATTTGGAAATTGTTCGGGGTATAAATTGAACATGGGGAAAAGCGAGATGTTTGCGATCCAGGCAACAGGACAGGAGAAGAGACTGGGAGAGCTGCCGCATAGAATGGTAGGGAAAGAGCTTTCGGTATCTGGGAATGCAGGTGGCCCGGAAATGGGAGATATGACACAAGTTAAACCTATCCCGGTTGGTAGAACAAATGGAAGGGGAGTTTAAGAGATGGGACATGCTCCCGCGATCACTGGCGGGGAGGGTACAGACCGTGAAAATGACGGTCCTCCCCAGATTTCTGTTTGTCTTTCAGTGCCTCCCCATCTTGAGCCCTAAGGCCTTTTTCAAGCAGGTGAATAAGATTATTTCGGGCATTGTGTGGGCGTGTGGGCGGGCAAAACCCCACGAGTGAAGAAAGTGTTGCTGGAGCGCAGTCGGGGGGAGGGTGGGTTGGCGCTGCCGAACTTCTGCAATTACCACTGGGCGGCTAATATAGCCATGATCAGGAAGTGGGTAGTGGGGGAGGGGGATGCATGGGAGGGGATGGAGGCGGCGTCATGTAAAGACACCAGTCTGGGAGCATTGGTAACGGCACCTCTTCCGTTCTCGCTGGCCCGATACTCCACAAGTCCGCTGGTAGTGGCGGCTCTGAGAATCTGGGTGCAATGGAGGAGATATAAGAGAGTGGAGGGAGCATCGCTCTGGACCCCAATTTATAACAACCACAGGTTTGTACCGGGTACGCTAGATGGCGGGTTCCGGAGTTGGCAAAGGGCAGGAATTAGAAGGATGGGGGATCTATTTATAGATGGGAGCTTTCCCAGCTTGAAAGCTTGGAGGATAAATTTAAATTGCCAGCAGGGAATGGTTTTAGGTATTTGCAGGTGCGCGACTTCCTGAGAAAGCAGGTGCCGGCCTTTCCGCTGTTGCCGCCACGGAGGATACAGGACAGAGAAGTCTCCAATACCTGGGTGGGAGAGGGGAAGTTATCGGATATTTACCAGGAGCTTTGGGAGGCGGAGGAAACTCCAGTGGAGGAGTGGAGGGCAAGTGGGAGGCCGAGCTAGGAGGAGAGATAGAGGTGGGTCTATGGGCAGATGCCCTAAGCAGGGTTAATACCTCCTCATCGTGCGCCAGGTTTAGCCTGATACAATTTAAGGTAGTCCACCGGGCACTCATGACAGTGGCTAGGATGAGCAAGTTTTTCGGGGTTGAGGATAGGTGTGCGAGGTGCGCGGGAAGCCCAGCAAAACATGTCCACATGTTTTGGGCATGCCCGAAGCTTAGAGGGTTTTGGCAGAGTTTTGCTAAGGCAATGTCCACGGTGCCGAGTCTGGAGGTAGCGATCTTTGGCGTGACGGAAGATCCGGGAGTTCAGGGGGCGAAAGAGGCCAACGCCCTGGCCTTTGCCTCCCTGGTAGCCCGGAGACGGATCTTATTAATGTGGAGGGACTCGAAGCCCCCCGAGTGTAGAGACCTGGGTTAGTGACATGGCTGGGTTTCTCAGTCTCGAGAAAATAAAGTTTGCCTTATTCCAAGGCGGATTGTTGTTGTATGGTTGAGGTGTGTGTAGATTGAGCTGGGGGGGGAAATGTTTAGTTTACCATGCTGATGTCATTGTTTTTGTGACTGTTATAAAAATTTTCAAATACCTTAATTAAATTTTTTTTAAAAAATCGTGGGCTGGATTCTCCGATTTGCAGACTAAGTGCTGAGGCGGCGTGGGAACAGTGGTGTTTTACGCCAGAAAAAATGGCGCAATAGCTTCACCGATCCTCCGTTCGGTGGGGGGATAGCAGCCTCGTGGTCTTTACCTGCGGATATGGCCGGGTCAGTAGCCGTGCATGTTGATGTCAGCGGCCTGCGGCGGCCGTACCGTGCAACATGGCGCCCGCCGCACGCGGACCCAGCCTGCCAGATCATGCCCCTCCCTGTAACCTCCCTTGCCACCCCAGTACCACCCCCTACCAGTCCCCCAAGCCTCCGGCGAAGCCCCTCCCGCCAGTGGAACGTCTCCCTCCCCCCGACTATGATGCCGCTAGACACAGTCCGCAGCCGCCACTTGGGTCCACAAAAAAAAAATCAGAAGTGTTCCGCGCCATCGGGAACTTGGCCCATCAGGGGCGGAGCATTGGGGAAGGGCCTCAGGCGACACTCTGAAGTCGTCCATACCGCGTGCAGTGTACTCCCCGAGTACGCCGTATTTGAGGGGGCAGAGCATCGCAAAAACGGCGTCATCCCCAATTTCGGCGCAAATGGGGATTCCCCGTCAGATCGCCGAACACGATTTCGGCATCGGCGACCAGAGAATCCCGCCACGTGAACCTGGCTGCTGAGCGAGAGAGGAGGTAGGAAATGGTGTGGAGTGACTGCAGGCTGCCGGCCTGAAGTACCGGCTGTGCTGGCTGGAGTGGGGGGGTCCACGGGGAAGGGGAGGGTGGGGACAGGCCAAGCAGCCGGGGTGCCTCCCCCACAGGACTGTAGCGGTGCCCAGGCACCGACAGCCATTATGGCGGCCATCTTGCTGCGCACCCACTGACCACCCACCTCGGCCCCTGTGTGGTAAGCCACTGAATATACATTACATGTATTACGGTACACTGCCAGTGTACTCCAGTTATTACGGTAAATCCCGGCCTGCTTGCTCCACCAGCAGGCTCTGTATAAAAGTGTATGCTCTCCTGCACTGCCCCCATTCTTGGGTCCAGCTGTTGGAGGCTTTACATCTAGCACAATAAAGCCACAATAGTTCACCATTCGTCTCGTGGTCATGGATGGTACATCAATTTATTGTGCTAGAATTTTGAGGATGAACATCTTACTCAAGCCGGATCGCCTGGAGCTGAACCCACACGCAGCCGACGCCACAGTGACTTTTGAGCACTGGCTAGCCTGCTTTGAAGGATGTCTCAGAGCATCCACTGAAGTCATCTCACACCCACAGAAGCTCCAACTACTCTACGCACGGGTGAGCCCACAAGTCTCCCTCTCATTCGGGATGCTCACACCGACACGGAGGCGATAGAGCTACTGAAAGGACAGTATATCGGGACTGTAAATCAGGTGTTCGCCAGGCACCTCCTGGCTACGAGACGGCAACACCCGGGGGAGTCTCAGGATGATTACCTGCGTGCCTTGGGCTACTTGGCAGAAACAGTAGTTGCCAGGTGGTGTCGGCAGTCCAACACACAGAACTGCTGATCAGGTACGCCTGTGTCACGGGCATTAAGTCCAACTACATCCACCAAGCGCTTATTAGAAGGGGGTACACTCGGCCTCACAGAAACAGTACATCTCGCAAACTCCTTAGAGTTGGCCTCCCGCAACCTGGAGTCCTACACCTCTGACCATGCGGCACCCTTGTGGCCATCATGGGCTGCGCCATCATCCGACCCGGTTGCACCGCACGCCTGTGCCGCACATAAGCCAGCTCACTCCGAAGGCCCCAAATGCTACTTTTGTGGTCAGAACAAGCACCCCAGACAACGCTGCCCAGCACGGAGCGTGACCTGGAACAGTCGTTTGCCAGGCTCCGTCGGTTGCTGCCGTTTCTAGGCCCAGCACCTCTACATCCCCCATGTGCGATCCGGGGTGCTGCCATCTTTGATGTCGCCCGCCATGTGCGCCCCGTGGGTGCCGCCGTCTTCGGCGCCATCTTGGAATGCGCCCCAGGACCCCAGCTCACCTGGCCATACACTGGCCGCCAATACCTCCGCCACCGCCGACAGGCCCTCCCACCATCTTCCGCAGCTCGTTTCCATCACCCTCGACCAGTCTCGGCCTCGCAACCTCGCGACCACTGCAACGACCGTACGGATCAATGGGCACAAGACGACCTGCCTCTTCGATTCCGGAAGCACGGAGAGTTTTATACACCCAGCTACGGTAAAGCGTTGCTCCCTCCCGGTTCTCCCAGGCCACCGGATCCCATTCCGTACAGATCCGGGGGTACTTCGTCACGACCCTCTCGGTACAGGGCGTAGAGTATAATAACTTCAGACTCTACGTCCTCCCCGATCTATGCGCTGCCTTGTTACTGGGTCTTGATTTCCAGTGCCACCTCCAGAGCCTCACCCTAAAGTTCGGCGGACCCCTGCTCCCCCTCACCGTCTGTGGCCTCACGACCCTTAAGGTCAATCCACCCTCGCTCTTCGCGAATCTCACCCCGGACTGTAAGCCCGTCGCCACGAGGAGCAGACGGTACAGTGCCCAGGACAGGACCTTTATCAGGTCGGAGGTCCAACGACTTCTGCGGGAGGGGATCATTGAGGCCAGTAACAGCCCCTGGAGAGCTCAAGTGGTGGACATTAAAACTGGGGAGAAGCACCGGATGGTCATCGACTACAGTCAGACGATCAACCGGTACATGCAGCTCGATGCGTACCCCCTTCCCCGCATATCTGACATGGTCAATCAGATTGCCCAGTATCAAGTCTTCTCCACAGTTGACTTGAAATCCGCGTACCACCAGCTCCCCATCCCCCCGGAGGACCGCCAATACACTGCATTCAAAGCAGATGGCCGCCTCTACCATTTCCTTAAAGTTCCCTTCGGCGTCACTAACGGGGTCTCGGTCTTCCAGCGAGAGATGGACCAGATGGTTGACCAGTACGGGCTGCAGGCCACGATCCCGTATCTGGATAACGTCACCATCTGCGGCCACGACCAACAGGACCACGACGCGAATCTCCAGAAATTCCTCCACACCGCTAAACGCCTTAGCCTTACCTATAATAAAGAGAAATGCGTTTTCCGCACATCCCGCCTAGCCGTTCTTGGCTACGTTGTGGAAAATGGTGTCCTAGGGCCTGACCCCGACTGCATGCGGCCCCTCCTGGCACTCCCCCTCCCTCACTGTCCCAAGGCTCTGAAGCGATGCCTGGGATTCTTCTCATATTACGCCCAGTGGGTCCCTAATTATGCAGACAAGGCCCGCCCACTCATCAAGTCCACCACCTTCCCCTGATGGCTGAGGCCTGCCGTGCCTTCAACCACATCAAGGCGGACATTGCCAAAGCCACGATGCACGCAGTCGACGAGTCCCTCCTATTTCAGGTGGAGAGCGACGCATCGGATGTGGCTCTGGCCGCCACCCTCAACCAGGCTGGCAGTTTTTCTGTCGTGAAAGTCCACGAATTCTGCGTCAACACTAGTCTCAGAAACGGAGAATCCCACTCCTGGTGTCAGGGGATCTGGCTGCTTTCCATCCAGATAAAGGTTTATCATAGAATTTACAGTGCAGAAGGAGGCCATTCGGCCCATCGAGTCTGCACCGGCTCCTGGAAAGAGCACCCTACCCAAGGCCAACACCTCCACCCTATCCCCACAACCCAGCAACCCCACGCAACACCAAGGGCAATTTTGGACACTAAGGGCAATTTATCATGGCCAATCCACCTAACCTGCACATCTTTGGACTGTGGGAGGAAACCGGAGCACCCGGAGGAAACCCACGCACACACGGGGAGGATGTGCAGACTCCGCACAGACAGTGACCCAAGCCGGAATCGAACCTGGGACCCTGGAACCCTGGAGCTGTGAAGCAATTGTGCTATCCACAATGCTACCGTGCTGCCCAATGTATTGATGTATTTGATGTATTTAAAAAGAGTAGATCAAGGATAATGTTCTTTGAAGTATTTACAAATATAAAATGCAACCAACCTTAACAAGGCTCTTTCTTTTAATTTATTGTTGCCAAACACTTTAAGTAAGGTGCAGCCAGCATGAACAGAACTTGGTTAATACAAGTATCTGTAATTCCATTGCTGATGAACTTCGACACAGGTAAAAGCTGCATTAGTAATTTAAACAGGTTGTTTGTGGTGCTGAAAATAAATGTTCCATTTTGATCCAAACCGCAAAGTCTTTATTTTATCCTATTGATATGCAATTTGGACCAATATATTATCAATTTATCTATTGTGATCTTAAAAGGGTTACATAGATTGTGTGCGATTACACAAATCAGTCTATAGATAACTATTAACTTTGAGGGACATAGTCATCTAGTTTTCTGGATCTACTCAGCAATTAATTGCATCAGAAAGTCTATTGTGTCCATAGTCCATAGAAAATACAGCACAAACGAGAGACTGTCTGAGGGGATGGACGAGCGGGAAATAGCATGGAGGGTGGGGGGAAATGGTACGCGCGGCCAAGAGCCAGTGTATAAAGCTATGTAAATATACCATCTTGCCTTGTATATATCTTGCTCAGGGAGAATTTGCGTTATTTTGTTACGGGGTGGGGGGGGGGGGTGGGTTGGGGGGGGGGGGTATTGTTTGTAAGGGGGAAAAATTGTGTTGTTAAAAACTTTAATAAAAATATTTTTTTAAAATACAGCACAGAACAGGCCCTTCGGCCACGATGTTGTGCCGAACCTTTGTCCCAGATTAAGAACAAATCAGTCTACACCCCAGCATTCTACCGTAATCCATGTACCTATCCAATAATCCCTAATGTTTCCGACTCAACTACTTCCACAGGCAGTGCATTCCATGCCCCCACTAATCTCTGGGTAAAGAACCTACCTCTGATATCCCCCCTATATCTTCCACCATTCACCTTAAATTTATGTCCCCTTGAAATAGTTTGCCTTGAAATGTTAAATGAATGCTAAACCTACAGATGCCTGCTGAACACTAATATGTAATGAAACAAGCTCATTTATACCCAAGTCAGGTGTCAAAACACAAAACTAAGAGACACCCAGAGGGTTACTGTTAATAATCTGTCTATATTTGAAGAGATTATTAAGGGTTGTTTAGTAAACTGAGCAAGCCAGCAGTATTGGAACAAGGATTTATTGAACTATGCACAATACTCTGCCCACAGCAGTAACTCTCTCCCAATCCAGTCCCTGTTGGGACAACCAACAGCCCTGGGTCCTGCTTGGGCCGGCTTTATATGTGGGTCTAACAAGCTCCCACTGGGTGGCCTACCTTGGAAGCTCGTACCCCAGGAGTCCCACGGAGAGATCGGCAATGGTTTTTCCATGGCTCTTGTGGAGTTTATGACCTACTCCCCTGCTATTCCCTCGCCTCCCCACGGCCACTCGATGATGGAGAATGTCAAGATTAAATTGGTAAAGAATGTGATAACTGGCCCCAGCCCATCGTGAATCGGGAGTAGCTGCGATGGATTTCGGGGAGCCTGACTACCTTGCTTCTGGAGAGGCGGGCCAATGATTTCACTCTGTTAATTAAACCGTGTCCCTCTGTCTTTGGAGGTCATTGGAATTTAACGCGATCCAGCTTACCCAGGGCTCAGGAAACCCAGCAGCTAAAGGGAGGCCGGAACCCTAGTTGTTTTTATTCTTTCCTGGGATGTTGGTGCTGCTCGTTCGGCCAGCATTTGTTGCCCATCCCTAACTGTCCTTGAGAAGGTGATGGTGAGTTGCAGGTTGCAGTAGGTTCAGGTTTTTTCCCAGTCGTGGGCCAGGAGGAACACTTTCTCCTGGCAACTCAAGCAAATCTGGAACCTGTGATCTCATCTTTTCTCCCCCGCAATCTGATTCCTGCACCCCGTTCCCATCTCCCTCACCCTGATCCCATTTCTCCCATCCCAATCCCTATTTCCCTCTGTGAGCTGACTCCCACCTCATGCAAGTTCCCATCCTTCCGCTCTCCCTCCCTCCTGATACAGTGGTTTCAGCCTCAGCCCCTATGATTCCCAATCTTCCTGAATGCTAGGGATTGCCCCAGCAGTCATTGGTTCTGTTCACCGACTGCAGGCTTTCCCATCTGACAGCTGGCTGGCCCCATGATCTGGACAGCTGTCATGTGACAAGAGCGGTAAAACACTTTTGATGAGGAACTGAAGTTATATTCAAGAGGATTTTTGCCATCCTGGTAATTCTGGACCTCCCAGATGCTGACATCCCCTGCTCCCTGCCTGTACATTTTAGAGATAATAGGGCAATTTTGGCCGCCAAAGCAGGTTGGCTTTGATATGTAGATTTATCGTTAAAATCTTAAACGTGAACCAAACCCCATCTCAAACCGACCAGTTTGGTTTTAACAAATTCAGGATGAGGGCAGAGCCATCAATCCAGTTCTGGGTTGGTCATTTAAATATTTTTTAAAGGCTTTGTGTCTTCACTTTAACAATAATTCTACCTTCAACCAGAGTTGGCTGATTTTTCAAGACCTTGGGGAAACCTGTGAGGTTAAAAGAAGTGAGAAGATATGAATCCAGAGGGTAAATGCCTTTACAGCACTGCTTGTGGGTCAAGGGCAGAAAGATCGTTTCTTCCATGCCCAGCAGTCTACCCTGCAAACTATAGCCCCCTGATGTGTCTGCTCCCCCGCCCCCCCCCGCAACCATTCCCCCATCCCTGACCAGTATCTGCTGCCTCAGCCACCATTTGCTCCCCCTAAATATTATTGGTCCCCGTCTGTGATTGATCACATCCTCCCATGGTCAAAAACCTCCCCTGGTGGTCACCATCACTGCCCCTCCCAATCAGACCTCCACCCCCTGATCAGCACTATTCTCACAACATCTCCCACCCCAATCCTAACACAGCTAAACCTATTGGCTTTCAGACCAACTTAGCTATGGCCTTTGTTGTAGAGTTTCTACCCAACACGCAGTCAGCATTTCAGCTTGGCTGGTGGTGGGCAGGAAACAGGACCTCAAACCAATGCCTCTGATCCCTCCATGACTCAGAGCTAAAATCCAGCCCAAAGTATTCATTTATATATTCATAGAATCGTAGAATCACCACAGTGCAGAAGGAGGCCATTCGGCCAATCGAGTCTGCACTAACCCTCTGAAAGACTCTACCAAGGCCCAATCCCCCACCCTACCCCCCGTAACCCCACAGCGCCAGGGTCCCAGGTTTTGATTCCCAGCTTGGGTCTTTAGCTTCAATTTAGCATGGCCAGTCCACCTAACCTGCACATCTTTGGACTGTGGGAGGAAAGTGGTGTACCCGGAGGAAACCCACGCACACACACAGAGAATGAGCAAACTCCACACAGACGGTCACCCGAGGTTGGAATCGAACCCGGCTCCCTGGAACTGTGACGTAGGAGTGCTAAGCACTTGCGAAAGGCCTACTTTGATCTGGGTTTTCTTCAAAGATTTGAGCCCCCATATCAAAAAATAAAGGCCGGCATGTTCTCTATATTTGATCAACAGACAACATATTGTGGCAGCAACAGTGGGATGTTTTGTTTCTAGTTCTCTGCTTTCATGTATGATGTTGTAGCAGTGCGAGAGACACCACAAAGGTAAATGTCTATGTCATGTTCACTACAGATTCAGTTAAAATATTCTTTAAAATTTGGATTTGTGGGCTGGATTCTGCATTTGGGAGATGTCCTCCTGCCGGAGCTGAATCGCTTCTGGTTTGCGCTGGCACTAGGAGCGGCACCCAGAAGTGATCCACGCTCCCCAGCCGTGCAAATCTATACATGGCGGGGATCACAAGGGATTCCATTCCAAATCCTGCTACCATGCTGCCATTTGGAACAGGCAGCCATATGGTGAGGCCTGGCAGCTGCCCCAAACCCCGTCCCCTGACGTGCCCCCCCCCCCCCCCACCATGGGAATATTGCTCGGTAAAGCCCCACCCCCAATTCCCCTCTTAGCTTCCAGGCAAGGAAATCCGCGATTTCTATTCACTGTTACTGCCTGGACTTCTCTTTAGCTTCTAGCTTTTAGCTTGATCGTGTGTGTGTGGGGTGGGGGGTGGGGGGTTCTCTGTTAAGGTAGGGTCTTTGTTTTTTGGGGTTCTCTGTTATGGGGGGTTCTCTGTTATAGGGGAGTCTCTGTTATGGGGGGAGTCTCTGTCATAGGGGGGGATCTCTGTTATAATGGGAGTCTCTGTTATAGGGGGGTCTCTGTTATAGGGGTGTCTGTTATGGGGGGGTCTCTGTTATAGGGGAGTCTCTGTTATAGGGTCTCTGTTATAGTGGGGTCTCTGTTATAGGGGGTCTCTGTTATAGGAGGTCTCTGTTATAGGGGGTTTCTGTTATAGGGGTGTCCCTGTTATAGGGGAGTCTCTGTTATAGGGGAGTCTCTGTTACAGGGGGGTCTCTGTTATAGGGTTCTCTGTTATGGGGGGGCCCTGTTTTAGGGGGGTCTCTTATGGGGGGGCCCTGTTTTAGGGGGGTCTCTTTATGGGGGGAGCCTCTGTTATAGGTGAGTCTCTGTTATAGGGGAGTCTCTGTTATAGGGGTGTCTGTTATAGGTGGTCTCTGTTATAGGGTGGTCCTCTGTCATAGGGGGTCTCTGTTATGGAGGGGTCTCTGTTATGGGGGGGTCTCTGTTATAGGGGAGTCTCTGTTATAGTGGGTCTCTGTTATAGGAGGTCTCTGTTATGGAGGGGTCTCTGTCATGGGGGGGTCTCTGTTATAGGGGAGTCTCTGTTAGAGTGGGGTCTCTGTTATAGAAGGTCTCTGTTATGGAGGGGTCTCTGTTATGGGGGTGTCTGTTATAGGGGAGTCTCTGTTATAGGGGAGTCTCTGTTATAGGGGAGTCCTCTGTTATAGGGGGCTCTCTGTTATAGGGGAGTCTCTGTTGTAGGGGAGTGTCTGTTATAGGGGAGTGTCTGTTATAGGGGAGTCTCTGTTATAGGGGCGTGTCTGTTTTTAGGGGGGGTCTCTGTTATAGGGGAGTGTCTGTTATAGGGGGGTCTCTGTTATAAGGGGGGTCTCTGTTATAGGGGAGTCTCTGTTATAGGGGGGTCTCTGTTATAGGGGAGTCTCTGTTATAGGGGGTCTCTGTTATAGGGGAGTCTCATTTATAGGAGTGTCTCCGTTATAGGGGAGTCTCTGTTAGAGGGGGACTCTGTTATAGGGGGTCTCTGTTAGAGGGGAGTCTCTGTTATAGGGGGTCTCTGTTATAGGGGAGTCTCATTTATAGGGGAGTCTCTGTTATAGGGGAGTCTCTGTTATAGGGGACTCCCTGTTAGAGGGGGAGTCCTCTGTTATAGGGGGTCTCTGTTATGGGGGGTCTCTGTTATGGCAGAGTCTCTGATATGGGGGACGTCTGCTGGGGGATCTCTGGTAGGGTTATTTGGTGGGAGTCTCTGGTGGGGGAGTTCTCTGAT